>NC_133324.1:424042013-424644513 GCF_042186555.1 Aquarana catesbeiana | reverse complement strand
ACACTGCAACCCCTCACAGACACTCTAGTTGGAACGCAGGAACGAGCCCTGCTGCAAAGTATTGCATCAAAAATTGTAATTACACGCCCCTGTTAGACAGGGGCAGAAAAATTGGGCCTTAGGCACTGGTGCTGGTGCCACAACACTGCAACCCCTCACAGACACTCTAGTTGGAATGCAGGAACGAGCCCTGCTGCAAAGTATTACATCAAAAATTGTAATTACACGCCCCTGTTAAACAGGGGCTGAAAAATTGTGCCTTAGGCACTGGTGGTGGCGCCCAGAACCAAAAATGTTCTTACAAGCTATCAGCGTGATGATTGAGGAGGAAGAGGATAATTACTCAGGGATAGTCACTCAGCATCAGCATAGGCAGTCTTTGAAGGGATCTGAGATTTCAAAAAAAATTATTCGGTTACATCAGCATCAGGTGCTTGGTAGCTGGTGGTGATCCAAGACTCATTCATTTTTATGAAGGTCAGCCGATCGACCGAGTCGGTGGACAGACGCACCCTGTGATCGGTTACCACGCCTCCAGCAGCACTGAATGTGCGTTCCGAAAGAACGCTGGATGCAGGACAGGCCAGTAGCTCAGTTGCATACTGTGCAAGCTCTGGCCAGTGATCCATCCTCAAGACCCAGTAACCCAGAGGATTTTCGGTGGGAAAGGTGTCCAAGTCTGATCTTGCCCCTAGGTATTCCTGCACCATGTAAAACAGACGCTGGCGATGGTTGCTGGAACCGATCATACCTTGGGGCTGCGGACCAAAAAATTGTCTGAACGCATCGGTCAGACGGCCACCTTCTCCACCGCTCCTTCTTTGACTGACCGAAGCCTCAGCAACACGTTGTCCAGAAACAGGAGTTTGTAACCTCCCAGTCTCTGGGAACGCGTTGCACAGACCTTTCTGCAAGGCCTCCCGAAGATGTTTCATCCTCTGCTCCCTCTGCGATGGCAAGATAAGGTCCGCAACCTTACCCTTGTAACGTGGATCAAGGAGGGTTGCCAGCCAGTATTGGTCCTTCTCCTTGATACCACGAATACGAGGATCCTTACGCAGGCTTTGCAGGATCAGGGAGGCCATGCAGCGTAGGTTTGCTGAGGCATTCGGTCCAGAGTCCTCTGGGTCACTAAGGACAACAACGTCCGCAGCCACCTCCTCCCAGCCACGTACAAGTCCATGTGTTCCTTGGGACTGATCCCTTAAAGACTGCTGCTGATGCTGAGTGCCAGGCTCCACCTCCATACTGACACAATCTTCCTCCTCCTCCTCCTCCTCCTTGTCCTCTTCCTGTGTGATCGGCGGGCACGCAGGAACACTGTCTGGATAAAGGGGGCCTTGAGAGCTAAGGAAGTCCTCCTCTTCCTGCCTCTGTTCTGCCTCAAGTGCCCTGTCCATTATTCCACGCAGCGTGTGCTCCAACAGGTGGACAAGGGGGACAGTGTCACTGATGCATGCACTGTAAGTGCTCACCATCCTCGTGGCCTCCTCGAATGGTGACAGGACAGTGCATGCATCCCTGATCATGGCCCACTGGCGTGGGGAAAAAAAACCAAGCTCCCCTGACCCTGTCCTGGTGCCATAGTCGCACAGGTACTCATTGATGGCCCTCTGCTGCGTGTGCAGCCGCTGCAGCATGGCCAACGTTGAGTTCCACCTGGTGGGCATGTCACAGATTAGGCGGTTCTTGGGCAGGTTAAACTCCTTTTGGAGGTCCGTCAGCCGAGCACTGGCATTATATGACCGGCGGAAATGCACACAGACTTTCCTGGCCTGCCTCAGGACATCCTGTAAGCCCGGGTACCTGCCCAAGAACCGCTGCACCACCAAGTTAAGGACGTGAGCCAAACAGGGCACATGGGTCATTTGTCCCTGTCGGAGGGCAGAGAGAAGGTTGGTGCCATTGTCGCAAACCACCATTCCTGCCTTAAGTTGGCGTGGCGTCAACCACCTCTGAACCTGCCCCTGCAGAGATGACAGAACCTCTGCCCCAGTGTGGCTCCTGTCCCCCAAGCACACCAGCTCAAGCACCGCATGGCATCTTTTGGCCTGCGTACTTGCGTAGCCCCTTGAACGCCTACGGAGCACCGCTGGTTCCGAGGAAGAGGCCATGGAGGAAGAAGAAGAGGAGGGGGTGGAGGAGAGAGGTGTGTCACAATCAGCATTTTGGAGGCGTGGTGGCGGAACAACCTCCAACACTACTGCACCTTGTCCTGCATCCTTCCCAGCTGCCAGCAGAGTCACCCAATGCGCCGTGAAACTTAGGTAACGTCCCTGTCCATGCCTGCTGGACCATGAGTCAGCGGTAATATGCACCTTACCGCTGACCGCCCTGTCCAGCGAGGCATGGACATTGCCTTCCACATGCCGGTAGAGAGCCGGAATCGCCTTCCGTGAGAAAAAGTGGCGTTTGGGTACCTGCCACTGAGGAACCGCACATTCCACAAACTCACGGAAGGGGGCAGAGTCTACCAACTGAAAAGGCAGCAGTTGAAGTGCTAGCAATTTTGCCAAGCTAGCATTCAACCGCTGGGCATGTGGATGGCTGGGAGCAAACTTCTTTCGGCGGTGCAGCAGCTGGGGCAGGGAAATTTGCCTGGTACAATCTGACGTCGGTGTACCAAAAGCAGATTGCCCACAAGTACTTGGCTGTGACACACCTAATTCTACACCTTCATTCCTCTCACTGCAGGTCTCAGAGAGGACTGAAGGTCTAGTGGGGTTGGAAATCTCAGCTGATGAGGAGCAAGGAGAGATCCTCTTTGTTCTTTGGTGTGGGTCTTTTAGATACGCTTGCCAGCGAACTGCATGGCAGCTCAACATATGTCTGGTCAAGCATGTGGTACCCAAGCGGGAGATGTTTTGGCCACGCGAGATACGCTTGAGACATATGTTGCAAATAGCAGCGGTGCGATCTGATGCACTCGTCTCAAAAAAGGCCCACACCAAAGAACTTTTTGAATAACGCGCAGAGACTGCAGCGCCCTGCACATGTGGAGCTTTGGGGTGTGATGCAGTCAATGTGCTGCCCTTAGGCTGGCCCCTGGAGGGCATCCTGCCTCGTTGGTGATGTGCCGCCGCCTCCTCCTCCTCCTCCTCCTCTCTCCTATCAGGCACCCACGTTGAGTCAGTGACCTCATCATCCCCTCCCTCCTCATCACTGGAGCAAACCTGGCAGTATGCTGCAGCAGGGGGAGCATGACTGCCAGATTGCTGTCCTTCTTGGGCACCCCCTCTGTCCGTGCTCATGTTACTGCCTTCATCGAGCTCAGTATCGTCATCAGAGCCTTCCAAACGCTGGGCATCCTCCTGGAGCATGTACCCAACACTGTGGTCAAACAGTTCGAGGGAATCCTCATGAGGACATGGTGGAGCTAGGGAAGGAGTCACTGATGACATTGAGCTGAGGGAAGAGGCCGCTGCTTTGCCAGACAAAGCACCCTGGGCATGGGTGAGAGAGGATGAGGAGGATGAGGACGGCTTGGTCATCCACTCGACCAAGTCTTCCGCATGTTGCGGCTCAACACGGCCAGCTGCCGAAAAAAAGGCCAAGCGTGTCCCATGGCCACGTGCCGATGAGGATGCACCGTCTCCACGACCAGCACTAGACACAGAGCCTGCTTGCCCTCTCTTATTGGCTTGTGACTGTCTGCCTCTCCTTCTTGGCCTTCCAGACATACTAATGGCCTGTAGCTGCACTAAGCTGGGATAGAACACCTGTAATTTTCTTCAGGTAGCTTTATATACTATAACCAGACAAGCCTGCCTGTCAGTAGGAAGATAACAGGAACGGATCTAGCTGAACACTGTGAGCAGGACGCACTGTACTAAATGTAAATAGTCTAGCTGCCTGACCGTGGTACTAATAGGATCAAATAGAACACCTGTAATTTTCTTCAGGTAGCTTTATATACTGTAACCAGACAAGCCTGCCTGTCAGTAGGAAGATAACAGGAACGGATCTAGCTGTACACTGTGAGCAGGACGCACTGTACTAAATGTAAATAGTCTAGCTGCCTGACCGTGGTACTAATAGGATCAAATAGAACACCTGTAATTTTCTTCAGGTAGCTTTATATACTGTAACCAGACAAGCCTGCCTGTCAGTAGGAAGATAACAGGAACGGATCTAGCTGAACACTGTGAGCAGGACGCACTGTACTAAATGTAAATAGTCTAGCTGCCTGACCGTGGTACTAATAGGATCAAATAGAACACCTGTAATTTTCTTCAGGTAGCTTTATATACTGTAACCAGACAAGCCTGCCTGTCAGTAGGAAGATAACAGGAACGGATCTAGCTGAACACTGTGAGCAGGACGCACTGCACTAAATGTAAATAGTCTAGAAGATAACAGGAACGGATCTAGCTGAACACTGTGAGCAGGACGCACTGCACTAAATGTAAATAGTCTAGAAGATAACAGGAACGGATCTAGCTGAACACTGTGAGCAGGACGCACTGCACTAAATGTAAATAGTCTAGAGGATAACAGGAACGGATCTAGCTGAACACTGTGAGCAGGACGCACTGCACTAAATGTAAATAGTCTAGAAGATAACAGGAACGGATCTAGCTGAACACTGTGAGCAGGACGCACTGCACTAAATGTAAATAGCAGGAACGGATCTAGCTGAACACTGTGAGCAGGACGCACTGCACTAAATGTAAATAGTCTAGAAGATAACAGGAACGGATCTAGCTGAACACTGTGAGCAGGACGCACTGCACTAAATGTAAATAGCAGGAACGGCTCTAGCTGAACACTGTGAGCAGGACGCACTGCACTAAATGTAAATAGCAGGAACGGATCTAGCTGAACACTGTGAGCAGGACGCACTGCACTAAATGTAAATAACAGGAACGGATCTAGCTGAACACTGTGAGCAGGACGCACTGCACTAAATGTAAATAGTCTAGAACAGTGGTTCTCAACTCCAGTCCTCGGGACCCACCAACAGGCCAGATTTTAAGTATTACCTTGGGGAGTTGCAGACTAGAATACGGCAATCACTGAGCAGCAAGTGATATCACCTGTGATGTATTTCAGTTATCTTGCAAACCTGGCCTGTTGGTGGGTCCTGAGGACTGGAGTTGAGAACCACTGGTCTAGAAGATAACAGGAACGGATCTAGCTGAACACTGTGAGCAGGACGCACTGCACTAAATGTAAATAGCAGGAACGGATCTAGCTGAACACTGTGAGCAGGACGCACTGCACTAAATGTAAATAGCAGGAACGGATCTAGCTGAACACTGTGAGCAGGACGCACTGCACTAAATGTAAATAGCAGGAACGGATCTAGCTGAACACTGTGAGCAGGACGCACTGCACTAAATGTAAATAGCAGGAACGGATCTAGCTGAACACTGTGAGCAGGACGCACTGCACTAAATGTAAATAACAGGAACGGATCTAGCTGAACACTGTGAGCAGGACGCACTGCACTAAATGTAAATAGCAGGAACGGATCTAGCTGAACACTGTGAGCAGGACGCACTGCACTAAATGTAAATAGCAGGAACGGATCTAGCTGAACACTGTGAGCAGGACGCACTGCACTAAATGTAAATTGCAGGAACGGATCTAGCTGAACACTGTGAGCAGGACGCACTGCACTAAATGTAAATAGTCTAGAAGATAACAGGAACGGATCTAGCTGAACACTGTGAGCAGGACGCACTGCACTAAATGTAAATAGCAGGAACGGATCTAGCTGAACACTGTGAGCAGGACGCACTGCATTAAATGTAAATAGTCTAGATAGAAGATAACAGGAACGGATCTAGCTAAACTGAATACAGTGTATATATATATATGCAACACCTGGGATGCATATATATACACAATACACTGTAAGTGCAGCTAACTGACTGACTGTTCTGCCTAATCTATCTAACTCAAATCAAATGACACTGTCTCTCTCTCTCTCTCTATCTCTCAGCACACCGGAACACACACTACACAGGGCCGCCGTGCAGGCGGCCTTATATAGTGTGGGGTGTGTACTAAATCCCCTGAGCCATAATTGGCCAAAGCCACCCTGGCTTTGGCCAATTACAGCTCTCTCTACTGACGGCGCTGTGATTGGCCAAGCATGCGGGTCATAGTGCATGCTTGGCCAATCATCAGCCAGCAATGCACTGCGATGCCGCAGTGAATTATGGCCCGTGACGCGCCACGCGAATTTAGCGCGAACGGCCCATATCGTTCGCAATTCGGCGAACGGGCGAACAGCCGATGTTCGAGTCGAACATGGGTTCGACTCGAACACGAAGCTCATCCCTAGTTGCGAGCACTGAACTTATTCTCTCTGGAGAAGAGACGCTTGAGAGGGGATATGATTTTAATTTGCAAATACCATACTGGTGACCCCACAATAGGGATAAAACTTTTTTTGTGGAAGGGAGTTTAACAAGACACGTGGCCCTCATTAAAATTAGAAGAAAAGAGGTTAAACCTTAAACTGCGTTGAGGGTTCTTTACTGTAAGAGCGGCAAGGATGTGGAATTCCCTTCCACAGGCGGTGGTTTCAGCGGGGGGCATCAATAGTTTCAAAAAACGATTAGATGAGCACCCAATCGACCGCAACATACAGGGATATATGTAATACTGACATATAATAATAATAAAGGGGGCGCTAAAAGCTACAGAAAAATTGTTTTGAGAAAAAAGAAAAAAACACAAAAACCCCCAAAAAATTATAGATTAATGTGCTTAATTAGATAATAAAAAGATATGGCTATCAAAAAGTGGCAATCACAATAGGTAAATATCTTGAAAAAAACTTAAAAAAACAACAATACTGTGATGACAATAGTAGTGATTAATTGTCCCAATCCAGCGAATAATTAATAACAAAAGTGATATCTTCAAATATGTGCCAAATTCTTGCCGTTGATATAAAGAATTCCGTCACCAAAGAAGAAAGAATACACCTTGAAGTAATAGATATCTGCTTACCAGATACCAATGACCCCTTTACTTAAAAAGAGAGTCACAAGCGCTTGTACAGGATTGTGCCTGCTCACATGGAAGGCTGAAAAACTGGATGATGCCTTAGGCATGGATCCCTCCCGTCCCACTCATTCAAGATAAGGATATAAGGGAAACAAACAAAGTCTCCATAGCGTAAAACCATTTAATAAAAATTAAAATAACATTGAAATAGCCAAATGGCCGCTTACATTTGTAGGTGCCTACCCGGCATTGGGGCTGCTCGTATGTCAGGGTAAGATTGGTGTCAAAGACCCATCGCATCGCATCATGTTCGGCGTGCGTTCCACCCAGTACGAAGGGACAACCAGAGGATCCGGATGTTGGAAGGCAAAAAAGACACGTGACCACGTACCGCTCCGACGTACTTTTCGTTGTGAACGTCTTCAGGGAAGCGTACGTTGGTCACTAAGTTACGAGTATATATCAGAAGAAAAAGGGGCGGGTAAAACTAGTGTGATAAAAAACTTCCGCTCGTATCAATAAAGTTGTGATTCCGATCAGTATACACAAATAGCCAGGAAGCAAAACCTCCCTACTGACATATAATCACACACACATAGGTTGGACTTGTGACTTTTTTTCAACGGCATCTACTATGTACAGTATCTCACAAAAGCGAGTACACCCCTCACATTTTTGTAAATATTTTATTATATCTTTTCATGTGACAACACTGAAGAAATGACACTTTGCTACAATGTAAAGTAGTGAGTGTACAGCTTGTATAACAGTGTAAATTTACTGTCCCTCATAATAACGCAACACACAGCCGCTAATGTCTAAACCACTGGCAACAAAAGTGAGTACACCCCTAAGTGAAAATGTCCAAATTGGGCTCAATTAGCCATTTTCCCTTCCCAATGTCATGTGATTTGTTAGTGTTACAAGGTCTCAGGTGTGAATGGGGAGCAGGTGTGTTAAATTTGGTGTTATCACTCTCACTATCTCATACTGGTAACTGGAAGTTCAATATGGCACCTCATGGCAAATAACTCTCAGGATCTGAAAAAAAAGAATTGTTGCTCTACATAAAGATGACCTAGGCTATAAGAAGATTTCCAAGACCCTGAAACTGAGCTGCTGCACGGTGGCCAAGACCTTACAGTGGTTAAACAGGAAAGAAGTTGAGTGCATGTGTTCAGTGTCATATCCAGAAGTTATCTTTGGTAAATAGACATATGAGTGCTGCCAGCATTGCTGCAGAGGTTGAAGGGGTGGGGGGTCAGCCTGTCAGTGCTCAGACCATACGCCGCACATTACATCAAGTTGGTCTGCATGGCTGTCATCCCAAAAGGAAGCCTCTTCTAAAGATGATGCACAAGAAAGCCCACAAACAGTTTGTTGAAGACAAGCAGACTAAGGACACGGATTACTGGAACCATGTCCTGTGGTATGATGAGACCAAGATAAACTTATTTGGTTCAGATGTGTCAAACATGTGTGGCGGCAACCAGGTAGGGAGTACAAAGAAAAGTGTGTCTTGCCTACAGTCAAGCATGGTGGTGGGAGTGTCATGGTCTGGGGCTGCATGAGTGCTGCCGGCACTGGGGAGCTACAGTTCATTGAGGGAACCATGAATGCCAACATGTACTGTGACATACTGAAGCAGAGCATGATCCCCTCCCTTAGGAGACTCGTCCGTAGGGCAGTATTCCAACATGATAATGACCCCAAACACACCTCCAAAATGACCAGCTGAGGGTAAAGGTGATGGATTGGTCAAGCATGTCTCCAGATCTAAACCCTATTGAGCATCTGTGGGGCATCCTCAAATGGAAGATGGAGGAGTGCAAGGTCTCTAACATCCACCAGCTCTGTGATGTCATCGTGGAGGAGTGGAAGAGGACTCCAGTGGCAACCTGTGAAGCTCTGGTGAGCTCAATGCCCAAGAGGGTTAGGGCAGTGCTGGAAAATAATGGTGGAAACACAAAATATTGACACTTTGGGCCAAGTTTGACATTTTCACTTAAGGGTGTACTCACATTTGTTGCCAGCGGTTTAGACATTAATGGCTGAGTGTTAAGTTATTTTGAGGGGACAGCAAATTTACACTTTTATACAAGCTGTATACTCACTACTTTACATTGTAGCAAAGTGTTGTTTCTTCAGTGTTGTCCCATGAAAAGATAGAATAAAATGTTTACAAAAATGTGAGGGGTGTACTCACTTTTGTAAGATACTGTAACTATGGTAAATCTAAAGGAGATTGTACAATCAGATTGTATAGTGTATGGTGAGCTTTACAGATTACTATGGACACACTTCTCCTTTTCTTAATACTGCAGCTCTGCTCCATAAATCAGCTCCTGCACACTCTGCCAAATGAACAATTTATGCAACAAGAAGGTAAAGTAAAAAAAAAATTGATCATTAGAGGAAGACTGTGGATGGCTTTGTATTTAGGAAGAATGGTGCTCACTGATAATGACTGCATGGAACTACAGAGGGCAGCGGAAGCAATTTCCTGTAGGGGGAGGACAGGTGCAGGCCAGGGTCTGTGCTAATGAGGTCAGTTGCTGAACTACTTCCTTTGTACATAGTTACATAGTAGGTGAGGTTGAAAAAAGACACAAGTCCATCAAGTCTAATCTATGTGTGTGATTATATGTCAGTATTACATTGTATATCCCTGCATGTTGTGGTCATTCAGGTGCTCATCTAATAGTTTTTGGAAACTATCGATGCTCCCCGCTGATACCACCGCCTGTGGAAGGGAATTCCACATCCTTGCCGCTCTTACAGTAGAGAACCCCCTACGCAGTTTAAGGTTAAACCTCTTTTCTTCTAATTTTAATGAGGGCCATGTGTCTTGTTAAACTCCCTTCCACAAAAAAAGTTTTATCCCTATTGTGGGGTCACCAGTACGGTATTTGCAAATTAAAATCATATCCCTTTTCAAAGGTCTCTTTTCCAGAGAGAATAAGTTCAGTGCTTGCAACATTTCCTCATAACTAGGGATGAGCCCAATGTTCAAGTCCAATGTAAGTTCGACTCGAACATTGGGTGTTCGCCTGTTCGACGAACAGCGAACATTTTGCGGTGTTCGCGGCAAATTCGAAAAGCTGTGGAAATCAGTTAAAGTCTATGGGACACTAATATGAACAAACAAAAGTGCTCATTTTAAAGGCTTTTATGCAAGTTATTGCCATAAAAAGTGTATGGGGACCTGGGTCCTGCCCCAGGGGACATGTATCAATGCAAAAAAAGTTTCAAAAACTGCCATATTTTCACGAGCAGTGATTTTAATAATGCTTAAAGTGAAACAGTAAAAATGAAATATTCCTTTAACCACTTGACCACTGGGCACTTAAACCCCCTTCCTAACCAGACCAATTTTCAGCTTTCGGTGCTCTCACATTTTGAATGACAATTACTCAGTCATACAACACTGTACCCATATGAAATTTTTGTCCTTTTTTTCACACAAATACAGCTTTCTGTTGGTGGTATTTAATCACCGTTGGGTTTTTTTATTTTTTGCGCTATAAAAGAAAAAAGACTGAAAATTTGGTAAAAAAATGAATTTTCTTTTGGAAGGGGGTTTACTGCTCAAAAACGCCACTGCCCAAAACTGCTGATGATAACCGCCTATGTGTGCATGGACACATAGGATAACATGATGGAGAGTTTAATGACTGTATAAAAAAAGTCTACAGTCAAAAACAGCTGCTGTAAAAACATCAAAAAACGTCCAGTGTGCATGAGGCCTAAAGCTTAAATGCCACTGTTTCTCTCAGGTGATAGCCAGGTCAGAATGCTTATTTCTCAGGCCAGAACACATTTCCAATCAGAAGGCAGGAAAAAACTTCCATTATTTGTGACAGGTCACTGCAATTTAATCAAAATTATTTGGATGCCGCAGTTGCTGTACATCCTACATAATTCCCCAGTGTGGATGTATAAAAAATGGTTCCTAAAAATAGACACTTTATTTAGAGAATTAATATGGAAGGGGGGAACGGCAAGAATCCGACTAAATATTTTACAATTACAAAAACAGGAGGAGGAAGTGGCACTCCCACATCCCTTCAGTTATTTCCTTGCATCACAGCTCCAGCATGTTGGAGGCTGTAATACGGAGGAGGGGAAAGGGGGGAGGAAGATATTATTTCAAAACTCCCCACATAAACTGCTTGTAGAAAAACTGGAGGCAGGATCTTTTCTGGGTGGGTTTCCTACCCTGGATTTAATGATGAGAGTCTGGGAAACAGCAAAGAAAGTACTGGGATATAGGGGATTATACCCCTTTGTGGGAAAACAATAAGCTGGGGGAATTACAGAAGATGGGGACAATTAAGGAATGGGAAGACAAGGAATAAAATACATCACCCAGCTTTATCAAGATAGCATTTTAAAATCTTTCCAGGAACTGAAGAAACAATACGTTATCCTGAACAAATGATTTTTCAGATATCTACAAGTTAGGCACGCATTGAAAGAGCAATTTAGAGGGAGGATAATAGAATGGAGCAAGATTCCACTACTTTTGAAAGTTAGCAATGCAAAAACATCAAAAGGTCTAAAAGCAAAAATCTACCAGAGTATATATAAGGGGAGTTTGGGACCAACAAATGCTGTGTCACATAGGAAATAATGGGAGAAAGATGTTGGGGGCATATCTGAACCCCCGTGGGAAAGAATTCTGGCATTAGCCCCAATGGTTTCATTGTCCCCATCTCAGAAGATGTCACATCTATTTTTATTGTATAGAGTTTATTATACCTCGCACAGACTTTTTCTGTTTGGCCGAAGACCAGATGATACCTGCCCCAGGTGTGGAAAAATAGAGGCGGATCTGATTCATATGTTTTGGAGATGCCCGAAGTTGTTCGGCTACTGGAGGGAGGTAGTCGAAAATATAGAACGAGTATTTGAAATTTCTGTAGAGATGGAAGCCAGGATATGCGTGCTGGGCTGGGTAGAGGGAGAATGTAAACCAGGAAATATACAACTTTCAGTTCTGAGATGTCTGCTCCAGGCAAGGAAACTCATTGCTCAGAGATGGCAATACTCCATACCGCCATCTAGCAGAGAGTGGGAACAAGGTATGAATATGGTGATCTTAAAGGAAAGGACGTCATATATTAGACAAGGAGCGTTTAAGAAATTTTAAAAAATCTGGAAACTTTCGGTGGAGAAAAAGAGAATGAATAATAACAATGGTTTGTAGCAAGAGATATACAAATGAACCGCCCCTGAATCTTTCTTACTCCACTGCGCCATAGAAAAGTGCAAAGCTGTATAAGAGATGTGTAAATGAATACAAAATGTTTGTACATACACAGTGTACAGTGAAAAAAGCTACCACTTAAATAAATACATAAATTGATCAGATTTCCAAAACTATACCTCTCACATGTGTACAGATAGAGACAGCGGTGCTAATATAAATTGTGTAAAATAATGGGTCAGGGCAGCATAATGCCTATGACCCTCTACTTATACATAAAAATAATAATAATAGTGTCATGAAAAAAACGTAAAAATTGTATACTTACCTTCCATAATTTTCCTTTCCTGACGCATCCCATGGCAGCACACACAATGGGTTGTGACTCCGCCTCCACAACCTGATAGGACTGGTTAGCTATAAGTTTTGAAGAGGAGCCCACCTCTGTATTCTCACTAACTATTCACCTTAGAAGGGTGGAATTCTGTGTGCTGCCATGGGATGTGTCAGGAAAGGAAAATTACGGAAGGTAAGTATACAATGTTCCGTTTTCCTGACGCATCATGGCAGCACACACAATGGGAAATAACTCGCTACATGGGTGGGTGCTTTTAGAGCATTTTATTTACTCAGGTACAAAGTATAGAGGAGTTAGATTGAATGATTGATCTTCCGAACTCAACCGTAGTTAATTGAGCCGGATCTATTCTGTAGTGTGACATAAACATGGTTTTAGAAGACCAAGTTGCTGCCTTGCAAATAGTTTCCGCTGACACTCTGCAGTACGCTGCCCAGGAGGTGGCCACTGCTCTGGTCGAGTGGGCTTTTAGACCATCCAGTATTGGGAGTGATTGTATAATGTACATCCTCTTGATGATTTTAATCAACCAGGTCGCTATTGTCTTTGGGGAAGCTGCTTGCCCTTTTCTAGGGCCATGCGGAATGACTAGGAGGTTTTCAACCTTCCTGAATGGTTCAGTAGCTTCAAGGTAGGAAACAATGCTAGACTTGACATCCAAGGGGTGTGGATGACCTTCATTAGAGCGGAAAAATGGAAGATTGATTTCCGAGTTAAAGTGGAAGGAAGACGCCACTTTGGGTATAAATTGTTCTGAGGGCCTGAGGACAACTCTATCCGGATAAAGGACTAGATGTGGTTCTTTAATTAATAGGGCATGCATCTCTGAGACTCTCTTGGCAGACGTTATTGCGATCAGAAACGATAGTTTGAGCGTCAGGTCCCATAAGGATATTGACTCCAGGGGAAGGAAAGGTTCTTTTGATAGAGCTTCTAGAACGGTGGACAAATCCCAGGTTGGAAAGACTGGTTTCCGGGGTGGTCTTATCTTTATGCATGCCTTTAAGAACTGAACTATGAGCGGGTCTAACGCCCATCTAGTTCCCATCATTGCGGACAGTGCAGAGACCTGTACTTTAAGAGTGCTTGCACCTAGGCCCTTTTCTAGGCCCAGCTGCAAGAACTCCAAAATATGATAGACTGAAGGAGAGAGCGGTTCCCAAGAATGTTGCTGGGCAAACGCGGTAAATCTCTCCCAGATCCTGTTGTACGTGCCATTTGTTGATCTTTTCCTGGCCTGTTGTAATGTGGTTACTACTCTGAGTGAACATCCTTTATCCAGCAGCCTTTCCCTTTCAACTTTCATGCCGTTAGGTGTAAACGTTCTGGTGACGGGTGCAGGAATCGACCCTGAGAGAGTAGATCCGGGCTCAATGGGAGTGGAAGTGGCTCCTCTGTGTTTAACTGTAATATGGTCGTGAACCACGGCCTCCTTGGCCAGAAGTACAGCACTGCTATGGCCGTGGATACTGAGTTCCTCAACCTGGCCAGAAATCTGGCTATTAGGGGAGTCGGAGGAAAAATATAGCCTAGGTGGAATTCCCATGGGTGGTGAAGGCAATCGATCCCCGCTGCTGTCGGATAGTCGTTCCTCGCTAAGAATCGGAGACACTTGTTGTTCTCTGGGGTTGCCGCTAGATCTATATCGGGAATTCCCCATTTGCGGGTGATGAGAGCAAAGGCTTTGGGACTGAGAGACCAATTGTTCGACACAAATATCCTGCTCAGGTCGTCTGCTAGTTGGTTTTGTATACCTGGAACGTAGGTCGCCTTCAAGTCCGTAAGGTGAACCTGAGCCCACTCGAGTATGGGTCGCATTTCTTCCATGAGCGTTCTGCTCCTGGTAACGCCCTGTTTGTGGATGTAGTTTACCGCTACCGTATTGTCCATACGTAAGAGGACACTTTTCCCTGCCAGGAATGGTCCGAATGTTATAATAGCCTGCCAGGCGGCTCTGAGCTCCAGGACATTTGAGACTATGCCCTGTGGGCGGAAAGACCAGAGCCCCTGCGTTCCGTGATGTTGGTAATGTGCTCCCCATCCCTGGAGGCTGGCATCTGTCGTGACTATTTCTGGTAATGGAGGAACTATGGAACGGCAGCGTGTCAGATTGCTGACTCGTGTCCACCACCAAGCTGATCTTTTTACTGCCTGGCTGATGATTATTCGCTGTTTCATTGAAGACCCGTTCCATTGAGACAGGAATGCATTTTGAAAGACCCTTGAATTCCACTGGGACCATTGGACCATTAGGAAGGTTGGGGACATCGAGCCCAGGATGCTCAGACACATTCTGGCAGAAAGATGTTCTGCCGCCAAAAGGACCTTTATCTTGTGAATCAATGGCCTTATCTTCTCTTGAGGTAGCGGTATTGGAGTTGGTGTCTAATTCTGCACCTAAGAAGATCATTCTTTGCGTTGGGACTAGACCGCTCTTTTTCCAATTTATTATCCAGCCGAACTGTTGAAGTGTGGAAATTAAAATTGCTCGATGTTGGATGGCAATTTGTTGGCTGTCGGCCAGAAGGATGATATCGTCGAGAGTGCAACACCCTTAGCCCTTTTTCTCTTAGGAGTGCTATGATCGGTAGTAAGACCTTCGTAAAGGTTCTGGGAGCCGTCGATATCCCAAACGGAAGGCTTTGGAACTGAAAATGCTGGTGACCTATTGCAAAGCATAGGTATTTCTGGAAGGTTTGATGCACCGGTATATGCAAATAGGCGTCGGACAAATTGACCGAGAGCATCCAGTCCATTGTTCCTATTGCTAGTAATATGGACTGGAGACTCTCCATCTTGAAGGATTTGACTGAAATTGTTTCGTTTAGGTCTTTCAAGTCTAGCACTGGCCTCAAATCTCCCGTCTTTTTTGCCACCAGAAAAAGTGGAGAGTAGAATCCTAAGCCCCTCTGCTCCCGAGGAACTTCTATGATTGCTTGTTTTTTTGACAGTTCGTGAATATAACTGGTCAGGATCTTTCGTTTTGGTAGAGAAGATGGTGTTCTGGTCGGTCTGAAGTGGTCTTTGGGAGGCTTGTGTTTGAATGACCATTTGTGACCCTCCTGGATGGTGGAAATCGTCCAGGAGTCTTTTATTTGATTTGCCCATGTCTGAGTAAATCGCCTCAACCTCACTCCTACTATCGCGGGCTGGGCGTGCACACCATCAAAATGATTTCTGCTGGTCTCCTGAACTGGGGACATTCGGTTTCTGCACCTTCACAAAGGACGATTGGGGGTTTCGCCAATTCCGTTTGAATTCCCTCCCTGGTTTGTAAGATCTTGCCTCTCGGTATCTTTCTGGAAACTGGCGTCTAAATGGAGGATTTCTTTGTTGTTTGGGTCTTCTATCGGAAGGGATGAGGCCAGACTTCCCTCCCGTAACTTTTGAAATCGCTGTATCCAGTTTAGGACCGAATAAGTTGGTGCCGTCGTAGGGAATCCTACACCAGGTAGATTTAGAGGTCGCATCGACCATGGTTTTAACCAAAGTGCCCTCCTTGACATCACTGAAGCCAACATCGCTCTTGCTGAAGATCTTATGATATCAACGGCCTCTTCAGCCACAAAGTCTCCTGCCAGGCTGAGTTCTTGCATAGCTGATACGATCTTTTCCTGGTCTGCCGCTTCCAGCAACAATTTCTCAATGTTGGCTGCCCAACAGGTAATTGCTCTGCCGACCGCTGCCAGAGTGATCGCTGGTCTGCATGCTCCTCCTGCTGCTGAATAGGCTTTCTTAAGGTCGAGGTCCATATTTCAATCCATCACATCCCTAAAGGTTACGGCATCCTTGATCGAAAGAGTTACATGTCGTGCCAGATGCATTAATGAGGAATCTACTACAGGGGCTGAAATTAGAGGATTTACCATTGGTTCCCTTAATGGGTTTTGCTATCCTGTTGTTCAGACCAGTTTTTTTATCTGGTTTCTGCCACTCATCCTTTATTAACTCCTCTAGCTCTTCAATAAAAGGAAAGGTTTCAGGGTCCTTTTTCAGGTTAGGAAAATACTTTCTTAACTTGCGTGGCGCCTCCTTCTCCTCCTCCCAACCGATAGCCTCCTTTACCAATTTTGCGAAGGGATCTATAAGTGCAAAATCAAATGAAGTGGGAATTAGTATCTTGTCTTCTTCTGGGGACTCTTCCTGCAGAGTTTGAGAGGCTGACGGGGAGAGATCATGAGGCGTATAAGAGGTTGAGGCCACTAAAGCCTGTCTGATGGATTCGTGGGCTGCCACTTGCATGATGGATTCCTTCACTGATTCTCTAATTATGTTGGATGCTTCCCTTGCATCCGACTCTTTTTCACGAGTTGCTTCTTCAAAACAGACTTGACAGACTAGTTTACCGGGAAGTGCTACTGCCCCGCAGACCCAGCAGGCATTGGCCGCAGGATGGGTGCGTTGGTCATCGTGAGGTTGACGGGATGAAGTCTCATCTCTATGGTGATGGAATGGGGTTCTTGACCTACTTCTTCTGGACTGGGAATGTTTTGAAGGTGAACGGTCCCTGCGTTTAGAGTGCGTTGACCTTGATGATCTGTCAGAGCTATCAAAATGATATAGCATTAGTGGCAAGGCTCTCTTTTACTCCTCTTCACTACTTACCTAATATCTTCCCCCCTTACCTTGAAGCATGTGGATGGTCTGCTGGAGCAGTGGCCTCCATGAAAGGAGATAGAGTGTATCTGAAAGGTAAGGGAAAAAAAATGGTGTTTTCCCCTTTTTTTTTTTTTTTAAAAACAGGAGGTGCCATAAGAGATGCAGAGTTTAGCAAGGAAGAAGAGTCATTCAGAACTTACCAGTGTCAGGAAAAAACAAAGGAAGCGCAAGGCAGCACTGTGGTTAGGTTTCTGGTGCTCGTAGAGGCTAAAAATGACAGGATTCAGTTTTTTAAATAGACCGCCGTCGCGGTAGCTCTGACGTCACGCCTGCGCATACACAGTGGTCGTCTGCGGCGTCCGGTGCCATCTTGGAATCTGGCGTGGCCGTAAGCCACCTATGTCAGATCCTGTGCGTCCTGGAGCCGGCGCCATGCGCAGTAAGGAAACGCTGTGGAACTACAGCACTCAGAGCGCCCAGTGCAAACATTTGATGTGCATAAGGAAGCAAAATTCTATATGCCAGGAGGGAGAGGAGAAAAAAAAAGACAAAATGAAAGGAAAGACAGTACCTGGAGGCCGCTGCAGATATCACCAAAACCTGTATAAGGTTTGTCAAAAAAAACGTTGATTGATGATTTTTTTCTTTTTACCCCTGAGACTAGGGATGAGCCGAACACCCCCCTGTTCGGTTCGCACCAGAACATGCGAACAGGAAAAAAGTTCGTTTGAACATGCGAACACCGTTAAAGTCTATGGGACACGAACATGAATAATCAAAAGTGCTAATTTTAAAGGCTTATATGAAAGTTATTGTCATAAAAAGTGTTTGGGGACCTGGGTCCTGCCCCAGGGGACATGGATCAATGCAAAAAAAAGTTTTAAAAACGGCCGTTTTTTCAGGAGCAGTGATTTTAATAATGCTTAAAGTCAAACAATAAAAGTGTAATATCCCTTTAAATTTCGTACCTGGGGGGTGTCTATAGTATGCCTGTAAAGGGGCGCATGTTTCCTGTGTTTAGAACAGTCTGACAGCAAAATGACATTTTGAAGGAAAAAACTAATTTAAAACTACTCGCGGCTATTGCATTGCCGACAATACACATAGAAGTTCATTGATAAAAACGGCATGGGAATTCCCCAAAGGGGAACCCCGAACCAAAATTAAAAAAAAAATGACGTGGGAGTCCTCCTAAATTCCATACCAGGCCCTTCAGGTCTGGTATGGATATTAAGGGGAACCCCGGCCAAAATTTAAAAAAAAAAATGACGTGGGGTTCCCCCTAAATTCCATACCAGACCCTTCAGGTCTGGTATGGATTTTAAGGGGAACCCCGCGCCAAAAAAAAAAAAAAAAACGGCGTGGGGTCCCCCCAAAAATCCATACCAGACCCTTATCCGAGCACGCAACCTGGCAGGCCGCAGGAAAAGAGGGGGGGACGAGAGTGCGGCCCCCCCTCCCTCCTGAACCGTACCAGGCCACATGCCCTCAACATTGGGAGGGTGCTTTGGGGTAGCCCCCCAAAACACCTTGTCCCCATGTTGATGAGGACAAGGGCCTCATCCCCACAACCCTGGCCGGTGGTTGTGGGGGTCTGCGGGCGGGGGGCTTATCGGAATCTGGAAGCCCCCTTTAACAAGATGACCCCCAGATCCCGGCCCCCCCCCTGTGTGAAATGGTAAGGGGGTACATAAGTACCCCTACCATTTCACGAAGAAAGTGTCAAAAATGTTAAAAATGACAAGAGACAGTTTTTGACAATTCCTTTATTTAAATGCTTCTTCTTTCTTCTATCTTCCTTCATCTTCTGGTTCTTCTGGTTCTTCTGGCTCTTCTGGTTCTTCCTCCGGCGTTCTCGTCCAGCATCTCCTCCGCGGCGTCTTCTGTCTTCTTCTCCTCGGGCCGCTCCGCACCCATGGCATGGGGGGGAGGCTCCCGCTCTTCTCTTCTTCTTTTCTTCTCTTCTTCTCTTCTTCATTTTCTTCTCCGGGCCGCTCCGCAATCCATGCTGGCATGGAGGGAGGCTCCCGCTGTGTGACGGCGCTCCTCGTCTGACAGTTCTTAAATAACGGGGGGCGGGGCCACCCGGTGACCCCGCCCCCCTCTGACGCACGGTGACTTGACGGGACTTCCCTGTGGCATTCCCCGTGACGTCACAGGGAAGTCCCGTCAAGTCACCGTGCGTCAGAGGGGGGCGGGGTCACCGGGTGGCCCCGCCCCCCCGTTATTTAAGAACTGTCAGACGAGGAGCGCCGTCACACAGCGGGAGCCTCCCTCCATGCCAGCATGGATTGCGGAGCGGCCCGGAGAAGAAAAGAAGAAAAGAAGAAGAGAAGAAGAGAAGAAAAGAAGAAGAGAAGAGCGGGAGCCTCCCCCCCATGCCATGGGTGCGGAGCGGCCCGAGGAGAAGAAGACAGAAGACGCCGCGGAGGAGATGCTGGACGAGAACGCCGGAGGAAGAACCAGAAGAGCCAGAAGAACCAGAAGAACCAGAAGATGAAGGAAGATAGAAGAAAGAAGAAGCATTTAAATAAAGGAATTGTCAAAAACTGTCTCTTGTCATTTTTAACATTTTTGACACTTTCTTCGTGAAATGGTAGGGGTACTTATGTACCCCCTTACCATTTCACACAGGGGGGTGGCCGGGATCTGGGGGTCACCTTGTAAAAGAGGGCTTCCAGATTCCGATAAGCCCCCCGCCCGCAGACCCCCACAACCACCGGCCAGGGTTGTGGGGATGAGGCCCTTGTCCTCATCAACATGGGGACAAGGTGTTTTGGGGGGCTACCCCAAAGCACCCTCCCAATGTTGAGGGCATGTGGCCTGGTACGGTTCAGGAGGGAGGGGGGGCCGCACTCTCGTCCCCCCCTCTTTTCCTGCGGCCTGCCAGGTTGCGTGCTCGGATAAGGGTCTGGTATGAATATTTGGGGGGACCCCACGCCGTTTTTTTTTTTTTTTTTGGCGCGGGGTTCCCCTTAAAATCCATACCAGACCTGAAGGGTCTGGTATGGAATTTAGGGGGAACCCCACGTCATTTTTTTTTTTAAATTTTGGCCGGGGTTCCCCTTAATATACATACCAGACCTGAAGGGCCTGGTATGGAATTTAGGAGGACTCCCACGTCATTTTTTTTTTTAATTTTGGTTCGGGGTTCCCCTTTGGGGAATTCCCATGCCGTTTTTATCAATGAACTTCTATGTGTATAGTCGGCAATGCAATAGCCGCGAGTAGTTTTAAATGAGTTTTTTCCTTCAAAATGTCATTTTGCTGTCAGACTGTTCTAAACACAGGAAACATGCGCCCCTTTACAGGCATACTATAGACACCCCCCAGGTACGAAATTTAAAGGGATATTACACTTTTATTGTTTGACTTTAAGCATTATTAAAATCACTGCTCCTGAAAAAACGGCCGTTTTTAAAACTTTTTTTGCATTGATCCATGTCCCCTGGGGCAGGACCCAGGTCCCCAAACACTTTTTATGACAATAACTTTCATATAAGCCTTTAAAATTAGCACTTTTGATTATTCATGTTCGTGTCCCATAGACTTTAACGGTGTTCGCATGTTCGAACAAACTTTTTTCCTGTTCGCATGTTCTGGTGCGAACCGAACAGGGGGGTGTTCGGCTCATCCCTAATCCTAACTTATAATCCACCACTAGTTACAGTGTTAATGTGGAAAAGCAACCAATATAAATGAAAAATTATTATTAAATTAAAATGAACATTTCAACAGGAGATAATGAATTTGTCTAGTTTAAGTCAGTGCAGTATATATATAATAAGGTTCACAGTATATAGTGCAGTCCGTGTAGTATATATAATGCAGTTCAGAGTATATAGAGCAGTCAGTGCAGTATATATAATACAGTTCACAGTATATAGTGCAGTCAGTGTAGTAAATATAATACAGTGGAGAGTATAAAGTGCAATCAGTGTAGTATATATAATACAGTTCAGAGTATATAGTGCAGTCAGTGCAATATATATATAATACAGTTCACAGTATATAGTGCAGTCAGTGTAGTATATATAATACTGTGGAGTGTATATAGTGCAGTCAGTGTAGTATATATAATACAAAGGAGAGTATATAGTACAGTCAGTGTGTCAGGAGAGTACTTACCGAGGCCGAGATGCCGAGAGCAGTTCGCCCTTGCAACTACGCCCACCCCGTCCCCTGGTGATGGTACAGGGAATGGGTGGCACTAAGGAGCATGGGCCACCAGCAAGTATAGAGTTCCTGAAGGAAGACTGCAGAGCTGGATCAGGGGTTGCAGGGGTCTTGGAACTGGCTGAGGACCTGATGCTGGGTGAAGAAGGCAAATCTGTAAATAAGCAGGGGGTCAAACACTGGTGACAGGCAAGGCAAGTCCGTAAGGAAGGCCGAGGGTCAAACACTGGTGTCAGACAAGGCAAAGTCTGTTAAGCAGGCAGAGGGTCAATCCAGGAGAGTAGTAGCGTGCTGAGAACAGTCCGAGTCACAACAGGAAATCAGATACATCAAACAGGAAGCAGGAACCAACGGGAAGCTGACGACAAAGCAGCAACCCATCTGGGTGCTGAAGCTGCTTTAAATATCCCCACCAGAGCATCACAACGGGTGTGCATGGGTCACTGCGTGCACACGTGTGTTATCGCGCACATGCCGCTCCATCAGGCCGCGTGCATGCGCCGGAGAGCCAATCCACTGCACAGGTACACAGGACCATGGCGGATGCAGCTGGAAAAGACCCTTCTCTGACACAGTGTAGTATATATAATACAGTGGAGAGTATATAGTGCAGTCAGTGTAGTATATATAATACAGTTCAGAGTAAATAGTGCAATCAGTGAAGTATATATAATACAGTTCACAGTATATAGTGCAGGCAGTGTATTAAATATAATACAGTGGAGAGTATATAGTGCAGTCAGTGTAGTATATATAATACAGTGGAGAGTTATATTGCAGTTAGTGTAATATATATAATAGAGTTCACAGTATATAGTGTAGTCAGTGTAGTATATATAATACAGTGGAGAGTATATAGTGAAGTCAGTGTAGTATATATAATACAGTGGAGAGTATATAGTGCAGTCAGTGCAGTATATATATAATACAGTTCACAGTATATAGTGCAGGCAGTGTAGTATATATAATACAGTGGAGTGTATATAGTGCAGTCAGTGTAGTATATATAATACAAAGGAGAGTATATAGTGCAGTCAGTGTGTAAGGAGAGTACTTACCGAGGCTGAGATGCCGAGAGCGGTTCGCCCTTGCAACTACGTACACCCGTCCCCTGGTGATGGTACAGGGAATGGGTGTCACTAAGGAGCATGGGCCACCAACAGGTATAGAGTTCCTGAAGGAAGACTGCAGAGCCGGATCAGGGGTTGCAGGGGTCTTGGAACTGGCTGAGGACCTGATGCTGGGTGAAGCAGGCAAATCTGTAAATCAGCAGAGGGTCAAACACTGGTGAAAGGCAAGGCAAGTCCATAAGGCAGGCCGAGGGTCAAACACTGGTGGCAGGCAAGGCAAAGTCCGTTAAGCAGGCCGAGGGTCAAACACTGTGGCAGGCAAGGAAAATCTATTAAGCAGGACGAAGGTCAAACACTGGTGGCAGGCAAGGCAAAGTCCGTTAAGCAGGCAGAGGGTCAATCCAGGAGAGTAGTAGCATGGTGAGAACAGTCCGGGTCACAACAGGAAATCAGATACATCAAACAGGAAGCAGGAACCAATGGGAAGCTGACGACAAAGCAGCAACCCGTCTGGGTGCTGGAGCCACTTTAAATAGCCCTGCCAGAGCATCACAATGGGTGTGCGTGGGTCACCGTGTGCACACGTGTGCTATCGCGCACATGCACATGCCGCTCCATCGGGCCACGCGCGTGTGCTGGAGTGCCAATCCACCGCACAGGCGCACAGGACCATGGCGGATGCGGCTGGAAAAGACCCTTCTCTGACACAGTGTAGTATATATAATACAGTGGAGAGTATATAGTGCAGTCAGTGTAGTATATATAATACAGTTCAGAGTATATAGTGCAGTCCGTGTAGTATATATAATACAGTTCAGAGTAAATAGTGCAGTCAGTGCAGTATATATAATACAGTTCACAGTATATAGGGCAGGCAGTGTATTAAATATAATACAGTGGAGAGTATATAGTGCAGTCAGTGAAGTATATATAATACAGTTCAGAGTATATAGTGCAGTCAGTGTAGTATATATAATACAGTGGAGTGTATATAGTGCAGTCAGTGTAGTATATATAATACAGTGGAGAGTATATATTGCAGTCAGTGTAATACATATAATAGAGTTCACAGTATATAGTGTAGTCAGTGTAGTATATATAATACAGTGGAGAGTATATAGTGAAGTCAGTGTAGTATATATAATACAGGGGAGAGTATATAGTGCAGTCAGTGTAGTATATATAATACAGTTCAGAGTATATAGTGCAGTCAGTGTAGTATATATAATACAGTGGAGTGTATATAGTGCAGTCAGTGTAGTATATAATACAGTGGAGAGTATATATTGCAGTCAGTGTAATACATATAATAGAGTTCACAGTATATAATGTAGTCAGTGTAGTATATATAATACAGTGGAGAGTATATAGTGAAGCCAGTGTAGTATATATAATACAGGGGAGAGTGTATAGTGCAGTCAGTGTAGTATATATAATACAGTTCTGAGTATATAGTGCAGTCAGTGTAGTATATATAATACAGTGGAGTGTATATATTGCAGTCAGTGTAGTATATATAATACAGTGGAGAGTATATAGTGTAGTCAGTGTAGTATATATAATAGAGTTCACAGTATATAGTGCAGTCAGTGTAGTATATATAATACAGTGGAGAGTATATAGTGCAGTCAGTGTAGTATATATAATACAGTGGAGAGTATATAGTGCAATCCGTGTAGTATATATAATAATATTCACATTATATAGTGCAGTCAGTGTAGTTTAACCACTTCAGCCCCGGAAGAATTTACCCCCTTCCTGACCAGAGAGTTTTTTGTGATTCGGCACTGCGTTGCTTTAACTGATAATTGCACAGTCGTGCAATGTTGTACCCAAACAAAACTGACGTCTTTTTTTCCCCACAAATAGAGCTTTCTTTTGGTGGTATTTGATCGCCTCTGCGGTTTTTATTTTTTGTGCTATAAACAAAAAAGAGCAACAATTTTGAAAAAAACACAATATTTTGTACTTTTTGCTATAATAAATATCCCCATTTTTTTTAAAAAAGCACATTTTTTTCTCAGTTTAGGCCGATATATATTCTTCTACATATTTTTGGTAAAAACAGGGAAGTGTGTGTTTACACACACACACGTCCCTGTTCTGTGTCTCCTGCACACGATTGCTCATGGCTGGAGGTCATTGCAACCATCAGCCACAAGCATCGGCACCCCCTCTGTGCAGCCGGTGCACGCGCCTGCTATCCGGACCCCGCGAACCAACGTACAGCTATGTGGTTTCGCGCTGGGGAGCCAACCTGCTGCAGTATAACTGCGGCGGCTGGTCCAGAAGCGGATACATAATACAGTTCAGAGTACATAGTGCAGTCAGTGTAGTATATATAATACAGTTCAGAGTATATAGTGCAGTCCGTGTAGTATATATAATACAGTTCAGAGTAAATAGTGCAGTCAGTGCAGTATATATAATACAGTTCACAGTATATAGTGCAGGCAGTGTATTAAATATAATACACTGGAGAGTATATAGTGCAGTCAGTGAAATATATATAATACAGTTCAGAGTATATAGTGCAGTCAGTGTAGTATATATAATACAGTGGAGAGTATATATTGCAGTCAGTGTAATACATATAATAGAGTTCACAGTATATAGTGTAGTCAGTGTAGTATATATAATACAGTGGAGAGTATATAGTGAAGTCAGTGTAGTATATATAATACAGTGGAGTGTATATAGTGCAGTCAGTGCAGTATATATAATACAGTGGAGAGTATATATTGCAGTCAGTGTAATACATATAATAGAGTTCACAGTATATAGTGTAGTCAGTGTAGTATATATAATACAGTGGAGAGTATATAGTGAAGTCAGTGTAGTATATATAATACAGGGGAGAGTACATAGTGCAGTCAGTGTAGTATATATAATACAGTTCAGAGTATATAGTGCAGTCCGTGTAGTATATATAATACAGTTCAGAGTAAATAGTGCAGTCAGTGCAGTATATATAATACAGTTCACAGTATATAGTGCAGGCAGTGTATTAAATATAATACACTGGAGAGTATATAGTGCAGTCAGTGAAGTATATATAATACAGTTCAGAGTATATAGTGCAGTCAGTGTAGTATATATAATACAGTGGAGTGTATATAGTGCAGTCAGTGTAGTATATATAATACAGTGGAGAGTATATATTGCAGTCAGTGTAATACATATAATAGAGTTCACAGTATATAGTGTAGTCAGTGTAGTATATATAATACAGTGGAGAGTATATAGTGAAGTCAGTGTAGTATATATAATACAGGGGAGAGTGTATAGTGCAGTCAGTGTAGTATATATAATACAGTTTAGAGTATATAGTGCAGTCAGTGTAGTATATATAATACAGTGGAGTGTATATAGTGCAGTCAGTGTAGTATATATAATACAGTGGAGAGTATATAGTGTAGTTAGTGTAGTATATATAATAGAGTTCACAGTATATAGTGCAGTCAGTGTAGTATATATAATACAGTGGAGAGTATATAGTGCAGTCAGTGAAGTATATATAATACAGTTCAGAGTATATAGTGCAGTCAGTGTAGTATATATAATACAGTGGAGTGTATATAGTGCAGTCAGTGTAGTATATATAATACAGTGGAGAGTATATATTGCAGTCAGTGTAATACATATAATAGAGTTCACAGTATATAGTGTAGTCAGTGTAGTATATATAATACAGTGGAGAGTATATAGTGAAGTCAGTGTAGTATATATAATACAGGGGAGAGTGTATAGTGCAGTCAGTGTAGTATATATAATACAGTTCAGAGTATATAGTGCAGTCAGTGTAGTATATATAATACAGTGGAGTGTATATAGTGCAGTCAGTGTAGTATATATAATACAGTGGAGAGTATATAGTGTAGTCAGTGTAGTATATATAATAGAGTTCACAGTATATAGTGCAGTCAGTGTAGTATATATAATACAGTGGAGAGTATATAGTGCAGTCAGTGTAGTATATATAATACAGTGGAGAGTATATAGTGCAATCCGTGTAGTATATATAATAATATTCACAGTATATAGTGCAGTCAGTGTAGTTTAACCACTTCAGCCCCGGAAGAATTTACCCCCTTCCTGACCAGAGAGTTTTTTGTGATTCGGCACTGCGTTGTTTAAATGATAATTGCACAGTCGTGCAATGTTGTACCCAAACAAAACTGACGTCCTTTTTTTCCCACAAATAGAGCTTTCTTTTGGTGGTATTTGATCGCCTCTGCGGTTTTTATTTTTTGTGCTATAAACAAAAAAGAGCAACAATTTTGAAAAAAACACAATATTTTGTACTTTTTGCTATAATAAATATCCCCATTTTTTTTAAAAAAGCAAATTTTTTTCTCAGTTTAGGCCGATATATATTCTTCTACATATTTTTGGTAAAAACAGGGAAGTGTGTGTTTACACACACACACGTCCCTGTTCTGTGTCTCCTGCACACGATTGCTCATGGCTGGAGGTCAATGCAACCATCAGCCACAAGCATCGGCACCCCCTCTGTGCAGCCGGTGCACGCGCCTGCTATCCGGACCCCGCGAACCAGCTATGTGGTTTCGCGCTGGGGAGCCAACCTGCTGCAGTATAACTGCGGCGGCTGGTCCGGAAGCAGGTACATAATGCAGTTCAGAGTACATAGTGCAGTCAGTGTAGTATATATCAGTGTTTCTCAACCTTTTTCCAGTCGGGGCACCCTTAAAAAGTGTTTTCAGTCTTCAGGCACCCCAGTCCAAGGCTTAGTTCACGTTACAGTGTGTTGTGGAACATGCGCAAAATCGCACTTGTGCTCTGCTCTTTAGGGGTGCCATTAATTCTTAATGGTACCTCACACATTGCAAAATGTGCTTTTGGTGCCGTGCAATTTAAAAAAAAAAAGGTCGGGATTTCCTTCCCTGAATTTTTGTGGTTAGGGAAGCCCATTGAAATGAATGGGCTGACCTACACGCAGCAACACAGATGTGAACCAAGGGCTTGTTCACATGTCAGGTTGGAGGGGTGGTAAAAGCACATGGTTAAGCTGTTTTTACCACCCCCAACTTCTTCCCCTTTAGCTGCAGAGACAGCAGCTGGGGGTGTACACATGCTGTGGCTGCAGCTGGAGGTATACCCAGGGTGAATGGGGCTGCACTGCAACTACCCCGCAACTGTGTTCATTGCACGGTTGCGGTGTAGTGATGCTGCATTAAAACAGGTGGTGAGGAGGCAACATAATGCCTCTTTACCGTTTGTCAAATGCCTCTGAAAAGCAATCTGTGCATGGGTTGCTTTTCAGAGGAGAAGCAGTCTTTGCTGCTATCACAAACAAGACCTACAAAAGCAGTTCTGATGGTACAGGAATGGAGGGGGGGTGTCCGGATTAAAAGTAAGATATATACACACACACACACATACATGTGCACACAGGCATACAGACACATATAGGCACTTGTACATACACACATGCAGACACACACATACAGACACATGCACACACATACAGACATGCACACACACACATGTACAAACACACACACAGACACATGCACACACACACAGACAGACACATGTACACACACACATACAGACACATGCACGCACACACACACACACAGACACATGCGCACACACACACACACATACAGACACATGTACACATACAGACACATGTACACACACACATACAGACACATGCGCACACACACACACATACAGACACATGCGCACACACACACACATACAGACACATGTACACATACAGACACATGTACACACACACATACAGACACATGCGCACACACACACACATACAGACAGACACTTACATGCACACACACACATGTACAAACACACATACAGACATACACACACACACACACATACATACAGACAGACACTTACATGCTCACGCACATACAGACACATGCACACACACACACATACAGACACATGCACACACACATACAGACACATGCACACACACACATACAGACACATGCACACACACACACACATACAGACACATGCACACACACACACATACAGACACATGTACACACACATACAGACACATGCACACACACATACAGACACATGCACACACACATACAGACACATACACACACACACATACAGACACATGCACACACACATACAGACACATGCACACACACACACACACACACACATACAGACACATGCACACACACACACAGACACATGCACACACACACATACAGACACATGCACACACACACACACAGACACGTACACACACATACAGACACATGCACACACATGCACATACAGACACATGCACATACAGACACATGCACACACACACACATACAGACACATGCACACACACACACACACACACACATACAGACACATACACACACACACACATACAGACACATGCACACACACACACACATACAGACACATGCACACACACACATACAGACACATGTACACACACATACAGACACATACACACACACACACACATACAGACACATGCACACACACACACACATACAGACACATGTACACACACAGACATACAGACACATGCACACACACACACACACATACAGACACATGTACACACACATACAGACACATGCACACACACACACACACATGCACACACACACACACACATACAGACACATACACACACACACACATACAGACACATGCACACACACACACATACAGACACATGTACACACACAGACATACAGACACATACACACAGACACATGTACACACACACACATACAGACACATGCACACACACACACATACAGACACATGCACACACACACACATGCACACACACATACAGACACATGTACACACACACACATATATACACATGCACACACACATACAGACACATGCACACACACATGTACAGACACATGTACACACACATACAGACACATGCACACACACACACATACAGACACATGTACACACACACATACAGACACATGCACACACACGCACATACAGACACATGCACACACACACACATACAGACACATGCACACACACACATACAGACACATGTACACACACATACAGACACATGCACACACACACACACATACAGACACATGTACACACACATACAGACACATGCACACACACACACATACAGACACATGTACACACACATACAGACACATGCGCACACACACACACATACAGACACATGCACACACACACACAGACACATGCACACACACACACATACAGACACATGCACATGTACACACACATACAGACACATGTACACACACATATATACACATGCACACACACACACAGACACATGTATAAAGCCCTTTTAAAACAAATCTAGCTTCTAGCACAGTACCTTTCCAGTTTCCTTATTCAGCCAGGTACTGCACTGTAGGGGGAAGCAGAGAGCACAGCACACTCCCCTGCACTTTACTTTCACTTTGCTGAGGTTAACGGAGCTCCTTCACAGTGCCGATGTACAGTTCGGCAGGGGATCGGGAGATCGGGCTCATCTGACAGCCCTTCTCTCCCCTGATCCCGCGGCACACCTGAGGACCTCTGACGGCACACCAGTGTGCCGCGGCACACTGGTTGAGAAAGGCTGGTATATATAATACAGTGCAGAGTATATAGTGCCACCATTATAGTATATATAATACATTGCAAAGCATACAGTGCAGTCAGTGTAGTAAATTTAATACAGTGCAGGGTATAAAGTGCAGTGCAGAGTATATAATACAGTGTACTGAAGTGGTTAAGGGGAACCCTATGACAGAATTAAGAAAAAAACTGCGTGGGGTCCCCCCCAAATCCATACCAGGCCCTTTGGTTCTGGTATCGATTTTAAGGTGAACTTTACGCCAATTTTTTTTTAAAAACAGCGTGGGGTCCCCCCAAAATTCATACCAGGCCCTTTGGGTCTGGCATAGATTTTAAGGGGAACTTCACGCCAAAATTAAAAAAAAAATTGCTGTGGGGCCCCCAAAATCCATACCAGACCCTTTTCTGAGCATTGAGCCTGGCAGGCCAGGAAAGAAAGGAAAGGACAAGCGTGCGCCCTCCCCTCCTGAACCATACCAGGCTGCTTGCCCTTTAACATGGTGCTCCCCAAAGCTCCTTGTCTCCATATTGATGGGGACAAGGGCCTCTTCCCGACAACCCTGGCCGGTGGTTGTCGGGATCTGCAGGCGGGGGGCTTACTAGAATCTGGAAGCCCCTTTCACAAGGGGGGCCCCCAGACCCCGCCCCCCTACGTGAATGCGTATAGGCTACTCATTCACCAAAAAAGGGTCAAAAAGTAAAAACCACAAGAGATAGTTTTTGACAATTCTTTTATTAAAAAATAAAAAATAAAAGTGTCCCATAAGGCCTTCCATTGAGGCGGAGCTTTTTTCTGAGGGCATGTGGCCTGGTATGGTTCAGGAGGGGGGGCACTCGCTCACCCCCCCCATCCTGACCTGCCAGGCTGCATGCTCGGATAAGGGTCTGGTATGGATTTTGGGGGGGCACCACGCCAATTTTTTTTTACATTTTGGTATGGAGTTGCCCTGAATCCATACCAGACCCAAAGGGCCTAGTATGGACTGGGAGGAACCCCACACCATTTTTTAAATTGATTTTTCATTTATATTGCTGAGAACCGGCAATACATTACAGCCGTGAGCAAGTATAAATTATATTTTTTCCTTGAGACATATCATTATTGCTGTGGCATGTTCTACACATCGCACAGAGGCACCACTTTACAGGCAGACTAAGGGGACCCCCTAGGCATGATATTTAAAGGAATATGTCATTGTTATTGGTTCACTTTAAGCATCATTAAAATCACTACCCTTGAAAAAATTATAGTTTAAAAAACTTTTTTTTGCATTGATATATGTCCTTTAGGGTAGTACCCAGGTCCCCATACACTTTTTATGGCAATAACTTGCATATATAAGCCTTTAAAATGAGGACTTTTCATGTTCGTGTCCCATAGGCTTTGACCACTTGCCGACCACCCGTCGCAGTTATACTACGGCAGGGAGGCTATATTGTGAGAATCGTACCAGTACAGCACTTTGTGTAATAGATACAGTGGGCACACACACAGCGAAGTCGATGCGCGTGAGCGTAGGCCGCGATGTCCGCCAGCCACCCGCGATCGCTCCACAAGGTAGATCCCCGTTCTGATAGGGGAGGAGAGAGAGATCAGTTGTTCCTAGTGATCAGGAACAGCAATCTCTCTCTACTCCCAGTCAGCCCTCTCACCCCACAGTTAGAATGCACCTCCCCAGGACACACTTAACCACCTTCCCTGCCAGTGTCTTTTATACAGTAATCAGTGCATTTTTATAGCACTGATCTCTGTATAAATGTCACTGGTCTGATCTGTCTTTTTTATGATATAGCATCCTGTGAGCCACCACTAACTAACAGACCATAAAGGTCTCCAAAACCAGTGCTTCTATTTTGAATTAGCCACTAGCGTTACACATGTCTCATAAATCATGCAAAAGGTCAAAATGAAATATACAAATACGCTGCACTTATCAAAAATACATATATGTTCACATATATGCACATTATCACTTTATTTGCAATATTGCATGGATTGCACATTTAGCACTGAATACCGTATTATGTATTCTTGATAAGCGCAGCGTATTTGTATATGTCTGATCTGTCTGCCACAATGTCGCAATCCCGCTAAAAATGGCTGATCATCATCATTACTAGTAAAAAAATAAATAGTAATACAAATTCCATAAATCTATCCCCTATTTTGTAAACTCTATAACTTTTGTACAAACCATCAATATAAGCTTATTGTGATTTTTTTTACCAAAAATATGTAGCAGAATACATATTGGCCTAAACTGATGAAGAATTTTTTTTGGGGGGGGGGATATTTATTATAGCAAAAAGTAAAAAATATCATATTTTTTCTTTTTGGGGGGTGTTTGGCTCATCCCTAGTGTTTACACACTACTTCTAAATGCAGCATGAATCTCCTGAGTAGGTAGAAGCTATCGGCCTCAGTAAGCTCCCAAACAAAAGGACCTATGCACATTTGTTTTCAAAATTGACAGTCTTTTTCTGTTTATAGCGCAAAAAAAAATGCAGAGGTGATCAAATACCACCAAAAGAAAGCTCTATTTGTGGGAAAAAAGGGGCATTTTGTTTGGGTACAACATTGCCCGGCCATGCAATTGTCAGTTAAAGCGATGCAGTGCGCAACTGACTCTGTGTCTCTCATCTGCCTGTTGATAATACCACACAGATTCTCTATGGAGTTTAGGCGAGTTTGCTGGCCAATCAAGCACAGTGATACCATGATCATTAAACCAGGTATTGGTATTTTTGGCAGTGTGGGCAGGTGCCAAGTTCTGCTGGAAAATGAAATCAGCATCTCCATAAAGCTGGTCAGCAGAGGGAAGCATGAAGTGCTCTAAAATTTCTGGGTAGAGGACTGCGCTGACTTTGGACTTGATAAACCACAGTGGACCAACACCAGCAGATGACATGGCTCCCCAAGTCATCAAAGACTGTGGGAAATGTTTGCATTTAATTTTGAAATCAAGGTCCCAGAGTCTTGAGGAGGAGTGGAGAGGCACAGAATCCAAGTTATACAAGGTTCCATTAGCTAGTGCTTACATCCAGGATCTGTCACGTCTACAGATCCATACGGGCTGAGGTTTCATTTTTATTGATTGTCATCCCATGATCTTCTCGCCTGTAGTCCATACATCATACGTCCACTTCACCATTACATCTTTACTACTACCCACCACAGTCTGTGGGGACCTTAGCCCTGAGTGTTCATTTTTAATTCCCTGTCTTGGCGTTGCAGGTTGCTCAGGCTCGCTTACTGCATACGGTAGGGTGGTGTTGTCTTTAGGTTTAGATTAATGTGCTGTTGGTCTTGGCATTTCTGCACCCACATCCTCATACTTGCCAGGTACTAGGGCTGTTGTTAGGTCATGGGCTGGTAGTCTGTAAGGTTCTCTGGTCGCTTTCACACAGCTGGGTTGTCTATGTTCTTCCACTGCAGGTTACCCATCAAGTCTATGGGTTCAACAGATTGAGGTGATCACTTTTTAATTGGCTTGTTTGGTGGCAAGTCTCCTCATCTGGTCTTACGCTGTTTACATATTTCGTACAAACTCACATTTCTCAGGCAGTTTACATTTCTCATGCAATTTACGTTTCTAATACAATTTATTGTTTCTATGTCAACTCACGTTTTCATGTTTCTCTTGTTTTCCCAGGTTTCTCAAGTTTTCTCATGTTTTCTCATGTTACTCTCGTTTCTCATGTTTCACACATTGTTCATCAATTCACGTTCTCATGAAACCAGCGTTTTTCATGCAGTTGGCGTTTTTCTTGCAGCCTCAGTTCTCATGCTGCTCGCGATTTCGTCAGCTCGCTCTATGCATGTTTCTCATTCCTTCACACAACTTACATTCCTGTCACAGGTTTCTCAGTCGGCTCACATTTCTCTCGCAGGTTATGTTGCTGACCCAGTCGTGTTTCATTTCCACTCAGTTCTTAGTTGCTATTTTCATTATTTTGCTGAGTACCGTTCATATGTTTTGTCCTCACGGTTGAGTTGGTCGGCATGAGCAGCAGCAATTCTTCTTCTCATCCAGGTTACATTCTTTATATCTCGGTTTCTGTTTCATAAATTACATCTTACCATGTACTGCAGCACCCGGATACGTTTTTCAGGTTGTAAATTCTGGTTATGCAGGTCATGTCTTGAGCACGGGCATTGGGGACTTGATCACGGTGGGGTTGGAGCATGGTTAACTCACCCTCTCTCAGAACCTGGACCGTCCCAAGGCTTCATATTTTTACATAGATAGCCTCTACTCTTTGACCTGATGGCAGTATTTCAACACAGTGGATTGCTTTCCCGGCTTTGGCTTGGAAAGCCGAACTATTAGGTTACTGTTCCCCTGCGTGTCGAGCATGAGTGCGGAGCAGCTTACCCGGCGAAATGTGGTTTCTTCCCTGTCCCAAATGCACACTACCTTTAATTTCCTAGCTACATCCAGCCAGGATTGGCAATAGTATGGATCTACTGGCAAATCAGATTATTGCAGCTCCAGCAGCTTCTACTGGCTCAGGGGCTTTAGTGGATTCCAGAACCTTCTCGGTGCCTAGGCCGGTACTAGTAGGCCCAGGTCTTGGACGCAGATGCTGGCCTTCTCTTCGGTTTCCAGCTTTTGTGATGAATTGGGTTTCTATTTGGCTGATGCAGCAGCCTTGATTGTAAGTTTTTATTTTGAATATCAGGAAGAAGCATGACACTGCTTGGGATCTATTCCAGGCTTTCCGATCAAGGTTTCCTAGTCCTGACGGTTAACATCCAATTCCTTTTTTTTTTGCTTTTTTGCTATTGCTATTGCTATTTTGCTTTTCTGTTTTTTGCCTCTTCCAACTCATATTGGCCCACAGCACTTTTGGGGCGTATCTGGCTGAGACTCAGCATTTCATGGAAGACCCCGACAGGCCTTTCTTTATTTTTCTGTGCACTCTATTTAAGCCATCCTCAGGGATCCTGAATATTGGCCCTCCTGCTGTGCACAGCAGACTTCCCATCATGGGTCATATTTTCATGACGTATCTGTCATGCTCTCAAGGTCTCCTTTTGCGTTGGTTACCAGCTTGGTGCTCAAGGCAGTGCTGTAGCTGGCCTTTTGTGGGTCCTGAGGCCAGGGAAGTTGCTCTCCTGGCCCAGGGTCTCGCTTACTTTTGGTCAATCAACTGGTTTTGCACCCCGGCCTTTTCTGTTACACGTGCATGCTCACCCTGCAATCAGAAGGCGGCACTGTCATCAGGTTCTTGGAGTCTGGCAAAGCGTGGTGCCCGGTATTGGTTTAAACTAGCTCGTCAGTGCTACGTCTGATAAACCCATGAATGTTCCTCTGTTGCTTTTCCTAGTGCTTCTCTCTCCGTAGCTCAATGCATACTTCATTGCCACCCCCTTTTTGGCCAATCAGGGCCTGGACCCTAAAGCATACTTTGGCATTCATTCGAGGAGCAGCTTCTGTGACTTTGCGCCAGGGGACCCTGGCCCTTATTATTTGGTATTTGGGTAGGTGGAGGTCGTCTTGTTTCTCTGGGTATGTCCCAAAGCCACTTTTGAGATGCCACAAGCGTTGGTCAATCTGGCAGATTGTACGTTAATTCAGTGTGTAATAAATCTGGTTATTAAGCTTTCATCCTACTGGGTTATTTTTGCCACCTTTTAGGCATACTGACCACGTGACCCAGGAACACTTCAGGTCTATGTTCTCTGTTGCTTTTTGTTCCTTTCCTACACTATCCACAGATCGACTCTGAGTACAAGTGTAAGGCTGACCGCAGGTCAGCCTGTATTTGTAGGAGGAGTCAGGCTGCATAAAGCCTACCCTCCTTTGCCTCCTTTTCCTTGTGGCTCTCGTGTCCCACCTACCCATTCCCTTTTTCTTTTTCTTTTCATTTCATTTCATTTCATACTTGGGTATGCCCCCTTTTAGGCATACTGACCACGTGACCCAAGCACACTTCAGTTCTATGTTCTCTGTTGCTTTTTGTTCCTTTCCTACACTATCCACAGATTGACTACAAGTACAAACAAAAATATCCACTCACATGGAGGAAAGAAGAGTTGCACTGAGATCCGTTTGCTGGGCTGAAGAGATGAGATGGGACTGCAATTCACAGCAGATCCTGTAAGGCTGGCACCACATCAAATCCAAGCAGGAAAGGGTGGGATGGCTGAGTACAGTGCGGTCTCCTTCAGTGATCACAGTCAGGTGGAGTCAGACAGGGTCCATCGGACAAGGATAAGGGTTCCAAAAGTGATTAGTGGTGGAGGACAGATGCCAGTGCTTCTGGCTAGCCATGTCGTGGCTCCACAATGTTCGGTCTGCCCCAGTAGTGTGGAGAAAGACACGGCCGTGTAATCAGGATCAGAACGAGGCTTGGGGAGCAAACACAGCATGGCGCCTGGCAATGACGTCACAAATATACGACATGTTTCAGAACTAGCATGCCATTGGTGGAGGAATAGCTGCGTTCCTTTATCAAGCATAAGGTGTGTGGGCACAAAGGGAAACTTTTATAGTCTGACGGGGCTGGGACAGAACCTACATAGGAAAAAGTCAGCAATATTATAAGGAAATGAACGTTAAAAGACACATTAAAAGACACAATACCAAAGAATAAAACACACTATAAGAAAATTAATGAATAATAATGAAGAAATTCATATGAAAATGTCTATAATAGGTCAATCAATTAAATGCAATAAAACTGGATGATAAAAATAAGTTAGCGGATCAAAAACACCATACATTTAAAGGAGAATAATGGGGATAACTGTTGGACAATTGGCTGCAGGTATTGGTCGATGTACTGACTAAACCCAGTGGTGACATTATCCATGGCAGCCACAATGGGCCTGCCAGGAGGGGAAGTGAGGTTCTTGTGAACTTTTGGTAGATGATAAAAATATGGGGTCTGATAAAAACTTACATTGTGGCTGCCATGGATAGTGTCACCACTGGGTTTAGTCAGTACATCGACCAATACCTACAGCCAATTGTCCAACAGTTACCATCCTATATTAGAGATGGCTCACATCTCTTGGAATTACTTGCACCCTATAAATGGGAATCCTCCTATTTATGGCTGTCTTTAGATATCACTTCCCTCTACACTTTGATTCCGCATAATTTTGGCTTACTAGCCTTAGAATTTTTTCTTGCACAGGACTCCCTTATCAACCCCAGGCAAGCCGCATTCATCCTGGAGGCTACTAATTTTTGCCTGACCCACAACTACTTTGACTTCAATGGTGAGTTTTACCTACAAATACAGGGGAGCGCCATGGGAGCCAACTTTGCCCCGTCTTATGCCAATCTAGCCATGGGCTATTGGGAAAAGAATTATATCTCTCAAAATAATCCCCACTCTGCCAACATTGTATTTTTTGTTGCTATATCGATGACCTAATTGTCATCTGGAATGGCTCCCCTGACTTGATCCCTTCATTTGTGGATCATTATAACAATAATCCTTATGGCTTATCATTTATTAATGTCTTTGATGTCACTAGCCTGGCCTTTCTGGATTTAGAATTAGGCCACGCGGGTGAGACCATTATTGCCAAGAATTACACTAAGCCTGCGGCCGGCAACTCTTTCCTGTACTATAAGAGTTGCCATTACCCTAAATGGACACAAAATATACCTAAAGGTCAGTTCTGTCATTTATGACAAAACTGTACCCTAGACACTGATTATGAAACATTAAGTATATCATTAAAAAAAAAAATTTGCTGATAAGGAATATCCAAAAGAATTGGTAGATCAAGCATGCAACTACTACTCAAAAGGCAAACTGGCCAAAAGAGAAAAAATAGACCACTCCACGAGATGTATTACTACTTTTAATTTCCAGTACAAAAAAATGGAAAACATACTGAATAAACACTGAAATATTTTACAACAGGACCCCCTCCTTAAAACCATCCTCCCATCAGTACCTAGAATCACTTACCAAAAAGCCCCCAGTCTTAAAAATAAAATCGCCCCAAGTAAACTCCAAATTGATCAACCCACCCCCAATTCCATCACTCTCATACCCCTAGTGGGTATGTACCAATGCAAAAAAGCTCACTGCAAAACTTGTTCGTTCGTCCAACATGGTAAGAAATCTTTTTACTTCAAGGGCAGAACCTACCCACTAGACCACTTCTACAACTGTTCATCTGATTTTGTCATGTATGGCCTTATGTGCCCTTGTGGGTTGATTTATGTTGGGCGAACAATCTGCTCTTTAAGGCAGTGTTTCGGCCAGCATCAACGACTTTTCGAGGGTGAGAAGGACATGCATAGTGTCCCTCGGCATTTTGTGGAGCACCATAAAAAATCTACTATTGGGTCATCGATCAAATCCCTAAATTGATGACAGAGGCCAAACGTTTTAAGAAATTGTGCGTCAGAGAGACATTCTGGATCTATTGTCTTGATGTTCTCTCGCCTGGTGGCCTTAACGAAGGGATAGAGATAGCTACCGTATTATAGTGATTTATGCTAGACAGTATATCTGACATTTCCATTAATGTTATGATCTTTTATGGTATCACTTATTTATTTATCTCATTTATATATATTTTTGTAATTTTTCTTACTGCAGGTCTCTTTATATTTTATCTCTCTTTTTTATATATGGGGGTGGCGGGTTTGTTCACTTTTTTTAGTAAGTATTGGTAATTTCAGAGGTAGCATTATGTCATTCCTAATTTTTAGTCTGATCCCATTGTACTTCATATTCCTCCCCCCCTCTCCCTCCCTCACTTTTCTTTCTTTTCCCCCCCGCACCCCCTCCCCTCCCCCCTTCCCCTCTTCTTCCCCCCCAAAACCCCCCCTTCCCCTCCCCCCCTCTCCTCCCATACCCCATTTAAGACCTACTATGTTGGATCTATTGATTTAATATAGATATTTATTCATTGATAGTTTATATACTTAGCATTATTCGGATCTAATATGAGTTTGATCAATTTAATTTGAGACCTATTACTATGATTTATATAATAATTTGACCTTTTAATGGTATCGACCTACCTCCCATCACTTTCCCTTAAATATATAGTGGTTCTTATTCATTAACTTATTTCCATTTTTATTATTGAGCTTTATTATCAAATTGATTGATCTATTATAGTTATTCATCTATTCTTTATATGAATTTCTTTTATCTATGATGTATTATTTAATTTGAAATTCATTACTATGTCTTATATATTAATCTGACCTATTTTATAATGTTATTAACGCACATCCCAGTATTCCCCTTTAAATGCATGTTGTTTTTTTATCTGCTAATTTACTTTTATAATCCAGTTTTATTGCATTTAATTGATTGACCTATTATAGCTATTTTCGTATGGATTTCTTCAGTATTATTCATTAATTTTCTTATAGTGTGCTTTATTCTCTGGCATTGTGTCTTTTAATGTGTCTTTTAACGTTCATTTCCCCCATCAGACTATAAAAGTTTCCCTTTGTGCCCACACACCTTATGCTTGATAAAGGAACGCGACTATTCCTCCACCAATGGCATGCTGGTTCTGAAATGCGTTGCATATTTGTGACATCATTGCCAGGCGCCATGCTGTGTTTGCTCCCCAAGCCTCGTTCTGATCCTAATTACATGGCCGTGTCTTTCTCCACACTACTGAGGCAGACCGAACATTGTGGAGCTGTGGCATGGCTAGCCAGAAGCACTGGCGTCTGTCCTCCACCACTAATCACTTTTGGAACCCTTATCCTTGTCCGATGGACCCTGTCTGACTCCACCTGACTGTGATATGAAAAAGTCTGGATCACTGAAGGAGACCGCGCTGTGCTCAGCCATCCCACCCTTTCCTGCCTGGATTTGATGTGGTGCCTTACAGGATCTGCTGTGACTTGCAGTCCCATCTCATCTCTTCAGCCCAGCAAACAGATCTGAATGCAACTCTTCTTTCCTCCATGTGAGTGGATATTGTTGTTTAATAAATTGTTCTTATGATACAAACTCAGAGGAACCTGTTTCCTTGTTTTTATTCTAGCCTATTGGAGCCCGCTTCTGGTTTTCTTGGTGGCCACCCTGACTGACTCATTGCCATATACTGTATATTCACGTGTTCACATGTGTATATATGTGTACATACACACATCCTTCTATCTCTGCCCTTGGACTATTGGGTACTACATTTTGAGGTATCTGTGCATTGCGGCTTTTTGCTTGTTTAAATATAAAATATATGAGTTGCACTTTTTGAATTGAATTACTGAATTAAATTAACTTTTTGATGATATTTACTGAGATGCATTTGTATATACATATATATATATATATATATATATATATATATATATATATATATATATATATTAGAGTAGTGTATTATAGAGCATAACCTAATTTTCTGTCAAAAAAAAAAGTGCAAGGAGGCGCATGGGTGCAGCTCTCCAAAATGACAGCTTAAGCCGAGCGCTCCATCCCAGGCCGGCCAAATCACCGACATTTCAGCGCCCACAGCCCTCAGATCACGCTGCTACACAGTGGGGGATGTAGGAGACACCACCCCGCATTGCTACGTGGCTGGAGGAGCTGATCCTAGAGCCCACTCCCGGCCACCACCGGGTGAGCGGGGACAGGTTGAGAAATCCAAGATAGTCACCTGGACCACTTCTATCCCCATGAGGCGCACCGTCGGATGTCCAGCAAGATGACCTGGGGGATGGTACGGAGCTGCCTGGTACTCAGGACTCCCTAGTGAGTAATTCTTCATACGGTGGAGACACCCCTGCTTCCACAGAGACCCTGATAGATCGCACTATGGCAGATCTAGTGTGCTCACAGCAGCAGCCTCTTAGCCCAGCCCCCTCAATGCTGGCTGCTAGTGTCCTGGACGCTGACTGTATAACATGCCTTTTTACTAGATTTTCAGAAATGCTGAATACAGAGCCCTACAACCGCCACGTTCAGATAGCTTGCCTTAGGACATAATAGTTAAGCCGCATTATTACACCATGAAGGAAGCTGTGATAAAATGTTCCCATGACTCTCCTTCCTTAACCATCCAAGGTCACAAAATACACATTTTTGCTGATCTCTCTCCCTATGCCACCCAAAGGGGATGGGCTTTCAAGCCCTTATTGCTGGCACTTTCCAAGAAAGGAGTGAAATATCATTGGTCGTACCCATTTAGACTGTCCATTAAGATGCAGAATAAGTCCTACACTTTCTCATCTTTTGCAGAGGGAGAGCTACTATTGCTTCAGTTAGGAGTCATCACTCAAGAATCCTCTACATGCTCGGGAGCGTGCGCAGCTAAATGACACCTTCCCCCACGCCCTCTTTTACCTTTGTGGAGGGATGCTAAATCTTGATGTTCCAGAGCCTCCCCACCACCTTGAACTACATATTGGGCACTGTTATCCTGTGGTGATCCACTTTGGGACTCACGTTCCATTCTCTCTTCTGATTTTTTGGGGGGTTTTTGTTTCCCCCTATTTTGTAGTTTTATAGTCTTATAATGTTTAGCTATGCTTCACTGTTTTTCATTATGGCCTGGTGGAACTTTGGGAAGCCATTGCTGGGCCTGGATGATTCCCTGGCATTTATAGGTTACTTGGGGGCCTGTGGTCTAGGTCATCTGTAGCCTCTGGATCTTTCTGGCCACAGGGGTCCCGGCCTGCTGGGCTCCCTCCCATATTACTTGCATAATACTTTTAGCTACATTCATTAGAGTTTCATTTGTTTATTCAGGTGGCGGTAAGGCCGGTTTGGGGAGGCATGTGTCCCCACCTGACCCAATGGCTTCCAACTTTGTTCGTTGGCTCAGGTTTTGGTCCATCTTTTTGCTGGATATAAAAATTTTGTCTGCGGACAGTGAATGTGGGCTGGTTCCTGTTCACTCCCCGATTAATACTCTTTTGTCTTTTTCTCTTTTCCTTCTTGGAAAACATACAGTGTAGCGCTATGTGTATAAATAATACAAAATATAAAACAAGAAATTAGGCTCGAGCCATCTCTCAATGGCCAGCATATAAACAAGGAAAACTCCAAAATTAGATAAAGAGTGATTCAGTACAGTAAGTGCACTATATATTACAAAATAACAAGTAAAATAATTGCAATACACCAGTGAAGTGTGAAGACAAGACCAAATAATGGATAAAAAATCAACCAAAAAAGTCCATTAATGTTTAATTAATGTGTTCCTGATGAAAATCAAAAACCACCACCAACAGTCTCTGTGGGTTAACTGGTGAAGACACAAAATTTGGAAGGCTTCTGGTGATTGAAGGGGTAAAGCATCAATTGAAATGAGACGTCTGAGTGTATAGCAGGACCGTCACCAAAGCATCTGAGGAGGCTTACCGGAAGCAGGGGACCTGAAAAGACATACATCTTACAAGTCTTACAAGTCTCAAAACGCTTGTTTAGCCGCCAGGGCTGGCAGGATGGAACATCGGGTATCCACAGCTTCAAATAGAGGGGAAGGGAAGATCTGTCACAGCATCAACCATCCAGACGTTTCAGCGGGCCAACGGGATGTTTGTTTAAAAACCATGAGAGAAAGAAACTCACATTGCGTGATATCGTTTAAAAAGCATGCGTTTATTAGAATAATAAAAAGAGAACACTCACATGATATAAATTCGTAAACAGCTCATAAAGTATCAAACGCGGTTATCATAGGGAGTCCACCCAACATGTTTCGGCTAACGAGCCTTCATCTGGGGTGTGGAGCCCCCCTATCCCACCGCTATTTAAACTGGAAATGACCCCCACTAGGAGTGTCACAACCCAGGAAGTGACCGAATGACGTCACTTCTGGTTCTCGGATTGATGTTAATATATATATACAATGTGTGTAAAGTATATCCCATAGATAATGTAATGGGCGGTAGTTTATACCGCTGGCCCTACATTTATAACTCAGAAATGAAGATAAATGAAATATAATTAGTGGTGACATTATGGCCGGCCAATCCGGAAGTGCTCGGGGTATAAACCAAGCCTCCTTCTCGGCCCAGCCAAATCGTATAGGACAGAGCGCCCTCGCGCTCCGCCCACTAAGCTCAGCCGCACCCTGAGGCCGTGCGCAATAGCGGAACTCACAAAGAGGAAGTCCGCCTGCGCACCAAGCCTCATTCTCGGCCGAGAGATCCTATAGGCCGGGGTGCCATCACACCCCACCCCCGGATCCCACGTATTCGGCCTGTACAAAGAATACGGCCTGCCTCCGTTGCTTGCGGTCCACCCACATTCCCATCACAGACCCGAGCCTCTCGTCCATGACAGCGGCATAGGTATTTTTTAAAGAGGACCGGAACTGAGTCACGGCGCTCTAACAAAGGGAGGAAGTGTCAGCAGAGGTGAAACACATAAAAATTATACTAAAAAGCAAAAAACAAATGCTAAAGGTCTGGAGATCCAGCCAGGATAAAAATATTGGTAAAAATGTCAAGGAAGGGTAAAAACACCTAACAGAAAGTTTATCAAACTTGTATTTAAAAAATGTGTGTGACACTGCCAATGAGGGACACCCTCCACATCCTATATACTACAACGTATGTGAGGGGAACCAGCAGTGACAATCATACAAGGGGGGAAACATCTAGCACTTTAGAGATATAAAGATAACACAATTTAAGGCGTTAATAACCAAAAATCAACGGCTGGCGATGATGAGCCCTTGTAGATGTATATAGAGAGATTCATCCAGGGAGTGCAAAAATGGAATAAGAAATAAATAAAAAATAATAAAAATTTTGAAAAATATTAAAAATAATATATTCAAAATTAAAATTAAAAATTAAAAAGGATCCTGAATATAATGACTAAGCCTGATTAATAAATGAGTTGATGTCCCACTCTACGTTAATACCTTGCGGAAAGTGGGAACCCAACTCATAGATCCAGTAGGTCTCCAACCTGGAGACCCCCCTAAGTGTTGACCCACCCCGCCAGGGGGCCACGTATTTGTCAATAATAAGGAACTGAGTGCCCTCGGGGTTACGATCATGGAATTCCCTGTAATAACGGGGCACAGTGTGCTTGGTACTACCTGCCTTAATAGGATTAATGTGCTCGGAGACTCTTGTAGTGAACGACCTAATCGTCCGTCCCACATATTGTTTGCCACAGGGGCAAGTCAAGAGGTAGACTACCCCCGTCGTAGCACATGTGCAAAAATGCTTAATCTTGTGGGTGCGACCGTTCACCCTAGAGGAAAAGGTATAACTGGCACGTCTACCGCTGGTATTATACTGACAAACTAAGCATTTTTTGCAAGGGTAGAACCCTATCAGGTTGTGAAAAAAGGACGGTTTAGTTGGAGGATTAACCACATTAGGTGCCAACTTGTTACGGAGGGATGGAGCTCCCTTAAAGACTACCTTAGGGATTCTGGGCAATCTAGGGCCCAAGATCTTGTCGGTTTTTAAAACATCCCAATGGTGTTCGAAAATTCTTCTGATATGTTTGTGTTGAAGGGAGAAAGATGTCATAAAGGACCATTTAAAGTCCTCATTTACTTGTTTAGGTTTGTCCTCCAAGAGTGATTGGCGATCAACCAAACTAGCATTATCTATCTCCTTGTCTAGGTCTAGAGGTTTGTATCCCTTTTCTAAAAACCTATTTCTCAGGGACGCTGCCTGGGTCTTGAAGGTGTTGAGATCACTGCAGTTCCTGCGTAATCGCAGGAACTGGCTCTTGGGAACTGATCTGATCCAAGGGACGTGATGGCAGCTATCGGTAGGGATATATCCATTCCGATCGGTGGACTTAAAGTATGTACTAAATACAAATTTACCTTCCCTTCTATCAATGACCAGATCCAGAAAATGGATAGAGGTTGCACTTGCCTCAAAGGACAAAACAATATTTCTATCGTTGGCATTAAGGTTCATAAAAAAGTCCGCCAAATCGTCATGGTTCCCAGGATCCAGAGACGAAAAAAGGCAAAGAATTTAACCTGCCAGGGGGTGTTTAACCTTAGTGATACTATTCTCACTAATGAAGAGAAAATCATCTTGAATAAGGGTCTTAAGTTTGCCCCTCCATGCAAATTAAATAAGTTTGATACCTTTATCGACATTCAAAAGTTCATCAGGAAAATTAATGTCCAGAGGTATATTATCTCCAACCCCTCTAGGAATATGGCCAGGGCAGCAACGTCTGGCACTGTTCATTCGGGTTTATCCAACCCCTCTCTTTTTAGTCCTCCAACACAACTTCCACCAGCTATTAATCTGTTCAAGGAACTAGTGTTGAAGGATCTAGCCAATGTCCCATTGAAACGTAAATTCCACAACCCTCTACCTTCAGCAGGCCTAAAAACACTATGTGAGAACAAAAATTTAGTTATTCGCCCCGCCGACAAGGGCGGTGGCATAGTTTTATTGAATAAATTAGATTATATCCAGGAAATGCATCGTATCCTTGGAGACCATGAAACGTATATTGAACTTTCCGGTAACCCTACACTTAAATATAAAAAAGAGCTACAAGGATTGGTATCCAAAGGTTTTAATTCTTATATTTTAAATAAAAAGGAGAGATCATTTCTAGTCCCATTAGCTCCGCGCATACCTGTTATGTACTACCTGCCCAAGGTCCATAAGGACCCGTTACATCCTCCAGGTCGACCAATAATTAGTGGTATCGACTCGGTCACCTCTAAAATTGGGAAATATATTGATTATTTCCTCCAGCCATCAGTTGCCAGGATGCCGTCCTATCTAAAGGACACTAAAGATGTGATCAAATTACTCTCTAAGATTTCCCATTCAGGTGACCTGATTATGGCAACCGCGGACGTTGCATCTCTCTACACTTGCATTCCGCAAAGTAGAGGTATTGATGCAGTCAAGTGTTTTCTTGATAGAGATGCTTCTCTCGCTTCATCCCAGGTGGACTACATCGTTGAGCTAATTGAATTTGCAACCCAGCACAATTATTTCTGGTTCGATGGGAAATTCTACCTCCAACATAAGGGTGTCGCGATGGGAGCAAAGTTCGCTCCCAGTCTGGCCAATTTATTTATGGCCAAGTGGGAGGAGGATGTCGTCTATAATATGCAGTGCCCACACCTCCTGTTGTGGGCGCGATATATAGACGACATCCTCCTCCTATGGACTGGGAACCATGATGATTTGGCGGACTTTTTTATGAACCTTAATGCCAACGATAGAAATATTGTTTTGTCCTTTGAGGCAAGTGCAACCTCTATCCATTTTCTGGATCTGGTCATTGATAGAAGGGAAGGTAAATTTGTATTTAGTACATACTTTAAGTCCACCGATCGGAATGGATATATCCCTACCGATAGCTGCCATCACGTCCCTTGGATCAGATCAGTTCCCAAGAGCCAGTTCCTGCGATTACGCAGGAACTGCAGTGATCTCAACACCTTCAAGACCCAGGCAGCGTCCCTGAGAAATAGGTTTTTAGAAAAGGGATACAAACCTCTAGACCTAGACAAGGAGATAGATAATGCTAGTTTGGCTGATCGCCAATCACTCTTGGAGGACAAACCTAAACAAGTAAATGAGGACTTTAAATGGTCCTTTATGACATCTTTCTCCCTTCAACACAAACATATCAGAAGAATTTTCGAACACCATTGGGATGTTTTAAAAACCGACAAGATCTTGGGCCCTAGATTGCCCAGAATCCCTAAGGTAGTCTTTAAGGGAGCTCCATCCCTCCGTAACAAGTTGGCACCTAATGTGGTTAATCCTCCAACTAAACCGTCCTTTTTTCACAACCTGATAGGGTTCTACCCTTGCAAAAAATGCTTAGTTTGTCAGTATAATACCAGCGGTAGACGTGCCAGTTATACCTTTTCCTCTAGGGTGAACGGTCGCACCCACAAGATTAAGCATTTTTGCACATGTGCTACGACGGGGGTAGTCTACCTCTTGACTTGCCCCTGTGGCAAACAATATGTGGGACGGACGATTAGGTCGTTCACTACAAGAGTCTCCGAGCACATTAATCTTATTAAGGCAGGTAGTACCAAGCACACTGTGCCCCGTCATTACAGGGAATTCCATGATCGTAACCCAGAGGGCACTCAGTTCCTTATTATTGACAAATTAGTGGCCCCCTGGCGGGGTGGGTCAACACTTAGGGGGGTCTCCAGGTTGGAGACCTACTGGATCTATGAGTTGGGTTCCCACTTTCCGCAAGGTATTAACGTAGAGTGGGACATCAACTCATTTATTAATCAGGCTTAGTCATTATATTCAGGATCCTTTTTAATTTTTAATTTTAATTTTGAATATATTATTTTTAATATTTTTCAAAATTTTTATTATTTTTTATTTATTTCTTATTCCATTTTTGCACTCCCTGGATGAATCTCTCTATATACATCTACAAGGGCTCATCATCGCCAGCCGTTGATTTTTGGTTATTAACGCCTTAAATTGTGTTATCTTTATATCTCTAAAGTGCTAGATGTTTCCCCCTTGTATGATTGTCACTGCTGGTTCCCCTCACATACGTTGTAGTATATAGGATGTGGAGGGTGTCCCTCATTGGCAGTGTCACACACATTTTTTAAATACAAGTTTGATAAACTTTCTGTTAGGTGTTTTTACCCTTCCTTGACATTTTTACCAATATTTTTATCCTGGCTGGATCTCCAGACCTTTAGCATTTGTTTTTTGCTTTTTAGTATAATTTTTATGTGTTTCACCTCTGCTGACACTTCCTCCCTTTGTTAGAGCGCCGTGACTCAGTTCCGGTCCTCTTTATCCATTTGCGGCTTCCCACACAGGAAATACCTATGCCGCTGTCATGGACGAGAGGCTCGGGTCTGTGATGGGAATGTGGTCGGACCGCAAGCAACGGAGGCAGGCCGTATTCTTTGTACAGGCCGAATACGTGGGATCCGGGGGTGGGGTGTGATGGCACCCCGGCCTATAGGATCTCTCGGCCGAGAATGAGGCTTGGTGCGCAGGCAGACTTCCTCTTTGTGAGTTCCGCTATTGCGCACGGCCTCAGGGTGCGGCCGAGCTTAGTGGGCGGAGCGCGAGGGCGCTCTGTCCTATACGATTTGGCTGGGCCGAGAAGGAGGCTTGGTTTATACCCCGAGCACTTCCGGATCGGCCGGCCATAATGTCACCACTAATTATATTTCATTTATCTTCATTTCTGAGTTATAAATGTAGGGCCAGCGGTATAAACTACCGCCCATTACATTATCTATGGGATATACTTTACACACATTGTATATATATATTAACATCAATCCGAGAACCGGAAGTGACGTCATTCGGTCACTTCCTGGGTTGTGACACTCCTAGTGGGGGTCATTTCCAGTTTAAATAGCGGTGGGATAGGGGGGCTCCACACCCCAGATGAAGGCTCGTTAGCCGAAACATGTTGGGTGGACTCCCTATGATCACCGCGTTTGATACTTTATGAGCTGTTTACGAATTTATATCATGTGAGTGTTCTCTTTTTATTATTCTAATAAACGCATGCTTTTTAAACGATATCACGCCATGTGAGTTTCTTTCTCTCATGGTTTTTAAACAAACATCCCGTTGGCCCGCTGAAACGTCTGGACGGTTGATGCTGTGACAGATCTTCCCTTCCCCGCTATTTGAAGCCGTGGATACCCGATGTTCCATCCTGCCAGCCCTGGCGGCTAAACAAGCGTTTTGAGACTTGTAAGACGTATGTCTTTTCAGGTCCCCTGCTTCCGGTAAGCCTCCTCAGATGCTTTGGTGACGGTCCTGCTATACACTCAGACGTCTCATTTCAATTGATGCTTTACCCCTTCACTCACCAGAAGCCTTCCAAATTTTGTGTCTTCACCAGTTAACCCACAGAGACTGTTGGTGGTGGTTTTTGATTTTCATCAGGAACACATTAATTAAACATTAATGGACTTTTTTGGTTGATTTTTTATCCATTATTTGGTCTTGTCTTCACACTTCACTGGTGTATTGCAATTATTTTACTTGTTATTTTGTAATATATAGTGCACTTACTGTACTGAATCACTCTTTATCTAATTTTGGAGTTTTCCTTGTTTATATGCTGGCCATTGAGAGATGTCTCGAGCCTAATTTCTTGTTTTATATTTTGTATTATTTATACACATAGCGCTACACTGTATGTTTTCCGATTTATTTTACTTCTATCTATGTCTTAGAGATGTGTTAGCCGCTTAGTGTGTAACCATCTTTTAAACACCATTGGAGCAGCGCTGTACCCTTTCCCCCTCTTTTCCTTCTTTCCTTGCTTTTTTCTCTATGTTCTTGTAATTTTAGATCCAGTCCGGGGTCAGCTCTCCTAGTCTTTGCCGGAGACTTTGGAGTATGGAGTGGAATGTCGGATACAATTCCTTGTTCTCCTCGTGATATGGTAAGTAGTAGGCTATTGGCTGGCCGATCCTCTTCGCTGATCTGTAATCATGGCCCTGGTAAATTAATTGGTTTTATGGGATTTTAGTCATAACACTTAGGGATTGAATTCTCCTTTGAAACACTGCAAGGTGTTGCAGTACTATAACTCTCAGAAGGCTGATGTGGTCTTTCTCCAGGAAACGCATTTTTCCCATACATATAGTCCTTTTATCCATGACAAATGTCCCCAATTTTTCCTGGTGAACGCTCTGGATAAGACCAGGGGGTAGCTATCCTTTTCGCAAAGCGTATCGCGTTTACCCCATGCAGGAAATCCCATGGAGGATCCTAAAGGGAGCTTTTTGTTCATAAAAGGCACTATTGCTGGGCAACTGTACTCTTGCATTTTGTACTAAGTCCATAACCAGGGTCAATTGTCTTTTTTCTCATCAATGTTTAAGGGGCTTATCCCACATGTCGAGGGAGTGGTGCTTTTTGGAGGGGACTCTAACCTTGCTCTAGACCTGGGTCTGGACAAGTCTAGGCCAACTGCTTCTCAATTTAAGTGCCCCCCCCAGATGAGTCTTCGTCTTGCCAAACTTCTGCATTCCCTGGGACTGGTTGATGTATGGAGGAAAACCAACTCTACAGACAGGGACTATACCCATTATTCTGCTCCACATGCCACTTATGCTAGAATTGATCACATTTTTATATCTAGCAGTCATATTCCGCTGATAAATAACACACATATTAGGGAGACAGCTTGGTCTGATCTCTCCATGGTCTGTCTAGTACTCTCTCAATCCCCAGGTCCACAGAGTCCTATTAGGTGGCATCTAAATGAATCTCTGCTTAGTGACCCAATCAGGTGTGCCAAAATTAATTGCGCTTTGCGTGACAAAATAACACTATGGAGGTGTCCCCCACTACGTTGTGGGTGGCCCATAAAGCCACCATCCGGGGGAAGTTATCCAGATAATGACTCTGATTAAGCGAGAGCACCGGCTGGACCCGGTGAGCCTGAATGCTGAATTGCAGAACCTTTGTAAGGCACTCAAGCTTAAACCCAATCGCGAAACGCTTGCCAAAATTGAGTAATTTAGGCTGGCATTGAATTTGGCTTTGACTACTAGAGCCGAGAAGAGTATACGCTGGAGTGGTGCCCGATTTTACTCCTAGCAAGACTGGATTTGCCCTATGCTGGCAGCCGAATTGACCCATAAGGTTCGCTCATATGCTTTGCCAAAGTTGCATTCCACCACAGGGGGATACACTCAAAACCCACAAAAAATTATGGAAGAATTTCGGGTCTTCTATCCTTGGCTCTATCAGTCGGACTCTTTGGGGACCCCTAGGGCTGTGGATTCCTTCTTGAATGAACTCTCATTACCTGAAATGACCCCCGGTTGGAGGCCCCTACTTCAGAGCGTGAGGTTTTAGGGGTGATCAAGCAAGCTAAAGTGGGTTTCACCCCAAGGCTGGACGTCTTTTCAGCTGTATATTATGAAAAGTTTGCTGATACTTTATCCCTATACTTGACTCAATTTTTTTAATTCCTTGCGAGAGGGGGGTTCCCTGGACTCGGCCTTAAATATGTAATATATTAAAGTTATCCCCAAACCGGGGAAGGATCCTGTGGAGGTTGGCAATTACAGACCCATTTCCTTAATTAACCACTTCCCACCCAACCTATAGCAAAATGACAGCCGGGCTGTTCCATTACCCTGACTGGACATCATTTGATGTCTTTCAGGAAAACAGCCGATCGGCTGCTCTCCTGACAGGGGGGTCTGTGCTGATTGAATATCATTGCAGCCCTCCCGAGGATGCCCACCCAGGACCACCTGGGATGCCACCAGGGATGCCCACTACTGATGACCACCAGGTATGCCACCCATGGCCACCAGGGATGCCAATCTGTGCCCAAAAATGATGCCAATCTGTGCCTAACAATGATGCCAATCTGTGCCCCAAAATAATTCCAATCAGTGCCCATCAGTAATGCCTGTCAGTGCCTCCTTTACAGTGATGCCCATCAGTGCCACCCATCAGTGTCCATCAGTGCCACCCATCAGTTTCCATTAGTGTCACCTATCAGTGCCCATCTGTGCCCATCAGTGCCACCTATCAGTGCCCATCAGTGCCGCATATCAGTGCCCATCAGTGCCACCCATAAGTACCCATCGGTGCAGCCTTTCAGTGCCCAATCAGTGTCTTCTATCAGTGCCCATCAGTGCCACCTATGAGTGCACATCAGTGCTTCCTATCAATGCCCATCAATGACGCATATTAGTGCCCCCTATCAGTGCCCATCAGTGCCGTCTATCAGTGCCCATCAGTATTGCATATTAGTGCCTATCATCAGTGCCAATCAGTGCCACCTCATTGGTGCCACCTCATCAGTGCACATCAGTGCCGCCTTATCAGTGCCTGTCAGTGCAGCCTCATCAGTGCACAACAGTGAAGGAGAAAACTTAATTATTTACAAAATTTTATAACAGAAACAAAGAAAATAATTTTTTTTTCAAAATTTTTGGTCTTTTATTATTTGTTTAGCAAAAAATAAAAACCCCAGAGGTGATCAAATACCACCATAAGAAAGCTCTATTTGTGGAAACAAAATTATAAAAAATTACTTTGGGTACAATGTTGCATGACCGCGCAATTGTCATTTAAAAAGCGACAGCTCTGAAAGCTGAAAATTGGCTTGGGCAGGAAGGGGGAAAAGGTCTGGTATTGAAGTGGTTAATAATGATTTGAAACTCCTGACAACATTTCTTTTTTTTTGAGGTTTAAATGAAGTTTATTCAAAATAAAATGCATGACAGAAGATGACATCAACAATACAGCGGGTATGACATTGTTGTCCACTGAAGAATGTAAGTTAACAAAGTATACAAAGAGCCTACTTTGGAACAATTGATCTGAAATGATACAGTCTCGTGAAAGTGAACATACTGGGAAAGTAGAGCAGGATAACCCTGTTGTTAATAAAGTAATGTGGAGGACTGCCACTCATGACACCCCGAACGGGAGCAAACTGTGACATTAGATGGCTTCCAGAGAGAGGGTTTGAGCTATCTGCGGAGCTGCTTTTCCAAGCAGTTTGGTCATGAAATTGATAAGTCAGATTTCTAGAAAAACAAACCTTTTAAGTTAACGAAAGAGGGGGAAAAAGAGAAAGGAAGAGGGAAGGAGAGAAAGGGAGAGGGAGTGGGGGGTAGAAGCCAAAGTTCAGTGCTCTCTCTTGTTTCTTATAAGTTAGGTGTCGGAGATGAGAAGGATGCCCACATATCTGGCCCAGGGTTCCCATGTTGCTTGGACTGATTTGGTAGTGTCCAAAATTGAGCTAACCATTTTTTCTTGGGTCATAATCCAAGATATTTTATTTTTCGCTGTTCGGTAGGAGACCTTGGGTTTTTTCCATGCTTTTGCAATTGTTATTTTTGCTCCCAAAAGTATGAAGAGAATTAATTTCTGGGAATATTTGGAGGTTCTCGGAACAGGGAAATTCAAGAGGGCCACTTGTGCTGACTTTGGAACAGAGTTTCCCGTAACTTTCCTGATGAGGTTGAAAATTCTGTTCCAGAATCCTCTGATATTTGGACATTCCCACCAAACGTGGATCATAGACCCAATCGCTTGACATTCCCTAAAGCATAGTGGTGAGGTAGAGGGAAACATAGTGGCTAATCTGGTGGGGACCAGGTACCATCTGGTAACTACTTTTAAGTTTGCTTCAACAAGGGAGACATTCCTAATACCTTTGGACGCTCTCGCTATTGCTCGGTTCCATTCCTCCAGGTCCCAGGACTCCTGTAATTCATCCTCCCATGCATCTATATATGGAAACCTGGAAGAGGGTTTGGAAAGTGCTACATATATTATTGAGATCCCCCCCTTTGTTCCGCCGCCTGTCCACACCATTGTTCCTGACAAAAATTCTTTATCTAATGCCGTGTACACACGGGTGGATTTTTTGACCGGACTGGTCCGACGGGACAAATCCGTCTGAGAGTCCGACCATGTGTGGGCTTCATCGGACCTGCAGTGGACTTTTTATGTCGAAAATCAGATGGACTTTATGCCGCGTACACATGACCGGACTTTCTGGCAGACTAGGTCTGACGGTCTTCCTGACAGACTTTCGGCAAACTTCCGACTGACTTTCCGAATGAATGGACTTGCCCACACACAACCAGACTTTCCGGCAGACTAGGTCTGACAGTTTTCCCAACGGACTTTCGGCGGAGTTACGGTGGACTTCCGAACAAACAGACTTGACCACACACGGACTAAAGTCCGTTAATTTTGAGTGTGATGAGGTACGACGGGACTAGAAAAGGAAGTCAATCTCGCTGCTTTTATCGGCGAGATTGACACCTTGCGAGCCCCGTCGCGGGAGCCAGCGCAGAGCATAGGCCCTTAGGTCTGGTATGGATTTTAAGGGAAACCCCCTACGCCGAAAAAACAGCGTTGGGGTCCCCCCAAAATCCATATCAGACCCTTATCCGAGCACGCAGCCCGTCAGGAAAGGGGGTGGAGACGAGCGAGCGCCCCCCCTCCTGAACCGTACCAGGCCGCATGCCCTCAACACGGGGGTGGGTGCTTTGGGGAAGGGGGGCGCAGGGGCGCCCCCCCACCCCAAAGCACCTTGTCCCCATGTTGATGAGGACAAGGGCCTCTTCCCGACAACCCTGGCCATTGGTTGTCGGGGTCTGCAGGCGGAGGGATTATCGGAATCCGGGAGCCCCCTTTAATAAGGGGGCCCCCAGATCCCAGCCCTCCACCCTATGTGAATGAGTATGGGGTACATCGTACCCCTACCCATTCACCTGGGGAAAAAAGTGTCAATAAAAAAACACACTAGACAGGTTTTTAAAGTAAATTATTAGGCAGCTCTGGGGGTCTTCTTCCGACTTCGGGGGTCTCTTCCAACTTCTCCGCTCTCTCTGGCCTCTTTTCCCACTCTCCGGCCTCTTCTCCCGGTGTCCGGTTCTGCTCCCACTCTCCGGTTCCTCTGCCGGGCTCCTCCGCTATCTTCTGCTCTTTTGCTGCTCTCTTTCTAGCATTGGCCCGGTCTTCTCTATCGTCTTGTTCCCTCTTCTCTTCTTCCGATGTTGACACAACGCTCTCTCCCACTGTAATGCTGTGTGCACGGTGTGCAATGACTTTTATAGGCATGGGGCGTGGTGATCGGGTGATGTCACCTGGTGACCCCGCCCCTTATGACGTCACAGTCCCGGGGCATGCTGCTTAAAAATCATACCAGACCTATGGGACATTGTTGCCTCTTTCTCGCACTCGCTGAAATAGGTAAATGTGTTTTTCCTATTGCAGCGAGCGCGAGATGTACAGTACCCTGTCGCCGAGAACCAACACGATAGGATCGTGCTGGAAACATTCTCACGGGCAGGTGCTGTAGCTGCCCCTGCGTTGTATTTTGTCCGCCGGACCAGCATACAGACGAACGGATTTCCCGATAGGAACTGGCTTCGGCGGAGTTCTGGCGGGAAGATTTTAAACATGTTTCAAATCTAAAGTCTGTCGGATTTTCGACTGAAAATGTCCGTTGGAAGTCCGATGAAGTCCACACACGGCCGGATTGTCCGACGGATACATTCTGGTGGACAAGTTTGGTCGAAAAGTGTACAGGGCATTAGATTTGCAACATGTTTCAAATCTTTCCAACGGATTCGAGTCTGGTCGAAAAATTTGCTCGTCTGTATGCTAGTCCGACGGACGAAAACCGACGCTAGGGCAGCTATTGGCTACTGGCTATCAACTTCCTTATTTTAGTCCGGTCGTACGTCGTCGCGTACGAATCCGTCAGACTTTGGTGTGATCCTGTTTAGGCAAATCCGTTCGTTCGAAAGTCCATTGGAAGTCCATCAAAAGTCCGTCGAAAGTCCGTCGGAAATACCGTCGGACCTTTGATGTCAAAAAGTCCATGTACACGGCATTACTGACTAGCTTCTTTCATTGCCTCTTATGTTCACAAAGACCAGGGGGGCTTCATTCCAGGGCGGCAGGGCCCTTACCAGATCCATCGAGCTATCGATAGAATTTCTCTGCTTCAGTCCAGGTGGTATGGGGGTACCCCCCAGCAGGGGTTTTTATTGTCCATATATTTACAAAAAATGTCGGTGGTGTTGAATGTAATGCCATGTACACACAGGCGGACTTTTCAGAATCAAAGGTCCAATGGTCTTTCCAATGGACTTTTGACGGACCTTTGATGGACTTCCGATGGACTTTCGAACAAACGGACTTGCCTACACATGATCTCACCAAAGTCCGACGGATTCGTATGTGATGACGTACGACCGGACTAAAATAAGGAAGTTGATAGCCAGTAGCCAATAGCTGCCCTAGCATTGGTTTTCATCCATCGGACTAGCATACAGACGAGCGGATTTTTCGACCGGACTTGAGTCCGTCGGAAAGATTTGTTCCAAATCTAAAGTCTGTCTGATTTTCGACAGAAAAAGTCCACCGCAGGTCCGACGAAGCCCACACATGATCGGATTGTCCGACGGATTCGTCCCGTCGGACAAGTCTGGTCGAAAAGTCTGCCCGTGTGTACACGGCATTACAGTTCCCGCAGATAAGATTGATCGCCTTAAGGATCATTTCCCTTTCATTTGGAACCCTACTCATATCCCTACTTGGGGGTTCAATAGATGGCCACTATAGAGTTCCTATATAAATATAATTACCCCTTCCAATTGGAAGGAGACCTCCAGCAGTGTTCCCTACAGTATATAATTTATCATGGTTAGGGAGAATCCATATGGTTAAAATGACGTTAATACCAAAAATCCTTTACTTTTTTAGGTCCTTGCCTATACCTGTTCCCTGTGCAGTACTTACTTATTTTCAGGCAAAGGTAGTGTGTTATATATGGGGCAATAGAGAGCATTGGTTCTCGAGGAGAATTGTATTTTATCCCAAGACGTAGGGAGGACTGATGTTACCCGATTTGTTTAAATATTATCAGGTGACTCACCTTACACAACTCTCCATAATTTACTCTCGATATGTTAAACCAGACTGGGTTCATATGGAGAGGATGGCGACCCCAGGCTATACGTTAGACTATCTTTTGTGGAGTGCTCCTAAATATCAACCTCCCATCCTAGCACCCATTCTCTTCCACTCGGTGGCATTGTGGGATAGGCTCCGCTCGAACAATGCCTTGGTTTCTTCTTTTCGCCCCCTAGCACATTTGTTTATTAATCTGGATTTCCCTCCAGGGCAGGACATTAACTGCTTCTCGACCAGCCGCGGCAGTTATACTGAGGCTGGTTGGCTCCCCTGCATGAGCCGTTGTAGCTGTACGTTGGCTCTTTAAAATGCTGTAGCAGGCACGCACGTGCACCCGCAGTGTGTCCCCAGAGCCAATGCGCATGCCCGGTGGACGCGATGACTGCTGGGCATCCGCGATCGTTCCTGACAGTGTGAGAAACGGGATCTGTGTGTGTAAACACACAAATCCCAGTTCTGTCAGGGGAGAGGAGAGAGAGATCATTGTTCCTACTAAGTAGGAACAATGATCTCTCTCCTCCTCTAGTCAGCCATATTCCCCCCACAGTTAGAACACACATAGGGAACATTTAACCCCTTAATCGCCCCCTAGTGTTAACCCCTTCCCTGCCAGTGACATTTATACAGTAACCAGTGGCTATTTATAGCACTGATCACTGTATAAATGTCAATGGTCCCAAAAAAGTGTCAAAAGTGTCCGATTTATCAGCCGCAATGTCTCAGTCCCAAATAAAAAACAGATTGCCGCCATTACTAGTAAAAAAAAATAATAATAAAATTGCCATAAATCTATCCCCTATTTTGTAGACGTTATAACTTTTGCGCAAACCTATTAATATATGCTTATTGCATTTTTGTTTTTTTTTACCAAGAATATGTAGAAGAATATACATCAGCCTTATTTTTGGGGATATTTATTATAGCAAAAAGTACAAAATACTGTGTTTTTTTTCAAAATTGTCTCTTTTTTGTTTATAGCGCAAAAAATAAAAACCGCAGAGGTGATCAAATACCACCAAATGAAAGCTCTATTTGTGGGGGAAAAAAGGACATTCATTTTTTTTGGGTACAATGTCACACGACCACACAATTATTAGTTAAAGGGATGCAGTGCCGTATCGAAAAAAATGGCCTGGTCGTTAAGGGGGGAAATCTTCCAGTCTGAAGTGGTTAAGGCTTTCAAATGGTGGCTAGACAAGGGGCTATACAGGATTGGTTAGTTAATTATATGTTCCGTCATTGTACGGAGGTCCTTGATATGCCTCTGTCGGAGCATTTTCGTTACATTTCTCATTTTTTACACTCCCTCTGGCCGGCTAAGCCTGATCAATATCAAGTTACTCCGTGTAAAAAATGGTGCACGCAAGATGCAGATCAGTGTGGTGGTATTTCTCTGGTCTATGGCCTGCTACTGGTTTCTCTTCCTAGACTCCCCTATATGGAGGACTGGGATACCGATTTGGGAGAATAAAGGGACCCGGACAATTTTTACTTTTTGCTATAATAAAAATTCCCAAAAAATAATTAAAAAAACATTTTTTTCCTCAGTTTAGGCCGATACATATTCTTCTACATAAAATACGGGGATTTCCGCGCTCACAGACTTAGGTGTGCAGCCTCCCCTTACACAACCCTACTAGAGGGTAGCTAATACTGAAGAGTTTTTGCAAAAAATAGGGGTAAATGGCGCTACCTTTTTTGGGGTATCTGGTGTGAAAAATAGTGGTAAGTGTGTCATTAAGAGCGAAACCGCTCTAAAGGTGATCCATAACTCAAATGAAATATAAATATATAAATATACTACTGCATAAATGTGTCCCCACCTATTTTGTGAAAAAGGGGAATCTAATCTCCAGAGATCCCCTTTGAAAATATGTGTATCAAACCAGTTGGTTGATCATACGTGAACTAATATAAAGCATGTATTTAATACCCTCCATCCATCCAAGGGCCTAATATGTAACCGATAAGAGGAGTATCAGATAAGTCAACAAACCAAATATTAAAAATAATTAGTGATACCATAAAGCATAAAAAGTCCTTATAAACTTAAAAGTCCAATCCCACATGTGAGGGAAAAAATGTAGGTTATATGTAAATATGTAAATATTCCAGTGGAAAAAACTTTAACAGTCCCAACGTGCCAAAAAAAAAAAAAATGTTCCAACAGAGAAGTGTATCTGTAGTGTGTTCCAGCAGTGTTCCAGCAGTATACTTTATAATTTGTGACTTTTGTGCAAATATTCAGCTGTCATCCAGTGACTTGCGATGCTCCCCCTCAAGGGTCCCCACTCACCAGCTCCCTATACCCCTGCAGGGGTAATAGGCATGTGATATTACACTCCGGTATAGACTCCAATGAGGTTGTTCCTGGGTCCTCCCGCTTCAGCCACAAGCCCGTCCGTAGCACGGTAATCCACATAGGAAAGGAAACAGGGCTCCCGTAGTGTAATACGTTTAAAAAATTTTACTTTATTAAAAGTTAAACATAACGGGATAAAATAAAATAAAATAAACTAAAAGGAAAAGCCAAGCCAAGCTTTCACACTGCGTTTAGTGGTGTCCGCAAAGAGAGCTAGTGGATTCCAGACCGTCAGCTGAGCGGCGTGCGCCTCAGCTGCATTCCACACTCTCTTCCACTTCCGCGTGTGACGTAATCGCGTAGCTCCGCCTTACGCGTTTCGTCATCGACGTTGTCAAAGGCGTAGCTAGCGTCCATCATACTAGGCTATATGTAGGCAAGCGGGGATATCCAGTTCCACCAATACTCCTCCCATGGGCGGAAATTAATTAGGTGACCCACGAATCCTATCCTACCGGGCTACTTCATTCTATATAGGGGTTTCCTTCAGATATTCATAGATTATGAAACCTCATATTCCCGCTTACTAACATATAAGGCAGACATAAATATTAGTTAAATATGCTCTTAAACACGAAAAATAGGTTCAATTTACATACTATTGATTATCCACAACTTCAGATATCAATTTGGATATACCATTTCCCTTATCTATGCGCTTGCATTATAAAGTCATAGGGGAGACCTGTATCTTCATAGGGGGAGACCTCTATGGGTAAGTTTATGTACTACCACTCCACATACCAAAAAATTCTGGGCATATATAGGGCTATAACAAGGGTGCTTATATCATCATATATCCTCATCATTAAGCCCTATCAGTTTGTTATTCCCTTTGTTACATTACCATATATGTACATTAGGCCAGGGAGTTACCCTAATCACATGTCACCATCATATATATATATATATATGTATCATAAACCTATATACATGGGGGATAGGTTTTGTTTACCTATATACAAGGGCCCCTTCATACCCTGACCGGGCCCACAAAAGGGAAAGAAAGGGGGCCTATGTACATATATATATATATATATATATATATATAGTGTATCCCTATGGAGGGGATAATTATTAGAAGATTCTATATATGCGAATTACAAGAGAATATATAATGTAGGAGAGAATGTTAGATTAAATTCAAACCAAGAGGGTAGAGACAGCTACACAGAGGGGGGGGGTGTAAGCCCTTAAAATTTCCTCCTCGCCTATTATTGTGTGTGTGTTTGAATAGGAAAAATTTCTTATTGTTGTAAGTGTTTTTAACTTGCCGGGTGGAAGCCGGCGGATAGTCCTCACCCTCAGTCCACTGTATAGTTATCCCATTATCCAACTGCAAAACCTGTCGTAAAGTAGGTAAATGGATACCCCCATACCCGATTAGGGATTGGCTATAAAGCAGTTTAGATCTATGTCTAAGTTTAACCCTTTAGGGGCCAAGGATTGTAAACGATAGATCCACCCAGTCTCATTTTGGAAGATAAGTGTTAGTTTATTACTCCCCCTCCAGTGGTCCTCAACATGATCTATGCCATAGAATACAAGCCCCGTGGGGTCTCTCTGATGTACCTCATCAAAGTGCCTAGATAGATGATTATATAGGTAAACAAAACCTATCCCCCATGTATATAGGTTTATGATACATATATATATATGATGGTGACATGTGATTAGGGTAACTCCCTGGCCTAATGTACATATATGGTAATGTAACAAAGGGAATAACAAACTGATAGGGCTTAATGATGAGGATATATGATGATATAAGCACCCTTGTTATAGCCCTATATATGCCCAGAATTTTTTGGTATGTGGAGTGGTAGTACATAAACTTACCCATAGAGGTCTCCCCCTATGAAGATACAGGTCTCCCCTATGACTTTATAATGCAAGCGCATAGATAAGGGAAATGGTATATCCAAATTGATATCTGAAGTTGTGGATAATCAATAGTATGTAGATTGAACCTATTTTTCGTGTTTAAGAGCATATTTAACTAATATTTATGTCTGCCTTATATGTTAGTAAGCGGGAATATGAGGTTTCATAATCTATGAATATCTGAAGGAAACCCCTATATAGAATGAAGTAGCCCGGTAGGATAGGATTCGTGGGTCACCTAATTAATTTCCGCCCATGGGAGGAGTATTGGTGGAACTGGATATCCCCGCTTGCCTACATATAGCCTAGTATGATGGACGCTAGCTACGCCTTTGACAACGTCGATGACGAAACGCGTAAGGCGGAGCTACGCGATTACGTCACACGCGGAAGTGGAAGAGAGTATGGAACGCAGCTGAGGCGCACGCCGCTCAGCTGACGGTCTGGAATCCACTAGCTCTCTTTGCGGACACCACTAAACGCAGTGTGAAAGCTTGGCTTGGCTTTTCCTTTTAGTTTATTTTATTTTATTTTATCCCGTTATGTTTAACTTTTAATAAAGTAAAATTTTTTAAACGTATTACACTACGGGAGCCCTGTTTCCTTTCCTATGTGGATTACCGTGCTACGGACGGGCTTGTGGCTGAAGCGGGAGGACCCAGGAACAACCTCATTGGAGTCTATACCGGAGTGTAATATCACATGCCTATTACCCCTGCAGGGGTATAGGGAGCTGGTGAGTGGGGACCCTTGAGGGGGAGCACCGCAAGTCACTGGATGACAGCTGAATATTTGCACAAAAGTCACAAATTATAAAGTATACTGCTGGAACACTGCTGGAACACACTACAGATACACTTCTCTGTTGGAACATTTTTTTTTTTTTTTTTTTGGCACGTTGGGACTGTTAAAGTTTTTTCCACTGGAATATTTACATATTTACATATAACCTACATTTTTTCCCTCACATGTGGGATTGGACTTTTAAGTTTATAAGGACTTTTTATGCTTTATGGTATCACTAATTATTTTTAATATTTGGTTTGTTGACTTATCTGATACTCCTCTTATCGGTTACATATTAGGCCCTTGGATGGATGGAGGGTATTAAATACATGCTTTATATTAGTTCACGTATGATCAACCAACTGGTTTGATACACATATTTTCAAAGGGGATCTCTGGAGATTAGATTCCCCTTTTTCACAAAATAGGTGGGGACACATTTATGCAGTAGTATATTTATATATTTATATTTCATTTGAGTTATGGATCACCTTTAGAGCGGTTTCGCTCTTAATGACACACTTACCACTATTTTTCACACCAGATACCCCAAAAAAGGTAGCGCCATTTACCCCTATTTTTTGCAAATATTCTTCTACATATTTTTGGTTAAAAAAATTAAGCGTAAAAGTAAGCATTTATTGATTGGTTTGCGCAAAAGTTATAGCGTTTACAAAATAGGGGATAGTTTTATGGCATTTTTAATAATATTTTTTTTTTACTAGTAATGGCAGTGATCAGCAATTTTTATTGTGACTGCGACATTATGGCGGATACATTTTTGACACATATTTGGTACCATTGTCATTTATACAGCAATCAGTGCTATAAAAATGCAGTGATTCCTGTGTAAATGACACTGGCAGTGAAGGGGTTAACCACTAGGGGGTGGGGAGGGGTTAAGTCAGTACTAGGGAGTGTTTTCTAACTGCAGGGGGATGGGCTAGCTGTGACACATCACTGATCTCTGCTCCCGATGACAGGGAGCAGAGATCAGTGACACTGTCACTAGGCAGAATGGGGAGATGCTTGTTTACATCAGCATCTCCCTGTTCGTCCTCTCTGTGAGGTGATCGCGGGTATCCCCACGGCGATTGAGTCCGCGGGACCCATGACCCGACTCATGGAGCTCCCAGCCGGCTTGCGCCGATGGCAGCGCGTATGCAATGGTACGGCGGGGAATTCAATGGGACTTACAGGTATGCCCATTTGCCCAGCCGTTCCATTCTGCCGATGTACATCGGCGTGCACCGGTCGGGAAGTGGTTAATGCATCCTATGCATTAAGGTGAAAAAACACCTGCCAGTGACCAGCCCCCGTTTTACTTACCTGAGCCCTGGAATTTCACCCGACAGAGATGCGCTCCTCCTTTGCCCAGGGTTCTTGGCTCTTGATTGGATAGATTTATAGCAGCCATTGGCTCCTGCTGCTCTCAATCTTTTCAATTTCATGGGCGCCGGGGGGCAGGGCCGACTCTGGTATTCGTGTCTATGGACGCAAATGCTGGACTCGGGAGCGTGCCCGCAAGGTAACCCCCCCCGGGAGAGCGCTTCTCCTAGGGGGTTATCTGATGTGGGGAGGAGCTGCGAGAGCCACCGAGGGACCCCAGAAGAGGATGTTCAGGGCCACTCTGTGCAAACGAGCTACACAGTGGAGGTATGATATGTTTGTTATTTAAAAAAAATGAGCCTTTACAATCACTTTAATACCCCTGTGCCTGGGATACCTAAATACTTACGATTGATATTCTTTATCTTGCTAGGAGCTAAAATGACTCTTGCCAAATTCTGGAAACAATCTATGGTGTCCCTGGAACAGGCTAAGAAAAAGATCACTTGGATTATGCTAAATGAGAATATTGTTAGCATCTTGCAGGACACTGTTGAACAATTTGAACAGACCTGGGAGCTGTGGGGCACATATATGCATATTTCCCTGGTACAATAATTTAGCACTGCTCTTTGGATTTTTGGACTAATATATATTTCCTGACCCTGCTCGGACCACCCTTCACTGTTCTGTGCTCTTTCTTCCTCCATTCTGTATCTTCTTTCACACTTTTTCTCTAAAGTATGTTTGGTTACTTAAGTGTTTATATTGGAACCCCACATCTTTATTACCCTGATTTCGGGGCAGTCTTCATTGGGTGTGTCCCCCTCAGCTAGTTGTATTGGGTGAGAAGTATCTGGACTTTATTTAGGGGGTTGATATCTTTACTGTTTGGGAAATGGCATTGTGGGTTTCAATACCTTATGTTTCATATATGTTTTTTTTTATGTGTTCCGCTGACGTTGGTTCTTTTGTATTGTAATGTCTATTTGAAAATATTGTCAATAAATATTCTGAAAGTAAAACAAAAGTGCAAAAGTAGCCTCTTGGAAATATAACACTTTTTTTGCAGACAATTTGTTCTGCACTGCTAAAGGCCTTAGCAAATGTGCAACTATTAGGCATTTGGCATTTATAGAAGTAGTATTTACAAATTTAGAATGCAAGGGACCCACTACTACCCAAGGTACAGCAATTACCCACGAGTACAACAAATACCTTTTAGATGCTTAAAAATGCAGATTTAAAAAAAAAATTATAATATTTTCCTATATTTGGTTTTGATAACTATTTGATGTGGCAAATGTATTTCTTGCACAATTTAAATTCTGTAGATCTTACTATAACTCCTGACTAGTAACATACATGTTGGGGGTATACCTGACTACATGCCTTGTCCTAAAGAAACGGGCGCCATCTACAAAACATGTTAACAGATATATCTTGGCTAATTTCCAGTGAAAACTATGCGTCTTAATGTCTGAATCATAGATGTATTACTTGAAAGTGAAGTCAATGTATATAGCCTGTATGATGATATATGTTGTCCAATGTTTTTAATATGGATTTAATTACAATGGGCCAATGTTTTATTATTTAATCATGAATAAAAGATTATTTTTATTATGTTTGGGTGTTACACATACATTGTTTACTGGTTTTGTGAGGCAAGTGTACAGGCATTTGGGTAAGCCTGAGAGAGACACAAATACATTTTCATAGTTCATAATGAAAACTTTAGGCACTAATACAGTGCGGGAACCGCATGTGATATGGACTGGAATCACACCATATTCCTGTTCAAATTACATGCGATTTTCATGCAGTGCAATTTTTAGCCCATTCATTTTGTATGCCTCAAATTGCACCACACCCGCATGAAAAAGGTGCATGCACTTTTTTTTGCCACACTAAAATTGGATCGCATTTGCGTTCACACCCATGTGATCTGATTCTGAGTTATCTGAGTGATATGAGTCAGTTCGTTCTAAAACTGCTTTGCTCTGTTCTATTGTATTATACTGTATGTCCTCTGCTGCCAACAATCATACTGTTCACTATACAACCACCACTGTCCACAATGTACACTGTGTTTACGAAAGTATCCTAATAAATGACTGCATTCTTACACTTTAGTGTCATCTCTTGTATCTTTCTACCACTTCATACCATAGATCATTTCCATCATGCTTTCCAGTCTTCTACTGCTTGCACTGTGGTAGGCTATGGGAAAGTATTCTTAGAAAACAGAATTTGTCTGGTAATTTTATTCTCAACTTGGCCACCACATCTAGCAAATTCTCTTTACATCAAGGTCATGTACTCTGAATTGTTGTTTGTTGAAAAGTTCCATTGATAAGATAGAAAGGTATTCCATTTCTAAGCTGTATAATAAAACTGAGAAATCAAATTTGAATGCATCATAAATATTTTCATCATTGTATTCCTTGCTAACCATAATGATTGTGTTGTTAAAATAATGCAACATGTACCAAGACTGTGATAAAAGTGAGAATCTAAATGTGCTAAATTTAATTTACCCTTCTAAGCTTACGGCAATGTTTTTAACCATTGAGAAACAAATAATTCTCTTTCAGAAATGACCTCTTCGCATACATAACTAGTACTTGAGAGGTCTGATGAGCCGAATGACAATACAAGTATTGCATAAAAAGTTCCATTAAATGTGATTGCCAAAAACTGAATTAAGGCAAAATCATTTTCCATTAATGTGAAGGATCTAGCAATATACAAGCACGAATTACTATGTTCCACAAAGTAATATTACATTATCATGTCTTCCTTTGCAGGAAATAATGAAAAAATATGCACACACAAATGCATTTTCTTCCCAGTAGTTGTTATTATACATTGCCAATTAAGTGTGTCTTGTTATTTTTCACTAAATAAAACTTAGGTAGAATTTTGAACTCATAATATTTTATGCAATGTTTAACTCCATCTTTACAACTAAAAAAAGAATTATATGTGTGACTAGTGGAAACAAAAACTTTTAAATTTAACAACTTACGCAATTGAAAAATCCTTTACCCGCCTGTCTTGAGTATGAGGCTGTGATTCATTTGTTTTTCATCCTCAGTGGAGGTATTTATCTTCAAGACTGCCATCATCATCATTATCACCATTATCATCATCATTATCATCATAGTGACAACTGACATTTCTTTAAAGCAGGTAACCAACCCATATCTAATGGAGGAAACCTCCATGTCATCCATGCAATGTTGTTTGCATGCCTTATCCTGGTCTAACATTTTCTTTGTGGATAACCTTGTACAGTTCTTCAACTGGATTATTTCTTATCAGTTCAATTTCTAGGAACCTACCTGTGTTCTGTTCCCAGTGGCCACCTGCTGCACTTGCTGCTGTTCTGCTGCTGATGTCCTCCCTGGGTCTTGCTTCCTGCCTCCTTCAGCTTTTTTATTTGTTCCCTTTCTGGTGTTCTGGTTCAAGCAGGGTCCTGTTTATCTATTGAGGAGGTGTGCACATGAATGAATGCTGCTAAGTGCTCAACTACAGATTTCTCTAGAACACTATAAAAGGACCCCTCCGTTGTCTAGTACCCATTGTAACATTCAGTTTGCTGCCACTAGGTTGAGTGGATTTCCTCTGTCTTGTATCCTTTACTTATTTCTCACTCTTGTTATGCTGTCTCTAGAGTATTCCTTGTTCCTCAGTCTTTTCCAAGCTTCTTTTCCAGTACGCTTCTCCTACCCAACAAGCCCAAGTTTGCCTACAGAAAAGCCCCCAATATTAAAAGTAAGGTGGCACCAAATAAACTTAAAGAGAAACCATTACCCCCAGGTTATTCTCTTTCCACCTTTTTAGCCATTTCTGGCATGTACCAATGCTGCAAACCCTTATGTAAGACCTGTTGTTTTGTGAAACATGGTCAGAAGGACTTCTGTGTAAAAGGTAAAACATACCCTATTAAGGGATTTCACACATGCTCCTCTGACCATGTGGTTTATTGTTTGACATGCCCTTGTGGTCTCTTCTACGTTGGGCGAACAATTAGGCCATTATGTAAGCAATTTGGTGAACATCGCCGTCTCATTACTGATGGACTGGACACCCACAGTGTCCGTAGGCACTACCTCGAATACCATAACAAATCAACTGATGGTCTAATGGTTTGGGTTATCGAGGTGATGCCTAGAGACCTCCCTCCAGCTGAGCATTTTCAAAAACTTTGTCATAGAGAAATGTACTGGATTTTCTCCCTGAATGTTTTGGCTTCTGGAGGGTTAAATGAGGATTTTGAAATCAGTGCCATACTTTAGAATTTCATCTTATTCTTTATAAAAACCCCCATCCTCACATCTATGCTCATTATATAGTGTCCATGTTCCCTTAGGTATGTCCTCCACTGGATAATTATATTTTATCTCCGCTGGGGTGACTGAAGTCTGCTATCCTGATCTTGGATCCAGGTGGAGGTTTAGATTTCCCAGACTGCAGGAATCTATCCCACTGCTGCCACCAATGTCACGGAACATCCCACACTCCGCTTGAGTGCTTCCGTCAGTATACCGCTTCCTAAGTTCTGGAACACGAGTCCAATGGATCTGGCTATAGGAACCCCCAAGAACTAGACAACACCAGTCTTGGAGTACATCAGAACTGTTTATTTGAGATCTCACCCACATTTATACACCAGGATGACTCAAAGCTAACCTAATTAACATGAGCTAATTTACTACAAAATTTACCCAGACTAGATGACAGACTTGTGGGCACCGAGCTTCACACAGTAATATAAACACAATAGCTGGAGCTAATTACAATTAACATTACAAACAAAACCTAATTAACATGAGCTCCAATAGGAGTCGTCCCGTCTCCTACATTGTATAGAGGACAATGTGATCAGCTCATTCAATTAACATACATCCTGGGAGATATTGTGGACAAATATTACTGTCCCATTTTAAGTAGTCCAAGATATATTTTCTCACTCACCCTGTGCCAGGATGGCACAGGGTGACTTAGACATAAGATGTATTCTGAGTTCCACGGGCCCTCCCGTCACATCTCTCCCCTTTCGGCAGAAGACTAACACAGGAGGAGACCCCAGACGGGTTGACTCCGAAGTTAGTAAGTAGTTCCAGTCCTCTACTGCCTGTACCCACACAGTACCCCAAATAAATTGTTCCAAACAAAGCATTACTCACCCAGCCAACCTCTGCCTCTCTCAGAGAACATATCTGCCGCTGGGGAGAGGCCTGGACTGGCCCTTCTCCCTGGAATCCTTTCTGCCGCTGGAGAGAAGACAGGGTGTCTGGGCTCACTCTGTCATGCTGTTGGGGATCTGGGCCCACTGCCCAGCATCCCTGGGGTATACAGGTGGAGACTGAAGTCCCATCCACCTTCACAGGAAATCCATCCTCTGTTAGTTGAGGGCAGAGTCCAGCAGTCCTCGGCCCTGTTGCCAGCCCTTCTACTGGAAACCCCACACCATCTGTTCCGGCTAACTATTGGAGAGGGAGGCCAACAGCCCTACCTCCCTGGAACTCTGTAGTTGTTGCTGGTGCTGGGCAGAGGTTGGTAGCACTCTGCCCTGTTGCCAGCACTTCTGCCGGGGACTCCGCATCCTCCGCTCCGGCTAACCGTTGGGGCAGGAGGCTGGCTTCCTCCACTCCCAAACTGTGTAGCTGCCATTGGGGAGGTGAGTCGGCTGCTTCCTTTTCTATTCCCTCATCTGGCTGCTGGGACGACATGTCGATGGTACTGTCTCCCAGGTACACGGATCTTTGCAGGGGAGGAAAGCCCGCTTCCTCCACCCTGGCCAACTGTTGGGGAGGGACAACACACACCTCCTCTCCCTTCTCCCCCCGTATCTGCTGCTGGGAACTGATTGCCATCTTCTCACCCTGAGCCTCCACAATTGCTGCAGGTGTGGGGCAGAGGTCTTGGACCCTCTGTCCGGTTGCCAGCACTTCTGCTGGGGGTTTGCCAGGTGGTTCCTCCTCTACAGGAACGTTTATGAAATCCTCAGTCTCTGGAATTGGTAAAAGTGTGGGACAGAGCTCTTGGACCCTCTGTTCAGTTACCAGATCTTCAGCTGGAGAAGTTTGTTTTAACTCCATAGATGCTGCTGGCAGAAAATCACATGTCTCTGTCAGTATTGTGGGAGAAAGGCCGACTACCTCTTCTCTCAAGAAGGCCGAAGCCACTGTTGGTGCTGGGCAGAACACAGTGAACTTTGGCCCTGATACCAGCTCTTCTGCTGGAGGCTCATCAGGTTGTTCTTCCTCAGCAGAAAAGTCTATCAAATCCCATGTCTCTGCAACTGATGTCTGGGGATAGAGGTTCACCATCTCCTGTCCATGGAACCCAGAAGATGCTATCATTTCTGGGCAGAGGTTAGCAGAGCTCTGCCCTGTTGTCAGCACTTCTGCCCTGTTGTCAGCACTTCTCTGGATTTTCCACTGCCGATTCTCTGGCATGCTGCTGAACTTGTTCTAGCAGTTACCTGTATGCCCTTTCCAGATGCTGTTCCTTCCTTAGCAAATGGTCCAGATCAGGTTTGAGCTCTGAGACCCCTGCAAGACCGAGCATAGACTCTCTATATTCTCTCAGGTCCTCAAGGTCAGGTTCCCCTTCATCGCCAAACATAAAAAGATCTGTAAGGCTCTCCCACAGCAATCCAGGGCCGCCAAAGTCATATCCCTCCGGAGAGCATTCTGTTGTCTCCCCTAAATATCCCTCCTCTGCGTGCCATTGCAGAGCCCGATAACGATTGTCCAGCTCTATCTCCTGCTGGACCAACCTGTCCAACTCAGTCACCCATTGCTCCTGGGGCTGCTCTCCCAGAAATGCCATCCGCAATGCCCGTTGGTCACTGGCCCGTTGCTCTTGGGTTGGAAAGCACTTGCCCTGTTTTATACCAGCGAGACGGAGGGCTGCAATCCAGAGCTCCACCCGAATTTGCTGCCTAAGCTCCAGGTATTCATCCTCAGACACAGTCCTGGTGTATGTTGAAAGGATGATCCGCAGCAGCCCCGGGAATTCTGATGCCAGGTCCATATCTCCGCTGGGGTGACTGAAGTCTGCTATCCTGATCTTGGATCCAGGTGGAGGTTTAGATTTCCCAGACTGCAGGAAGCTATCCCACTGCTGCCACCAATGTCACGGAACATCCCACACTCCGCTTGAGTGCTTCCGTCAGTATACCGCTTCCTAAGTTCTGGAACACGAGTCCAATGGATCTGGCCCCCAAGAACTAGACAACACCAGTCTTGGAGTACATCAGAACTGTTTATTTGAGATCTCACCCACATTTATACACCAGGATGACTCAAAGCTAACCTAATTAACATGAGCTAATTTACTACAAAATTTACCCAGACTAGATGACAGACTTGTGGGCACCGAGCTTCACACAGTAATATAAACACAAGAGCTGGAGCTAATTACAATTAACAATACAAACAAAACCTAATTAACATGAGCTCCAATAGGAGTCGTCCCGTCTCCTACATTGTATAGAGGACAATGTGATCAGCTCATTCAATTAACATACATCCTGGGAGATATTGTGGACAAATATTACTGTCCCATTTTAAGTAGTCCAAGATATATTTTCTCACTCACCCTGTGCCAGGATGGCACAGGGTGACTTAGACATAAGATGTATTCTGAGTTCCACGGGTCCTCCCGTCACACATAACATACTGGGGACCTCCCTGATGCCGGATCACCTGCTTTATAAACATATGATATGCTCTCCTCTACTGCAGATCTTGTAAGTGTTTTTAACCCTTTTTTTGGATATTACAAGTTTTTAATTCTGCACTTAGAGGCGCCTTTTCCTTTTGTTTGTCCTTAATCAGAGATTTTTCCTCTCTTTGCGTGCAGCCCTAAGTGTTGAAGATTACATCATTGGAATACCTTGTCCAATATAGACATTATCTGCCTCATCCTGAAATGCAGAGCACCCTTATATACACGTTTTATCTGGACTCTTGGATAGAGAACTACCCTGGATTTGGTTCAGCAGAGGTTTGTCAAACTTCAAAGAAATTTGTATGACAAACCCAAACCCAATCTAAATCAATGGGAGCAGAACCTGTCAAACTAAAACTTAGAAATATAGATACCCAAACATTTGACAAGTCCTTTATTAAAAAATACAAATCCCCCAAAAAGTCCATTGATGTAAATCTATTGTCAATCATCATACCCACCACCAATATACCTGATGACCTGCTGCTCACCACTAATCCCCCACGGCAATACCAGCTGATGGACAATTTCCTGAACTGTCATTGGCTATATAAAGAAAGGGGAGGGGATAGTGGTCAATTTATTGCCCACATATAGCCAATGCCATATATCAGAATATAACCAAAACTCTCATAATAATAATAATGATATATCATATAGAAACTTTCTGTCCCAAATCCTAAAATATGCAAAAAAAGAAAGGAGAGAAAAAAAAAAAAACAAGTGAACAAAAATGGGGCCGTCTGGCCTGCTGGGGTGCAGTGGGGGAAATGGCAACCAGGCAAGGGACTAAATATACATACAAACACATAAAACATGTTCATCAAATAAAAAGCTTACCACTGATATACAGTGCCTTGCAAAATTTTTCTCCCCCTTGGCTTTTTACCTATTTTGTTACATTACAGCCTTTAGTGAAATGTTTTTTTAATTTGAATTATATGTGATGGATCAGAACACAATAGTCTAAGTTGGTGAAGTAAAATTAGAAAAATATATACATGAAACTATTTTTCAGAAATAAAAAAATGATAATTGGCATGTGTGTATGTATTCACCCCCTTTGTTATGAAGCCCATAAAAAGCTCTGGTGCAACCAATTACCTTCAGAAGTCACATAATTAGTGAAATGATGTCCACCTGTGTGCAATCTAAGTGTCACATGATCTGTCATTACATATACACACCTTTTTTGAAAGGCCCCAGAGGCTGCAACACCTAAGCAGGAGGCACCACTAACCAAACACTGCCATGAAGACCAAGGAACTCTCCAAACAAGTAAGGGACAATGTTGTTGAGAAGTACAAGTCAGAGTTAGGTTATAAGAAAAATATCCAAATCTTTGATGATCCCTAGGAGCACCATCAAATCTATCATAACCAAATGGAAAGAACATGGCACAACAGCAAACCTGCCAAGAGATGGCCGCACACCAAAACTCATGGACCGGGCAAGGAGGGCATTAATCAGAGAGGCAGCACAGAGACCTAAGGTAACCCTGGAGGAGCTTCAGAGTTCCACAGCAGAGACTGGAGTATCTGTACATAGGACGACAATAAGCTGTACGCTCCATAGAGTTGGGCTTTATGGCAGAGTGGCCAGAAGAAAGCCATTACTTTCAACAAAAGCCAAAATGGCACGTTTTGAGTTTGTGAAAAGGCATGTGGGAGACTCCCAAAATGTATGGAGGAAGGTGCTCTGGTCTGATGAGACTAAAATTTAACTTTTTGTCCATCAAAGAAAACGGTATGTCTGGCGCAAACCCAACACATCACATCACCCAAAGAACACCATCCCCACATTTACGTGTTCTTAGCTGACAGGAGTGGCTCCTGGTGCGGTCTTCTGTAGCTGTAGCCCATCTTCTTCAAGGTTTGATGTGTTGTGCATTGATAAATGGTGTTCTTTACTACCTTGGTTGTAACAAGTGGTTATTTGAGTAAAGCTGGCCATACACCTATAGATTATCTGCAGATTTTCTATGGTTAGATGGAAAAAGTGCAACAGATTTCTACATGTTCGCTAAACTGTGTGGATGGAGGAATCTCCCACTTTTTCCATCTAACCATAGAAAATCTGCAGATAATCTATAGGTGTATGGCCAGCTTTACTGTTGCCTTTTTATCATCTCGAACCAGTCTGACATTCTTCTCTGACCACTGACATCAGCAAGGCATTTTTGTCCACACAACTGTCGCTCAATTGATATTTTCTCTTTTTCGGTCCATTTCGGTAAACCCTAGAGATGGTTGCGTGTGAAAATCCCAGTAGATCTGTAGTTTTTGAAATACTCAGACCAATCCATCTGGCACTAACAACCATGTCACTTTCAAAGTCACTTAAATCCCCTTTCTTCCCCATTCTGATGCTTTCTTTGAACTTCAGCAAGTTGTCTTCACCACATCTAGATGCCTAAATGCATTGAGTTGCAGCCATGTGATCGGCTGATTAGCAATTTGTGTTACCAAGCAATTGAACAGGTGTACCTAATAAAGTGGCTGGTGAGTGTACATATTGGGGTCTTGAAGTGGTTAAAATACAGTGCCTTGAAAAAGTATTCATACCCCTTGAAATTTTCCAAATTTTGTCATGTAACAACCAAAAATGTAAATGTATTTTATGTGATAGACCAACACAAAGTGGTACAGAATTGTGAAGTGGCAGCTGCAAGTCTTTTTGGATATGTCTCTACCAGGTTTGCACATCTAGAGAGTGTAATTTGCAAAATAGCTCAAGCTCTGTCAGATTGGATGGAGAGCGTCTGTGAACAGCAATTTTCAAGTCTTGCCACAGATTCTCATTTGAATTTAGGTCTGGAGTCTGGACTTTGTCTGGGCAACACATTAATATACTTTGATCTAAACCATTCCATTGTAGCTCTGGCTGTATGTTTAGTGTCGTTGTCCTGCTGGAAGGTGAACCTCCACCCCAGTCTCAAGTCTTTTGCAGACTCTAGCAGGTTTTCTTCTAAGATTGCCCTGTATTTGACTCCATCCATCTTCCCATCAACTCTAACCAGCTTCCCTGTCCCTGCTGAAGAAAAGCATCCCCACAACATGATGCTGCCACCACCATGTTTCACGGTGAGGATGGTGTGTTTAGGGTGATATGTGAAGGAGGAGAAAGAGTTAACATGACTAAAACTTTAATATAGCTGACAGAAGAATATCTCTTATTTTAGGGTCTTGTTTGTCACGATGACCACAACATTGATAAGGTTTGGTAAGAACTGGTTTTGAAATGATGTCTTCAGACAAAGTCAGAACGTCAGCATTACATAGCTAAATTATGTTTTTAGATAATATCCTCTGTCAGCTATAATACCAGTTTAGATTATGTCTGAGATGCTAGATGTTTGTATAGGAATTATGTGTCATGTGATGAACTCTGTCCTCCCTCCCTCCCTCCTTTGTCCTTAAGTTGTACAATATTCTTTGTCCAAAATTTGCATAAAGAAGTGATTCTTACCATTAAAACCAAGCATTCATTCAATGATTCTTGTTTGCATTGAATGCTTCCGGAGCTCAGAAAGAATTCTACGGATTGTCCAGATCTAAGCAGAATTAACCCCTTCAGTGGTGGCAGCGTGTGGGATGCGATGATCATCTAAAGGTATGTAGACCGTGTCTGTTGTTGACACTGTTCTCCTTGCCTTGGCTCTGACAATATTGCATCCTTGTATAGTGCAAAATTGCTTTTGGCAAGCACATTAAAGGCAGAAAGTCTTTGGTAGACTAATAGTGCAAAATTGTAGAGAAGTTAATTGTAAACTGCTGTGCTTTTGGCAAGCACATTAATGTTAGTCTTTGGGAGACTAAAATAGAGGCTCTTAAGAAAGGACCTGGACAATCAGTGGAATTCTACCAACCTTTCGCTTTTTCTTTCTATTGCAGAATATTATATTGTACTGTATAAGAATATTGTACTGTATAAGAATATTGTTTAGAGCTTATATTATTGTTGTACATTGCAAGATGGTCTTGTAAGGTAAGACAACGACCCTTTGGTAAGTTTGTATAAGTTGTTTGTAACCAAATTAAGAATGGGTAAGGGAAAAAATAAAGAATACCCCCACCTAATCACGGAGAGACACGTAAAGACATGTGGTCAGAGTTTCATGTACGATCTGGCCGGATAAACTGAAAATATGTGCAGTAGCTCAACCTTCCCACACACAGGCGCAAATGACCAATTCCATATGGATATGGTCAGGGGACTCTGAGGGATAAGAAAGCTTTCCAATGGTACACAGGGAATCCCGAGTAAAGTAAAGTACATGAAGGAAACAGGGATGCCCCACCATTCAAATAGGCCAAAAGGAAGCTACCTCTACAGAAGATACGATCCTTGATAGTGAGTGACTTTGTCACTGGAAATGTACTCTTACATCATTCATTCAGGATAATACCTTCATGCCCGGTAAATCTTTTGAGAAGAAATTTAATCGGAGTCTTAGAAATTGAAATTTTCTTGACTCAAAGAGGGGGGGATTAGCCATAGCCATAGAATTACCACTGTTCTTTCAAACTGAAGTCCCTCCCCCATTTCCAAAGGACCACCCCCTCTGGGAAAAAAACATTGATGTAGGATACATTTCAGGTACCCCTTGCAAAGCCAGACTAAAACAAGGAGTATCCCCAGTTTACCTCAAGCAGTACCATCTCTCCAAAGAGAATGAGGAAGGCATCAGACACATTATTGAGCAATTCCCGAAACAAGGAATTTTAGGACCCATCATATCACTTTATAACATTCCCATAAACCCAGTCAAAAAGAGTGATGGATCATATAGGTTTGTGCAGGATCTCAGAGCCATAAATAACCTTGTGATTCCAATTGTCCCTATTGGACCTGATGCGCCATCTCTTATTACCTCCATACCTGCCTTGGCAGTGTGTTTTTCAATTATTGATTTAAGTAATGTTTTTTTCTCCATCCCTGTTGATGAAGAGACACAACTACTACTAGTTTTATTACTATAGAGGGCGCCAGATAGCCTGGAATTGCTTGCTATATAGGCTCACCTGCAGTCTACTCAATAGCTCTCCAGGCCACCTTACAGTCTAAGGCACCTAGCCATGGTTCCGTACCTCTTCAATAACCTACTGTTGTATTGTCACTCCCAGGAAGCCTGTCAGAAAGACTCTGTTTTACTGTTAGAACAGTTAGCATAGACAGGTCACAAAGTGTCTAATAAAAAGTTGCAATGGTGTCAGGAAACTGTTGAGTGTTTTGATTTTACTCTGTACCATGGTGAAAGGAGAATCAGTCACAAGTGAGCTGCGGCTCCGTGGGTCTGCCCCGCCCACATACCAAGAAGGAAGTGTTAACCTTCTTAGGTACGATTGGTTACTGCCGCCAATGGATATCTAATTTCTCCTACTATGATAACTTGCTGAGACAAGCTGCTCTACCTAACAGTCCTGAACTTGTGAAATTAAATGGTTAATGATTTTGTGTATTTTAAAACTACTATGATAATGGCTCCTGGTCTGGGATTACTTGAATATTGTAAAATGTTTAATTTGTTTTCAAAGTACAACTGTAAAACCATGGCTGGGGTCCTTGCACAAGAGCATGGAGGAAAGCTGAGACTTGTAGCCTTTTCTTTCTAGAGTAGTCCCAGTTCCGGTTCAAGGCATGCCGTTGTGTCTGAGGGCTTTGGCCTCTTGTGCCATGGCTGTAGAAATGGCTACATCATTTACATTAGGTCACCCTATGGAAGCACACACACACAGTACTGATGACATTTCAAAGGGAAATGTACTAGCCGATGCCGCTGCTAAACAAGCTGCTTTGACGGTCCCAGCCTTTATTCAAATGCCCCCCCTTTTACACCCCCAACTTTGCCCGGGGAACAGGTTTTGCATGACATATAGGCTATAGCTTCACCAGAAGATCTGGCCTATTGGCATAAACAGGGTCTGACAATGAGTTCTGAGACAGGACTCATTGCCAAAAGGAGCGAAACCAGGCATACCAAAAGCAAGTACATATTTATTCATCTCACAGTACCATGGCATAAGACATAAGACTGGATTAAGAAACCCTTGGTAATATAGCAGGGGATCTGAGTTTGATAGAGGAAGAATATTGTAGAAACTTGATTATGAAGTTGAATGGCATCTACGGTAAAGTATTCTTTTCCATCACCCTCACAGGAACCAACACACGAGTTCCAACCCGGAGATGTGGTCATAATGCGCCAGCTGAACTGGACCAAGAAGCAAGATTACCCTTTTGGCCCACCCACTTGCGTAGTTGCAGTGACCAGAACTGCTGTCCTCACTGAACAATCCGGAGCCTGGATCCATGACAAGAGGATAAAGAAAGTACCACAAAGGACCCCGAAGCAAGACACGGATAAAGGAGGTCAAACAGGTGATGCAAATCCTTGAAGAGTGAGTGAAACAGGTGATAATAAGACTCTTAAAAAGATGTCCTCACTTCTCTCACAACAGACTTTTGGGAAAGCTTTGTGCCTACTCTTTATCCTGACACTGATGATGTTTCTGCCCACATGGATCATCACTAACTGTATCTATCATCCTGAGGACTTGGGCAACCTAAAGACCATATGCAGCCCCCCTTCTAATGGAACAGTAACTAGACAAAGGAGGGAATCCAACATGTAGGGCCCAAAGGACTCATACCCCCCCTACTGATAAAATGTTGTTACTTCAGTATAAGTATTCTTTTTCTCAGAGGTCAAGTTATGACAAATGTTGGGTATGTAGTAAATTGCATCCAAGCACACTCCAAATTCCTCTCTTAGCTGCCTCTGTAATTATAACCCAGAACTTAATACAAATTTAAATACCGTCTTGAATCAGGGAGCTGGCATCAACAACCCTGTGAGTTTCGTTTTGAACCAGTTGACCATGGCCGCCATTTCTGAAAGTTCTCAGGATACTAGGGGATCGTGTATATGTATGTTGCGGCAAAGAATGCTATCCATGGATACCGGTTGGTACCCATGGGTGGTGTTATTTGGCGTGTTATTTGGCCTCATTGATTCCAGTTATGGAAATCATAGGGGATGAAAAAGGACAGCACCGCCATCTTTTGAAAGCTAGCGCATACCCAAGGTACCCCCTTAAACATAGATAAAAAAGAGTTGTTTTCTGATAAAGACCAAGCCTGGGCATGGTTTCCCTCATGGGCAGGATGGGGAATAGAAATAATTAAAGGATTGAATAACTACTCCAAAATTATGGATGAAATTATGGAAAATAATTCTGTAGACATCAAACTGTTAAGAATTGAGCAAAGGGCTATTCATAAACAACTAGATATGCACAAAGTAGCTATCGAATCCAGTGCTGCTCTGACTGGACTCTGAAGTAACGGAGGACTATGAGTGCTGCACATGGATTCATAATACCAGTATTGAAATACCTGATTATTATGATATAATTAATAAACACTGAAAGGAGATGTCCAACCTCCAAGCTGAAGCGAGAGATATTGCCAAAGATGCCTTTAAGGGACTAGGAAGTTTTGGTGTTTTTTTTTTTTTTGCTTCCATTTTCTCTTGGTTCCAACAGGCAGGAATGTTCCTGGTTTTTATCCTTGTTATATATTGTTCAAACTTATTCAATGTATCTATAATTATACAATGCAACGAAATGACCCCACACAGTGAACATAATGATATCATATTTTGTGATATAAGAGGGGATTGAAGGAGGAGAAAGAGTCAACATGGCTAAAACTTTAATATAGCTGGCAGAAGAATATCTCTTATTTTAGGGTCTTGCTTGTCACGATGACCACATCATAGATAAGGTTTGGTAAGAACTGGTTTTGAAATGATGTCCTCAGACAAAGTCAGAAGGTCATCATTACATAGTTAAATTATGGTTTTAGATAATATCCCCTGTCAGCTATAATACCAGTTTAGACTATGTCTGAGATGCTAGATGTTTGTATAGGAATTATGTGTCATGTGATGAACTCTGTCCTCCCTCCCTCCCTCGTTTGTCTTTAAGTTATGCAATATTCTTTGTCCAAAATTTGTATAAAGATGTGATTCTTACCATTAAAATCAAGCATTCATTCAATGACTCTTGTCTGCATTGAATGCTTCCGGAGCTCCAAAAGAATTCTACTGACTGTCCACATCTAAGCACAATTAACCCCTTCAATATGCAGTGTTAGAGCTTGCTTTTTGGCCAAAAAGTTACATTTTGGTATCATCTGACCAGAGCACATTCTTCTACATGTTTGCTGTGTCCCCCACATGGCTTCTCCCAAACTACAAGTGGGACTTCTTATGGCTTTTTTTTTACCAATGGCTTTCTTCTCGCCACTATTCCATAAAGGCCAGATTTGTGGAGTGTACAACTAATAGTTGTCCTGTCGAATGATTCTCTCACCTGAGCTGTGGATCACTGCAGCTTCTCCAGAGTTACCATGGGCCCCTTGGCTGCTTCTTTGATTAATGCTTTCCTTGCCTGGCCTGTCAGTTTAGGTGGACGGCCATGTTTTTTTTAGGTTTGCCGCTGTGCCATAATCTTTCCATTTTCAGATGATGGATTGAACAGTGCTCCGTGAGATATTCAAAGCTTGGGATATTTTTTTATAACCTAACCCTGCTTTAACCTTTTCCACAACTTTATCCCTGACCTGTCTGGTGTGTTCCTTGGCCTTCATGTTTGTTCTCTAACAACCTCTGAGGGCTTCACAGGACAGCTGTATTTATACTAAGATTAAATTACACACAGGTGGACTATTTACTAATTAGGTGAATTCTGAAGGCAATTGGTTCTACAAGATTTTAGTTAAGGTACCAGAGTAAAGAGGGCTGAATACAAATGCACGCCACACTTTTCAGATATTTATTTGTAAAAAATGCTGAAAAAACATTTATCAATTTAGTCCCACTTCACAATTATGTGCCACTTTGTGTTGGTCTACATAAAATACCAGTAAAATACATGTACGTTTTTGGTTGTAACATAAAAAAAATGTGGAAAATTTCAAGGGATATGAATACTTTTTCAAGGCACTGTAACTGCAGTGTAGATAATTTAATACATGGGTGTTTTTTATTCCATATTACCCCAGAAGTCGAGGATCGGGGCCACTGTGCAAAACGAACTGCACAGTGGAGGTAAGTATGACATGTTTGTTATTTAAAAAAAAAAAGAGTGTTTACAACCCCTTTAAGTGTTAATGGGTCCTAACAGTGCAGCCAGTAATGATGTCTCCAATCACCATTACACCAGTCAGTGTCACCTGACCAGTGTATGCAAGCAACAGTGTTCTTTATCTTCAGATAATATCTGCCCATATTTTTTACATATTTCAGAGCGGGGAGTGTTAATTCCTGAGGCCCTGTTATTAGAAGATTCTGCTACTGCTGTTTCCTCCAATATAAGTGTGACATCTAGCCTCCACTTCTCATCCCCCATTATTCAAAAAATCTCTAGAGTTTCTATAAATTCTGAAGTATTGGCTGTAGAGCTGGTTACCTTTTTTAATTAGATCTCCCTATAGAATTCATGGAAACTTCCCATAATCTCTTTTGTTTTTGAGTTATCCTATCATCTCTAGTTTGTATGGCACTGTTCTTCATTGGGTCCTGCTACGAATGTACAATTATCACCAGCAGATGTCCAGTTGTTCTTCCCCCTGCAAAGTATTTTTGTGTTTTATTGGTTATGCTCAGCCCGATATAGGGATACCTGTCTATAAAAAGTTTGAGATTCTTACATTTACTTTGATTTGTCAGATGATGGGATAGATACATATTCTCCCTCTGCCTTCTGTACTTCCCACGTTACAGTCTCCTCCCATTGTCTAGATACATTTGAAAAACATGTTATTTTCTTAATTGTGGTCCCTTCTAAAAAGCTTTCATGGTATCCCATATTTGCAGTGGAGAGGCTGTACCCTTACTGGTATAAAAAAGATCATATCTACTGTATGTTTAAGGCAAAATGGATTGACCTTTCATGGGGCTTGGTTTCCACTAGGGAAGAGCTTCGAGTTTGAGTCAAACTCATGTTCAACTTGAACATCGGCCGTTCGCAAGTTCGCCGAACAGCGAACAATTTGGGGTGTTCGCGGCAAATTCGAATGCCGCGGAACACCCTTTAAAAGTCTATGGGAAAAATCAAAAGTGCAAATTTTAAAGGCTTATATACAAGTTATTATCATAAAAAGTGTTTGGGGACCTGGGTCCTGCCCCAGGGGACATGGATCAATGCAAAAAAAAGTTTTAAAAACGGCCGTTTTTTCAGGAGCAGTGATTTTAATAATGCTTAAAGTCAAACAATAAAAGTGTAATATCCCTTTAAATTTCGTAGCTGGGGAGTGTCTATAGTATGCCTGTAAAGGGGTGCATGTTTCCCATGTTTAGAACAGTCTGACAGCAAAATGACATTTCAAAGGAAAAAAAGTAATTTAAAACTACTCGCGGCTATTGCATTGCTGGTCTGACAATACACATAAAAGTTCATTGATAAAAATGGCATGGGAATTCCCCACAGGGGAACCCCGAACCAAAATTTAAAAAAAAAATGACGTGGGGGTCCCCCTAAATTCCATACCAGGCCCTTCAGGTCTGGTATGGATATTAAGGGGAACCCCGGCCAAAAAAAAAATGACGTGGGGGTCCCCCTAAATTCCATACCAGACCCTTCAGGTCTAGTATGGATATTAAGGGGAACCCCACGCCAAAATTTAGAAAAAAAACGGCGTGGGGTCCCCCCCAAAAATCCATACCAGACCCTTATCCGAGAATGCAACCTGGCAGGCCGCAGGAAAAGAGGGGGGACGAGAGAGCGCCCCCCCTCCTGAACCGTACCAGGCCACATGCCCTCAACATTGGGAGGGTGCTTCGGGGTAGCCCCCCAAAACACCTTGTCCCCATGTTGATGAGGACAAGGGCCTCATCCCCACAACCCTGGCCGGTGGTTGTGGGTGTCTGCAGGAGGGGGGCTTATTGGAATCTGGAAGCCCCCTTTAACAAGGGGACCCCCAGATCCCGGCCCCCCCTTTGTGAAATGGTAAGGGGGTACTTTCATTTCACTAAAAAACTGTCAAAAATGTTAAAAATGACAAGAGACAGTTTTTGACAATTCCTTTATTTAAATGCTTCCTTCATCTTCTTTTTCTTCTTCTTCTGGTTCTTCTGGCTCTTCTGGTTCTTCCTCCAGTGTTCTCATCCAGCATCTCCTCCACGGCTTCTTCTATCTTCTTCTCCTCGGGCTGCTCCGCACCCATGGCATGGGAGGAGGCTCCCGCTCTTCTCTTCATCTTCTTCTCTTCTTCATCTTCTTCTCTTCTCTTCTTCATCTTCTTCTCTGGGCCGATCCGCATCCATGCTGGCATGGAGGGAGGCTCCCGCTGTGTGATGCATCTCCTCTTCTGACGGTTCTTAAATAACAGGGGCGGGGCCACCCAGTGACCCCGCCCCCCTCTGGCTCACGGGACATGACGGGACTTCCCTGTGGCATTCCCCGTGACGTCACAGGGAAGTCCCGTCAAGTCACCGTGTGTCAGAGGGGCGGGGTCACCGGGTGGCCCCGCCCCCATTATTTAAGAACCGTCAGAAGAGGAGACGCGTCACACAGTGGGAGCCTCCCTCCATGCCAGCATGGATGCGGAGCGGCCCGCAGAAGAAGATGAAGAAGAGAAGAAGAGAAGAAGATGAAGAAGAGAAGAAGATGAAGAGAAGAGCGGGAGCCTCTCCCCATGCCATGGGTGCGGAGCAGCCCGAGGAGAAGAAGATAGAAGACGCCACGGAGGAGATGCTGGACGAGAACACCGGAGGAAGAACCAGAGGAGCCAGAAGAACCAGAAGAAGAAGAAGATGAAGGAAGATAGAAGAAAGAAGAAAGAAGAAGCATTTATATAAAGGAATTGTCAAAAACTGTCATTTTTAACATTTTTGACAGTTTTTTAGTGAAATGGTAGGGGTACTTTCGTACCCCCTTACCATTTCACACAGGGGGGGCGGGATCTGCGGGTCCCCTTGTTAACCCCCCTGGCGGTTTTCCCGAGTGTGGCTCGGGATTAAAATTCAGGACCATTAGCGGTAACCCCGAGCCACACTCGGGATTACATCGCAGGATCCTTGTGTGGCTTTACTTACCTTGTCCCTGGGATCCTGCGATGTCCCCCGCTGTGTCTGCGGGCCCTGTCCTCCTCCGAAGCCTCTCCGTGCCAGGCTGCGTTCCCTGCAAGCGGCGCAATGCACAGGGGCGGAGCCTGGCGGCAAATTCAAAAAATTGTAAAAACATAACACATACAGTACTGTAATCTTACAGATTACAGTACTGTATGAAATTATTTCACATCACTTTTGTCCCCAGTGCTTTGTCCTATGCCCTGCATGCAGTTTTATGTTATATATACTGTTCTTTCTGCCTGGAAACTGGAGATTGTCCATAGCAACCAAAAAGTGTCCCTTTACATCAAAAGTGGCTTTAGACCAGCTAGAAAACAGCGATAGTAAATTAGAACACTTGCAGAATTGAGCGATAGTGAATCGTGGGGAAATTTATTTTATTTATTTATTTATTTTTTAATTATTTATTTTTATTTATTATATTATAATTTATGTTTTTGTGTTTCAAACTTTATCATACCCGGGATATCTACTAGACTCTTCTTTGGACAGATTTAAGTGTGTTATTGTTAAGAATTACAGACCTACAATATAAAACACCAAATTTCCATGCAAAATAATTGTACCGCTTTCAGCACCTAAAATCCGAAATAATCATACTGCCAGGGAGGTTAAAGGGGGCTTCCAGATTCTGATAAGCCCCTGGCCCGCAGACCCCCACAACCACCGGCCAGGGTTGTGGGAATGAGGCCCTTGTCCTCATCAACATAGGGGCAAAGTGTTTTGGGGGCTACCCCAAAGCACCCTCCCAATGTTGAGGGCATGTGGCCTGGTACGGTTCGGGGGGGGCTGCTCTCTCGTCCCCCCCTCTTTTCCTGCGGCCTGCCAGGTTGCGTGCTCGGAAAAGGGTCTGGTATGGAATTTAGGGGGACCCCCACATAATTTTTTTTTTTTTTTTATTTTGGCTGGGGTTCCCCTTAATATCCATACCAGACCTGAAGGGCCTGGTATGGAATTTAGGGGGACCCCCACGTCTTTTTCTTTTAATTTTGGTTCGGGGTTCCCCTGTGGGGAATTCCCATGCTGTTTTTTTTCAATGAACTTTTATGTGTATTGTCGGACCGGCAATGCAATAGCCGCGAGTAGTTTAAATGACTTTTTTTCCTTTGAAATGTCATTTTGCTGTCAGACTGTTCTAAACACGGGAAACATGCGCCCTTTAACAGGCATACTATAGACACCCCCCAGCTATGAAATTTAAAGGGATATTACACTTTTATTGTTTGACTTTAAGCATTATTAAAATTACTGCTCCTGAAAAAACGGCCGTTTTTAAAACTTTTTTTTGCATTGATACATGTCCCCTGGGGCAGGACCCAGGTCCCCAAACACTTTTTATGATAATAACTTGTATATAAGCCTTTAAAATTTGCACTTTTGATTATTCATGTTCGTGTCCCATAGACTTTAACGGTGTTCGCGTGTTCAAACAAACTTTTTTCCTGTTCGCATGTTCTGGTGCGAACTGAACAGGGGGGTGTTCGGCTCATCCCTAGTTTCCACCAACAAGGGGCGTGGTCCGAAAAACCTCTAATCTCATATCATATGGTTTTTACCCATGGAAGGTGAAAGGACAGCAGGACCCAGTAGGTCAATACATTACTTAAGACAAAATTAAAATGCGCTCAAGCAGTACCAGTATTGAAGTCTCTATGTGTTTCTTAGCAATGTGAAAATATATAGTATAGCAGTGTTTCTCAACTCCAGTCCTCAAGGCGCCCCAGCATGTTTTCAGGATTTCCAATATTTTGCTCAGGTGATTTGATCAGTTTCACTGCCTTTGTAGTTACCACAGCTGTTTCATCTGAGGGAAATCCTGAAAAAACATGACCTGTTGGGGTGCCTTGAGGACTGGAGTTGAGAAACACTGTAGTATGGGACCATAACATTTCCTTTTCATCCTCTCATTTTTTGAATAGTTAGTAGGGGAACATTTCCAATGGAACATTAACAATGGTCCAAAAATTTCACTTGGGGAAATGACTGTTGTCTTTTTCATTGTCAAGACTGAGCAATGTAGCCAACATGGCAACATATAACATATAAGATGTGTTATAATATTACCATTAGATGTGAGAAATAAGGATAGAAAGTTAAACAAATTTTCATTTTGGAATTTTAGTGCCAAGCCACTGTTTGTTTCTATCCAACCATTATCCTACAGCATTGGAAGAATCAAATAATTGATGGAAGCACTCACTAGGACCATCCAGTCAAAAGTGTCACTGTTTGTTTCTATCCAACCATTATCCTACAGCATTGGAAGAATCAAATATTTGATGGAAGCACACACTAGGACCATCCAGTCAAATGTGTGACAGGCTTAAGCTTGTCTTCTCCCAAGCCAAACCCCATTAATATGTTTCACCCTCTCACAAGCTTACTTATAGAGAGCTTACTACAATTACCCCATGAGAGGGTGAAACATGTTAGAGGGTTGTGTCTTGGGAGGAGACAAGATGAGAAAAGCTGAGGCCTATTTGTCACACATTTGGCCAGGTGGTCTCCCAGTGTGGTCTTCCACGTTTCATTTTGACAGATTGCCTTATTGGGCTGGACGGGCCCTTTGGAAGCTGGCACCCGGTAGTGTTTGGCCTTTTGTTTGTATGAGTCACATATTGCATTTGTAGTTGGGGTAATCTGCACTGAACATCAACATATTCCATGCATTGCTTCTACACCTCAGTCAAGAAGTCACAGAAAAAGGAGATTTTTGGACCATTAAATTCAAAGTTACCTTTCATGCAAGCTTTAGACAGAATTACATAATTCCTGTCCTTGTATTTAAGCATCTTAAAAATAAAGGGATGTGGAGGGTACCCCTGATTGCAGTGGGTGGGTTTTAATCCTATGTGCTTTCTCAACAGAAAATATAGTGGTAAAAACATATTTTACAAATATGTCTAGTAATCGATTTTCAATAAAATCTATGGATTGCTTCCCTTCAACATGCTCCAGGAGCCCCAGGATACAGACATTATTTCTCCTTTACCTATTCTCCATCTCTTCCAACCTGTGTTCATGGTTAAAGACTTTAGTCCTACTGTTCTGAATACTGCTTTTTGCGGAAGTGATAAAATCTTCCAGTGCAGTTATGTGTTTGAGAATTTTATGGATATCTTGATGCATTATAGCAATATCCTCTTTAATTTCCTGCATCTGGGTAGTTAGAGACTGTAGGTAAACATTGCACTTGATTTACTAAAAATGGGGGGTGAAAAATCTGGTGCGGATATGTATGGTACCCATTCAGCTTCTAACGTTAGCTTATTCATTTAAGCTTTGACAAAAAAAACCTGGATGATGATTGGTTTCTATGTAGAGCTGCACTCTCCAGTTTTAGTAAATCAACCCCATAGTAGGCTTGTGTGGAAGAAAACACGTCTCAAAGAGTCAGCACATGTGTTGTGTGATTAATCCCTGCTTGTTGTGTGTCTACCTTACATGCTGATGATGGCACTGTGTCCAACTCCTCTCTCCCCTGCCCCTCTGCCAGTCACACCTGCAAAGCCTGTGAACTAGTTTCTGACCTGTGTAATTCTGGCTTTCCCTCCATGTAGAACATGCCTGAAGTATGTGATTTGGCTAGAGTATGGGCATATTTCTCCAGCTTACCTGTCTTTAGGTCTGTCATTGAGGAGTCACTGGGGCTGTGACAAGCTGCTGGCTCCATCTTGAGAAGTCCAGTCTGCTCTGGTTTACTTGTGCTTTATCATCTCTGTTCCTGGTAAATTGTAGCACTGACTGCTGCTGAGCTCCAGTCCCTGTCAGGAGTGTTCTGGATTGGTGTATTAATTGCATTGATGCCCTGGTACATTTTTGAATGTGCATATGGCTGGTGGGAGCTAGAAAAATTATGTCTGCCTACATCCACATCTTAACCATGCCCCCATCTCTTGTATCTTTAAGGAATAAAGGAGTCTTCTGTACTATTGAGTACACATGTAGATGTATGAATTCAGATAGGCAAGGGATTCTAACTCTGAGACTGCCGGCCTACCTAAAGGGTCAATTAGGCTTTTATAGATATTTTGGCAGACTGTAGATCACAGGGGTGTTCAGATGTACAATACTGAGATATTCCTTTTCCTTCTTATTAACAATATTCTTTTCATACACTTTTTTCAATAATCTACCCAATTTTTTTGCATTTTGAATCCATATTTAACCTTACATATGGGAAAAGCAAAACTATGGAAGGGATTTTGAGGGCACCAATAAAAATCATTAATGTAATAATATATAAAAAGTTTATTATATACAGTAGTATGTTAAAAAACAATATAGAGGGGGCGTGGCTAGCCAGCGGAGATGATGGTTGCATGTTAGCTCAGCTCCGCAGAATCCTGGGCCTCGGAGGGGATTAACAGCGACATCGAGCCTCGTTTCAAAGCCCTACACACCGGACCTACAGCGGACTAACTCCCTGATGCCATCCCGCAAGAGAAAAGAACCAAGGAGACCAGGGAAGATGACGGACTTTCTCATACAGCCGCCCCATCCTCATATCCAAGATGGCGCCGGCAGACATGCTGATGAGGCGCGCGGCCCCGGCACACAGCACGGATTGGCAGCAAAGCAAAGTCCCAGCCATAACTACGGCTACAATAAACAGGGGAAAGGTCAGTACCCAACACCTCCTTCTGCCTCATCTAGTCCCGCTAAAAGTAAGCTAAAAATGACACCAACCTCTGCAGAAATAGCAGACATTAGTGGAATTAACTCTTCCCTAGATGACACCAGGGAACTACAGGAATCCATTGCGGACTTCCCTACACTAAATCAGCCTGTCATGGATACAACGCTGAAAGACATGCTAGTGTTGCTGCGTTCTACATTACATGCTGACATGCTAGCATTCACTCAGCAATTTAAATCAGAAGTGGCGGCAGTAAACTCCAGAATGTCTCACATTGAAGCTAAAATGGGCGAATTTGCATCCACCTTTAATGATTTGGTGGACGCTCACAACGACAGAGAGGATGAACTTATCGCCATCAAAACAAAAATGGCCGATTTAGAAGATAGATCTAGACATAACAATGTCAAAATTCGGGGGATCCCTGAATCGGTCAAACCCCCCGATCTGAAAGAGCACTTCACAAACCTCATGAAAGCCACACTTCCAGAAGCCTGCCAAGACCCAGAAATATCCCAGATCACCTCCCCAGGGACACTATAGTCTGGATCCACTTTTACCATTTTAAAGATCAGTTTATGATGGCAATTAGAAGATGCGACAACCTTCCCCAAGAGCTGCAAGACCTATCCTTCTTTGCAGACCTCTCAGCTTTCACCATGCAACAGCGCAGACAACTAGCAACTATAACTAAGCCGTTAAATAATCATCACATTCAGTACTGATGGCTATACCTGGCCAAGCTACTGATCACCAGAGAGGGCAGATCACATGTGGTTACAAGTGTCAAGGATGGCATTCGCCTTCTGAGAGATTGGCAAATACTCGATCCACGCGACAACGGGAATAACCAGCCACACTCTCCTCCATCTACCCGCGCCAGCTCTGACACGGAAACAGGCTGAACTTTACTAATACAATCACGACATTGCTCCCTGAATGGCCCAGGAGTATGCCACTTAGCTGTTTATTGCTTTACCCCCCCGAGTTTTAGCGGACCTGCATCAGCACAGATTCCTTAGAGGATCGTTCCTTTTTAACTTGTTGTTTATTACCCTACCTATCCCACTACCTTTCTATAATTTCAGCTACAGGAACAGAAGGAAGTAACCACCGGTTGAACTTGCTTAGGCACCTGGAAACAATTATCTTCACAAACCAACGGGCTTACATTTCACTTAGGACTGAACATCACTAACGGCAGGTAAGCCCATTACCCATCTAACCTATTCTTATCAACATAAAGCGCGTTCTCTACTATCTATCAATATGTAATTTAATATCACATCATTAAATGTGAAGGGTTTTAACAGCCCCCAAAAGCGTCAAATGGCCTGGAAAGAAGCATCCAGGCTTAAAAGTGATATTATATGTTTCCAGGAGACACACTTTGCTGCGAATAAACCCCCAGCTTTCAGCAACCGTAAATTCCCTCAAGTATTTACAGCAAATGGACCAAAGAAAAAAGGAGGGGTGGCAATCGCCATAAGAGATACTGTCCCATTTTCAGAGATGACAACCCATCTGGACAACTGTGGTAGATTCATCGTATTAGTGTGTGAGATCTTTACGGTGAAATATACTCTGGTTAATGTTTACCTACCTAATAAAAACCAACTCTGATTTCTTAAAAAAATATGGAAAGGGGGTGTAGCTTGGATGGCTTCTGGAGTGGACGTGTTGCCTTAGAGGTCCTAACCAGGTCCGCCTGCACACAGCTAAAAGCAGCGAAAAAGCACCGATATAATGGGCAAACCCCGAAAGGCTAAAGACACAGAACACGGGGACACGCCACAAGATCCTCTTCGGCTCCCCCACCTCTCATCACGGAGTATTTCGGCCTTGGAGCTCCGACGGGACAACACGAGGCCAAGATGGTGCCGGCGCCGGCTCCTCCAATATACGCAGCGGCCCTCTCCTCCTCTCCTCCGCGGCTCTCCCTGGGTCAGCGAACCAACAGATATGCCTCCGAAGGGGACTTGTTGCCCGGTCACCCACCGCTCCCACCAACTAACATCCAGGCCGGTCCTGCGCTCTCCCCTATGGGATACACACTAGGTAGCCTGTCCCAGCCGTTTCCCCCCTGCCTAGAGGGGCCTACACAGGCACTGTGCACAGGCCAAGCCTCTCCTCTGTGGGAAACTTCAGCCCAGGAGTGGGACCCACGCTCCTTGCCACAAAGACCCCAGGCCCCAAGGGACAAGATACCATCCTCATCCCCGCAGCAGAGGGAGTCCAGCAAAGCCTCAGGGCCTTCCTCGTCGCCACAGTCTGATGAGCTGCAGGAGGCTTATTCACAAGCAGCCTATGTACATGCTACTGACCCAGCAATGCAGCCTAACTCAAAGACCCCTCCGCATGCACTTCAGAGGGGACTCGCCCCATCGAGTACCCCCTCCATTACTGTGAGGGACCCACATTCCTATGACATATTGGACCCTGACCCTGAACCTGAGGCATGTACTTCATGGAGGGACTATGTTCGTTGTATGCCTACGAAACAGGACTTCCGTATGCTTACTCAAGAGGTGCGTGATACATGCAGATCTGAAATTAACATGCTCCGTACTGATCTACATCACCTTTCTGCCAAAGTCAATTCCATAGAAGAAGAAGCATATGACACAAAGGTGGAAATCTCCCATATACACGATCGATTGTCTACGCAAGCCCTCAGAGAGTTTAACGCCACCTTGAGGATCTCGATAATAGAGGCAGGCGCAATAACATTAGAGTCCGAGGCCTCCCAGAGGCGACTCAGGACGAGGACTTACAAGTGACATTACAAGCTATTTTCAATAATGTACTGGGTCGCCCGGAAAATCAAAGAGTTAAATTGGACCAGGCCCATCGCGCACTCCGCCCCCATGGACCAGGTCCAAGACCACGGGATGTAATTTGCAGGGTCCATAACTACGCCCTGAAGGAGGACATAATGAGAAAAGCGCGCAACATGCACACCATCGACTTCGATGGCGCCCCTATACAGCTATACCTGGACTTGTCCTGGATCACCCTTCAGCAAAGACGCTCCTTGCAACCACTCCTGACAACACTGAAGGAACATGACTTTCGATACCACTGGGGTTTCCCTTTCAGCCTCACAGCAAAGAAAGATGGGAGATCCACCACTCTATGGTACCCGGAAGACCTCCACTCATTCTGCAGGGACCTGGACATTCCGGTTCCACCCACTCCTGGGTGGGACCCCCTACCAACCCCTCCACCTCGCCCAGAGCCCTGGGTCCAGGTGAATGGGAGAAAGCGACAGAGGCCGCACTCCAATGGCCCTCCAGTAATTGCCCATCAAAGATAACTTTTTGTTGCTTGAGAGGCACCTGATCACAATGAGACGCTAACATAGGAGTCACTATTACTCCCTATCATGCTAAGAGCTCTGGATCTGTCCTATTTTTCCTCCTATCTTACAGAGGGCTGGACTCTAATTGCCAATATATGGGATTATGGTATTATGGTTTCGCATTATGCAAGTTTAGTCTGTATACTACTGATGATATATTATTGTCATGTTTAGGCTCTCCCCAACCATTACTGGGGTTTTCCCTTCCCTCGTCTACCCATTTTCCCTCCCTCATCCTCTCCCCTTCCCTTCCCTACTCCCTCCCCCTCCATTTCCTTATCCCTGCCCCCCCTTATATTCCCCCCTCTCCCACAATCACCATTCCCTACCCTTCCAATCCCTCCCTGCCCTCCCACCCCATACTTTATTAGGAGTATTACTACGCTTACTTATTTACTTTCACCCTTCCTGGGTTCCTAAAAGGGTACCCGGGGAGGTCTCTAGGCTCATATGCTGACCAGTGATCCCTATACTAATCCTGTTGGTCCATTACTGAGCAAAAAACTTCACCAGTTGGCCTTACTTGTTGTCATAGCTTGGACCAAATGGTTTTCTAGTTACTAGCTGTTAAATATAAGTTTTTCTTTACCTAGCTGCTTTACTACGGTGTGCTGCATAATTACTTAACTGCAGGCGGACCTGGGAGAGGGTGGCGACCATCCTGGAACTGTCCTATCCTTCCCCGGGAGACCCTCGGGTGGCTCCCCATTTAACCCCTTTGGAGGGTATGGTTTTTACCTCCTATATGGGGGGGGGCCCTTCGAGGGTTTCCGACCCACCACCTTTTATAGGTGGGTTAAACTATGCTTGGTTACTATTTGATTTTGTACTAATTTTTGTTTTCTTTGTCTTCCACATCTTTCTCTACTCCTTTGCTACTGGCTTTTCTTTTCTCTATTACCCTCTAGGGATGAGCTTCGAGTTCGAGTCGAACTCATGTTCGACTCGAACATTGGCTGTTCGCAAGTTCGCCGAACAGCGAACAATTTGGGGTGTTCGCGGCAAATTCGAATGCCGCGGAACACCCTTTAAAAGTCTATGGGAGAAATCAAAAGTGCTCATTTTAAAGGCTAATATGCAAGTTATTGTCATAAAAAGTGTTTGGGGACCCAGGTCCTGCCCCAGGGGACATGGATCAATGCAAAAAAAAGTTTTAAAAACGGCCGTTTTTTTCAGGAGCAGTGATTTTAATAATGCTTAAAGTCAAACAATAAAAGTGTAATATCCCTTTAAATTTCATACCTGGGGGGTGTCTATAGTATGCCTGTAAAGGGGCGCATGTTTCCTGTGTTTAGAACAGTCTGACAGCAAAATGACATTTTGAAGGAAAAAACTCATTTAAAACTTCCCGCGGCTATTGCATTGCCGACAATACACATAGAAGTTCATTGATAAAAACGGCATGGGAATTCCCCAAAGGGGAACCCCGAACCAAAATTAAAAAAAAAAAAATGACGTGGGAGTCCCCCTAAATTCCATACCAGGCCCTTCAGGTCTGATATGGATATTAAGGGGAACCCCGGCCAAAATTAAAAAAAAAAAATGACGTGGGGTTCCCCCTAAATTCCATACCAGACCCTTCAGGTCTGGTATGGATTTTAAGGGGAACCCCGCGCCAAAAAAAAAAAAAAAAAAACGGCGTGGGGTCCCCCCAAAAATCCATACCAGACCCTTATCCGAGCACGCAACCTGGCAGGCCGCAGGAAAAGAGGGGGGGACGAGAGTGCGGCCCCCCCCCCCTCCTGAACCGTACCAGGCCACATGCCCTCAACATTGGGAGGGTGCTTTGGGGTAGCCCCCCAAAACACCTTGTCCCCATGTTGATGAGGACAAGGGCCTCATCCCCACAACCCTGGCCGGTGGTTGTGGGGGTCTTATCGGAATCTGGAAGCCCCCTTTAACAAGGGGACCCCCAGATCCCGGCCCCCCCACCCTGTGTGAAATGGTAAGGGGGTACAAAAGTACCCCTACCATTTCACTAAAAAACTGTCAAAAATGTTAAAAATGACAAGAGACAGTTTTTGACAATTCCTTTATTTAAATACTTCTTCTTTCTTCTATCTTCCTTCATCTTCTGGTTCTTCTGGCTCTTCTGGTTCTTCCTCCGGCGTTCTCGTCCAGCATCTCCTCCGCGGCGTCTTCTATCTTCTTCTCCTCGGGCCGCTCCGCACCCATGGCATGGGGGGGAGGCTCCCGCTCTTCTCTTCTTCTTTTCTTCTCTTCTTCATTTTCTTCTCCGGGCCGCTCCTCACACATGCTAGCATGGAGGGAGGCTCCCGCTGTGTGACGGCGCTCCTCGTCTGACAGTTCTTAAATAACGGGGGGCGGGGCCACCCGGTGACCCCGCCCCCCTCTGACGCACGGTGACTTGACGGGACTTCCCTGTGACGTCACGGGGAATGCCACAGGGAAGTTCCGTCATGTCCCGTGCGTCAGAGGGGGGCGGGGTCACCGGGTGGCCCCGCCCCCCCGTTATTTAAGAACTGTCAGACGGGGAGCGCCGTCACACAGCGGGAGCCTCCCTCCATGCCAGCATGGATGCGGAGCGGCCCGGAGAAGAAAATGCAGAAGAGAAGAAGAGAAGAAGATGAAGAAGAAGAGAAGAGCGGGAGCCTCCCCCCATGCCATGGGTGCGGAGCGGCCCGAGGAGAAGAAGATAGAAGACGCCGCGGAGGAGATGCTGGACGAGAACGCCGGAGGAAGAACCAGAAGAGCCAGAAGAACCAGAAGAACCAGAAGATGAAGGAAGATAGAAGAAAGAAGAAGTATTTAAATAAAGGAATTGTCAAAAACTGTCTCTTGTCATTTTTAACATTTTTGACAGTTTTTTAGTGAAATGGTAGGGGTACTTTTGTACCCCCTTACCATTTCACACAGGGGGGGGGCTGGGATCTGGGGGTCCCCTTGTTAAAGGGGGCTTACAGATTCCGATAAGCCCCCCGCCCGCAGACCCCCACAACCACCGGCCAGGGTTGTGGGGATGAGGCCCTTGTCCTCATCAACATGGGGACAAGGTGTTTTGGGGGGCTACCCCAAAGCACCCTCCCAATGTTGAGGGCATGTGGCCTGGTACGGTTCAGGAGGGAGGGGGGGCCGCACTCTCGTCCCCCCCTCTTTTCCTGCGGCCTGCCAGGTTGCGTGCTCGGATAAGGGTCTGGTATGGATTTTTGGGGGGACCCCACGCCGTTTTTTTTTTTTTTTTTGGCGTGGGGTTCCCCTTAAAATCCATACCAGACCTGAAGGGTCTGGTATGGAATTTAAGGGGAACCCCACGTCATTTTTTTTTTTAAATTTTGGCCGGGGTTCCCCTTAATATCCATACCAGACCTGAAGGGCCTGGTATGGAATTTAGGGGGACTCCCACGTCATTTTTTTTTTTTTAATTTTGGTTCGGGGTTCCCCTTTGGGGAATTCCCATGCCGTTTTTATCAATGAACTTCTATGTGTATTGTCGGCAATGCAATAGCCGCGGGAAGTTTTAAATGAGTTTTTTCCTTCAAAATGTCATTTTGCTGTCAGACTGTTCTAAACACAGGAAACATGCGCCCCTTTACAGGCATACTATAGACACCCCCCAGGTACGAAATTTAAAGGAATATTACACTTTTATTGTTTGACTTTAAGCATTATTAAAATCACTGCTCCTGAAAAAACGGCCGTTTTTAAAACTTTTTTTTGCATTGATCCATGTCCCCTGGGGCAGGACCCAGGTCCCCAAACACTTTTTATGACAATAACTTGCATATTAGCCTTTAAAATTAGCACTTTTGATTATTCATGTTCGTGTCCCATAGACTTTAACGGTGTTCGCGTGTTCGAACGAACTTTTTTCCTGTTCGCATGTTCTGGTGCGAACCGAACAGGGGGGTGTTCGGCTCATCCCTATTCCCCTCTTACCTACCACATTGTGGGCGCCCCCGTCTCTGGAGCCCGTGTCCAGTCTGTAGAATCGTGCTTCCTACTAGGTATGTGACTTTTCTGAAGGCTCAGCCATTCATCGTCTTCCATATACAAATCCGCTTCAGCCGTCTTGGTAAGCTAATGTTCCATTTTTTTTTACCCACCCAATGATTGACATACTGTCACTAAATGTGAAAGGCCTTAACTCTAGCTTAGCTTTAAGGGAATTCAAAAGATCTAAAGCTGACATTATTTCCACTCAGGAAACACATCTTACTAAGACCGACAATATGGCATTTGCTACCAAGTATTATTTCCAGATATACCTAGCTATTCTGTTTAAAAAAGACTCCCCCTTTAAGTTACAATCAATAATCTCGGACCCCTTGGGGCACTATATCATCTTGAGAGGTACATGGAAAGACGCTAATCTCACACTCTGCAACATATATGCCCCGGACACTAACCAAACCTCCTTCCTATCTAAAGTGTATAAACGACTATTTGCACTTCCCCACCAATACCTGGTTATCGGTGGAGACTTTAACCTGACCTTTTCCTCCTGCCTAGATAGATACTCCCTTGGACAGAGTCAGGTCCCCAAGGCCCTTGACAGAAGATCATCTCTCTTTCGTCAATTAACTAGGAAATACGCTCTGTTTGATTCTTGGAGGACTGCCTTCCCTTCAGCTAAACAATTTACTTTTTACTCTCACCCTCATAAATCTCATTCATGCCTAGATTACTTTTTTGTAAATGCCCTGACCCTGAGAGCTTGTAGGGGCTCAGATATCCAAGCAATCTCATGGATCATGCTCCAATTACACTGTCTCTTGCATTGTCCCCGGGAACCCTTCGTACATGTCACTGGCGTTTGAACGATTTCCTGCTTAAACATGACCCTTCGAGGGATGAATTGGAAAAAACCATGAAATTATATTTTGCAGAAAACAATTCACCTGAGGTTTCCATTGCCACTCTCTGGGAGGGTCATAAAGTGGTCCTTAGAGGCCAATGCATCTCACTATCCACGGCACTCAAAAGGAACGCTAATACTGCCCGTATAGCCTTACTAGATAAGCTTAAACAGTTGGAAACACGCCTGCTTTCCTGTCCGTCCTTAAACACTCGTAGAGAGATTATACAGGTACGGGCTGGTTTAAGAGACATAGACTTAGGTAAAATTGAGAAGGCACTATTACGATTAAGGCAAACATATTACGACAAGGCTAACAAACCGCACACGCTATTAGCCAGACAGTTACGGGACCGAGCCGCGACCGCCTCAATTGCCCATCTTAACGGTGGAAGTGGCATTCCCCAAACCCATCCCACTAAGATTGCTCAGATCTTTCATGACTACTACTCGACCTTGTATAACAATCCGACTGTCCCACATAACCCTTCCCCACAAGACCTGTCCCAAAGGATCCACTCTTATCTAGAAGAATGTGAAATACCGAGACTTTCTCCCTCTGCCCTGACCACCCTAAACTCCCCTATTACAGAGGAGGAACTCACGGACACAATTAAATCCCTCCCAAACAATAAAGCCCCAGGCCCTGATGGATTCCCATACCAGTACTACAAAACCTTCCTACTGTATTTACTCCCTTATATGACAACACTGTTTAACTCATTTCTGTCTGAGACATCCATCCCACGAGATATGCAAAATTCTTTTCTTACGCTGATCCCCAAGCCTGGAAAGGACCACAGCTTACCATCAAACTATAGACCTATTGCGCTACTTAATGCGGACCTCAAAATTTTCACGAAATTATTAGCTAACAGGTTAAACAATTTTATGCCGTCATTGATTCATAAAGACCAGGTAGGCTTCATACCCATGCGGCAAGCAGGGGACAATACCCGTAGGGTTATTGACCTAGTGGAGGTGGCAAACAGGACCAAAATAGAAGCACTTCTGCTCACTCTTGACGCTGAAAAAGCTTTTGATAGACTAAGTTGGCCCTTTTTGTTTGCGACCCTACGACGAGTCGGAATCACAGGTCCCTTTTTACGAGCCATTTATCATCTATATTCATCCCCGTCGGCCATGGTACGCACCCAGCATGCAACATCTGCCACCTTCCCGATATCTAACGGAACGCGGCAAGGTTGTCCGCTCTCACCGTTGCTCTACGCCCTTTGTATAGAACCCCTAGCGGCCCATATTAGGGAGAACCCAAATATTCATGGCATCCCAGTCCGTATTAGAGACTTTAAGATTTCCCTATACACTGACGACGTTCTCCTTACTCTGACGCAACCACACATTTCTCTCCCGAACCTACATACAGAACTAGATCGATATAGTGCCCTATCTGGATATAAAATAAACAACTCTAAAACAGAGGCTCTGCCCCTTAATATGCTTCCTCAGACACTAGCGGCTCTCTCACAATCATTTAATTACTCCTGGAAAACCTCTTCCTTAAAATACCTCGGGGTTCATCTCACAACCACATATGACTCCCTCTATAAAGCTAACTTTCCCCACTTATATACTGCTATCAGAGCCTCGTTGACTAAATGGAAATCCCTGAAACTATCCCTCTTTGGGCGACCCTGAAGATGACGATCCTACCCCAGCTCCTATAACTATTCGAGACACTTCCGATACCCATGCCAGCCCCACATCTAAAGAGACTGCAGGGCGACCTGATTAATTTCTTTCGGAGTTATAAAAGACACCAGATTGCTAAATCGGTTCTCTACGCTCCCCATAATCAAGGTGGCTTAGCGTTTCCTAACATTTATTACGCCCTGTAGCCTCTTGGTGTACCCTCCATGCTTTCAATCGTTGGACACAAATTGAAAAGCTATGGTTGGCCCCTATACATCCGAACTCCATGTTATGGAGTTCCGATGTATCTTCGGAAGGCTCACGGCTACTGGGATCAATGTCCCTCCTACGCCAGCTGTGGCGGCGTGCAAAGTCGACATACCCACTTACCACCCCTTCCTCACCGGTTATGTCCTTCCTATTTACTCCTAACATCCCAGACAGCCTGACTTCACAGATGTCCCATTTCTGGATGGAAAGAAACCTATTCTGTTACGGCCAGCTAATTGATCCCAGGACCCGCATATTAAGATCCTTTCAAGATCTGCAAAAAGAATTTGACATTTCTAAACAGGCTTTTTTTAGCTACCTACAAATACGGCATTATGCACAATCTCTAGTTCCTAACCTTCAATTCTCCCCGTTAACCGACTTTGAAAAGTTGTGCTTAGAGAGCTCATTGCCCAAAGGCATGATCTCACAGACCTATCAGCTCTTAACGCATGACTTCTCGCCAGCGGGTCCTCGGCATGCATATATGGGTAAGTGGGAGCGAGCCTTGGGTACAGACCTCCCTCTACATACATGGCAGCTTATATGGTCTCAGGCCTCTAAAAGCTCTGTGTGCATGCTATATAAAGAGAACCAATATAAGATATTGTTCCATTGGTACCAAACTCCATACTTGCTCCACTCCATATATCCTTTGTCCGACTCTCGCTGCTGGCGATGTCATAAAGACAGGGGGACGCTATTTCACATTTACTGGACCTGCCCTCTGATTGCCATGTACTGGGAAATGGTTCACTCTCTGCTCCGGTCCATCCTGGATACTGAAGTGCCTTTTGATCCGAAGTTTTTCTTGCTAGGCCTCCCACCAATCTCTCTCCCTAAAATGTCCAAGAAACTTTTGTCACATATATTAACTGCCGCACGTTGCTTGGTGGCATTAAAATGGAAGCAGAAGGAACCACCTTCGATATCGGAATTGCACTCCAGGATCAGGGATGTCAAGAGAATGGAGTACCTCACAGCCTCCCTAAATGATAATCTTGAGAAGCATAATCACACATGGGAGTTGTGGGTCCTTTTCGAAAATCCCATAACCTAATGTTTCCTGTGGCAGGTCCAGGGGTGTTGGTCTCCTCTATTTGTGGGGGAGCGGTGGGCTTCAGGGGTGGGGCGCGGCTCCATTACCTTCATCCCTCTCTCCTACTCCCTACCCATCCCTACTCACCCCATCTTAAGCCTTCTGCTAACCCCCCTCTTTTCTATTCTCCTCTCTACCTTATTTTCTGTTACTTCCTTTAACTTATTTAATTTTGTTCTGTTATACAAGGTGTACAAGCAATAATACTTGACTAAGGTAATGTTTTGTCAATGTAATCTGTTCTCATCAACCAGATCGAAAGGCACATAGTGACCAGCATCTTCTATCGAGTGATGTAATGTGTGGACTTTACCCCAGAAGTACCTACTATGCTTTAAATTGTATTACCTTGTATTTTATGTTATTATTTTTGTTCTCTTTTGGAAAAATTAATAAAAATTGTCAATTTTTCAAAAAAAAAAAAAAAAATATGGAAAAAGTAGACTCTATGGAACAAGGGCATGTAATTCTTTGTGGAGATTTCAACGCAATCCCAAATCCCAAGCGTCTAAATTACCGAAGAACAACCTTAGCGGAATTCATCACCACATCGGGCCTCTTTGATGTATGGAGGTGTCAGCATTTCTCAGAGAAGGACTTTACTTTCTTTTCTAATGTACATAGCACATACTCACAAATAGATTTATTTCTAGTAGACAAATTTTTATTGCAGAGGATTGCTAAATCAGATATTGATGTTATATCCTGGTCGGACCATGCCCCGGTCTCCATAAGTGTGGGAGGGTGGAAGACCGAGACAGGAGCGAATGGATAGAGAAATGATGTTTTCTCTATATCTCAACCCGAAAATTTGAAACTAATTAGAAATTCATTGAAAGAATTTTTTGACCTCAATGCTCCCTCGGTCTCCGACCCTTTTATCCTCTGGAATACTCACAAGGTGGTTATACGTGGCTTATTGATACAGTTAAGCACCAGGGCAAATAGGCAGAGGACGGAGAGGCTCAACGACCTGCTAAATAAAATTAAAATTCTAGAACTATCTAACAAACAAAACTTTACTCAAAAGACAAGAGAACTACTATTCTATGCAAGACAAGATCTTAGAACACTTCTGGTTTCCCAGCAGGAACGCCGCCTTCGTATTTTGAAAGCAAATAACTACTGATGTAGCAACAAGGCGGGGAAACTGCTGGCGAACCAGTTGAAAGAAAGAATGGCAAAGCAACAAATCCCTCATATAATGAACCCCAAGTCCAAAAAACAAGTATCAAACCCAAAGGAAATAGCTGACGCCTTTTGCGACTACTATGAAGCCTTATATAATCTTAAAGATGACCCTGATACATTTCAACCTTCTGATCACATGATTTCTGAATTTTTGAAAGCAATCAATCTTCCAAAAGTTTCCCAACCAAATCTTTCCAAACTTAACTCACCTTTTACCATTTAAGAAATTGAAAAAAACATTAGACAAATGCCCCATAACAAATCTCCAGGTCCTGATGGGTATTCATCCGAATATTATCAGTTGTTCCACCTTGAGTTATCTCCTTGCTTAAAGCAGGTCTTTGACGCCGCAATGTCTACTGCCACGTTCCCAAAAGAGATGTTGACAGCAACTATTATAACATTGCCAAAACCGGGTAAAGATTCTTCAGTTCCACAAAATTTCAGACCCATATCTTTATTGAATGTAGATGTCAAACTGTACGCAAAGATCATAGCTAATAGACTGTCTTCACTATTACCGGAACTAATTAACCAAGATCAAGTAGCTTTTGTATCGGGTAGGCAAACGAGTAACGCTACGAGGAGAATGATAAACATACTCCATCTCGCAGAAAAATCCCAAAGGCCTTTTCTGCTCCTTACCTTGGATGCAGAGAAGGCCTTTGATAGAGTTCACTGGAGATATTTAACCAAAGTGCTGGAAAAGTTCGGATTGATAGGTCCAATCCAACAAGCCATATTAGTCCTATATTCCTCCCCATCCGCATATGTATTTACTGAAAGAATGTTCTCAAGAAACTTCCAAATAACGAATGGGACCTGACAGGGGTGGCCCCTATCACCCTTTATTTTTGCATTAGTTATGGAACCATTAGCAGAAACAATTAGAGAAAACACACTGATCCAAGGTATCCTATCACAAGGTAAAGAGCACAAAATATCACTCTTTGCAGATGATGTCATCTTGACATTATCTGACCCTTACAATTCCTTAACCGCTGCACACAAAACACTACTTTACTTCAGTAAAATAGCATATTATAAAGTTAACGCATCTAAATATAGCATCCTAGGAATTGCAATTGATAAAACATCCAAATCCACCATGCAAAAAGACTTTCCATATCCTTGGTCCCCAAAATCTATTTCTTATTTAGGGATTCAACTGACATCTCCTATCGTCAACTTATTTTAACTCAACTACCAACCCTTATTGGCTGACTTTCAAAAAGATATCTCCAAATATCAGAAGCTCTACCTATCTTGGAACAGCCGTTTAGCGGCATACAAGATGATACTTCCTCCAAAACTAATGTACCTTTTCAGAGCCCTCCCAATCCCTATTCCACCATCTTTCCTCAAATGTATGCAAAAACAAATGACAAATTTCATATGGGCAGGAAAAAAAGCTAGAATTCCATCTCAAATGCAAGGGAAACACAAAGAAGTAGGTGGTTTAGGAGTTCATATTCCGGAAGACTATTTTGCAGCTGCAATCCTGGATCAACTGAGGAATTGGTTTGACCAAAAGGATATTAAACACTGGTGTCAACTAGAACAAACATGGATACATCCTAGATCTCTTCAGTCACTCATTCTAGCACACAACATACAACAAATTAAAACACAAATAGATCATCCTACCATACAAGCCTCATTACAGGCCTGGTCAAATTTGAAAAAAACATCTAGTCCAAAAGCAAACCACACAAAGATCCCTATTACATTAGAAGCACTCCAATGGTTGATCCCAAACTTTTCCTTAACGCAATGGCAAAATAGGAATATTTTTTTTTTTGGGGGTCATATCATGATGCAGAGCGAAGTGATGTCCTTCAAAGAAATACAAAAGAGGTTTAAACTACACCCCTCAGAATTCCTGACCTACTTACAAATAACTTCATGGTATAAGAAACTTCCCCATCCTGACCCAAGCATGGAAGCACCTTAATTCGGCTAACCCTAAAGCGAAAGGTATCTCACAGATGTATGAGCTACTCAGTGACAAAAAATCCTTTATTGAATTCAAACCTATGCACAAATGGGAACTAGACAGAGGCCAGAAATTTACGGTCAAACAATGGAAACTGGCAATACAATGTAATCGTCGGTTCTCAAGGTGCTCCAGCTATGAGGAACTGGCAGCTAAATTGTTAGCAAGGTGGTACTACTCTCCATACATAGTAGCCAAATTCTCTACTGACAATTCCAATCTCTGCTGGAGAGGCTGTGGCCAGGTAGGAACATTGGTCCATATGTTATGGTCCTGCCCCCATATTCGTAGCTTTTGGTCAAAAGTGTTCAAATTTATTGCAAAAGTTACAGGAGTTTTCACTAAACCCTCGGTGGAGAAAGCCATTCTAAGCATTAACATGTCAGAATACCCAATTTCAGTTAGATCCATAGCAATGCACATACTGTTTGCTGCCAGGTCCTTAAATGGAAAACAGATGAAATTCCTAGCGTTAGAGAAATAACAGCAAAAATAAATACTATCTCAGCATATGAAAAGATTATAGCTTTTAAAGACAGAACTGGAACAAAATATATATCCAACTGGAAACTATGGAACTCATTACATCATAAATGTCAATAAGAAGTTACCTGTAGCCCAATATAAGTTTAAGAATATTATCCCCCCCCTTTTGTTTATCTGGTGATGTGTTTATTTCACCAAAGTTATGTTAATAACAAGATTTGCTTATGTCACCATAAGGGCATAAGCCTGTAGCATACAGATTGATAATTGATTGTAATAAGTTTAACATGCTTCTATACTCAATTTTCTGTTGTTCAATAATATGACCCCATATGTAATATCAACGTATACTGTATGCTTTATTTAAAAACAATATAGAGATAAAAATTCATACAGAATGCAAGTACATGATTTATATAAAGAACAAGAACCAAGAAATTCCCATACATCACAAGGGTATGAAAGCCCAAAAGGAACCCCTATGCAGTTCAACTCGCTGAGTCGTTTTCAGGGGAGGACAATTTGATCTCATGCCCTAGAAATATGATGACCTTTCTTATAAAAGATAACACAGAACAAATGGAATGTCTTAACACTGATATACAACAAATCAATGTCTCTCTGAACCCCTTCAGGTCCTATAGTAAATTTGAGGAGACTGACTTTGGTCTCAGTGTCTCCTATAGCCATTTGAGTTACTTTATATGGCACTAGCCCACGTACCTCTTTTTCTCATTTTTTGCCATGCTTGTTTTCTTTGTGCTCTGGCTCAATTCAGCCTATAAGCAGGAGCTTACTCTATATCCCTGTTATCACATCATTTTGGACCCATTTCCATTTTTGCAAATGGAGTCCTCTATATTCAACAATCACTAGCCATATAGCTATGTAGCGCTTCTTTTGTCAATCTTGTTTATTGTTGTTTAGGGGTTGATTACTGTCATAATAAGCCTTTTTTATACCTGTCCCAATAGGGTCCCCTGGCATCTCTTTACATGACCTTTCTGCTTCAGAGGCAACCTCCCTGCTTTTTGTGGGATAATCTTTGGTGTTTGGTCCTGTTGGGTGTTCTTTGGTTATGCGTCCCAAGGTATATACACTGAAAACATATGTGTGACTTATTACTACTGTTTTGCATTGACAATAATATAGTGCTGGTTATTTTCTGTTACAGAGTGTTTGTGGTGCCCTTTTCTCTTATACATCTGCTCCTGCTTCTCATCTTCCCTTTTACCCCCAGTCTCAGTATTGGCATGTACTCAGATGGGTTTCTATGAACCAATAGTGACTGTTAACTTTCAGCCCCCGTTCACACCTATGCAAATTAGATGCGGCTTACAATGCATCCAATTCACAGGACATTTTAAACTAGGTTCATTTAAATGAGGCTGGTTCACATATGTGCGTTGCATTCGCACTGCGCATTGCACAAAAAACGTGTGCGTTTTCTGGTCATTGCGGTGGGAATTACAAGCCCATTATCTTCTATGGGCACGCATCTTATTTGCAGTTGTGTTGCGGTGTGAAAATAAATGATCTCCCCTCCTCCTACACCTCCCTCTCTTCCAGTTCCTCCCCTGTCTGTTTTGGTGTGCTGACCGAAGCAAGCATGGCAAAAAGAGGTAGAAAAGTGGCATCAAAGGCGAAGGAATCGGTGGATTGTGAGGAGCTGATCAGACTTGTGAGGGAGAAACCGATGATTTATGACACACAGCATCCTAAATATAAGAACAACGTTGTTAAAAAACATGCATGGCCGGAAATTGCCAGAATCATCTTGCCAGAGTGGAGCATGTGCTCATCCCAAGTTCAGGCTGCCAAATGTAAGTTTTTTATTCCCTTTCACTACTTGTAGATGCTGTCCTATTGGTTAGTTATGTTGTCCATTTGCATTAAAATATTAGAAAAAACAACAGCGTGCGTTTGTCTACAAATCCATACCAGGCCACATGCCCTCAACATTGTGCACATAACAGTGTCAGACAGCGAAGGAGTGCCCAAATTAATTACTAAGCTAAGATTCACTTAGGTTAGCAAAAGAATATACAACACAAATGTGCACAATATTATTTTTATTTAAGTAAAGCAAAATTAACCAAAAAAACATTATTTGTTACAGCACACTTTTCACTTTGTAAAGGCCCTGATAATATAATGCTAACCAATACTTCATTTTTATGATTAGATAGAATTCATCTGCCAACGCACCTCCCCAGCTGGCAACATAAAGAAGTTTTGGAATTCACCACGAATATGTGTACCACTAGTGGTGCCCCTAGTAACATTCCACTGTGCCGCCTCCATGTTATGGCTCAGGGAATCCTCAAATAGATATCCGTCAGGTTCACGCACATAGTTCTGCAGTGCACAGGCTGCTTTAACAGCACTGATAGCATGGTCAATACTCAGATTTATTGAAGTATGCATGAATCTCCACTTATTGCATAGTATCCCAAATGCACATTCAACTACTCTTCGTGCCCTAGTGAGCCTATAATTGAACACTCTGTTGTCAGAGAGCGACTAGAAAAAGGCCTGAGCATGTGCTCTGCAAGTGTAAATGCTTCATCTCCTACAAATACATGTGGGAGGGAAGGAACTGTTGTTCCGGGCAGGGGAGAATGATTGGGCAAGTCTAGTGTATTCTCATGCAGCATGCGACCAAATGAGGAATGTGAAAATACACTAGAATCCGAGCTGCTGCCATAAGAACCCACATCAATATAAAGAAATTTATAATTTGCGTCTGCCACTGCCATTAATACCAACGAAAAATATTTCTTATAATTAAAATATTGGCTCCCACTAGCTGGAGGCTTGAGGATGCAGATGTGCTTCCCATCATTGGCTCCCAGACAGTTGGGGAAGTTGCAACGCTCCCGGAATAGCTCCGCTACCTTCAACCATTCGTGTTTGTTTGGCTTCTTCATAACCAAATCCTTCAGTTCTTCCCATATGACTAGGCAGGTTTCATTAACAATGCCGCTAATAGTTGATTTCCCAACCTTAAATTCAAAGTGCAAACTTCCAAAAGAATTTCCTGTTGCTAGGTACCTAAAAGCATACATAAAAAATAATTTTTTTTTTTTCAGTGCATTACTTACAGAAAAGGTGGCGCAGCATGCGTGATGCTTACCGCAAATATATACACCATCTCAAAGAAGCAAGGAGTGGCTGGGGCAGCTCCTAGGGTACCCTATATGTTTGCCAAGGACTTAGATTTTCTGCAACTCATTGTGGAGATGAGGGAGTAATGCACACGAGCGGACTTTACGGCAGACTTTGCTCGGCGGACTTTACACCGGTCTTTGTCGGCTAGGTGCGCTGGACTTAAAAACGGACGGACTTGGACACACACGATCACTCCAAAAGTCCGCTGGTTTTGAACTCGGTGATGTACAGCACGTACGATGGGACTATAAAAAGGAAGTTCAAGCCTCACTACGGCACCCTTTGGGCTCCTTCTGCTAATCTTGTGTTTATCTCGTGTTAGTAGAAGTTTGGTTAGAGACGATTCGCGCTTTTCACACTTCAGCTTATTTCGATCATTTTCTGCGGTTCAGTTTGTGCTTGTGAGGTTTGTATCTGCTTTTTAGTGTGTGTTGGTCAGTTCGTAACCTGCCTAGCAGGCTGTTCTGGTCCACTCATTCCTGATTTTCAGGTCGTTCTTTATAGGCCTTGCTGTTCTTCAGTGCTTTTGTTATAAGTTTGTTTGTTTGACCAGCCGACCGTTTTGAAGCCATGTCGCGTGGACGTACTCGTTCTTGAGTTCGTGCTGCGTGGGGAACCGAGTTCAGTCCATGAACAGGGCGAGGAGGAGTTCATGGATGAAGAATTGGTTGCGCCAGTGTAACGTACCTGGGATGTGAGCCTGACGTGTGGAGGGAGACCTCCCGTACCACCCTGGCTCGGAGACCACTGGAATGAGAACAGTGGTGGTAAGAGCACAGTGAGGTAAAGGTGCCTGAGTCCTTACTGCTTGAAGTGGTCTCCTTGCGTGGAAGCTGGAGTGATGGTTGCAGCTCAGCAGATGCAGGTTAGCAGCAGAGTGGATGCAGGTCAGCAGGTGCAGATTGCAGAGCAACGGATGCAGGTCAGCAGATGCAGGTTTGCAGGGCAGCGGATGCAGGTTAGCAGATGCAGGTTTGCAAAGTAGCGGATGCAGGTCAGCAGATGCAGGTTTGCAGAGCAGCGGATGCAGGTCAGCAGATGCAGGTTTGCAGAGCAGCGGATGCAGGTTAGCAGATGCAGGTTTGCAGAGTAGCGGATGCAGGTCAGCAGATGCAGGTTTGCAGAGTAGCGGATGCAGGTCAGCAGATGCAGGTTTGCGGAGTAGCGGATGCAGGTCAGCAGATGCAGGTTTGCAGAGCAGTGGATGCAGGTTAGCAGATGCAGATTTGCAGAGTAACGGAGTCAGACAAGCCGGGTCATACACATCAGGGAATACAGCAGGAACGGCAGGCAGAGAATAGTCAGAGTCCAGGCTGGGTCTTGGCAACAGGCAATCAGGCAAGTAACAGAGCTGGGTCAAACTAGCCGAAGTCAGGATTGGAGACATAAGCAGGGTCAGGAAGCCGGGTCAAACACAGGAACAGAGTACTGGTACAATCAGGAACACAGGGAATGGAAGCAGATCAAACCGCAAGAGGCAGCGCCATTGAGCATCTTTTAAAGGCTATTGGGCGCCAAAGCGCGTCTAATGCGCGCACATGCGCACATTTGTGCGTGCGGTCCGTGACTCGCGCATGCGCATAGGCGCACGCCTTCTGGAACGGAACGAACGTTCGTGACAGTGCCCCCCCTTAAGGGCAACCCAAGTGGTGCCCAAGAGAACTCTTTTCTGGGGGTGATTACGGAAAAAGGCCTGGATTAATTCTTGAGCATTAATGTTCTGTTGGGGTTCCCAGGAATTTTCTTCCAGACCGTAACCCTTCCATTTGATCAAGAATTGTAGCTGATTCCTTCTTCTACGGCAGTCTAAGACGGCCTCCACTTCAAACTCCTCATCTCCGTCAATGATCACAGGTTCAGGTGGTCTTGATCCTCTGCCTGGAAAGGGATCAGGCACTGTAGGTTTCAATAATGAGACATGAAATACCAGGTGGATTTTCAAAGACTCCGGCAAGGCAAGTTCATAGGAAACGTCATTTAATTTCCGTTTTACTGGGAAAGGACCAATGAATTTGGATGCCAATTTCCTTGTGGGGCAGGCCATCTTAAGATTGGTGGTGGATAACCATACTTGATCGCCCTGTTGCAGACATAACTCCCCCCTCCTCTTTTTGTCAAACATCTTCTTATTGGTTGCCTGTGCCCTGGACATGGCTTCCTGTAATATCTTGCTATTACAAGTCAGGAAATCGACAGTACTCTGGACCGCCGGGACTGTTGAATCCGGGATGAGATCAGGTAGAAATGTTGGATGGTACCCGTAATTGGCAAAGAATGGAGACTGACCTGTAGCCGAATGACTGGCATTATTAAAGGCAAATTCTGCCAGGGGTAGAAATGATACCCAGTCATCCTGAACAAAGGAGGTGAAGCATCGGAGATATTGCTCGAGCGTCTGATTCGTCCTCTCAGTTTGCCCATTGGTCTGAGGGTGATAGGACGAGGACATGGACAATTCAATCTTCAGAGCCCTGCATAAAGCCCTCCAGAAGCGAGAGGTGAACTGCACCCCTCTGTCCGAAACAATGTCCGCAGGAACCCCGTGTAGCCTTACTATCTCTCTAATGAAGACTTGGGCAGTTTCGATGGCAGAGGGTGTGTTTTTTAGTGGAACAAAGTGGGCCATCTTAGATAAACGATCAACCACGACAAAAATGGCTGAATAACCTTCTGATAGAGGAAGTTCCACTACGAAATCCATGGCAATCATTTTCCAAGGACGGTCCGGGACTGGTAAAGGTCTGAGCAGACCCCTGGCCTTGCTTCTAGTGGTCTTGCTACGGATACAGATAGCACAAGAGCTTATATATTCCCTGCAGTTCTTCTCAAGATCCGGCCACCAAAACATACGTTGGACTAGTTCCAGAGTCTTATGCATTCCGAAATGGCCTGCCAGAGGATGATCATGACACAAATTCAGCACTGTGACTCAGACCTCTTCAGGCACAAAGATCTTATTGTTTCTCCACAGTAGACCATCCTTGAGTAGCAGAGTAACTCCATGAGGGCCAGACACACCTGCAGAGGCTAGCTTCAACCTGGACATGAGGTCAGTTTGCAGAAGTAAAAAGTTACCTTCCGATAGAATGGTGTCTGGAGCTGGTACTTCCTTTGGATCATCAAACATGTGGGAAAGAGCGTCCGGTTTGGTGTTCTTGGAGCCAGGCCGGTAAGTTATGTGAAATGAGAACCTAGAGAAAAATAATGCCCATCGTGCCTGGCAAGGTCTCAGACGTTTGGCAGCTGTCAGATACTCTAGGTTCTTGTGATCTGTATAAATGAGTATGGGGTGCGCTGCTCCTTCCAACAAATACCTCCACTCCTCAAGGGCTGATTTAATGGCCAGTAGTTCCCTATCCCCAACGTCATAGTTCCTTTCAGATGGGGTGAGCTTTCGGGAGAAGAAAGCTATGGGGTGCATCAAGTCCTTGAGACCCTGGCGTTGGGAGATGACAGCTCCAACCGCAGTCTCTGAGGCATCTACTTCAAGTAGGTAAGGAAGCGCAGGATCAGGATGACTCAGAATAGGAGCCGATGTGAAAAGTCCTATTAAGTCTGTGAAGGCAGCCTGTGCCTCGGGAGTCCAATAGAACCGAACATTCTGCTTGGTCAGCTGCGTGATTGGGGAGATAATAGCAGAGAAGCCCTTGATGAATCTCCGATAGAAGTTTGCGAAGCCAACAAAGCCCTGCACCCCTTTTTTGTCTGAAGGTGCAGGCCAATCCAGAACGGCTGAAACCTTCTGAGGATCCATCTTGAATCCCTCTGTTGATATCACGAGGCCAAGGAACTGGATACTCTGTTGCTCAAACTCGCATTTTTCTGGTTTTGCGTATAGTCCATGTTGACGAAGGCGACAGAGTACATTATTGACATGTTCTCGATGCTGCTCAAGGGAAGAAGAAAAAATCAAAATATCGTCTAGATAGACAACTACATAAATGTCCAGACAGTCTCTAAAAACATAATTAATCGGGTGCTGAAATGTGGCTGGGGCGTTACATAACCCAAAAGGCATTACTAGATATTCGTAATGGCCGAACCTAGTATGAAAGGCAGTCTTCCACTCATCCCCTGCACGAATGCGGACCAAGTTGTAAGCCCACCGCAGGTCTAATTTGGTAAACACAGAGGAGGTTCTAAGTCTTTGAAAGAGTTCAGGTACCAGGGGCAAAGGGTATCGGTTCTTAACCATGATCTTATTCAGTTCCCGATAGTCCACACAGGGTCGGAGAGAGTGGTCTTTCTTTTCCACAAAAAAGATTCCTGCTCCTGCTGGAGAGGTGGAAGGGCGGATGAACCCCCTCTTAAGATTCTCATCGACGTATTCCTTCAGTACCCTTAGTTCCCATTCAGATAAAGGAAATATACGTCCGAAACGAATCTCAGAACCGGGAAGAAGCTCGATTGGACAGTCGTATGGACGATGAGGTGGAAGAACTTCGGCCCCACGTTTACTGAAAACGTCCAAGAACTCATGGTATTGTTTGAGCACAGCAGAGCATGTTTCGGGATCTGGTTCCAGGCATAGCAAAGGACCAGAGGTGCTGGGGCATGATGGCATGCAATGGTGCAGGCAGTAAGGTGACTGGAACTTAACACTTCCAGTTCCCCAATCGATCTGGGGATTGTGTGCCTGAAGCCAAGGTAAGCCAAGTATGACTGGAAACAAAGGAGAGGAAATGGCATTCAGGCTCAAAAGTTCCTTATGATCCACAGGGGTGATTAAAGGCAAAGGAGGGGTTTCCTGGGTCACTACTCCAGATCTGATGCAGGACCCGTCTGCCAGGAAAATGGAGAGTCCCTGGGCCTTGGGCTGAAGGGGAATGCGTTGTTGGGTTGCAAAGTCTAAATCGATAAAACAACTGCATGCCCCTGAGTCGATTATCGCCGTCACTGGTATAGTTCTTTCCGGCAATTGGAATGAGATTGGTATGGCCAGGTGAGTGGCACTGGCAGTGGAAGGTGCATGATTAGAAGAAGAGGTGGCCAGAAACTTGCGCATCTTAGCAGGACAAGAGGAGATGTAGTGACCAGCTTCTCCACAGTATAGGCATAGATAATTTTGCTGCCGACTAAGTCATTCTTGGGCGGACAGGGAATGTTTCATCAGTTCAGGCTGCTTTGGTTTGATGGAGTGCACAGAAGTTGGCATCCGGGATAGCATCCAAGCTGGACGGAGTTGCTGGGTAGACCTCTCTGCTCTGCGTTCCCGAAGTCGTCGGTCTATCTGGATGGATAGCGTAATTAAAGTCTCTAGAGCATCAGGAACATCAACCCGGGCCAATTCATCCTTTAAACTCTCAGACAAACCGAGACGAAACTGGTGTCGGAGAGCAGCCTCATTCCACTGAGTGTCCGCACTCCAGCATCTGAAATCGGTTACATAGTCCTCTACCGCTCGGCGGCCTTGCTGGAGTGCGTGGAGGACAGCCTCGGCGGTGGAAGTCCGCTGAGGGTTGTCATAAAGTCAGGCCATGGCATCAAGGAAGGATGACAAAGAGTTCAGATCCATATGGCGGACTTCAAGTAGGTGGTGGGCCCAGGCCTGGGGTTCCCCTTGCAACAAGGTGATAACAAAGCCTACTTTGATAATTTCGGATGAGAAAGTCCTTGGCAGCAATGAGAAATAAAGTTCGCATGCATTGCAAAACGCCCGGAATTGGTTACGATTTCCAGAGAACTTCTCAGGGACAGGCACCCTAGGCTCAGGAGATGGGTCTGCCGAGATGGTCAAATCTTGTGTCTGCTTTTCCATTCGGACGAGACTGTTTTGCAGGGTCTCCATGACCTGAGTGAGGGCTGTGAGAGTTTGACAGACAAAGTCCATAGGCGGGGTTCCTCCTGCAGGCTCAGACATGGCGGTTTGATACTGTAATGTACCTGGGATGTGAGCCTGACGTGTGGAGGGAGACCTCCCGTACCACCCTGGCTCAGAGACCACTGGAATGAGAACAGTGGCGGTAAGAGCACAGTGAGGTAAAGGTGCCTGAGTCCTTACTGCTTGAAGTGGTCTCCTTGCATGGAAGCTGGAGTGATGGTTGCAGCTCAGCAGATGCAGGTTAGCAGCAGAGTGGATGCAGGTCAGCAGGTGCAGATTGCAGAGCAGCGGATGCAGGTAAGCAGATGTAGGTTTGCAGGGCAGCGGATGCAGGTTAGCAGATGCAGGTTTGCAAAGTAGCGGATACAGGTCAGCAGATGCAGGTTTTCAGAGCAGCGGATGCAGGTTAGCAGATGCAGGTTTGCAGAGTAGCGGATGCAGGTTAGCAGATGCAGGTTTGCAGAGTAGCGGATGCAGGTCAGCAGATGCAGGTTTGCGGAGTAGTGGATGCAGGTCAGCAGATGCAGGTTTGCAGAGCAGCGGATGCAGGTTAGCAGATGCAGGTTTGCAGAGTAACGGAGTCAGATGAGCCAGGTCATACACATCAGGGAATACAGCAGGAACGGCAGGCAGAGAATAGTCCAGGCTGGGTCTTGGCAACAGGCAATCAGGCAGGTAACAGAGCTGGGTCAAACTAGCCGAAGTCAGGATTGGAGACATAAGCAGGGTCAGGAAGCCGGGTAAAACACAGGAACAGAGTACTGGTACAATCAGGAACACAGGGAACGGAAGCAGATCAAACCGCAAGAGGCAGCGCCATTGAGCATCTTTTAAAGGCTATTGGGCGCCAAAGCGCGTCTAATGCGTGCTCATGCGCACACTCGTGCTTGCGGTCCATGACTCGCGCATGCGCATAGGCGCACGCCTTCTGGAATGGAACGAACGTTCGTGACAGCCAGTGTGACCATTTTCGCATATGCCTTTGCTCCGTGAGATCCGTGAGAATAATCCTGAGGATTTCAGGAATTATCTCCGGATGACGGACCCCGTTTTTGAACGTCTGCTGGCTATGCTGACCCCCTATATCAGCAGGTAGGATACCTGCATGAGGCAAGCCATCAGTACGGAGCAGAGGCTAGTTGCCACTTTATGTTACTTGGTGACTGGGAGAAGTCTTCAGGACTTGAAGTTCTCGACAGGCATCTCCCCCCAGGCTCTGGGGATAATAATCCCAGAGACTTGTTCTGCCATCATTCAGGTCCTGCAGAAGGACTATATGAAGGTAAGTTTTCTCCTTTAACATTACATGATATGTAGTAAATGTTTGCTAATGTATAGTCTAAATGTCCTCGTTACCTAATTACCATGCTTGAAATATGCTGTGAATGTCCCCTTTATCTTCATGCATGCCTGTTTTTTGACATTAATCATTTTTTGCCCTACATGCATATTTACCTTCAATAACCTCACCACGATGCAATCCTGGGTCCATTTATATCTCTAGCCTATAGTCCCTTGAACAATGTATATTGTCAGCTCCATTGTACTGTTTGACCCTCCCCCGCCCCCTCAAATGTTTGAAACTGTCATGTGTGTTTATTAACCTAATTAGTACCCCTCCCCCACCCCCTCAAATGTTTGAAACTGTCAGGTGTGTTTTTTAACCTAATTAGTACCCCTCCCCCACCCCCTCAAATGTTTGAAACTGTCAGGTGTGTTTTTTAACCTAATTAGAACCCCTCCCCCACCCCCTCAAATGTTTGAAACTGTCAGGTGTGTTTTTTAACCTAATTAGTACCCCTCCCCCACCCCCTCAAATGTTTGAAACTGTCAGGTGTGTTTATTAACCTAATTAGTACCCCTCTCCCCACATTCAAATTGATCAATGGACCCTCAGAGGGGGTGAGTAATCTTATAAGTGGGCCTTAAGTTTTTTAGAATTAAAATTACAAACACACATATTAATAATGTTCGACTGCTGTTGTTCAATAATGTTTTTGTGTAATCTGATATCCAAGTTATGTTTAAAAGTACTTATCTTATTTTTTTTTTTCACTCCACAGTTTCCTTCCAGTACACAGGAATGGCAGACTGTGGCCTCCCAGTTCGCTGACCGTTGGAAATTTCCCAACTGTGTCGGGGCGATTGATGGGAAGCATGTCCGCATTGTGCCACCACCCCATTCGGGGTCTTATTTCTATAACTACAAGGGGTTTCATAGTGTAGTTTTGATGGCGTTGGTCTCGGCACATTTGGACTTTCTGTTTGTGGACGTGGGGAAGAACGGCTGGATGTCTGACGGAGGAGTGTTTGCACAGACCGAGCTGTGCCAGCGTCTCCAGACAGGTGGCCTGGGATTGCCACCTGATGACAAGAATGTGGATGGACTCCCCTCAGTTTTTATTGCTGATGAAGCATTTGCTCTCGGTGAGCACTTGATGAGGCCATTCCCCCAAAGGACACTCACCCCTGAGAGGAGGGTATTTAATTACCGGCTGGCCAGAGCAAGAAGAGTTGTGGAGAATGCCTTTGGGATTCTGGCCAGCCAGTTCCGTTTGTTCCTCTCAGCCATAAATCTGGCGGACGATAAAATTAATTATGTCATACTGGCTTGCTGCATACTCCATAATTTTTTAAGAAGACATTCGGCTACATATATGACCTCTGTTGGGCCTGAGGCCGGACTTGTACTTGATCAAACACTGACAGGCCTGGAAATTGGCCATATTGGCTTGGCCCCCCAAACCGCACGTCAAGTGCGTGACCGATATGTGAATTATTTTAATGGTCGGGGGGCCATTGCTATTCAACAAGAGCTTTAATTTATAAAAAAATAAAGAAAAAAAAATGGCTAAAATATCTTGTTTTTCTTCTTGTTTGCATTTAGTTTTGTCTGTCTCCTAGTGCACTTGTAGTAGTGGAAAGTGCATTTACCTTTAGTTAATAAGGCCCTTTGTCACTGTAACCACACCAAAACATCTTATTGATAAATAATCAGCCACACACATTGTAGTAGTAAAAACATTTTACTGTGTGCACATTGAAAGGTGCATTTTTTGGAACCTTTTTTTTTTTTTTTTTTAATTTTTTTTTTTTTTGTTTAAAAAAAAAAAATTTTTTTGAAGGTTATTAGAGGTATATTTAAACAAAAATAGACCTTGTTTACAAAATTACATTTAACAACAGTGTTTTTAAAAACATACAAAAAAATTAAAGAACTTACAAAGTTCAACATGTTAATAACGGTGCTGGTGATGTCACCCTTGTAAATCCTAAATTTTTCAGATGCTCAAAATTGTGTATTACAAAAGGGTCAAGTCAACATGTGCTATCTCCCATCATGGGGGAGCAATGTACGTGTTTTGTGTGTGCAATCCCTTTGTTCCTCTCACCACAAAAAATTTTGAGGATGAAGAGGTTGCAAACACAAAACAAGTACATTGATATCCCCTGATGGAAGATAGCACATGATGACACACCGTGTGCATCAGCAAAAATATTGTTTTTAAGGAAAAAACTACAAAATTGGAAGAAGAAACAAAACTTGACAAAGAAATGAAGAACATGATTGATGTTTTTAGGCAAAACATTATTATATTCTGCCCAAAACATCAATCATGTTCTTTATTTCCTGTTGCATGGAGTCCAGGCGAATTTTCATGCTGTCAATTTGGTCACGCATTCGATCAATTTGGCCATTCCACAACATTATCTGGCCAATAAATCTTTGGGCACTGTCTGTGCTGAATGGCTCTGCCGCTTGGCCTTCCACAACCAGAAGCTCACCTAAAATGTGTGTAAAAAAAATGGGTTAAAATATGCACGCCTAAATACATTACCTTAAGCTGGGGTGTCAGTCACTCACTTGGTGGGGTTGAAAGCTTGCACACTTCCTCCATCTCTCCTTCCTCCAGTTCATCGGGTGGGCGTGGTCTTGGGCTGGGGCTTAGGGTATCTTCAGCCTCAGGCTGGTGATTTGGGGGGGTCCCGGGATCCTTGGACTGTTGTCTGAGTCGTTTCTCCCCTATGATAATTCAACAAAAGGTATAGTTAAAACACAGTGATATTTTATATTTTTATATTTAATATGAAACGTTGGTTATGAGTTGTGGACAATTTACTTTTTTTGTCCTCAAAAATTTAGAAGACAGGATGAACATTCCCTCTGAACAACAATTCTAAACAATACATATTTTCATGCAAGTTTCACAGATGCAGACACCTCAATGATCTCCTATGTGTATTACCCCTCAAAAATTTTGTTATGGTCACATAGTACACTAGTGCTCGTGAGTCCAGATGTGGAACCAGCTGCTGTGTCCTGTCCTTACATTACACTGAATCATTTTTGAAGAAGCATTATATTTTCAAACACATCTACACCACATCAACAAATTTTGGGAATATGACAAATTATCAAGACCCAAATGTATGTCCAACCCTGTACCATCGTATTTGGCAAAAAAATAACGTCATTTTCTTTAGTATCATATGTATTTTACAAAGAATGGTCTTTACGCTTTTATGCTATATAAACGAAAAAAATATGGATCAGCATGCAAGTTAAGTATCTCAATAGGAAAACACAAGTACTTACTTTTTTAAAGCAGCTTCTTTATTCGCCAATATTGTTCTGGCTCCCTACTTTTGATGTCCGACCACTGCTTCCTCAATTGTTCTTTAGAACGTTTAGTGCCAAATTTAGCTTCTAGAGCAGTGACAACTGAGGACATTATTTTGTCCTTACGCATATTTGGTCGTGTGTATGGTTCTTTTTTCCCATCGTAGTCCTCCCTTCTCAATATGGACACCATCTCCACCATCTCTTCAAAAGCCATGTTGGTGGCCTGTGGATGGTTGTGGCTCCGGGTTTTCCTCCGCGCAACTTCCAGTAAATCTCTCCGCCATCTTTCTCTATCTACTCCCACTGCGCAACGAAGAGTGAAGGGGCGGGGACAAATCATACTAAAGAACGTCAGGGGCGGGTGACGTAGGCGGAGCATGACACATGCACAGTGTATATAAAGCTATTACGATGGCCTACGTATGTCCGTGCGGAAATAGCGAGCGTCAGAAACAAAGGTAAAATTAAACGTGGGGGTGTGTGTGTATATGTGTCCCCTAGATTCTTCACAAAATAATCCTAGGAGTTCTGACTGACATTACAGTTTTGATCTTGTGTCTTGTCTTTCAGCAAAAATGAATCCCTTTAAAGAGGCTGATTTTTTGTCCAGATTTATCGATTTATATCAGGAAAACAAAAACCTGTGGGAGGTCAAACACCCACTATATTTCAATCGAGCTGTAAGGAAGGCAACAATGGGCACACTTTTAGAATTTGTGAAGACTCGAGTCCCCCAGGCAGACCTCAAGTTTGTGGACAAGAAAATTGGTATCTTGCGAAACATGTATAAGCGGGAACACAATAAAATCCAGGAGTCGCTCGGATCCGGAGCAGCAGCCGACCAAGTTTATGTACCCAAGTTGTGGTACTACCACAAAATGCGATTCCTGGATGACCAAACAGAATCCAGACAATCACTTTCAACCCTTCCCCCCACCCTTCCCCCCACCCTTCCCTCCTGCCTTCCCTCCAGCCTTCCCTCCAGCCTTCCCCCCACTCTTCCCTCCAGCCTTCCATCCACCTCCACCCCAGCTAAGGAGTCCCAGGAAGAACTGGGCCTTTTCATCCTTGATGAAGTGGATGCACCCAGCTTCAGCCAGGTATCCTTTTTTTGTGGAATTTGTGATTGTGTAAATATTCTTAAGATGTTAACGTCTCAAATTTTTAAGTACTTCATAAAAAATGACTTCATCACAAATATTAATATGTAGACATATCACTAGACAGTAGTGGCAAAAAATATACTTCTGCATAGGTGTGCGCAGCCTCTTGCATTAGGGTGTGCACCCCAAAGCTCAAATACTTATGCATGTGTATATGTACTGATGATGTCAGTAGGGCAGTGGACAGTGTTATTAGTTTTATTTTATTTTTAAATAAATTATTTTATTTTGTAACTTTTTTTGGGGATGAAATATCAGTGGTCTAAACAGGGGGGAATATGTACCACACAAGGCGATTAGAGTGTGCCCAGGCACAACTGGCACACCCTGTGCGCATGCCTATGTACTTCAGATATTGTTGATCAGCTGGAATAATGGTGGGGTCAAATAGATAGCCTTTACTATTTGTTTAGAATTATATTTGCAAGTCATGAGCTGAAAATTGTGTGTGATTGCGTAACACAAAATTACAACTATGTCCCTTTTTTTGACACAGGATGACCTCAGCCAGGAGGAGGCCTTGACCAGTGGGAGAGAGGAGGAGGCCTTGCCCAGTGGGAGAGAGGAGGAGGCCTTGCCCAGTAGGAGAGAGGAGGAGGCTGTGGCTGGGCCCAGTAGAAGCCGCACGGAGTGTCAGGTGCCTCCCCTCCGCATTATCACCAAAAGGCCCAGAAGAATGACACAAACGGAAGAGGAATCCCTAGCCCTCATTCGTGAAGCCAGCCAAATCCTCAGCACATCACCCAATGCAGAGGAGGCATATGGGACATATATGGCCACCAGATTGCTGGAACTGGAAAAGGGGCAACTCCTCCTCTGTGAGGGTTTGATTTTTCAGGCCTATCAGAAGGGCTTGAGAGGGGATCTTACTGCTACAACCTATCTAGCAGATGAAGCCACTCCTCCTCCTCCTCCTCCTCCTGCCCCAAGTACACCACCAGAGGCACAGCCTCCAAGGAAGGCTGCAGAGAAGCGTGAAGGGAAGGCTGCAGAAAAGCATGCAGGGAAGGCTCCATGGAAGACTCGAAAGTGATTGCCTGGTTTCTGTCTGGTCTGACTGTACTCCCTGTGCTCCCTAGTCGCAAGATACCAATTTTCTTGTCCTAAAACTTGATGTGTGTCCTGGGGGACGAAAGGCTTCACAGATTCCAAAAGTGTCTCCAGTGTTGCTTTCCTAATTTTTTGTTAACCAAAATAAATAAGTGTTCTCAGGAATACTACCGGTACATCGAGCCACACCAGAGAGGCAGAGGGAGATTAGGGAAGTAAACAAGTGGCTGAAGAGCTGGTGTAGTAAGGAGGGGTTTGGGTTCCTGGAGGACTGGGCCGACTTCTCAGTCGGTAACCGGTACTATAGAAGGGACAGACTGCACCTAAATGAGGAGGGTGCAGATCTGCTGGGAATGAAGATGGCCAAAAAGTTAGAGGGGTTTTTAAACTAGGCGATGGGGGGGAGGGTCCAGAGACAGTGATAGCCAGCGCGGAAGATATTCCAGAGGGTAGTATTGGGGGCATTAGTGGTAGGTTAACCAAAGCACAAAAACACAAGGTGAGTATAGTAGCAAGTTCAAGTTGCAATCTTGAAACACCCAATACGAGGACAATATGCGACCGGTCTAAACTATGTGGCATGTTCACCAATGCCAGGAGCCTGGCGGACAAGATGGGTGAACTAGAGATACTGTTGTACAAGGAGGATTTGGATTTTGTGGGAAGTTCAGAGACCTGGTTCAACAGCTCTCATGATTGGCTGGCAAACATTCAAGGGTATACCCTATACCGCAAGGACAGAGAGGGTAAAAAAGGGGGAGGGGTATGCCTATATATCAAGAATAATGTACAAGTGAATGTGAGAGATGACATCACTGAGGGGGCTAGGGAGGAGGTGGAATCTTTATGGGTAGAGCTCCAAAGGGATGAAGCTAAGGGGAAAATAATACTGGGAGTATGCTATAGGCCCCCTAACCTGAGGGAGGAAGTGGAGACGGATCTCCTATCACAAATTGGATTAGCAGCAAGGATGGGAAGTGTTATCATAATGGGGGATTTTAATTATCCAGACATAGACTGGGCGGAGGGAACCGCGCATTCATTTAAGGCTCGCCAGTTCCTTAGTGTCTTGCAGGACAATTTTATGGGTCAGATGGTAGACGCACCAACTAGAAATAAAACATTACTAGATCTACTGATTACCAACAATACAGACCTGATAACAGATGTGGAAATACGGGGCAATTTAGGTAACAGCGATCACAGGTCAATTAGTTTCAGTATAAATCACACAAATAGGAGACATGAAGGGAACACAAAGACACTGAATTTCAAAAGAGCCAACTTCCCTAAACTACAAACCTTGCTAAAAGGCATAAATTGGGATAAAATATTAGGAACAAAGAATACGGAGGAGAGATGGGTTTGCTTTAAGAGCATATTAAATAAGGGCATTAGCCAATGTATCCCATTGGGTAATAAATTTAAAAGAGCGAACAAACATCCTGGATGGCTTAACTCCAATGTAAAAATGCATATAAAAGCAAAGGAGAAGGCCTTCAAAAAATACAAGGTTGAGGGATCATCCACAGCATTCAGAATTTATAAAGAATGCAATAAGAAATGTAAGGGTGCAATTAGGTTGGCTAAGATAGAACATGAAAGACACATAGCGGAGGAGACCAAAAAAAATCCCAAGAAATTCTTTAAGTATGTAAACAGTAAAAAAGGGAGGACAGACCATATTGGCCCCATAAGGAATGAGGAAGGACATCTGGTTACAAAGGATGGGGAGATGGCAAAGGTATTGAATTTATTCTTCTCCTCAGTCTTCACGAGTGAATCGGGGGGCTTCAGTAACCAAAACTGCAGTGTTTATCCTCATGACACAACACAGGAAGCACCTACATGGTTAACAGAGGACGGAATTAAAATTAGACTTGAGAAACTTAACATTAATAAATCACCGGGACCAGATGGCTTGCATCCGAGGGTACTTAGGGAACTCAGTCAGGTGATTGCCAGACCGTTGTTCCTAATTTTTACAGACAGTCTATTGACTGGAATGGTACCAGCTGATTGGAGAAAAGCCAATGTAGCACCAATATTTAAAAAGGGCCCAAAAAAAATCCCTGGGAATTACAGACCAGTTAGCCTAACATCAATAGTATGTAAACTCTTGGAGGGGATGATAAGGGACTATATACAAGATTTTAGTAATAAGAATGATATCATTAGCAGTAATCAGCATGGATTCATGAAGAATCGTTCTTGCCAAACCAATCTATTAACCTTCTATGAGGAGGTGAGTTGCCATCTAGATAAAGGAAGGCCCGTAGACGTGGTGTATCTGGATTTTGCAAAAGCATTTGACACAGTTCCCCATAAACGTTTACTGTACAAAATAAGGTGCGTTGGCATGGACCATAGGGTGAGTACATGGATTGAAAACTGGCTACAAGGGCGTGTTCAGAGGGTGGTGATAAATGGGGAGTACTCAGAATGGTCAGGGGTGGGTAGTGGGGTTCCCCAGGGTTCTGTGCTGGGACCAATCCTATTTAATTTGTTCATAAACGACCTGGAGGATGGGATAAACAGTTCAATCTCTGTATTTGCAGACGATACTAAGCTAAGCAGGGCAATAACTTCTCCGCAGGATGTGGAAATCTTGCAAAAAGACCTGAACAAATTAATGGGGTGGGCGACTACATGGCAAATGAGGTTCAATGTAGAAAAATGTAAAATATTGCATTTGGGTGGCAAAAATATGAATGCAATCTATACACTGGGGGGAGAACCTCTGGGGGAATCTAGGATGGAAAAGGACCTGGGGGTCCTAGTGGATGATAGGCTCAGCAATGGCATGCAATGCCAAGCTGCTGCTAATAAAGCAAACAGAATATTGGCATGCATTAAAAGAGGGATCAACTGCAGAGATAAAACGATAATTCTCCCGCTCTACAAGACTCTGGTACGCCCGCACCTGGAGTATGCTGTCCAGTTCTGGGCACCAGTCCTCAGGAGGGACGTACTGGAAATGGAGCGAGTACAAAGAAGGGCAACAAAGCTAATAAAGGGTCTGGAGGATCTTAGTTATGAGGAAAGGTTGCGAGCACTGAACTTATTCTCTCTGGAGAAGAGACGCTTGAGAGGGGATATGATTTCAATTTACAAATACTGTACTGGTGACCCCACAATAGGGATAAAACTTTTTCGCAGAAGAGAGTTTAATAAGACTCGTGGCCACTCATTACAATTAGAAGAAAAGAGGTTTAACCTTAAACTACGTAGAGGGTTCTTTACTGTAAGAGCGGCAAGGATGTGGAATTCCCTTCCACAGGCGGTGGTCTCAGCGGGGAGCATTGATAGCTTCAAGAAACTATTAGATAATCACCTGAATGACCGCAATATACAGGGATATGTAATGTAATACTGACACATAATCACACACATAGGTTGGACTTGATGGACTTGTGTCTTTTTTCAACCTCACCTACTATGTAACTATGTAAATGGATTTTTTAGTTACCTTACATTATTGACTATGTTTTTTGATTCCAAAACGACATTTTGTTTGGGAGTAGGCAGGTACAGGTCAAAAAGACTATGGGGTTGATTTAATAAACGCAAATAGACTGTGTACTTTGCAGAGTGCAGTTGCCCTCTGCAAGTGCAATTGCTCCAGAGCTTAGGAAATGAGATAAGGCTTGACTTTGCAAAGAGTACAAAATCCTGTGCAAGGAAAATTCAAAAATCAGTATTTTTGCTTGCACATGATTGGATGATGAAAGTCAGCAGAGCTTCTGCTCATTTACTAAGCTCTGGAGCAACTGCTCTTGCAGAGGGCAACTGTACTTTGCAAAGTGCACAGTCTTTTTCCCTTTAGTAAATCAAACCCTATGTGTGTTTGTTCCAAAAGGCTAAATCATTTAGAAAATCAAGTGCAAAGTACTAGTGAAAAGTGCACTTTAGAAATTGCACTGCAAGTGCACTTGTTGGAAGTGCAGTCACTGTAAATCTGAGGGGAAGAGCTGAAATGAGGGGAAGCTTTGCTGATTTTATCATACAATCATGTGCAAGAAAAAGGTTTTAATTTTTTTGTGGTTCCTTGCATGTGCCCCTCGGATCCACAGCGAAGGCACTTCAAAATGCTCTTTCTGTGCAATTCCAAGTACAATTTGCACTTGTAGTGAAAAATGAATTTGCCTTTGGAAAATTTAAACCCCCCTATGTCTAATTAACAAGGGACACCAACCTCATTAAGGTTCATTTAAACAACAAAAAATGTTAAGGTTATTGTGGTAACTTGAAACTACAAAAATAAAATTAAAGGCGGCGTGGCTTGGATGGCTTCCGGATCGGACGTGTTCCCCTAAAGCTCCTGACCAGGCCCGCCTGCACACAGCTAAAAGCAGCAAAAAACCACCGACATCATGGGCAAACCTCGAAAGGCTAAGGATACAGAACCTAAAGGGCATTCCACAAGATCTTCCTCAGCTCCCCCACCTCTCATCACGGAGTACTTTGGCCTCGGAGCTCCGGCGGGACAACACAAGGCCAAGATGTCGCCGGTGCCAGCTCCTCCAACATATGCAGCGGCCCTCTCCTCCTCTCCTCCGCGGCTCTCCCTAGGACAACGAACCGACAGGTATGCCTCTGAAGGGGACCTGCTACTTGATCGCCCACCGATCCCACCATCCAATACCCAGGCCGGTCTCGCAGTCTCCCCTATGGGAAACACATTGGGCAGCCTGTCCCAGCCATTCCCCCCCTGCCTCGTGGGGCTCCCGCTGTCAGTGTGCACTGGCCAGGTCTCTCCTTTGTGGGAAACCTCAGCTCAGGAAGGGGATCCACGTTCCTTACCACAAAGACCCCAGGTCCCCAGGGACAAGACACCCTCCTCATCCCCATAGCGCAGGGAGTCCAGCAAGGCCCCAGTGCATACCTCATCATCACAGACTCTTGAGCTGCAGGGGGCTTATTCACATACCGATTATCTGAATGCTACTGATCCAGCAGTGCAGCCTAACTCCAATGCCCCTCCACATACAACTCAGAGGGGATACCCCCCTTCGACTGCTCCCTCCACTACAATGCGGGATTCATACCCCCGTGCCATACTGGACCCTGACCCTGAACCTGGGGCGTGCACATCATGGAGAGACTATGTCCGATGCATGCCTACGAAACAGGACTTTCGCATGCTTATTCAAGAGGTATGTGATACATGCAGATCTGAAATCAACATGCTTCGTACTGATCTACACCACCTTTCTGCCAAAGTTACTTCCATAGAGGAAGAAGCGTATGATACAAAGATGGAACTCTCCCACATACACGACCGCTTGTCCACGCAAGCCTCGACCCTCAGAGAGTTTCAACGCCACCTCGAAGACCTCGATAATAGAGGCAGGCGCAACAACATCAGGGTCCGTGGCCTCCCAGAAGTGACTCAGGATGAAGATCTACATGTGACACTGCAAGCTATCTTTAATAATGTATTGGGTCGTCCGGAAAACCAGAGAGTTGAAATTGGACTGGGCTCACCGCGCACTCCGCCCCCGTAGACCGGGTCCCAGACCACGAGATGTAATCTGCAGGGTTCACAACTATGCCCTGAAAGAGGACTTAATGAGAAAAGCGCGCAACATGCACACCATCGACTTTGATGGCGCCCCTATACAGCTATTTCCTGATTTGTCCTGGATCACCCTTCAGCAAAGACGCTCCTTGCAACCACTCCTCACATTGTTGAAGGAGCAGGACTTTCGATATCACTGGGGCTTCCCTTTCAGCCTCACGGCAAAGAAGGATGGGAGGTCCACACCCTACGGTACCCGGAGGACCTCCACTCATTCTGCAGGGAACTGGACATCCCGGTCCTGCCCACACCTGGATGGGACCCCCTTCCAACCCCTCCACCTCGCCCGGAGCCCTGGGTCCAAGTGAATGGGAGAAAACGCCAGAGGCCACATCCCAATGGCCCTCCAACATCCGCTCATCAGAGATAACTCTCCGTTGCTTTGAGGCATTTGACCACGCTGAGACTCAAGTATAGGATTCTCTATCCCTGTCTATCCTGCTAAAGCTTACGGAATTACCCTGTTTTCCCCCCTATTTAATCGAGGGTTAGATTCTAACTGCCAAAATCTAGTATTATGGTTTTATGGTTTTGTCTTCATGCATGTTCAGTTTGTATATTATTGATGACACTCCAATGTCATGATTTGGCTCTCCCAAACCACAGCAGGAGTCCCCCTTCCCTTGTCTACCCATTTTCCCTCCCTCCTCCCCCCCTTCCCCTCCTCACTCCCTCCCCCCTTCCTCTCCCTATCCTTCCCCCCCTTACCTTCCTCCGCCCTTCACTTTCACCATCCCCTACCATCCCCACCCTCTCCACCCCCCCCATACTACAACGGGGTATAACATTACACCTAAATAATCATTCTCACCCCTCCTGGGTCCCTTTATGGGACACCAGGACTGGTGCTAGGCTCCTACGCCGATCAGAGATCCCTATACTACTGCTTTTTGTTTATTACTGAGCGAATGACTGCACCAGTTTGCCTTACTTGAGGTTACAGCTTATACCAATTGACATCCTAGTCACTAGCTGTTAAATATAAGCTTTCTTTATCTGTTTGCTTTACTACAGTGTGCTGCATAATTACTTAACTGCAGGCGGTCCTGGGAGAGGGTGGTACCCGACCTGGATCTGTCCTATCCTCCCCCCTGGAGATCTCCGACTGGCTCCCCATTCAACCCCCTTGGAAAGTACTGTCTTTACCTCCTATGTAGGGGGGGCCCTTTGAAGGTTTCAACCCACCACCTTTCATAGGTGGGTTAAACTGTGATTGGTTATTATTCGATTTTGTACTAATTTTTGTTCTCTTTTTTGTCCACACTTCTCTCTACTCCTCTACTACTGGTATTTCCTCTCTCTTTCCTTCTTACCTACCATCTTGTGGATGCCCCCCCGCCTCTGGAGCCCAGGCCCCATTTGTAGAACCGTGTTCCTTAACCGATTCAATTGTTAATCTTCCTACACATCCAGAACCACTTCAGTCATCTTGGTAAGCTAATGTTCCCTTTTTTTACCCACCCACTATGATTGACATACTGTCACTAAATGTGAAAGGCCTTAATTCCAACACTAAACGAAGCCTAGCTCTATGGGGATTCAAAAGATCTAAAGCTGACATAATTTTCACGCAGGAAACACACCTTACTAAAACCAACAATATGGCATTTGCTGCCAAGCATTATTCTCAAATATACGTAGCCTCTAACCCACGTAAACGGGCTGGAGTAGCAATTCTTTTTAAAAAAGATTCCCCCTTCCAGTTACAATCCATAATTTCGGACCCCTTAGGGCACTATATCATTTTGAGAGGTACATGGAAAGATGCCAATCTCACCCTCTGCAACATTTACTCCCCGAACACTAATCAAACCTCTTTCCTATCTAAAGTGTATAAACGACTATTTGCATCTCCCCACCAGTACTTGGTTATTGGAGGGGATTTCAACCTGAATTTTTCCTCATGCCTAGACAGACATTCCCTAGGACAGGGACAGATCCCCAAGGCCCTTGATAGAAGATCAACTCTTTTCCATCAGCTAACTAGGAAATATGCTCTATTTGATTCTTGGCGGACTATCTACCCGTCAGCTAAACAATTTACTTTCTACTCTCACCCTCATAAATCATACTCACGCCTAGATTACTTTTTTGTGAATGCCCCGACCCTGAGAGCTTGCACGGGCTCGGATTTTCAAGCAATCTCATGGTCAGACCATGCCCCGATCACACTTTCTCTTGCACTGTCCCCGGGAACCTTCTGCACTTGCCACTGGTGCCTGAATGATTTCCTGCTTAAACATGACCCCTCCAGGGACGAACTGGAAAAAACCTTGAAGTTATATTTTGCAGAAAACAACTCCCCTGAGGTTTCCACTTCTTCTCTCTGGGAGGGTCATAAAGCGGTTTTTAGAGGCCAATGTATTTCACTCTCCACGGCACTCAAAAGAAACGCTAATACTGCTCGTAGAGTTTTACTAGATAAGCTTAAACAGTTGGAAACACGCCTGCTTTCATCTCCGTCCTCTTACACATTCTTAGAAAGCTTATAAGTGTTCGGGCAGGATTAAGAGACATAGACTTAGGTAAAATCAAAAAGGCGTTACTGCGCTTAAGGCAAACCTACTACGATAAGGCTAATAAACTGCACACACTACTAGCCAGACAGTTACGGGAACAAGTGGCGACCGCTTCAACTTCCCATCTTAAAGATGAGAGTGGCACTCCCCAATCCCATCCCACTAAGATTGCTCAGATCTTTCACAATTATTACTCGTCATTGTATAACAATTCGACTATCCCACAATCCCCCCTCACAAGAATTGTCCCAAATGATCCACTCCTATCTAGAAGATTGTGAATTACCGCGACTCTCTCCCTCTGCCCTGACTACCTTAAACTCCTCCATTAGGGGTGAGCCGAACAACCCCCTGTTCGATTTGCACCAGAACATGCAAACAGGAAAAAAGTTCGTTCAAACACGTGAATACCGTTAAAATGTATGGGACACGAACATGAATAATCAAAAGTGCTAATTTTAAAGGCTTATATGCAAGTTATTGTCATAAAAAGTGTTTGGGGACCTGGGTCCTGCCCCAGGGGACATGGATCAATGCAAAAAAAGTTTTAAAAACGGCCGTTTTTTCAGGAGCAGTGATTTTAATAATGCTTAAAGTCAAACAATAAAAGCGTAATATCCCTTTAAATTTCATAGCTGGGGGGTGTCTATAGTATGCCTGTAAAGGGGCGCATGTTTCCCGTGTTTAGAACAGTCTGACAGCAAAATGACATTTCAAAGGAAAAAAGTCATTTAAAAGTACTCGCGGCTATTGCATTGCCGTTCCGACAATACACATAAAAGTTCATTGATAAAAACGGCAGGGGAACCCCGAACCGAAATAAAAAAAATGACGTGGGGTCCCCCTAAATTCCATACCAGACCCTTCAGGTCTGGTATGGATTTTAAGGGGAACCCCGCGTCAAAATTAAAAAAAAAAAACAGCGTGGGGTCCCCCAAAAATCCATACCAGACCCTTATCCGAGCACGCAACCCTGCAGAAAAGAGGGGGGAACAAGAAAGCGCCCCCCTCTCCTGAACCATACCAGGCCACATGCCCTCAACATTGGGAGGGTGCTTTGAGTTAGCCCCCAAAACACCTTGTCCCCATGTTGATGAGGACAAGGGCCTCATCCCCACAACCCTGGCCGGTGGTTGTGGGGGTCTGTGGGCAGGGGGCTTATTGGAATCTGGAAGTCCCCTTTAACAAGGGGACCCCCAGATCCCGGCCCCCCACTGTGTGAAATGGTAAGGGGGTACCCCTACCATTTCACTAAAAAACTGTCAAAAATGTTAAAAATGACAAGAGACAGTTTTTGACAATTCCTTTATTTAAATGCTTCTTCTTTCTTCTTTCTTCTTTCTTCTATCTTCCTTCATCTTCTTCTTCTTCTTCTGGCTCTTCTGGTTCTTCCTCCGGCGTTCTCCTCCAGCATCTCCTCCGCGGCATCTTCTATCTTCTTCTCCTCGGGCCGCTCTGCACCCATGGCATGGGGGGAGGCTCCCACTCTTCTCTTCATCTTCTTCTCTTCTTCATCTTCTTCTTCATCTTCTCTTCTTCATTTTCTTCTCCGGGCCGCTCCGCACCCATGCTGGCATGGAGGGAGGCTCCCGCTGTGTGACGCATCTCCTCTTCTGACGGTTCTTAAATAACAGGGGGTGGGGCCACCCGGTGACCCCGCCCCCCTCTGACGCACGGTGACTTGACGGGACTTCCCTGTGACGTCACGGAAGATAGAAGAAAGAAGAAAAAAGAAGCATTTAAATAAAAGAATTGTCAAAAACTGTCTCTTGTCATTTTTAACATTTTTGACAGTTTTTTAGTGAAATGGTAGGCCCTTACCATTTCACACGGGGGGCAGGATCTGGGGGTCCCCTTGTTAAAGGGGGCTTCCAGATTCCGATAAGCCCCCCCGCCCGCAGACCCCCACAACCACCGGCGAGGGTTGTGGGGATGAGGCCCTTGTCCTCATCAACATGGGGACAAGGTGTTTTGGGGGGCTACCTCAAAGCACCCTTCTAATGTTGAGGGCATGTGGCCTGCTATGGTTCTGGAGGGGGGGCGCTCTCTCGTCCCCCCCTTTTTTCCTGCGGCCTGCCAGGTTGCATGCTCAGATAAGGGTCTGGTATGGATTTTGGGGGGACCCCACGCCATTTTTTTTAAAAATTTTGGCACGGGGTTCCCCTTAAAATCGGTATGGAATTTAGGGGGACCCCCACGTCATTTATTTTTTTTAATTTTGGCCGGGGTTCCGCTTAATATCCATACCAGACCTGAAGGGCCTGGTATGGGATTTAGGGGGACACCCACGTCATTTTTTAAAAACATTTTGGCTGGGGTTCCCCTTAATATCCATATCAGACCTGAAGGGCCTGGCATGGAATTTAGGGGGACCCCCACATTATTTTTTTTTTTAATTTTGGTTCGGGGTTCCCCTGTGGGGAATTCCCATGCCATTTTTATCAATGAACTTTTATGTGTATTGTCAGACCGGCAATGCAATAGCCGCGAGTAGTTTTAAATGACTTTTTTCCTTTGAAATGTCATTTTGCTGTCAGACTGTTCTAAACACGGGAAACATGCGCCCCTTTACAGGGATACTATAGACACCCCCATCTATGAAATTTAAAGGGATATTACACTTTTATTGTTTGACTTTAAGCATTATTAAAATCACTGCTCCTGAAAAAACGGCCATTTTTAAAACTTTTTTTTGCATTGATCCATGTCCCCTGGGGCAGGACCCAGGTCCCCAAACACTTTATGACAATAACTTGCATATAAGCCTTTAAATATGGCACTTTTGATTTCTCCCATAGACTTTTAAAGGGTTTTCCACGGCATTCGAATTTGCCGCGAACACCCCAAATTGTTCGCTGTTCGGCGAACTTGCGAACAGCCAATGTTCGAGTCGAACATGAGTTTGACTCGAACTTGAAGCTCATCCCTATCCTCCATCACAGAGGAAGAAATCACTGACACAATTAAAACCCTCCGGAATAACAAAGCCCCAGGCCCTGATGGACTTCCGTACCAGTACTACAAAACCTTCCTACCGTGTTTACTCCCTTATATGACAACCTTGTTTAATTAATTTCTATCTGAAACACCTGTCCCGCGAGATATGCAAAATTCCTTCCTTACGCTGATCCCCAAGCCTGGAAAGGACCACAGCCTACCATCAAACTACAGACCCATTGCGCTACTCAACGCGGATCTTAAAATTTTCACGAAACTATTAGCTTACTAATAGATTAAACAATTTTATGCCATCACTGATCCACAAAGATCAGGTAGGCTTCATACCTATGCGCCAAGCAGGGGACAATACATATATACATATATAGGGTCATTGACCTCGTGGAGGTTGCAACAGGACTAAATTAGAAGCACTATTGCTCAGTCTTGACGCTGAAAAAGCTTTTGATAGGCTAAGCTGGCCCTTCCTGTTTGTGACTCTACGTCGTGCCGGAATTAAAGGTCCCTTTTTACGAGCCATCTTTCACCTATATTCATCCCCGTCGGCCATGGTACGCACCCAACACGCTACATCTACCACCTTCCCAATATCTAATGGAACGCGGCAAGGCTGTCCGCTCTCACCGCTCCTTTACGCCCTGCGTATCGAACCCTTAGCAGCCCACATCAGGGAGAATTCAAATATTCATGGTATCCCAGTTCATATTAGAGACTTTAAGATTTCCCTATATGCCGACGACGTTCTCCTCACCCTGATGCAACCCCATATTTCTCTGCTGAACTTTCATACAGAGTTGGAACAATATAGTGCCCTATCTGGGTATAAAATTAATAATTCTAAAACAGAGCCCCCCCCCTCAATATGCCTCCTCAGACATTATCGGCTCTCTTGCAGTCATTTAATTACTCCTGGAAGACTTCCTCATTAAAATATCTCGGGGTCCATCTCACCACCACATATGATTCCCTCTATAAAGCTAACTTTCCCCACTTATATACTGCTATCAGAGCTTCATTGACCAAATGGAAATCCCTGATACTATCTCTCTTTGGGCGTCTAGCGACCCTGAAGATGACGATTTTACCCCAGCTCCTATACCTATTTGAGACACTTCCGATACCCATGCCAACCCCACACCTCAAGGGCGACCTGATACATTTCTTTTGGAACTATAAGAGACACCAGATTGCTAAATCGGTTCTCTATGCCTCCCATAATCAGGGTGGCCTAGCCTTTCCTAACATAGCCAAATATTATTTAGCAGCCCAACTACACCCTTTGGCCTCTTGGTGTACTCTCCATGCTTTCAATCACTGGACACAAATTGAGAAGCTTTGGTTGGCCCCTATACATCTGAACTCCATGTTATGGGGCTCTGATGTACCTGCGGAAAGCTTACAGCTATTAGGACCAATGTCCCTTCTACGCCAGTTGTGGCGTTGTGCTAAATTGACATACCCGCTTACCACCCCCTCCTCACCAGTTACGTCCTTTCTATTCACCCCCAACATTCCAGATAGCCTGACTTCACAGATGTCACACTTCTGGTTATAAAAGAACCTATTTCGCTACGGCCAGTTGATAGACCCCAGGACTCGAACGCTGAGATCTTTTCAGGACCTGCAAAAAGACTTCGACATTCCCAAACAGGCTTTCTTTAGCTACCTACAAATACAGCATTATGCACAATCTCTAGTCCCCAATCTCCAATTCTCCCCGCTAACTGACTTTGAAAAACTGTGCTTAGAGAGCTTGTCCTCTAAAGGTATGATCTCACAAACCTGCCAGCTTTTGACCCATGATTTTTCGCCAACCGGACCACGTCATGCATATATGGGAAAGTGAGAGCGAGCCTTGGGAGCAGATCTCCCTCTACACACCTGGCAGCTTATATGGTCCCAGGCCTCTAAGAGCTCTGTATGCACGCTATATAAAGAGAACCAATATAAGATTTTGTTCCATTGGTACCAGACCCCAGACTTGCTCCACTCCATATATCCACTGGCCGATTATCATTGTTGGCGATGCTGCAAAGATAGAGGGACGCTATTCCATATTTATTGGACCTGCCCCCTGATTATCCTGTACTGGCAGATGGTACATTCCCTGCTCCGGTCCATCTTTGATGTTGAGGTGCCTTTTGATCCGAAGATTTTTGTGTTGGGTCTCCTACCAATCTCTCTCCCTAAAATGTCCAAGAAACTTCTGTCACATATATTAACTGCCGCACGATGCTTGGTGGCACTAAAATGGAAGCAGAGAGAACCACCCTTGATATCGGAGTTGCACTCCAGGATCAGAGATGTCAAGAGAATGGAGTACCTGACAGCCTCCTTGAATGATAATCTCGAGAAGCATAATCGAATGTGGGAGCTATGGGTCCTCTTCGAAAATCCCATAACTTAAATTTTCCCTATTGCAGGCCCTGGTTTACTGGTCCCTTCCACTTCCAGGGGGTCGTGGGCTTCGGAGGCGGGGCGCTGTTCCTTCACCTTCATCATTCTCCACTACTTCTCTCCTGCTTCTCTCATCGAGTGTTGTTTGTTTGGACTTTACTTCAGAAGTACCTACTACGCTTCAAAATTGTGTTACCTTGTATTTTATGTTGTCAATTTTGTTCTCTCTTGGAAAATTCAATAAAAATTGTCAATTTTTCAAAAAAAAAAAATACAATTATACATTTTGTATAATTTAGCACACATTGTAAAATACATAGTGTTTAAATCTAAAAAAAAAAAAAAAAAAAAAAGATGAGTTAAAAATCTAATTTAATACTTTATTTATGGAGATCTGGCTTTTTAAAAACATCATATTAGTCATGGCATGAGAATAAATCATGAAGAAAGTACTTTGTGAGAACTCTGTGTGAATAAAAAGAACCAAAACAACTTCATTCCTCTCGCATTATAAAGAAAAAAAAAGCGCTGTATTAAAAGATCACAGAAGAGGAATGTGCTAGCTTCAATACGAAGGCTAATTTTACCAGACCGAGCGCTTCCGTCTTGTAATTGCTTCAGAGCAAGCGTCAGTTTGAGTTTGTCGGACTAGCACACAGACGACCGGTTTGTCATCTTTCTTCTAGAAAGAAGAGTCCGTCGGATAGATTTAAAACATGTTTCAAATCTAAGTCCGTCCAACTTTTGAGCAAACAAAGTCCGCTGGAGCCCACACACGATCGAATTGTCCGACAAAATCCAGTACGCCAAACCAAGTATGCCGTAAAGTCCGATCGTGTGTACGCAGCATAAGTTTTCATCTATAATTCTGCAAACCTCTTAACTTTGATTATGCCTAGTTAAGTTACACTCTTTTTTTAAAAAACAGGACAGAAGCTAGTTGGGAGGAACAAGATGTTATGGATGACCAACTGGAGGCACAACCGGAGGCCCAAGCCCAGATTAGTTTGGAAGAAGGCCCAGAGGATTTGTCACAAATCCAAAGATCCTCTAATCTGTGGGAAACCAACTCAGATGAGCAATCTGCAGTGGCAGAGGCTCTCCCTGGGCCCTCCTCTGCTCTTACAGACATTGTTCTGCCTGCCAAAGTGCCATGAAGGAGACCACCTCTATCGCAACCTGACATAAGTGAGTGCCTACTTGAATTGTTGGAAAACATGTCTGAAAAGGTGGATGCTTTTTTATGTCCGGATACTATACTGGCGTTCAGTTTTGTCACTCTAATAAAGAAAGTCAAGCCTGAGTGCTACTTTGAAATGCGAAGCACTATCGAACAAGTGCTGCACTCCTTCTCAGAGCCATGTGAGGAAGCTTCATTTCAAGTGTCATATGTGCCACCACCAAGACCTCCCCTTAACTACCCCAGATACGTCCACCACCCAGAACTACAACACCAACCTTACCCCTATAATCCCCCATCCTATCCTTCTAGCTTTAAAAAGGCAACCTCCAGATATGACGTTATACACAGTAACATTCCCTATCCCATCCCATCCCCAATTCCTTCAATTAGCCCCCCCCCCCCAAATCCTGGTATGTATGTGACAAGTCAACATGGCGAGGCTAGGCCTGATCCCAGCACTGCCAGTGATGACCAGGCTTCCACCAGTCACTACTCCAATGAGGCCCCTTTTAAAAAAACATATCACAATCTGTGATTTATGAGGCCTGTCCAAGGTTGAGGACCAAGAGGACACCTTTTTTTGAAATATATGTTCAAGAGGCCTACTTGAGAGACATGTTTATTTTGTATTTTTGTGGAATGTTATTTTATGTTGGCTACATGTTCCAATTTTATATATTTTTTTAAATATACTGGAATAAATCATTATTACACCAACTTTTGTCGGGTTATATATTTAGAATTACACATGTTTGAAGAGTTCAAAATAAAAAATATTGCATTCTCCTAAATTCACATGACAAAGGACATCAGTGCTGAAAAGTACCTTAATGTGATCAGTAATCTTTCAGCAGGCTGGATACTTGTTCTGTAGCACGTGTTATGATGCTCCAAGCGAGGTGAGATTAATCCAAGCAATTCGTCATAACTAATTAAAAAATTAGTCTTTTATTAGATTCATGTCTGAAACAAATTTTGACATACACTTTTCTAAATAATAAGGTAAGTGTTTAAGAAGATTATTATTTGTAAGAAGGCCTGCATCCTTAATTAAAACAACATGTATGTTAAAGAAGTGGCATAACAAATAAGATATAACGTCATTTGCAGTTGTGTCATCATTTGGACATATGTTTAGCCACTGGCAGCTGAATTTAACAATAACAATTGTCTGGTCCCAAACTGGATGACAAAATGTTGTGGGATCCCCCCACACAAAGCACCTTGTCCCCATCAACTTGGGGACAAGGTGTTTTGGGGGGGCACAAAACACACTACACATGTTAAGGGCATATGGCCTTATTTGGTCCAGGAAGGGGGTGCTCACTCACCCCCTTTTCATGGCCTTTTAGGCTGCATGCTCAGATAATGTTCTGGTAAGGATTTTTTTTGGGGGGGGGACACCACGCTTTTTCTAAATTATAAGACTGACATAATCACACACATAGGTTATACTTGATGGACTTGTGTCTTTTTAAAACCTCCCCTACTATGGAATTATGTTAACAAATTTTTGGTTGTAAGATAAATTACTCACCTAGTTATTGACATGCGCGTGTAATTAAAAAATGTATCTTCATGCCCACGGAGGTCTTCATACAGGATCATGAACTGGCCTCTCTCCTCCCTATTTGCTATTATGGGATGAACCCAGTATCTTCTTCTCCTCCTCCTTCTCCTCTTCTCTACTTCCAGCAAGATTGATGCTGTTACAGCAACAACTGTTGGCATTATCATGGGCAGAGCAGCACACATTGGGCTAACAAAAATAACACACACAATATAGACTCCTGGACAACCAGGAAGTGTCCAGAAAAAACTTTCTTTTTATAAGCAGCCTCACAAATAGATAACAAGCAATTGGCCTGCTCAAAATTCGCATCTCTAATTAGACTCTCACGGGTTACTTCCGAATTCGCAGCTGATCCACAGCTAAAAACGCTGACGAACCGCTGAACAACTGATTTTTCTCTGCGCAATGAAACCGGAGCTTCAATTCACACCGCACATGTGTGAACCCAGGCTCAATGTCTACCTTGTACCATAACCTTTTTACACGAGACTCACCGCATGCATTTCCCTAACATTAGACTTAATTCTCATTACTATTTGACATTCACTGTACTGTTCATTTAAGCACAAGAGACTCCATTTTGTTCTCACTATTGAAATGTGTTCTGTAACCTTCACCTAACACACAGACACTTCTCCTACTAAACGCTCTCTACTCCCCCCTCCCTTCTCAAGGTTTTACTTTTGCAATTGTTCTATTTGCTGGTTTTTAATAATATATTTCTATTTGTTAGCTTTTAATAACATATTTCTATTTGTTAGTTTTTAATAACATCTCACACCACCCCTTTCTTATCTATGTATAAAATAACATGTAATAATAAATTTTCACCGAACAGACATTTTAAACACAGTGATTGAGTCCTGTGAATCTGTTCCTGCAGCTGCAGTATTAACTTTGTTTTAGAGTCCCAATCAGAAATCAGTTATATCAGCTTGGCGAGTCATATCAGGAGTTTGGCAGAGTCTCCAGAAGGAACCGCGCTTCGATCGGGATCATCGGGAAATGCAGACCTCAAATGCTGACTAGGTAAGCTGCCCTTAAGCTTGCTATATTTCTGCCTTTTCCTATGTATCCTATCTGTCGGTTCTCAAGGAAACCAGACCACTCTCGGACCTTTCTGGTTGGGTAACGTGTGTGTGTGAATGTGTATGTGTCCCCCTTCACGGGTTGGACTGTGTGTGGATAGGGAAAATCCTCTGCAGTTCCCTGCATTGACTCCTTGTGGGCGACCTGGGTCAGAGGCGCATGGTAGGGATAGATAAAACTCACAGAGAAGAGAAGAGATGAGGAGAGTCACTTAATGAGTGTTTTGTCTATTATCATAAACCCCTTCTATCCACGTAGATAAGTGGAGACTATTCTTGTAAATCTGCAGATTTGCTGTACTATTTGTTTTAGAGGCAAGAGGGTATATGCACAAGTAGAGAAGACTGGCCAGTCATTATGGGCATTAAATTAATTAAGGGAATGAAGGGTGAGAGGCCTTCAGAAAATGCCCAGCGCAAGATGAGCACTAGAGAATATATGAACCGAAGGTATGGTTCTGCCTATATTGAGCCCCTAGATAAATGGGTAGAATGGACAAAGGGAACAGCTAAACCTTTAAAATCTGAAGGGACTTTTGATTTACAAGTATGGCAAACTTTTCTGCACGATTATGGCCCGCTACTGTGCAGTGAAGGAACATGGAGAATAGCTTGCACATGAGAGACAGAAGCTAAAGTAGCAAATCAAACTGGCTTGACGGAGATGTTTAATAAAAGTACTGCACAAATTTACTACATTTGGCCAGAAGACTCTGTAGAGGAGGATCCCCCACCTTATGTGGCTGCCAGTTTGGCTTTAAGGGGTCCACGCACAAAAGCAAAACAATTAGATTACATGGAACACACAAAAGATGAGCTATGCAACATAGTAGAGAGCAGAGGTTTAACAGCCCTATATCAACCTACAAAGAGGATTTTGGCTCATATCCTAGAAACAGATGATTGTCATAAATCAAAAGGCACATATGCAAAACTAGATCTCTCTGAACTTAAGGCTTTGGCCAGAGAAAGAGAGATAGAGTCTGAACTTCTGGAGCAAACCATAATTTCCAAATTGTGGCAGCAAGATGAAGAGAGAAGGAAGGGAAATGCCAGTCCTTCTGCCCCTGGCACAGAGCAATCTGTTGCAGTTTATCCTGTCAGAACCCAATTAGTTTTTGAAGGTAATGCTGTTGACAGTAAGTCTCAAATTAAATGGCATGTACCTTTTAGTCCCCAAGATATGAGAGCCATATTAGAGGGATTGGGAGATCCTAGAAAGAATCCAATTGGGTTTGCAAACAAACTTAGCGCTGCACAGGAAGCATATGAGGCTTCTGCTACTGACATTCATCAGCTTCTTATTAAAGCAGTGGGAAGCAACATGTCTGGCTATATACTTAAAGAATGTGGTGTAGACGTCAAAAATCTAGGTAAGATGGTTAGTGGACGGAAGGTTTGTGAGAAATTGAAGGAAAAATTGCCCCAAATATATGGACAAACCAGACCTGCTGAATTTATGAATGCTAAGCAAGGGAAAGAGGAAGCAGCAGGGGCTTATTGGAGGCAGTTAAGCGATATGGCTGAGGAAGCAAGCATTAAAATAGAGGAAGAGAAGGCGGGAGAAACTGCAAGTCCATCTACACAATTGGTGAAACAAAGGTTTCTTGATGTTTTAATACCCCAGTTGAAAGAAAAGTTGTTCAGAGCAAGGCCCGCGACATCCTGCCTATCCTGTTATCCATAGAAAACAGGATTAACCAAAAAGACAGCAAACCCAAGGTTATGTATATGGGGAAGCAGAGAGGAAGAGGAAGAGGCAAAGGCAATTTCAGAAATCATGGCAATCAAGGACCAATTATATGCTACAATTGTGATGGGGAAGGACACAGCCAAATTCTGCCATCTTCCTGAGACTGGAAAAGAGCTTAGAGGCACCTCATGCTGATCCCAGTTCTCTGCCAAAAGCAGTGGATCAGGCATAGGAAAATGGCATGCCAGTATCAATAATGTTAAATAGGGGAGACAATGGTCCCGAGGCCAGAGTAAAAATATTTTTACAAGAACTCCCCTATCCTGGAGGAAAAACAGAATTAACCTGTTTAATCGATACTGGTGCAAGCCGAAGTGTTTTTAATATAGAGGACTTGCTTCCAGGATTATTATCTACAAATGTTATCTCTGGTGTTGGCCTAACTGAGACCTCTACTGATTTGGTTGAGTCCAAGCCAATTAAACTCAGGCTAAGACAGCAAACAGAAATTGTCACTAAAGTGTTAGTTTCAGACACAGTTCCTACCAATCTTTTGGGAGCTGACACTTTGAATCAAATTTTAGCAAACATAGACTACACTCCTACAGGAGTCCAAGTGGTTAGTAGTCTGTCAGGAGAAGTTTTAATGCCTGTGGAGTATTTTTAATCCAGGACTCCACTCCACCATTTCCACCAGAATTGAAAGTGATTCCCGCTGAATTATGGGCCACCAGCAAGTATGATGTAGGTCGGCTGGATTGCACCCAGTCATGATAAAAATTAAACCAGGAGCCCATCTCCCACAGATAAAGGATCAAATCACTCAACTGAAAGTAGCACGGGTTGTTGTACCAATTAAGTCCCAAGTCAATACACCCCTGTTCCCAATTGCAAAGAAGCCAGACAAGAAAGGTGGGCAGGTGACATACCGCATGGTGCATGATTTGAGAGCCATTAACAATATAATAGAGGCAGAAACCCCGATCGTGCCCAACCCCCACACTTTACTAAGTGGAATACCTGCCTCCAGCACCTGCTTTACAGTAATTGATCTTGCAAATGCTTTCTTTTCGGTGCCCCTGCACCCAGATTGCTGGCACCTTTTTTCATTTACCCATGATGCCCAAAAGTTAGCATGGACAAGATTGCCCCAAGGCTGTGTGAGTAGCCCCTCTAAATATAATACTGCGTTAAAGCAAGTATTGGACCAATGGTCCCCCTCACACCCAAACACAGTTTTGCTTCAGTACATAGACGATTTGCTTATTTGTTCTGATACAAAGGACATTTGTAGCAGAGAAACAGTAAGCCTTCTCATGTTTCTCTATAACAGTAACAACAAAGTTAGCAAAGATAAGCTACAATACTGCCAAGAGAAAGTGATCTTCCTGGGTCACTGCATTTCACATGGAATCCATCACCTAACCCCAGATCGAGTTAAAACTCTACAAAACTTTGAAAAGCCAAGAAATGTGCAGCAACTACGTGCCTTCCTGGGGTTAGTGGGATATTGTAGGGACTGGATTCCAATGCATCAGAACTTATGGCTCCCCTATATGAGGCTACCACTAGAAACCCTTTCAAACTCACATGGGACAATGAATTGCAGATGAAGGAGCTTATTAAAATTTTGTCTGAAGCTCCCGCCATTGGACTTCCTAACTATACTAAGACTTTCTCGTTGTTCTGTCATGAAGTCACTGGATTTTCTGCAGGTGTACTCACCCAGCTACATGGAGACAAACAGAGGCCTGTGATGTATGTATCAGCCTCATTAGACCCAGTCATCAAAGGCTCCCCCAGTTGTATGCGAGCCATAGCAGCCTGCATTTTGCTGCTAGACAAAGTAACAGAGCTTGTACTAGATTCTGCTCTGATCCTGTATGTGCCACATGCAGTACAGGAAATCATGAATCAATTAAATACCAGGCATGTGTCTGCCAGTTGATTTGATAAGTACCAGTCTGCTCTTTTTGCTCCATCGAATTTAACATTCAAACGATATGTTACTTTAAATCCAGCTACTCTTCTTCCTATAATTGATGAGGAAGATGCAACAAATGGTACTGATGTAGAACCTGAGAGTTTTTCTAAGGATTGTATGGCTCTGATGGAGGTAGAAAAGGCCTCTGTCACACCAGCAAAAGATGAGCCTTTATCAGATTGTGACACACTTATTCGTAGGTGGTTCCAGATTTTACACTGATGATGGTCAGCCACACACAGGGTTTGCTGTAACCACTACAGACACCATTTTACATCAGGAAGCATTGACACCCCAGATGTCAGCACAGGAAGCGGAGTTGTGTGCTGTAGTCAAAGCATGTCATCTCCTAGAAAATCAAAGGGGAAACATTTACACTGACAGCAGATATGCAATTGGAATAGTCCACGATTTTGGGCCTATCTAGAAAGCACGGAACTTTCTTACTAGTGCAGGGAAGCCAGTGAGACATGCAAAACTCATAGAGCGGCTATTTGAGGCCTTTCAGAAACCAGCAGAAGTTACCATCTTGAAGGTAAAAGGGCATGCAAGGGGAAATGACATGACAGCCAGAGGAAATGCTTTAGCGGACCAAGCGGCAAAGGATGCTGCCCTTATGGCATTTGGAGTCACACCCACTGTAGGGGTCGCCCAGGTAGCGGGGACAGATTCCCCTCATCAAGAGCAGTGGGATGTAGAAACTCTAATTCAGTTGCAGAACCAGTCCCCTGATGAAGAGAAGGATAAGTGGATCAAATGTAATGCTACCCAAAATCAGCAGGGCCTGTGGAGCGCAGACAACAGGTGGTGTCTACCCAGGAGTTTGCACCCAGTTTTAGCACAACTGGCACATGGCATCAGTCATCTTGCTAAGGGCGCGATGGTGGCACTTACTGACTGCTATTGGATAGCAGCCAGGTTTTGTGCTTTATGTCTCACTTGTGCTCTGTACAATGCAGGGAGGCCTGTCCATGTTCCCCAAAAGCATTCTCCTAAGCCAGATTTCCCTTTTCAAAGAATTCAAATAGACTACATTCAGATGCCCAGAATAGGCACCTATGAGTTTGCTTTAGTGTGTGTTGACATGTTCTCAGGTTGGCCCAAGAGCTGGCCAGTAGCTAAAGCAAATGCAAAAACAACAGCAAAGAAAATTTTGAATGAAATAGTTTGTAGATATGGAGTTCCTGAAACTACTGAGAGTGACAGAGGAACCCATTTTACTGGGGAAGTAATGAAAGAGGTAATGGAAGCCCTTCACATACAGTAAGCTTTCCATACACCTTATCATCCACAAAGTAGTGGTAAAGTTGAGAGACTTAATGGAATTTTGAAAAACAGATGTGCAAAAATTAAAGCAGATACAGGAAAAGGATGGGTGGAAGCTTTGACATTAGCCCTATATTCTGTACAAACTACCCCTAAACAACCACATGGGCTGTCCCCCTATGAGATTTTATTTGGAGGGCCACCCAAAACAGGGCTATATTTTCCCCAACAGTTGCAGGCTTCTCACTCTAATCTGTTAGAATATGTTCAGATTTTGCAAAGAACATTGAATAAAATACATGAAGTTGTTTATAAATCTATCCCCGACCCAGATTCTGTTTCAGGTATTCACAGAATCCAACCAGGTGACTGGGTGGTGGTCAAGCAACACGTCAGAAAGCCACTAGAACCAAAATTTGATGGACCACATTTGGTGCTTTTGACAACCGGTTCTGCTGTCAAGTTGGAAGGAAAGCCCACCTGGATTCACGCCAGTCACTGCAAGAAAATCCTGAAGTGATGATATCCTTTGAAAAAATTATGATAATGTTTCTTTTCTTTCTGTTGTTTGTGAGAACTGAGACTTGGAAAAATAACCCTTTCATCCAAATGTTAAAATTGTATGCAACTAATAGCAACGCTAGTAACTGCTGGGTGTGTTCTCACTTACATCCCCAAACAGGAACAATACCCATGATAGCAATGCCTCTCAATTTCACTGATCTAAACAGGACCAGAATAAATGGCTCATACATCGTCTCCACAGCTAATGAGCACAGATCAGTAACTTTGATGGTTTCAAAACAGATAAACACTCCACAGATTTGTTTAAACATTACATGCCCGTTTAATACTAAATGTACACGGTTGGGCAATTCAGATTGCACCGGAGCAAAAATTACAGTTTATGGAGGAAACTATGGTGAATATTATTATATCCCAGATCCAGAACTAAATAGAACTCTTTATAGTACAAATTGCTCACAGTTCCCAATATGTGAAAATATTGGTTACCTGACATTCCATGTTATTGCTTCCAGTTTTTTAGGAGCAGGCATACTGTCCATACGTAGAGGGTTATATTATATATGTGGAAATAAAGCTTATGCCTGGCTTCCTACTAATGTTACAGGTACATGTTATATTGGGAAGTTAGCACCTGCTTTGGCTGTTCGCAAAGATAGAGTGCGACCAGATCAAAGTCCAGAATACCCTTTAGTGTTCAAAAGAGAGGTGTTCACTGAAGGTAACATGGCATGGTCATGGTTCCCTTCCTGGACAGGATGGGGAATTGAAACAATGAAAATAATAAATAATTACACTAGAATTGTAGATGAGATTATTAACCTTACTACCACTGATTAAGGTTTATTAAATGAAGAAATGGCTCAGCTTAAAAAAGTAGTATTAGAGCACAGATTAACGCTAAATTATCTCACTGCAGCTCAAGGTGGGATGTGTAAGGTGTTTCGTACTGACTGTTATATATACATTTCTGATAATGAGGACATTATTAAAGGGCATCTTGCTAAGATAAGAGAACTACAGAATAAGAACCTGGTATTACAGCCTTTCCAATATCAAGAAGGCAAAAGGAGTCACCATTGGTTTTCATAAGAACACCTCCTTCACCTTGATTGAAATGTTAGTGGATGCACATGGAAGATTACTTTTTTTAAAACATCATTTTGGAATACCCCCTGCACACACTTATATCCATCTACTGACCTAGCCAAGGCCAATCTTACTTTCTCTCCCATTCTCTCACTAAGTCAGCTGATTTTGCCTTGAGGCTCATAATTCTTGTGGGAGATATAAATATGGTGTTAGAACCCTCTTTAGATACTTCTCATGGTTTTACTTCTATTACTCATAAGAAACTTAGGTTTATTAAAAATTACCCAACGTCCAATTGATGGATTTATGGAGAATTCTCTATCCAAAAGAACACAGCTACTCATATTACTCTAAAACCCATTATTTATATTTCAGATTAATCTCTATTTTCATGAGTCACCACTATATACACCTTTTATGTTCAGCCTCCATTGGGATCTCCTCTTTGTCTGATCATGCCCTTATCTCCAACCAAATCTTCATTCTTACCTTCCCATCCCACACCAACTACTGGAAACTCAATGACTCCTTACTCTCTGATCTGCCTAACCAAACTCAACATTCCACTGCAATTTCTGGGAGGGCCATAAAGCCACAATACATGATAAACTTATGGAACTGGGTGCCAGAAAAAAAAAGAACACAACCGATGCTTAGCAGTTTTGCTCAAACAAGTCAAAGACCAAGAATTTTTTGCTCAAATGGATCAAAGGCCTAGAACAACTACATAAATCCTCTCATTTCCAATCACACTTACACCTGATACAACCGGAGTTAAAGGCCCTACTTATCATTGCTACCAAGCAACAATTTCATTTAATTTCCCAAAAAATGTACGAATGGAGTGACAAGCCAGGGAGAACTTTGGCCTTTTCTCTACAGGCTAACAAGTCTGCATCTTTTATTTCCAAAACCAAATCCAGTTCCAGGAACATACTAAAGGGATACCCACTTTCACCCCTTTTAAATGCCCTAGCTATTGAACCCCTGGCAGTTTATATCTGTGCCTCAGAGGAAATAGCTTGGTATGGCATGCTGCATGAGAAACAGCTGCTATATGCAGATGACATGCTGTTGTTGCTGGGGGACATGGGTGCCTCCCTGAGAGCGGTTATGGCAGTGATTACGGACTTTCATACCTACTCTGGCTTAACCATCAATTGGTCCAAGTCTGCACTGCTATCCTTAGAGTGTACAGTTAACTTTTCTTTGCCCACATTTTGCCCGTCCTGATGGTTGGAACATTTAAGTATTGATGATCTCTCCTGTTTTAACTGACTATACTTTCTCTTCTTAACACATTTCAGGATAAAGTAAAGCTCTGGAAAAAACTCTTGCTTTCCATCGTTTGTGAAAATGATCTTACTGTTTCAACTGTTATATTTTCTCCATTACACCTCTATAGTTCTACCCCTTAAGCTTTTTAGGACAATTAATTCCATTTTTCGACAACTAACCTTGGGGCACAGGATCCACGTAGAACAACAAAAACAAAACTTAGATGTACTTGTAAGTGGTGTGCATAAGGTATCACATACATGAAGCATATATTTAGGGCTGGTAAGCTGATACTATTTTTCTACTTGCAGTCTCTGTACCTTTTGCCATAATCTATGCATTTTTATTATTTGCAGTTGTCCCAGGCGGTACAGGCACAAAATTTCCCCTCTGATTTCTCTCTATCCCCAACTCCTATTTTTGGTATGCTGCAGCACAGCAAAACACAGAATGGCCTTATATCTAACCACTATGTATCTTTACTGAATATATATTGGGAAGCATATCCCTGCAAAGCCTTGGAATTGGAGGAGCCTGATGTGGGGGGGAGTGGGAAATGGCACTAAAGGCAGTGCATGCTAGCTCTCTTAATACCTCCCAGTCTTTATCACAATTATATCTTTTATTGCAAGGGCATTATACCCCATTAAGATTGTTCAAGATGGGACTCCTTTCAGACCTGTTTTGCCCTAAATGAAGCAGAGACCATGGAGATCTAATACATATGTTATATGTTGCAATACAAATGGCATAGATACTGAGCGTCTGTTCTTGATACTGTTAGTAGAGTATTCCAGCAAAGAACAGAGAGAAGCACACCGCTCCAGGCAAACTCAGGTGCAGGATGGATCACAGGTGCAGACCTTGGCTCACCACCATGGAAGATGAACAAGACAAGGAATTAGTCGCACACTGGAACTCCACATTATCTCGATGTCATCTTTATTGTCATACATATTGACATACAGGGGGCTGCACATACAGGGGGTTCTTCCAAAGAAGTGGCGTTCTTAAAATAAGTGGCACTTCCGCTCTTGCTCCATCCATCTGATCATTTTGTTCTCTCTTCACAGGTAAACCTGCGTTTATATCTCCACATACCTTAAAACTGAACATTGCATGACTGCAAAAAAGCTTATTGGGTAAACCTGCGTTTATATCTCCACATACCTTAAAACTGAACATTGCATGACTGCAAAAAAGCTTATTGGGTAAACCTGCGTTTATATCTCCACATACCTTAAAACTGAACATTGCATGACTGCAAAAAGCTTATTGGGTAAACCTGCGTTTATATCTCCACATACCTTAAAACTGAACATTGCATGACTGCAAAAAAGCTTATTGGGTAAATCTGTTTGTCACCACTGTTTCAACTCCATCTGTAGCCATGCTCACATTATTTCAATGTTTATTTAGCCATTAAGTCTTACCTAAATTATGGGTTGCCTTATCTTTACAATTTTGGCCTTTTAGTCCCCTTGCAGTTTGATTGTGGTGTGAAAGTTATGCCCTGCTAGCTGTGTTGCTAATATGCCCTCCTAATTGATTAATTGCCAGATTCAACCCACACCCAACACACAGTATAAAAACAAGGCCTTCCTTACGGGGGAACACATACAGGGGGCTGCACATACAGGGGGTTCTTCCAAAGAAGTGGCGTTCTTAAAATAAGTGGCACTTCCGCTCTTGCACTTCAGCGATTTGCACAAAGCAAACTATAAAAGACTGCAGGTGACCCCATTTCCTAATTTTATCATCTTCCTCTCTGAAACATGCACTCTTTACCTCTCCTCCTTTTCACAATTGCTGCCTCTCTCCTCAAACTCTCTTTTCTACATCCCTCTGCTCCACCCCACAACCTGTACATATCACCCTCACTTCTCCCCTCCCCCTATTACTGCACTCATCACCTCTTTCTAACTCTAAGTCCACTTGCTAACATACCCCCCAGGATACTGAAGCATGTCCCCTCATACAAATCATATTCTCATATTACCTCCCTCACTCTTCTGCTTCTCCTAATCGCTGGAGATATTTCCCCAAACCCTGGGCCCACTTTATTAAACTGTGCCCAACACACCCATCACCATCACCCTACACCCTCTGGCAGTAGTCGCAATCTACACAATCTAGTCTCCATTCCTCTTCTTGCCAACACCAGCCTCACTCTCTCCTGCGCCCTCTGGAACGCCCGCTCTGTCTGCAACAAACTCACTGCTGTTCATGACCTCTTTGTCACTAATTCCTTTAATCTACTTGCTCTCACAGAAACCTGGCTCCACGAATATGACACCCCTTCTCCTGCTTCCCTCTCCCAGGGTGGCCTTTACTGGACTCACTCCTCCAGGCCTAATGGACGCAAGGGAGGTGGAGTGGGATTCCTCCTATCCCCCCAGAGCACCTTCCAGGTTATTCACCCTCCTCCCTCTTTTTCACTCTCATCATTCGAAGCCCACTGTATACGTCTATTCTCTCCAACTTCCCTAAGAATTGCTGTGATCTACCGGTCCCCTGGACCATTATCGACTTTCCTTGATGAGTTTTCTGCCTGGCTACCCTACTTTCTCTCTTCGGAAATTCCCACAATCCTTCTCGGTGATTTCAACATCCCTGCTAATACAAACATTCCTGCTACTTCTAAACTTCTTAGTCTAACCTCTTCATTTGACCTGAAGCAATGGGTACAGGCTTCTACTCACTCTGATGGCAACACCCTTGACCTTGTATTCTCTTACCTATGCACTCCATGCAACTTCTCAAACAATCCTTTTCCTCTCTCGGACCACCACCTTATTAGTTTCTCTCTCCCCCTGTCTTCCACCACCTTTCCCTCCAATCGCCTAACCGTCACCCGTAGAAACTTTCGCAACTTCAACTCCTCTCTCCTCTACTCTGCTACCGACCACCTCTATGACAAAATCTCCCCCCTGTCCTGCCCCAACCAAGCCATATCCATCTACAATAAATCTCTGTCCTCCACCCTGGACAAGCTCGCTCCCCTTACTACACGCAGAATCAGGCCTCGACCCCTACAACCCTGGCAAACAGATGACACTAAAATTCTCAAAAAACGTAGTCGCGCTCTTGAGCGTCTGTGGCACAAGACTAAGTCTCTCAAAGACTTCAACCAATACAAATCTGCCCTCCAAAAATACTATTCTTTCCTCCACACTGCCAAGCAAACCTATTTTACAACTCTTATTAATACCTTCTCATCCAATCCCCGTAAACTCTTCTCTACCTTCAACTCTCTACTTTGTCCTCCACTGCCTCCCCCCACTGATTTACTCACTGCCCAGGAAATCGCTAATCACTTCAAAAACAAGATTGATACAATCCGTGATGAAATCTCCACTCTACAGGTATCTCCCCCAGCTAAGACCCCATGTCAACAGATACAACTGACACTACCTCTATTCAAATCTACTACTCCAGACGAAGTTGCTAAACTCCTTTCTATCGCCCACCTAACTACCTGTCCCCTGGACCCTGTTCCCTCTCAAATGCTACGGTCACCCTCTGACCCCATCCTACACTCTCTAACCCACATCTTCAATCTCTCCCTCACCTCTGGCGTCTTCCCCGATGCTCTAAAACATGCACTGGTCACTCCCATACTCAAAAAACCATCCTTGGACCCTACCAATCTTAACAACCTACGCCCTATCTCCTTGCTCCCCTTTTCCTCTAAACTCCTTGAACGCCTGGTTTACAACCAACTGAGTGACCACCTCATTAAAAACAACCTTCTTGATCCCCTTCAATCTGGATTTCGCCCTCAACACTCCACAGAAACTGCTCTTTTAAAACTCACAAATGACCTACTAACTGCAAAAACCAACGGACACTATTCTGTACTCCTACTTCTGGATCTTTCAGCTGCCTTTGACACGGTTGACCACCCCCTCCTCCTCAAAAAACTTCACTCCATCGGTCTCCGTGACTGTGCTCTTCAGTGGCTCTCATCCTACCTATTCCAACGCACCTTCAATGTCACTTACAATTCTACTTCCTCCACTCCTCTTCCCTTCTCTGTCGGGGTCCCCCAAGGTTCTGTTCTTGGACCTCTTTTATTTTCAATCTACACCTCTTCCCTGGGTCAGCTGATAGCCTCTCATAGCTTTCAATATCATTTCTATGCTGATGACACACAAATCTATCTCTCCGCCCCTCAACTCACTCCATCAGTCTCCTCACGCATCACTAACTTACTAACCGACATATCTGTATGGATGTCACACCACTTCCTCAAACTCAACTTGTCCAAAACCGAGCTTATAATATTTCCTCCCCCACGCGCCTCTTCCCCTGACTTCTCTGTGAAGAGCAATGGCAAAACCATCCACCCGTCCCCACATGTCAGGGTGCTAGGTGTTATCCTAGATTCTGAACTCTCCTTTCAGCCCCACATCCAATCACTTTCAAAAGCTTGCCGCCTCAACCTCCGCAACATCTCTAAACTACGTCCCTTTCTAACCAGTGAAACTACAAAGCTCCTGATTCACTCCCTGGTTATCTCTCGCCTCGACTACTGCAACTCCCTCCTCATTGGCTTACCTTTAAATAGACTATCCCCCCTTCAGTCCATCATGAATGCTGCTGCCAGACTCATCCACCTTACAAACCGATCAGTGTCTGCTACCCCTCTCTGCCAATCCCTCCATTGGCTGCCACTCGCCCAACGAATTAAATTCAAAATACTAACAATAAGTTACAAAGCCATCCACAACTGTGCCCCCAGCTACATCACTAACCTAGTCTCAAAATACCAACCTAAACGCCATCTCCGTTCCTCCCAAGATCTCCTGCTCTCTAGCTCCCTCATCACCTCCTCCCATATCCGCCTCCAGGACTTCTCCCGAGCCTCGCCCATCCTCTGGAATTCCCTACCCCAATCTGTCAGACTGTCTCCAAATTTATCCACTTTTAGGCGATCCCTGAAGACTTTCCTCTTCAGAGAAGCCTATCCTGCCTCCATCTAACAACTGCATTATTTTCTCCATTAGCTCATCCCCCACAGCTATTACCCTTTTGTATAACTTGACCCTCCCTCCTAGATTGTAAGCTCTAACGAGCAGGGCCCTCTGATTCCTCCTGTATTGAATTGTATTGTACTTGTACTGTCTGCCCTAATGTTGTTGTAAAGCGCTGCGTAAACTGTCGGCGCTATATAAATCCTGTATAATAATAATAATAATAATTTATTGTCAAAAAAGGGTCAGACAGATACAGGCAATGGTAGACATTTCACAAGCGATAGCTTACTTGTTCACAACCAAACCAAACCAAACCTTGGTTGTGAACAAGCAAGCTATCGCATGTGAAACGTCTACCATTGCCTGTATCTGTCTGACCCTTTTTTGACAATAAAGATGACATCGAGATAATTTGGCGTTCCAGTGTGCGACCAGTTCCTTGTCTTGTTAGTAGAGTATTCCAAACAGACATCTCCTCTGACTCCAAGCGTTGTTTACTGGGAAATTTAAATTATATTATACTGGTTACCTTTACTAAGGAAGCTTTTTCCAAGGCCCTGTTTCATGCACGTAAAGTTATCCTTCTTTACTGCAAAAGCACTTCCTCTCCATACCTTAAGCAATGGATCGACCACATGGGTACCACCCTAAGATATGAATGAGCCATTTATCAGCTTTGCGGATGCCCTGCTAAATATGAGGTGGTTTGGGGAGGTTGGCTCTAGTAGATTTGGTTATTGATAGGTGTAACAAAACATCCCACACTCCGCTTGAGTGCTTTCGTCATATACCACTTCCTCCCAGTCTGAATATAGATATCAGATATTCCAACCGCTCGCAAGCACAAAACAAGATGATACTCATTTAGTTGCTGAACATGGATTGTTTATTAGAACCAAAATACAAGTCTTATATACAGTAGAAGAGGAGGTCCCCCCTCCTGCTCATATTACTCTAACAATACACCTGTAACCAGAAACCTAATTAACATGAGCTAATTAACTAATCCCTTAAAGCAGCATATGTGGCTCTGTGCCCTCCTGAGCATTGTTATGATTAATCAGGATTTCACTACAGGTCAGACTTGTTGCCACAGAGCTTCACACAGTAGATAATACATTATCATAAGTATAAACACAGGACACCTTCTCACAATAGCAGGAGCTCCAGCAAGAGTCGGCCTGTCTCCTACATTGTACAGAGGCCAATGTGATAAGCTCTCTCAACTAACATGTTGAGTTCAAAATCAAACAAACCAAGAATAGTCTTTATATATATCCTGGGAGATATTGTGGATAAATATTACTGTCCCATTTTAAGTAATCCAAGATATATTTTCTCAGTCACCCAGTGCCAGGATGGCACAGGGTGACTTAGACATAAGAGGTGCATGGGGAGCTGAAACATTGGTTTCCCAAGCTTTCCAAGGGATTCTTGGTTCCACTGACCCTACCGTCACATCTTTCCCCTTTCGGCAGAAGACTAACACAGGAGGAGACCCCAGACGGGTTGACTCCGAAGTTAGTCCATAGTTCCAGTCCTCTAATGCCTGTACCTACACAGTACCCCAAACAAATTGTTCCAAACATAGCATTACTCACCCAGCCAACCTCTGCCTTTCTCATAGAACATACCCACTGCTGGGGGGAAGTGCAGACTGGTCCTTCCCCCTGGAGTCCCTTTAGCCGCAGGAGAGAAGACAGGGTGGCTGGGCTCAGTCTGTCATGCTGTTGGGCATCTGGGCCAACTGCCCAGCATACCTGGGGTATACAGGTGGAGACTGATGTCCTATCCACATTTACAGGAAATCCATCCTGTTAGTTGAGGGCAGAGGCCAGCAGCACTCTGCCCTGTTGCCAGCCCTTCTGCTGGAAACCACACGCCATCTGCTCTGGCAAACTGTTTGGGTTTATGCTAGTGGAGACAGCAGGCCCATCCACTGACACCAGATCAAGCTGCAGTTGTGAGGTGCCAATTGCATTCTCTCCTTGGGTCCTGATCTGCTGCTCGGGAGTGACCGCCACCTCCTCACCCTGGGCCTACAGAACTGCTGCAGGTGTGGGGAAGAGGTCTTGGACCCTCTGTCCGGTTGCCAGTGCTTCAGCTGGGTTGGTGTCATCATTCCGGGGCGCTGTCTGCTGTTGGAACTCCCTTTCACTGGTATTGTCTCCTAGGTGCACAAACCCTTGTTGGGGAGGGGAAATGGCTGCTTCTCCTCCCTGCATCTCTGAAATCCACTGGGAAAGAGGAACCATCACCTTCTCACCTCGGCCTCCGAAACTGCCACGGGTGTAGAGCAGGGGTCTGCAGTACTCTGTCCTGCTGCCAGTACTTGAGCAGGTGATGCATAATTTATAACATCCTCTGATGAACAGTCCTTTAAGTCCATACATTCTGTAATCTGTGGCTGGAAAGATGAGCCGACTGCCCCAGCTCCCTGGAACTCCACAGTTGTTGCCGGTGCTGGGTAGAGTTTGGTAGCACTCTGCCCTGTTGCCAGCATTTCTGCTGCGGACTCCACATCATCCACTCCAGCTAACCATTGGGGCAGGAGGCTGGATTCCTCCACTCCCAAACTGTGTAGCTGCCATTGTGGAGGTGAGCTGGCTGCTTCCTTTTCCATTCCCTCATCTGGCTGCTGGGACGAAATGTCTATGGTACTGTCTCCCAGGTGCACAGATCTTTTCTGGGGAGGAAAGACAGCTTTCTCCACCCTGGCCGACTGTTGGGGAGGGACAATAAACACCTTCTCTCCCTTCTCCCCCTGCATCTGCTGCTGGGAAGTGATCACCACCTTCTCCTCCTGAGCCCCTGGAACTGCCACAGGTGTGGAGCAGAGGTCTTGGACCCTCCGCCAAGTGACCAGCGCTTCAGCTGGAGAAGTTCCTTGCAACTCCACAGATACTGCTGTTGGTGCTGGGCAGAGCACAGTGAAGTTGGGTCCTGATACCAGCTCTTCTGCTGGAGGCTCATCAGGTTGTTCTTCCTCTGCAGAAAGGTCTATCAAATTCCCTGTCTCTGCAACTGGTGTCTGGGGATAGAGGTTCACCATCTCCTGTCCGTGGAACCCAGAAGATGCTATCGAGGAAGAGGTTAGCAGAGCTCTGCCCTGATGTCAGCACTTCAGCTTTGGGGATGGCAATCTCCAGATTTTCCACTGCTGATTCTCTGGCATTCTGCTGGACAGGCATATTCCTCCATCCAAGATCATCCCATTCAGAAACAGGATCATCAAGGTCAGTCAGTACTTGCTGCATCCGCCATAAGACCTCCGCGTCCATAGCTGCGGGGGCAGGTCGGCAAAGCACACTGTTACTCTGCCACATTGCAGACTCTTCATCCAGGATTTCAGAGCTGTCAACTGGTATTTCCTGATAGTCCCAGGCAAAGGGAGCCCAGCCCTGGCGCTGAGCAGAGTCTAGCAGCCATCTGTAGGTGATCTCCAGCTCCTATTCCTGAATGGCCAGAAACTCTATATCTTCCATATCTTCTAGCCCTTCTCTGAAATCCATTATTTCGTCCAACCGCCACTCCAAATCACTCCCAAAGTTAAGGTCCCCTGTCAGCTTCACATACAACAGTCCCAGGCTGCCATAGCCAAAGCCTTCCGTTGAGCTGTCATCCGCTATCCAAGGGCATGCTTGGGATACATGCCACTGGAGGGCTGTGTAGCTCTCATCCAGCTGCATCTCTGCCCAAACCAGCCTGCTTAATTCAGCTGTCTGCTCCTTGTGCGGTTTTTCTCCCAAAAACAGCACCCGCAATCCATACTGTGACCAGTACCTTTCCTGGATGGAGGGGATAACTTTCCTGGTGTCGCTGCTCACGGGTTAGCCCTTTCTTCTAAAGTTTGCAGTGGATAGAATCAAACCATCCCAGCAGGACCTGCTCTGATACTGGTCCTCTGTGCTGTATCTGCATCTCTCGTAACCTCCTTCTGAATTCCTCTTCCATGGTGGCTGGTATCTGTACTTCTCCTCTCCTGGTATCTGGACCTTGGATCCAGGTGAAAGTTTGGATGTCCCAGACTGAAGGAAGCATCCTGCCGCTTGCCACCAATGTAACGAAATGTCCCGCACTCCGCTTGGGTGCTTTCGTCATATACCACTTCCTCCCAGTCTGAATATAGATATCAGATATTCCAACCGCTCACAAGCACAAAACAATATGATGCTCATTTACTTGCTGAACATGGATTGTTTATTAGAACCTAAATACAAGTCTTATATACAGTAGAAGAGGAGGTCCCCCCCTCCTGTTCATATTACTCTAACAATACACCTGTAACCAGAAACCTAATTAACATGAGCTAATTAACTAATCCCTTAAAGCAGCATATGTGGCTCCGTGCCCTCCTGAGCATTGTTATGATTAATCAGGATTTCACTACAGGTCAGACTTGCTGTTACCGAGCTTCACACAGTAGATTATACATTATCATAAGTATAAACACAGGACACCTTCTCACAATAGCAGGAGCTCCAGTAAGAGTCAGCCTGTCTCCTACATTGTACAGAGGCCAATGTGATCAGCTCTCTTAACTAACATGTTGAGTTTAGAATCAAACAAACCAAGAACAGTCTTTACATATATCTTGGGAGATATTGTGGATAAATATTACTGTCCCATTTTAAGTAATCCAAGATATATTTTCTCAGGATGGCACAGGGTGACTTAGACATAAGAGGTGCATGGGGAGCTGAAACATGGGTCTCCCAAGCTTTCCAAGGGATTCTTGGTTCCACGGGCCCTCCTGTCACAATAGGAAATTGGGATAGAATGCCTTTTGCTACTAAATGTTGGTTTCTAATATCTGCTATTGGAGTATGCTATAATGTTACATCTGTATTGTAATGTATATTCTTGGCCACTAGGTGGGGCTGTATGGTCTCTTTAGAAAGCCAATGTCTTAATGCGGTCTTACAATGCTGGAAGCTGTAATTGTTTACTTGTTTATGTACATCACAGCTTTGTATTGTACTGTGAGTATTTCTGGAATCTGTATGCTTGATTTTGTTTAATAAAACATTCTTTTGACAAAAAAAAGAGCAGGTTTGCCTAGAGATAGCCCATTCCTCCTTAAAGGTACATGGATGCACGGCACACCCAGTGATGGCAGCTGAAGGTATCCAGTGCATCCTTTGCTAGCCTTTGCAGCAAGGATTAAGTCGCAAGCATATGTGTAAGCCACAGTGGCCGGGTTGAGGCACCCCAGTGTACTGTGGTCCTAACTATAATTTTGAGAGTCTCCCAAATTGAAGCACATATAGCAATGAATAGATTAGGAGCTAGTTTGCCTGGTGGGATCCCACCCCTTCTTGAAGGTACATGCATGCATGGAACACCCAGCAATAGCACAATGGCAGCTGGAGGTATCCAATGCCCCACTGCACCAATTCACCAACTCTACAAACAAATGGCAACCACCCCAACCTATAACTGACCTTTGCAGCAAGGAGCACATGGAAGGGCAACACATATCAAAAGCAAATTAAAATTCCCATCTCACTTGCCAGCTAGTCTGCAAAAAAACAAATTGACCCGTCTATCAGGGTCAATAGTGACCATGCTGATTTTCATGTGCATTTTCTGTACCACTTATACATTGTACACAGGATGCCTCTTGATCTCATGTATCAGATAACTTTTTCCTTTTAAGTATACTTGTTTTCCTATCCTACACAAACATTCTTCAATAAATACATACATGATATATGTTATTTGGACATATTTTCTTACTGCATTTTTACCTTATATTTGTTTATACAATATACTGTATATAATATGTGACTTTATGGTTTCACGTAAGGTGTACTATAAAGGGTTAATTTGCTGTGTGTTAGGAATCGGTTATTTTAGTAACTAGTTATTAAAGCGGAGTTCCACTCATTTTTCTGTTTATTAAAAGTCAGCAGTTACAAAAGTGTATAAATATATATAATAATAAAATGGGGATTGTTGCCATTTTTTTATGTTACATGGTATTTGCTCTCTTATGAACTAAAAAAAAAAAAAAAACAGTAAAATTGGCCCAATTTTTTTGTATAATGCGAAAGATAATGTTACGCCAAGTAAATAGATACCTAACATGTTATGCTTTGAAATTGCACACACTCGTGGAATGGCGACACATGGTGTACTTAAAAATCTTTGAAATTTAATTTTTGAAAATTATTGCTCTCACTCTGATGATTGCAGTGATACCTCATATGTGTGATTTGAACATCATTTACATTTGCGAGCGCGACTTAAGTATGCGTTTTCTTTGCTGCGAGAGCTCACGGGGATGGGGCGCTTTAAAAAAAATATATTTTCTTATTTATTCTTTTATTTTTTAACATTGTCCCTTTAAAAAAAAAAAAAAAATCTGATCACTTTTATTGCTGTCACAAGGAATGTAAACATCCCTTGTGACAGTAATAGGTGGTGACAGGTACTCTTTATGGAGGACCGATGGACCCAATCAGGGGTCTAAAAGACTTAAAAGTATTCTGATCGCCAAAATCTGTGTTTCTGAATACTGTAATTTCTTTTTAAATCGGTGCTATTGGCAGCCGAGTAAACCGGAAATACCATTATGACGTCGCTTCCAGGATTTTACATCGGAGACCCGATCGGAGCCGAATCCAGCTTCGTACGGGTCTCAGCCTAGGCAGCGGACACACGGAATGGTGATTTTGGCCTCCCGGTGGGACGGGAGGCCCAGGTAGTGCGGCAGAAGGCGTCAGGAGGGGGGACGTCCCTTCCCGCTCCTTTAGGATAACAGCCGAGTGCTTTTAGCCACATTGGTTGTTATCACTAAAAAGCCAACCACTGGCTCTAGAAAATGGTACAGTTTTGCTGCAGGCATCATGCCGGTATAACCCCTTCAAGCCATGAACGCATATTTGCGTACGGTTGGCGTGAAGGGGATAAACATACACTCACCTGTCCTATGATCCAGCGATGCGGCCTCCCGAACCCTCAAATCTGTCTCTCACCTCTCCACTTTTGGGCGGAACTCCGCTTTAAGAAGTTCTTGTTGCATGCTCCTCCTCAGATGAAAAAGGCTCTACCTTCAAAACATGCAGGATTGGTGGAGAACAGAACACTGTAGTGGTGTTAGAATTGGTTACTCCTGGTTACAGCTTCCAGGGGATTGATCCGGAGGAAATACTTGTTCTAATAAGCCTATAGTACAGATTTTCTTTTGAGTACAATGATGGTTTTTAAAAATAAACAATATCTGTGATACTATTCAAGAAAGAATGCTTGTGTTTGTTTACATTATAGCACTATTATAGTTTGTGGTGAAGTAGAGGCTAATAGCGTCCATCACAGGAGGGCACAGAAAGGAGATGTGATGCCAGCCCTGTGTGCTGACATGGAGGCATGAAGCAAAGAATGGAAAGACTTTGAATTCTGTCTGTGAGTAAAGTAAAGGAGCAGTAGACTGAGCTTACCTGGGTATGTGAACTGACAGAGACAGTGCATGCTGTATTTCCAGAAGAAGAATTTATGAATGCCAGTGGAATATCTGCTGTGGATACAAAAAGGTACTTTCTAATGCAAGGTTGCTCCCTACAGGAACTTTTAGGATTACGGAACTGATTTCGAGATTTGCCTATGTATGGAAAGTACTGCATAGTTAAAGCGGCTCTCCAGTCATTTTTTCAACTTTCCATCTATTAAATCTTCTGCCCTTGTTGTTTTAACTTTGGATAGTAAACCATTTTTTTTTCTGCCAGTAAATACCTTATACAGCCCACTTCCTGTTTCTTGTCTGGTAATTATCCTAGGCGTATGGCATCATGCACATCTCTCTCTCTCACTCTTGTGAGAGTTTGCCAGGAAGGGAGGGAGAATGAGTGATAAGAGGGCCAATGAGAGCTGCAGAGCTGGAGGTGTGCCTCTGTGTAAAACCAGGAAGTGAACAGGCATCAGCTTCAGCTGCCCACAGTTACAATGGCTGCAGCAAGACTCAGTGGAGGGAGATTTCTGCAGCATATTTGGCAAGTACAGAAACACAGTATATATAAAATAATATTCAAAGTGGTTGGAGGGAAGCTTCAGAATGGCAAAGATGTTTTTATTACAGAAAAACAAAAGCCCAAAGGCTGAAGCTGTCCTCGAAATAAACAACAAATAACAAATAAGTGTATGAGATGAAAAATAAGTGTATGAGATAAAGCTGCCAGCGCCTGGAATTCTAGTATCAAATTCCAAAATTACAAATAAGAACACAAAAGATGCAGCGCTAAATAAAAATTGTGAAAATAATTATGGTGAAAAATGTGTGACTAAAAAAGACTAAAGCAGAATCTCATAAAAATACCAATATGTGATCAATGGTATACATATAAACCATAAACTTGTGAATAGTAATGAAAAAATACACTTTACAAGTAGAATATAAAGAGGCATAAGATAATCCCACAAAGTAACAGTCCATAAATAAACAAGGAAAAGCACTCATCCGTGAAAGTGCCGGAAAACGAAGGGTAATCTTCTGTATCACTTTACACCCAAGGTGAGTAATAAAATCCGCTTACCGGATGGCGATGAAGGCTATTACGGCAGTCTCACCCAGCACATGGAAATCGGTCTCCCCACAACCCAAAGTGCAGTGCAGCAACTAGCAGTGGATGATTCTCGGGAATATGAAACAAAAAATATCCATATGGTAACATGTACAAAAAGGTGGTTGTCATGGTTATGCAATAGAGTTTGTTTGTCAGCTTACCTGTCTCCATGTGTTCATCTCCAAAGACCAGCTGTCTCTCACCTGACTGCTTTTATTAAATCTCCTCTAGCATGGCTCCACCCCAGCTAATATCGGAGAACTCTATATTAACCTCTGCACTGCAGGTCAGCCCTGCTGATCAACCTTTGTGTGTTTGGCTTCCTGTTCCTGCCTGCCGTGTGCCCTATGTTTATTTCTGTTACCGACCTGGAGCCAGTTGCAGTCCAGTCCATCCTCACCACTAGAGGCTCTGGTGAACACCTGCTGGCTCTTAGACTCCGCGCCCCAGGGAATCCTACGCTCTAACCCCGGTGGGATCCGTGTTGGTGTTCCAGCGGCCCTGCCTTCCTTATACCCGGACTCCCATCCACAGCAGTCAGCCGTAGGGTCCACTGCCTTGCGGTGCACTCCTGACCTGACAGTTTGATCAGCCATTGGACCCGGCTGACGTGCCGCTTCCTGCAGCCGATCCATTGCAGGGCATAGTTCGCAGACTCGAGACCCAGGAATCTAATCAGACTCAGGTGATGCTATTTCTTAAAGTGGATGTAAACCCAATGTCATCCTTTCTAAACTACTGCCATAGGGGTTATCTATAAGGATATACATGCCTCCTGCATGTATCTTTACCTGTCAAATGTCTCCCCTCTGTCTGTTATGAGAGCTGAAAAACTGCAGATTCTGTGGGTGGGTCTGTTGTCTGGAGCTCAGTGGGTGGAGTCGTGATGTCAGTAGACTCCCCGCCCACCTCTACACTCCCCTTGTCAATATGCATTTTCTCCTGTGTATTTCTAACTGAACTTCTGCTATGATCTCTAACATCCAGTGAAAAGACAGGAAAGTAACCACATGACTTCAGCATGCCAAATCATGCTGAGGTGTGGAACAGCCAATCCTTGCAGAGCTGCTGAAGAAAGGAGTGGGGGAGGGAATTGAAAAATCATGCATGTGTCTTAGGTTGTCACTCACAGCAAGGGGGAGTATTTGACAAAGTTTTTGTCAGTTTGTCAAGATTTCTCTCACTGAACAATAAAAGAGGATTGCTCAGAGATGGATTAACTCTGTGTGGCAAGACTGGGCTCAAATGATAGGAAATCTTATACTATATATACGTATGATATAAAAAAAAAAAAAAAATTTCGGGTTTACATCCACTTTAAGGATCTGGCTTCTCGCTTCGAGCAGCTCCAGGCCTCCTTGGGAAACCCGAACCTGCAGCCTCAAGTACAATTAGCAGCTGCACCTATCGCACCAGTTGCAGCCACACATTCATATTTACTGCCAGCTCCGTCCCATTTTTCTGGGGACTCCAAGGACTGCAGGGGCTTCCTCAGCCAATGCACCATTCATTTTGAGCTCCAGCCTCAAAACTTTCTGTCTGATCGGGCTAAGGTAGCCTATATCATTTCCCTCCTCTCTGGTGAAGCTTTAGCTTGGGCTGGCCCCCTGTGGGAGAAGAATGACCTGGTGGTTTCCAGCCTGTCTGACTTCTTGAAGCTTTTTCATAATATCTTCGAGGAGCCAGCTCGGGTTTCTTCAGTGGCTAGCGCCCTTTTACGCCCTCGCCAAGAATCTTGTTCAGTGAGACAATATGCGCTTCAGTTCCGTATCCTCACAGCTGAATTGAGCTGGAACAATGAGGCCCTGGTCGCAACCTTTTTACATGGCCTCTCTGACCGGGTGAAGGACGAATTAGCAGGAAGAGCCATCCCCGCAGGTCTGGACAATGTAATTTCCTTGTGCAATCAGATTGACATTCATTTCCAGGAAAGGTCCCTAGAAAAAAGATGCCAGCACCCTCTAGGTCCTAGTCAGCCAGAACTCTTCCCTGTCACTCTGTGGAGCATCCTCTGCCTGCTGAGGAGCCTATGCAGCTGGGCCAGACTAGACTAACCCCCATAGAATGTGCTAGACGCAGAACTCTAGGCTTGTGTCTTTATTGTGGGGGCAAGAGTCATTTTTGTGACTCCTGCTCGCTTCATTTGGGAAACGCTCGGGTCTAATACATTTGGAAGGTGGAGTATTGGACCCAGAAACATCACCTTCTCGTCTTCTTCTTCCGGTGTTCCTCCATGTAGGCCCTTCTCCCCAATCGGTACTAGCATATCTGGACTCCGGGGCTGCCGGCAATTTTATGGACTGGCAAACTGCTTCTTCTATGAAGCTTACCCTTTCTCCCCTCGCTACACCACTGGTAGTCTCAGCAGTTGATGGCACTGTGCTTCCAGGGGGTCCTATACGTTTCCAGACGCTACCTATTAGGATGTCGGTAGGGATACTCCACCAGGAGTGGATTTCCTTCCTCATTCTACCCAAGGCCTCTACCCCCATTGTATTGGGCCTTCCTTGGCTACAGCTCCACTCGCCTCATGTGGACTGGGTCTCTGGGCAGATCCTGGCTTGGGGTCCTTCGTGTTTCTCATCCTGTCTTCTCAAGGTGGTCCCCAAGGAGAGACTTCCCATTGCTACCACATCTGTATCTCCTGATCTTCCTGTGGCATACAGCGATTACCGGGATGTGTTCTGTAAGAGGTCTGCTGAGGTGCTTCCTCCCCACAGATCTTTTGACTGTGCCTGGGCAACTCTGCCCAGGGGTCATACCTACCCTCTGTCCATTCCAGAGACCCAGGGCGTGTCTGAGTATGTCACCGAGAATCTGGAGAGAGGTTTCATCTGGAAATCCTCGTCGCCTGCAGGAGCAGGGTTCTTTTTCGTTGCTAAAAAGGATGGTACCCTCAGACCCTGCATCGACTATTGAGGGTTAAACGCAGTGACCATCAAAAATCGATACCCCTTACCTCTAATATCTGAGCTATTCGACAGGTTGAAGGGGGCTTCCATTTTCACCAAGTTGGATCTCAGAGGTGCATACAATCTCATTAGAATACGGGAAGGTGACGAATGGAAGACTGCGTTTAACACTAGGGATGGGCATTACGAATACCTGGTTATGCCTTTTGGTTTGTGTAATACTCCAGCTGTGTTCCAGAACTTTGTCAATGATATTTTCAGGGATCTACTGTACCAGTTTGTTGTCATCTATCTGGATGACATTCTCATCTTTTCCGAAAATCTGTTTGCTCACAGAAACCATGTCCGCACTGTTCTTCAGCGCCTTAGAGAGAATAATCTCTATGCCAAGCTGGAGAAATGTTCCTTTGAATGTCCTGAGGTCCTGTTTCTGGGATGTTTTGTTTCTAGTTTGGGTCTTCGCATGGATCCCGGAAAGGTCTCAGCCATTACCAACTGGCCCCTTCCTGCTAGCCTCAAGGCCACACAGCGCTTTCTTGGCTTCACAAATTATTATAGGCAGTTCATAAGGAATTAATCTTCCATTGCCGCGCCTATTATCGCTTTAACCGAGAAGGGTGCGAATGCAAGACTGGCCTTCCGAGGCTGTCTCTGCATTTCACGATCTGAAACAGGCCTTTGTTTCTGGACCTCTCTTGAGGAGACCAAATCCTGGGGACCCATTTTTTATTGAAGTAGATGCTTCTTCGATGGGGGTGGGAGCTGTGCTTCTTCAGTTCTTTGAGAAGAGATGTCAACCATGTGCGTTCTTCTCCCAAAAAATTTCTCAGGCAGAGAGAAATTATGCCATTGGTGATCAGGAACTTCTCGCAATTAAATTGACGTTGGAAGAGTCGCGTCATCTCTTGGAGGGTTCCCCTCACTCCATTATGATCTTTACTGATCACAAGAATCTACAATACCTACAGAATGCTAAACGTCTGAACCCCAGACAGGCCAGGTGGAGTCTCTTCTTTTCTCATTTTAAATTCAGGATTACGTACAAACCTGGTTCCTGCAACAGTCGGGCTGATGCGCTCTCTAGGTCATTTGACACTTTGGACGAGGAGTCCACCCCTGATCCTGAGCTGATCATTCCGACCTCATGCATTGTTGCCCATTCTACCACCATGGAATCAAAAATTCCTCCTGGTAAGACCTTTGTTCCCACGGAGCTAAGAGCTAAAATCCTTCATTGGGGACATGATTCCAAGGTGGCAGGTCATGCTGGGTTCCTCCGATCCTCCTTGCTCATCAGTCATCTCTACTGGTGGCCTAACCTCTGCTCGGATGTTAAAGAGTACGTTAAGGCTTGTCATGTCTGTGCTCAGTCTAAATCTTCCACACTAGCCCCTGCTGGTCTTCTCATGCCCTTGCCCATTCCTAAGGAGCCCTGGTCTCACATCGCCATGGATTTTATCACCGATATTCCACTGTCGGAGAATAATACAGCCATTTGGGTGGTAATCGATCGGTTCTCCAAGATTGCTCATTTTGTTCCTCTTCCTGGTCTCCCTTCTGCCTCTGCCTTGATTCCCATTTTCGTACGAGAGATTTTCCGCTTTCATGGTGTTCCTTCCCATGTTGTTTCGGACAGGGGTGTTCAGTTTACGTCCCGTCATCTTTGCAAATCCCTCAACATTACCTTGGATTTTAGCTTTTCTTACCATCCCCAATCCAATGGCCAGACTGAGAGGGTTAATCAGGGGTTGGAGGTCTTTCTCTGTACCTTGGTCTCGGCTCATCACGATGATTGGGCATCACTACTTCCGTGGGCAGAGTTCTCCCACAATAATCATGTCAACGTCAGTTCTCAGAAAACACCTTTTATAACTGTTTATGGAAGACATCCTCAACTCCCTCTTCCTATGACCTGTTGACATTCCAGCCTTGGCTACTGTTCAGGAATCATTCATTCCATGTGGGCTGATTTTCATGATTCCCTCCAGAAAGCTGCCAACAAATTCAAGTGTTTTGCTGACCGTTGCAGGCGTAAGCCACCTTCTCTTCAGCCAGGAGACAAAGTCTGGCTCTCCACCAGGAACATCAAACTCCGGGTTCCTTCTCTCAAATTTGCCCCAAGATTTATTGGTCTGTACACCGGTTTGTTTCAAGCTCCAGATTCCCAAAAGCCTCAAAATCTCTAACTCCTTCCATGTTGCCCTTCTGAAGCCTTTAGTCCTCAATAAGTTCAATAAGTTCTCTCGTCCTCTCTCTACCGCAGCGCCGATCTCTGAGGATAATCAGGAGTACGAGGTTAGCCAAATTTTTGATTCCTGACTCTGTAGAGGCATTCTCCAGTACCTCATGCATTGGAAGGGGTTTGGTCCTGAGGAGAGGTCGTGGATCAAGGCTTCTGAGGTATTTGCACCTCGTCTGTTAAGGAAGTTTCATTTGAAGTTCCCCTCTAAACCTGGTCCCAGGCGGGGAAGGGGGAGGCCTCGTAAGAGGGGGGGTACTGTCATGGTTATGCAATAGAGTTTGTTTGTCAGCTTACCTGTCTCCATGTGTTCATCTCCAAAGACCAGCTGTCTCTCACCTGACTGCTTTTATTAAGTCTCCTCTAGCATGGCTCCACCCCAACTCCTATCAGAGAACTCTATATTAACCTCTGCACTGCAGGTCAGCCCTGCTGATCAACCTTTGTGTGTTTGGCTTCCTGTTCCTGCCTTTCGTGTGCTCTACATTTATTTCTGTTACCGACCTTGGCGTGTTCTTTACTATTCCTGTCTGCTCGTGACCCTGACCTTTGGCGTGTCCCCAACTATCCCTGTTTACCTGTGACCCTGAACCTCGGCGTGTACTCTGTTGTCCTTGTCTGCTTGTGGCCCTGACCTTGGCTTATTCCTTTACTATCGCTATCCTTCTGTTGCCTACTGTGGTTGTGAGCTGGGGGACCCTGGGGGTCCTCACCACTAGAGGCTCTGGTGAACACCTGCTGGCTCTTAGACTCCGCGCCCCAGGGAACCCTATGCTCTAACCCCGGTGGGATCCGTGTTGGTGTTCCAGAGGCCCTGCCTTCCTTATACCCGGACTCCCATCCACAGCAGTCAGCCGTAGGGTCCACTGCCTTGTGGTACACTCCTGATCCCAACGGTGTGCATCTGTCACCTAGCCTCAAGGTGACCTGACAGTGGTTTATTGAGAATAAAAAACGCACTTACAATGTTGCAATCAGTAAGTAAAGGTGGGATTTATCATAAAATAAGGTCCTGGTGTCTCCGTCTGTAAACCTTCACTTCCTACGTTTGTATGTTAGCCATCACAATGACGTCACCATCACAGGCCCCTCTGTAACACCCTTGTAACATTTGTCTTGCTGTCTGTGCAACTCTTGAGAAGATTTCACCTCACTTTCTGTCCCAATGACAAATGTTTTTTGAAAATTTGGGGGTTTTAGTGAAACAAGGATTGGTGATAAAGCATCAGTGAAGAGGAGACACGTTTTTCCAATATTAACTCTTACAGGAGAGAATTTCCCTTCCTAAGGGTAGATATCATCTCACTTCCTGTTGTCTCCTTCTGTTTGCAAGTAGGAGTCGTTTGTAAGTTGGATGTTTGAAAGTAGGGGCCTGCCCTATATACTCTGCAGAAATTGGGGCCTTAGGTGTTGGTGTTGCCACAACACTGTAAGCCCTCACAGTTACTCTTGGTGGGCGCAGGAACGGGCCCTGCTGTGAAATATTAGTTCAAGAATTGTAATTACATGCCATTGTTGAACAGGGGCAGAAAAATTGGGCCTTTAGTGGTGCTGGTGCCACAACACTGCAACCCTTCACAGATGCTATAGTTGGAGTGCAGAAACAAGTCCTGCTGCAAAGTATTGCATCAAAAATTGTAATTACACGCCCCTGTTAAAAAGGGGGTGAAAAATTGGGCCTTAGGCACTGGTGCTGGTGCCACAACACTGCAACCCCTCACAGATACAATATTTGGAGTGAAGGAATGAGCCCTGCTGCAAAGTATTGCATCAAAAATTGTAATTACACGCCCCTGTTAAACAGGGGCTGAAAAATTGGGCCTTAGGCACTGGTGCTGGTGCCACAACACTGCAACCCCTCACAGATACTCTAGTTGGAGCGCAGGAATGAGCCCTGCTCCAAAATATTGCATCAAAAATTGTAATTACACACCCCTGTTAAACAGGGGCTGAAAAATTGGGCCTTAGGCACTGGTGCCACAACACTGCAACCCCTCACAGATACAATAGTTGGAGTGCAGGAATGAACCCTGGTGCAAAGTATTGCATCAAAAATTGTAATTACATGCCCCTGTTAAACAGGGACTGAAAAATTGGGCCTTAGCCACTGGTGGCGGCACCCAGAACCAAAAATGTTCTTACAAGCTATCAGCATGATCATTGAGGAGGAAGAGGATAATCACTCAGCATAACAGGATAGTCACTCAGCATCAGCTTAAGCAGTCTTGAAGGGATCTGACATTTAAAAAAAAAATATTCGGTTACATCAGCATCAGGTGCTTGGTAGCTGGTGATGATCCAAGACTGATTCATTTTTATAAAAGTCAGTCAAACGACCGAGTCGGTGGACAGGCGCACCCTGTGATCAGTTACAAAGCCTCCAGCAGCACTGAATGTGCGTTCCGAAAGAACGCCGGATGCAGGACAGGCCAGTAGCTCAATTGCATACTGTGCAAGCTCTGGCCAGTGATCCATCCTCAAGACCCAGGAACCCAGAGGATTTTCGGTCGGAAAGGTGTCCAAGTCAGATCTTGCCCCTAGGTATTCCTGCTCCATGTAAAACAGACGCTGGCGATGGTTGCTGGAACGATCATACCTTGGGGCTGCGGACTAAAAAATTGTCTGAACGCATCGGTCAGATGGTCAGATGGCCACCTTCTCCACCGCTCCTTCTTTGACTGACCGAAGCCTCAGCAACACGTTGTCCAGGAACAGGAGTCTGTAACCTCCCAGTCTCTGGGAACGCATTGCACAGACCTTTCTGCAAGGCCTCCTGAAGATGTTTCATCCTCTGCTCCCTCTGCGACGGCAAGATAAGGTCCGCAACCTTACCCTTGTAACGTGGATCAAGGAGGGTTGCCAGCCAGTATTGATCCCTCTCCTTGATACCACGAATACCAGGACCCTTCCACAGGCTTTGCAGGATCACGGAGGCCATGCAGCGTAGGTTTGCTGAGGCATTCAGTCCTGAGTCCTCTGGGTCACCAAGGATGACATGATCCGCAGCCACCTGCTCCCAGCCATGTACAAGTCCATGGGTTTCTTGGGACTGTAAATGATCCCTTGAAGACTGCTGCTTATGCTGAGTGCCAGGCTCCACCTTCATGCTGACACAATCTTTCTCCTCCTCCTCCTCCTCTTCCTGTGTGATCGGTGGGCACACAGGAACACTGTCTGGATAAGGGGGCCTTGAGAGCTAAGGAAGTCCTCCTCTTCCTGCCTCTGTTCTGCCTCAAGTGCCCTGTCCATTATTCCACACAGCATGTGCTCCAACAGGTGGACAAGAGGAACAGTGTCACTGATGCATGCACTGTCACTGCTCACCATCCTCGTGGCCTCCTCAAATGGTGACAGGACAGTGCATGCATCCCTGATGAATGCCCACTGGCATGGGGAAAAAAAAACAAGCTCCCCTGACCCTGTCCTGGTGCCATAGTTGCACAGGTACTCATTGATGGCCCTCTGCTGTGTGTGCAGCCGCTGCAGCATGGCCAACGTTGAGTTCCACCTGGTGGGCATATCACAGATTAGGTGGTTCTTGGGCAGGTTAAATTCCTTTTGGAGGTCAGCCAGCTGAGCACTGGCATTATATGACCGGTGGAAATGCATACAGACTTTCCTGGCCTGCCCCAGGACATCCTGTAAGTCTGGGAACCTGCCCAAGAACCGCTGCACCACCAAGTTAAGGACGTAAGCAAAACAGGGCACATGGGTCAGTTGTCCCTGTCAGAGGGTGGAGAGGAGGTTCGTGCCATTGTCGCAAACCACCATTCTTGCCTTAAGCTGGCATGGCATCAACCTCCTCTGAGCCTGCCCCTGCAGAGCTGACAGAATCTCTGCCCCATTGTGGCTCCTGTCCCCCAAGCACACCAGCTCAAGCACCGCATGGCATATTTTGGCCTGCGTACTTGCGTAGCCCCTTGAATGCCTACGGAGCACCGCTGGTTCCGAGGACAAAGCACAGGAAGAGGCTATGGAAGAAGAAGAAGAGGAGGGGGTGGAGTAGAGAGGTGTGGCAGAATCACCAGTAGTAGCATTTTGAAAGCGTGATGGCGGAACAGCCTCCAACACTATTGCACCTTGTCCTGCATCCTTCCCAGCTGCCAGCAGAGTCACCCAATGCACCGTGAAAGATAGGTAACGTCCCTGTCCATGCCTGCTGGACCATGAGTCAGCGGTAATATGTACCTTACTGCTGACCGCCCTGTCCAGCGAGGCCAAGACATTGCCTTCCACGTGGCGGTAGAGAGCCGGAATCACCTTCCGTAAAAAAAAGTGGCGTTTGGGATCCTGCCACTGAGGAACCGCACATTCCACAAACACACGGAAGGGGGCAGAGTCTACCAACTGAAAAGGCAGCAGTTGAAGTGCTAGCAATTTAGCCAAGCTAGCATTCAACCGCTGGGCATGTGGATGGCTGGGAGCGAACTTCTTTTGGCGGTGCAGCAGCTGGGGCAGGGAAATTTGCCTGGTACAATCTGACGTTGGTGTACCGATAGCAGATTGCCCGTACTTGGATGTGACACACCTAATTCTACACCTTCATTCCTCTCAGTGCAGGTCTCAGAGATGACTGAAGGTTAAGTGGGGTTGAAGATCCCAACTGATGAGGAGTAGGGATGAGCTTCGAGTTGGAGTCGAACTCATGTTCGACTCGAACATCGACTGTTCGCCAGTTCGCCGAACAGCGAACAATGTGGGGTGTTTGCGGCAAATTTGAAAGCCGCGGGAACACCCTTTAAAAGTCTATGGGACAAATCAAAAGTGCTAATTTTAAAGGCTTATATTCATGGTATTGTCATAGAAAGTGTTTGGGGACCTGGGTCCTGCCCCAGGGGACAAGGATCAATGCAAAAAAAAGTTTTAAAAATGGACATTTTTTCGGGAGCAGTGATTTTAATAATGCTTAAAGTGAAGCAATAAAATTGTAATATTCCTTTAAATTTCGTACCTGGGGGGTGTCTATAGTATGCCTGTTAAGGGGCAAATCTTTCTCGTGTTTAGAGCAGTCTGACAGCAAAATGACATTTCAAAGGAAAAAAAGTCATTTAAAACTACTCGCGGCTATTAATGAATTGCCGGTCCGACAATACACATAAAAGTTAATTGATAAAAATGGCATGGGAATTCCCCACAGGGGAACCCCATGCCAAAATTTAAAAAAAAAATGACTTTGGGTCCCCCTAAATTCCATACCAGGCCCTTCAGATCTGGTATGGATTTTAAGGGAAACCCCGCGCCAAAATAAAAAAAAATGGCGTGGGGTCCCCCAAAAATCCATACCAGACCCTCATCCAAGCACGCAACCTGGCAGGCCGCAGGAAAAGAGGGGGGATGAGAGAGAAGCCCCCCTCCTGAACCGTACCAGGCCACATGCCCTCAACATTGGGAGGGTGCTTTGGGGTAGCCTCATCCCCAAAACCCTTGCACGGTGGTTGTGGGGGTCTGCGGGTGGGGGCTTATTGGAATCTGGAAGCCCCCTTTAATAAGGGGACCCCCAGATCCCAGCCCTCCCCCCTATGTGAAATGGTAAAGGGGTACCTACCATTTCACAAAAAAACTGTCAAAAATGTTAAAAATGACAAGAGACAGTTTTTAACAATTCCTTTATTTAAATGCTTCTTCTTTCTTCTATCTTCTTTCTTCTTTCTTCTATCTTCTATCTTCCTTCGGTTTCTTCCTCCATCTTCTTCTTCTTCTGGTTCTTTCTCCGGTGTTGTCGTCCGGCATCTTCCTCCGCGGCGTCGGCGTCTTCTTCCCTTCTTCTCCTCAGGCCACTCCGCATCCATGATGCCACCCATTACGTAACCCCGCCCCCTTCTGACGTCATGGGAAATGCCACAGTGAAGTCCCCATCAAGTCCCCGTGCGTCAGAGGGGGGCAGGGTCACCGGGTGTCACCTGTTACGTAACCCCGCCCCTTCTGACATCACGGGGAATGCCACAAGGAAGTCCCCGTCAAGTCTCTGTGCGTCAGAGGGGGGCGGTGTCACCGGGTGGCTCCGCCCCCCGTTATTTAAGAACCGTCAGAAGAGGAGAAGCGTCACACAGCGGGAGCCTCCCTTCATGCCATCATGGATGCGGAGTGGCCCGAGGAGAAGAAGATAAGAAGACGCCGCGGAGGAAGATGCCGGATGAGAACACCGGAGGAAGAACCAGAAGAAACAGAAGAAGAAGATACTGAAGGAAGATAGAAGATAGAAGTAAGAAGATAGAAGAAAGAAGAAGCATTTAAATAAAGGAATTGTTAAAGACTGTCTCTTGTCATTTTTAAAATTTTTGACACTTTTTTTGTGAAATGATAGAGGTACTTTTATACCCCCTTACCATTTCACACAGGGGGGAGGGCCGGGATCTGGGGGTCCCCTTTTTAAAGGGGGCTTCCAGATTCCGATAAGCCCCCCACCTGCAGACCCCCACAACCACCGGGCAAGGGTTGTGGAGATGAGGCCCTTGTCCCCATCAACATGGGGACAAGGTGTTTTGGGGGGCTACCCCAAAGCACCCTCCCAATGTTGAGGGCATGTGGCCTGGTATGGTTCAGGAGGGGGTTGCTCTCTCGTCCCCCCTCTTTTCCTGTGGCCTGCCAGGTTGCATGCTCGGATAAGGGTCTGGTATGGATTTTTGGGGGGACCCACACCATTTTTTTTTAAATTTTGGTGCGGTTTCCCCTTAAAATCCCTACCAGACCTGAAGGGTCTGGTAGGGATTTTGAGGGGGACCCCACGCCATTTTTTTTTTTTTTGGCCGGGGTTTCCCTTAATATCCATACCAGACCTTTTTTTTAATTTTGGTTCGGGGTTCCCCTGTGGGGAATTCCCATGCTGTTTTTATCAATGAACTTTTATGTGTTGTCGGACCAGCAATTCATTAATAGCCGCAAGTAGTTTTAAATGACTTTATTTCCTTTGAAATGTCATTTTGCTTTCAGACTGTTCTAAACACAGGAAAGATGCGCCCCTTTACAGGCATACTATAGAAACCCCCCAGGTACGAAATTTAAAGGGATATTACACTTTTATTGTTTCACTTTAAGCATTATTAAAATCACTGCACCCGAAAAAATGACCGTTTTTAAAACTTTTTTTGCATTGATCCATGTCCCCTGGGGCAGGACCCGGGTCCCCAAACACTTTTTATGACAATAACTTGCATATAAGCCTTTAAAATGAGCACTTTTGATTATTCGTGTTCGTGTCCCATAGGCTTTAACGGTGTTCGCGTGTTCGAACAAATTTTTTGCCTGTTCGCAAGTTCTGGTGCGAACCGAACAGGGGGGTGTTCGGCTCATTCATAATGAGGAGCAAGGAGAGGTCCTCCTTGTTCTTTGGTGTGGGTCTTTTAGGTGCGCTTGCCAACGAACTGCATGGCAGGTCGACATATGTCTGGTCAAGCATGTGGTGCCCAAGCGGGTGATGTTTTGGCCACATGAGATACGCTTGAGACATATGTTGCAAATAGCAGCGGTGCTATCTGATGCACTCGTCTCAAAAAAGCCCACACCAAATAACTTTTGGAATAACGCGCAGAGACAGCAGCGCCCTGCACATGCGGAGCTCTGCAGTGTGATGCATTCGGTGTGCTGCCCTTAAGCTGGCCCCTGGAGGGCATCCTGCCTCATTGGTGATGTGCCTTCTTCTCCTCTCTCCTATCAGGCACCCATGTGGAGTCAGTGACCTCATCATCCCCTCCCTCCTCATCACTGGAGCAAAGCTGGCAGTATGCTGCATCTAGGGGAACATGGCTGCCAGACTGCTGTCCTTCTTGGGCACCCCCTTCTCTCTGGGCTCACTTTACTGCCTTCCTCTAGCTGGGTACCATCATCGGAACCTTCAAAACGCTGGGCATCCTCCTGGAGCATGTACCCAACACTGTGGTCAAACAGTTCGGGGGAATCTTCAGGAGGACATGGTGGGGCTAGGGAAGGAGTGACTGATGCCACTGAGCCGAGGGAAGAGGCCACGTTGGCAGCTGCTTTGCCAGACAAAGTACCCTGAGCCGGGGTGAGAGAGGATGAGGAGGATGAGGACGGCTTGGTCATCCATTCTACCAAGTCTTCCACATGTTGCGGCTCAATGTGCCAGCTTCCAAAAAAAAGGACAAGCGTGTCCCACGGCCACGTGCTGATGAGGATGCACCGTCTCCATGACCAGCACCGTTGCCTCTAGACACAGAGTCTGCTTGCCCTCTTTTATTGGCTTGTGACTGTCTGCCTCTCCTTGTTGGCCTTCCAGACATATTAATGGCCTGCAGTGAGATGTAGCTTCACAAAGCTGGGATGTATATATATATACTGATACTGCAGCTAGCAGAAATAACTGCCTGCCTGTAGTATTATTAGTATGAGAACACCAGCAATTGTCTTCAGGTAGCTTTAGGTGCATACTGTGCAGAGGACACAGTACACTAACTGTAAATACTGCAGCTTCCTGCCTGTGGTACTAATAGGGTCAGAAGAACACCACCAATTTTCTTCAGGTAGCTTTAGGTGCACACTGTGCAGAGGACACAGTACACTAACTGTAAATACTGTAGCTGCCTGCCTGTGGTATTAATAGGATCAGAACAACAGCAACTGTCTTCAGGTAGCTTTAGGTGCACACTGTGCAGAGGACACAGTGCACTAACTGTAAATACTGCAGCTGCCTGCCTGTGGTACTAATAGGATCAGAAGAACACCACCAATTTTCTTCATGTAGCTTTAGGTGCACAATGTGGAAAGGACACAGTACACTAACTGTAAATATTGCAGCTGCCTGCCTGTGGTATTAATAGGATCAGAACAACAGCAATTGCCTTCAGGTAGCTTTAGGTGCACACTGTGCAGAGGACGCACTACACTAACTGTAAATACTGCAGCTGCCTGCCTGTGGTACTAATAGGATCAGAAGAACACCACCAATTTTCTTCAGGTAGCTTTAGGTGCACACTGTGCAGAGGATGCACTACACTAACTGTAAAAACTGCAGCTGCCTGCTGTACTAATAGGATCAGAAGAACACCACCAATTTTCTTTAGGTAGCTTTAGGTGCACACTGTGCAGAGGATGCACTACACTAACTGTAAATACTGCAGCTGCCTGCGGTACTAATAGGATCAGAAGAACACCACCAATTTTCTTTAGGTAGCTTTAGGTGCACACTGTGCAGAGGATGCACTACACTAACTGTAAATACTGCAGCTGCCTGCGGTACTAATAGGATCAGAAGAACACCACCAATTTTCTTTAGGTAGCTTTAGGTGCACACTGTGCAGAGGATGCACTACACTAACTGTAAATACTGCAGCTGCCTGCGGTACTAATAGGATCAGAAGAACACCACCAATTTTCTTCAGGTAGCTTTAGGTGCACACTGTGGAGAGGACGCACTACACTAACTGTAAATACTGCAGCTGCCTGCGGTACTAATAGGATCAGAAGAACGCCACCAATTTTCTTCAGGTAGCTTTAGGTGCACACTGTGCAGAGGACGCACTACACTAACTGTAAATACTGCAGCTGCCTGTGGTACTAATAGAATCATAAGAACAACACCAATTTTCTCAGGTAGCTTTAGGTGCACACTGTGCAGAGGACGTACTACACTAACTGTAAATACTGCAGCTGCCTGCGGTACTAATAGGATCAGAAGAGCACCAGCAATTTTCTTTAGGTAGCTTTAGGTGCACAATGTGCAGAGGACGCACTACACTAACTGTAAATACTGTAGCTGCCTGTCTGTGGTACTAATAGGATCAGAAGAACCCCAGCAATTTTCTTCAGGTAGCTGTAAATACTGCAAAAACACCTGCCTGCCTGTCAGTAGGAAGACAATAACAAGAACGGATCTAGCTAAACTGAATACAGTGTATATATATATATATATATATATATATATATATATATATATATATATATATATATATATATATATACAACACCTAAGATGCATATATATACACAATACACTATAAGTGCAGCTGACTCGCCTGCCTAATCTATCTAACGTAACTCAAATGACACTGTCTCTCTCTCTCTCTATCTCTCTCTCAATGCCGGAACACACTACACAAGGCCGACGTGCAGGCAGCCTTATATAGTGTGGGGCGTGTACTAAACCCCCTGAGCCATAATTGGCCAAAGCCACCCTGGCTTTGGCCAATTACAGCTCTCTGTACAGATGGTACTGTGATTGGCCAAGCATGTGGGTCATAGTGCATGCTTGGCCAGTCATCAGCCAGCAATGCACTGCGATGCTGCAGTGAATTATGGGCCGTGACACGCCACTCGTATCGTTCGCAATTCGCCGAACGGTCGAACATGCGATGTTCCAGTCGAACATGGGTTCGACGCGAACTCAAAGCTCATCCCTACTCATCAATGAACTTCTTGGCAATTTTGTCCAAAAAATAAATAATAGGTAACCATCCATATAGGATTTTCTCTGAATTTCACATTCATGAATGACAAACATAGGTGCCAGTGAACAGCAAATCTCACATGGATAGGAGTTGATTTACTAAACCCGGAGAGTGCAAAATCTGGTGCAGCTCTGCATAGAAACCAATCAGCTTCCAGGTTTTTTGTCAAAGCTTAATGGAAAAACTGAAGTTAGAAGCTGATTTTTAGTAAATCAACCCCATATTATTATTTATTACATGAATATCCTGAGGATGAATTTTCTGGCAATAACTGTTCCATGTGCTGAAACTGTCACAGTTTTAGTATGATGGAAAGCAATTGCTGACATGTTCATTTCATATTTATTTATTTTTTCATAATTTTATCACAAAAAACACTATGATCAGCACCTCTCCAAGAGCTGCTTTTTCACATCGCTAAATGTTTGTCAAAATTTTATAATATTTGGAGAATATTATTTATTCCTATTGTGGAACAGTAAAGGCAAAGCACAATATTGCGTGTCAACCAGCTTGTGTGTCCTTTGGAGAATTTTTTTTCTACAGTGAATGCTGCTAATTTGGAGATTTCATGTTATTTTTAATTATTTGTACAATTGCTTATTTGTACAATATGTTGCTGCTGATTTGAAAAAATCATCAATAAATTGTGTTTTTCCTTATTCTTCCTATATCTCCATAGGTAAATGAAAGTTATATAGGTTCTAAAAAATAAAGTATACTTTTTTGCTATAAACAACAAAAGCAGAAAGTTATTTTGTATTATACCAGTGCATCACTGAAACATTAAATAAAAAACAATGGTAACACTCTGGTTGCCAAGTTGTTTAAAAACCTCAGTTCTGAAATGATGAAGACGTAAAAAGATACTGGTCCGATAACAACTTGAACAAAACAATGCATTTTAAATTAACTCGGGAGTTGTTTCTAAAATGTTTCTCGGGTTTTCCCTCTTGGATGTCTTCTAATGTCTTGGTAGACCTTTGTTTAAAGACATTTTACAACAGTAGAAGCGGGATGCAATAAAATTACCTGCATCTTTCCTTACAAACCAAAATGTAATACTAGCCTTTCAATGTCTTTATTGCTGGTGAAGGAAAAAAAACTGTTGGTATGCATACATTTTTCTATTAGCAATGTTTGGAATGTCAAATCATTATTCTTTTCCAGTAATGATAAAAACTAAATATTAGGCTTGTCCACTAGATGGCATGGAATCTTAAAAAAAAAGAATATACTGAGCAACTTGTAACAAAAAAATAATAAAGTGTGAGCTATGTAACAAGCAAGTTACATTTTTTTATGTAAAATTAAATGAGAGGATATCCCTTTTCTTCTTATAATTATATGTAAATATTGTAAAACCCATAAGTATTTAAAATGCAAGAGTGTGACTAGTTTTCAAATTTTCGTACTTAAAGCCTTATTTTATCTGAATGTTAAATACAGAAAATATATAAATTATATTTTAATTTCAAACCGAAGGTAATGTCATAACCACGTTCCTGTTATGAACTAATTCTGAAAGAGACGGGTCTTTAAAGGTAACTAACACAATAGATCATTAAATCAATTGTTATTATTTAATCTTCCTAAGGCAATGAATGTAAGGGCAAAAACATTAAAAGCTTTTTTTGACACATGATATGTGATATACAATTGTATATGATCTACCGCTCCATATAGTGATCCCAGCATCATTGCCCCAATATATACATTTATCCAATTAATTCCTAACTCAGCCACTATCAATTGGGTATATGTTACATAATTTTGGTGTATGATGAGTTGATAATACCATCTCAATGCACTTGAAAGAAACCTTGATACGGTGGGAAGAGTAGCATTTCTGAGAGTTCTGAATGTTAAGCACAACAGAGATATTTATATACATCATATAGAACAAATTCTATCAATATATATTGATGCTTAAATCAAAATTGTATTGAAATAATCTTTGCTATAGCAGAGTTGTAAAAAACACACCCATGGGCAAATATAGGTACAATCCCATGCAGAGACAGCTAGCAATTCATCCAAATGGGAAAATTGACACTGAGAGAATATAAACAGTTTAAGTATATACCATCCAGCAAAAAGAGAAAAAAGAAAAAATCAGGGCACACAGGAGCCATATCCCTAACCTGCATATCAGACCCCTGATATTTCACAAAAGCAACAGGACTATTAAAAATGTAAAAACTAAATTAGGAAAATAAAAATGTAAAAAATTGTAATAATTAAACAATTTAACACTTTCACTGCCAGAGCCGTTTTTTGAATGTTTTTTAGTATGCATGCGTAAAAAATTATTTTAGGCCTGAGGATTACATAAAAGTACGAAAACATTATATATTTTCTGAAGGCAGACACCCTAGCGAATAAAATAGTGGCAGTTACAATTATTTGTCACTTGATATTACTGCAAAGGTCTAGGAAACACAACATTTCAGTAAAAAATACACTAGCGTTAATTTTAGGGCAAACAAAAGTAAAATATAAAAGACGAGGTTGCATTGAGTAAATAGATACCCATCATCTTAAACCTTAAATTTGCATATGCATGTGAAATGGCAATAAACTTCAGTAATCTTTTTTTTACACAGGTTACACTTTAACGTCCCCTATAGGTCATCAGTTTAGGGTTACAGAGGAGGTCTGGTGTTAGAAATATTGCTGCTACTCCAGCATGTGCGGCAATATGTAACATGTATATCGCAATCAGTGTTTTCATGTGTAGGCACCCCCAATGCATGCATTTATGTTCGTACATGCATATATGTGTCGGGGGGCTCAAACATTTTGGGGTGATTATATGTGCTTGCATGTAACTTTAATGTTTTACAATTTTAAAAAATAATCATTTTTTGGACTTATTGTTTTTTTCATCTCATGTGATGATTTTTTAGTGACAGGTTCTCTTTAATGAGATATGCAGGGTCTTAAAGACCCTGCATGTCTCCCATGTGCTCATTTGAATGTAATGCAATGCAGATTGCATTGCAATATATTCTTTTCCGGATGGGGAAACTGATGGACGGACCCAGACATGATGTCAAACATGTCGCTTTCTGGGTCAGCAACAAGGAGGGGAGGAGAGAGGACATGTGTCCTCTCTGTTTCCTCCCCTCTACCTGGTGGCACTGGGCCTGCAGAAGGGCAACAAAGGAGGGGAGGAGAAAGGACATGTTCAGAGCCCGAATACATGACGGGGGTGCACACAAGGCGGGTGTCGTGACAACGATATCTACCAGAAATTGCCTAGCAACCCCACAATGAGATACAGGAAAGAACTAGCTAGAGTAGTACAGAAAGGATCCCAAAAAGGATTACTAAACAAAAAAGAAGTAAAGTATCTCCAACCTAAGAATAAACCTCCCAGAAGACCCATAGTTAATGGGATCCAATCAATTGGTGCGAGGATTGGTGAATACTGTATATTGACTGTTTTTTACAGCCAGTGGTGAAAAAAACAGGTAATACCTCAAGGACACTAACATCTCATCCAATTATTAAATGATATTACCCTGACTGATGGACCTATCTATATGGCAGCAGCTGACGTGGCATCACTTTACACGATTATCAACCACGAAGAGGCCATCCAAGCGACTAAGTGGGCTCTGAGAAGCCTTAGTGACTTAAAATGTGTACAAAGGAGGTTTATTTTGGATTGTTTGAGATATGGTTTGGATTCCAATTATTTTTGGTACAAGAAAACTTTCTTTAAACAAATATGTGGTATTGCAATGGGTGCAAAATATGCGCCCAGTGTAGCAAACTTGTACATGTCAGAATGGGAAGAAGAAGCCTTATACAAAAAATTTCCACAACAGCTTATACTAGTTAAATGGTATATAGACAATATCATTGTTGTTTGGAGTGGAGACAGAGAAAGTGTTACTGACTTCTGTTTTGACCTAAATAATAATGCTAAAAATATAATGCTTACCTGGGAGATAAATGATGAGGAGATTCATTTTCTGGACCTACTGAAAAAGAAAAAAGATAGAAGATGAATTACTCAGACCTACTTCAAACCTGTTGACTAGAATAGTTACTTAATAAAGAAAAAAGAGATTTTGCACTAGGTGTAAAAAAATAAAACTGAAGATGTGAAATTTTATAAAAACAAAAAAAACCCTGTGATAGGAGTCCTGCTGCTTAGCACTATAACCCCGATATAAGGGCAAGATAAACATATATATATTGAGCAGTGCAGCGCTGGACATACAAACAAGTGAAACCAATAAACTAAATAATACTTAATACATCCAATGTGTATAATGTAAATAATAAAAATCCACCAATGTGTTGCTATCGGTCAGTACATTTGTTGGTGCCAGACTATAAATAATAAAAAGCTCAAATAAAGTGAAACAGTCACAAAAGAAGTGTCCAAAAATGGTTATGTGGAAAATGTGAAATCTTGAAGCGATAATCCACTTGATAGTGCTGCCCGTCACCAAGTGAAAAAGATGGAGGCTTACCAGAAAGCCTGTGACCGCCCTTACTCAGGGGGGTCAGTACAGGCTTAGTAGATCACCCTCTTTGTTCCTTCCTGGATAGCTTGTTAATAGCAACAGGGGACACTCAGGAACACCGTGGTCATAAGATGATTCCAGCGATAAGTACTTGCTCAATATATATAGAATAGTTACTTGCCTTTGGATAGCTGCCATTATACACCTTGGTTGGATAACATACCAAAGAGCCAATTAATCAGAATAAGACAGAATTGTACAACGAAAGAGACGTTTCTCAAACAGGCAGAAATAATCAGAGAAATATTTATTCAAAAAGGCTACTGTCCTGAAGTTATAGATGAAAGAATAAGAGATATTGCTGCATTGGATAAACTGATACAGGATACAGTGAAAAATACAGAAAACAATAATACTCTATCACTTGTTATGGACTTCAATATCCAACACAAACAAATCGAAAGAATTGTCAGAAAATTTTGGAACATTATTAGAGCAGACCGTCATTTTGGAGCTATTCTCCCTGAGAAGCCCAGATTTAGGTATCAGAGGGCTCCGACCCTCAGAGACCGTATAGCGAAAATGTGCTTGATCCCCCCCACCAGGGAGAATTTTTCCTTCTTTGAGGGGAAAGGATATTACCCCTGTAGGAGTTGTTATACTTGTCGACACACTAAAGAGAGTAAGAAAAAGAAATCCAGTTTTACTTCTACTGTAACCACAAAAGAATATGAGATAGAGGACTTCATATCATGTCGAACTGAGGGGGTGGTTTACCTGTTAGAATGCCCGTGTCAGATCCAATATATTGGTAGAACGAAAAGGGAGTTGTTCAAAAGACTGAGGGAGCATGTCCAAAATATAAAAAATGGCTTTGTAAAACATAGTCTGTCAAGACATTATGCAGAATTCCACAACAAGGATCCCTTATCTTTACTGGTATGTGGCATTGAAAAATATATACCCCACTGGAGAGGAGACAATAAGGTGATTAAAATTAGCCAATTGGAGTCCAGATGGATACATGAAATACGCACTTTGACTCCACTGGGACATAACGTTGAGTTTGATCTTAACTGTTTTATATCCAATTATTAGTTTGACCTCTTTTCCTATTTTCCCTTCTGTTTTTATGTCCTTCCTTTTTAAGAATTGATGGAATATAGACATTATATGGTTAAATCTATCTGCTTGCTAACGCTAGAATTCACCCCTTTATTCCATATACATTGAGGTAATTATTTTATATATTGGATCCGAATTGCTTACTACCAGATATCCACTAGATGGAGCAATGTTATGTGCTATATACTGAGCCTACCAGATTAAATCACTATGTAGGTTGTTACTGTATATGAAATGTGCTCTAGGAACTGTTGGATTATTTTGTCACCACTAGATGTCACCAGCGCTTTTTCACGGTTTTTATTTTATGACCAACCACCACCAGATGGCGCTATCCTATGGTAGATTACATAAGTTATTTTAATATGTTATTTTAACATTTTATTTAATATTTTTTAGTAGAATGTTTGTAATGTAATGTTTACACCTGGATGCAATATTATATGTATATTAAAGATAGAACAAGGACATACTAATTACACAGCCTGCTGCTCTGACATTAGAACGGACTATAAATAGACACCAAACACCTGACTCCATCACCCTTTGATGAACTCACGTGATCAGGGAGCCAGGTGTCGTCACTTCCGGTTACGGCCGAGACTGGAAGTACTCTGCTGTGAGCAGAAATTACTAAGTTTTAACTGTAAGTTACTACTATGTGTTTCAATAAAAATCTTTTGGAAATACTGCATTATTGCATGTCCTTACCACGTTTGCCAAGACTGAAGTAACCTTTCAAAAATCTGCCAGTGATGTGACAATCGTTGGAAGTCGATTGATTTCTCTAAATCATCTTTCTCTATACTGAAGGCTTGACTTGACCAATAGGGGTCTCTTTTAGAGGTGAGAGGCTGGGGGAATCGTGTGGCGCACCATGGATTGTGTGATTGATTTGAGGAATCTGAAACCGATCAAATAACGTTTTTTTGCACATGCACTTTTTGTGTTTTTTTGCATGAATTGTTATATGGAGATTTGCTCCCTACGCACTGGAGCCTAATTGCATTTGTTGGACTACGCACTTTATTTTTCACTTTATGCACTTTATGAGAGTATTGGATTTATTTAGAATTTTTTACAATTGTTTACATTTCTTATGAAACATTTAATTCTCTATTGAAGAGTTGTCACGAGATACACGTTCTTTATTACTGGCCACAACAGTTGTATGAGCAGCTGAATTTGCTTTATTATTTTACACTTTAGTTAGCGCCACATGCTTCTTATATTCACTGATGAGGAGATACTGACAGGCATTACTGATGGGGATCTGTGAAGGGCACTGACAGGCGTTACTGATGGGCACTGATTGGCACTTTGATGGGCACCGTTTGGCGATTTGGGTGGGCACTAACTGGCAGCTGATGGGCACTGATTGGCATTGTGGTGGGCACCTCTGAAGGGGGGCTGCACTGATAATCAACATGCTGATTATCAGTGCACACCCCCCTCTGACAGGAGAGCCACCGATTACTGGCACTTCCTGGTTCATGCTGCGATCAGCTGTGATTGGTCACAGCTGATAACGTGGTAAAGAGCCTCTGTTAGAGGCTCTTTACTACGATCGGAGATGCGGTGTGTCAGAGTGATACATCACACCACCGATCGGCGCAATGTGTGCCCCCGCAAGTGAGCAATTAAGGCTTATCCTGCTGGACATCATATGACGCCCAGTCAGGATAACTGAATCACTTTGCAGGCCATTATTTTGCTATAGGCCAGGCGGAAAGTGGTTAAATATCATGCCTGGGGGGTCCTCTTAGTCTGCCTGTAAAGTGATGCATCTGTGTGATGTGTAGAACAGTGCCAAAGCAATAATGACATTTCTAAAGGAGAAAATGTCATGTAAACTTGCTTGTGGCTGTAATGTATTGCCGGCTCCTGGCAATATAGATGAAAAATCTATAAAAAAAATGGCGTGGGGTCCCCCCCAAAATACATACCAGACCCTTATCTGAGCATGCGGCCTGGAGGTTCCAACCAAACTGCTGGTTGGAAGCTAAACAGTGGGGATCTTGAGTGGAGAGTGTGAACATGTTTTGCTTTTTGACTGCTGGGTTTCATTTTTAGGTTCTTTTTGGGGCTTTTCCTTGTAACTTTTTAACACCCTTTTCTGTCACTTTTTAAACAGCTTTTTTTTCTTTGCTTCCTTCAGCCTACTAATTAAGGGGAGTGGTTAATTGGTCACTGGTGCCTGTGGCCTATATACGTACACACAAGCGTATTTTCCGTCGGAAAAAACTTGGATGGTTTTTCCGACGGAATTCCGCTCAAGCTTGCCTTGCATACACACAGTCACACAAAAGTTCTCTGAACTTTCGACCGTCAAGAACGCAGTGACGTACAACACTATTATGAGCCCAGAAAATGAAGTTCAATGCTTCCGAGCATGCATCAAATTGTGTCTAAGCATGCATAGGGAATTTTTCGCGACGGAATTTGTACAGACGATCGCATTTTCGGATAGGAACTTTTTGTGACCGAAAAAATGAGAACCTGCTCTCAATCTTTTGCTGACAGGATTTCCGCCAGCAAAAGTCAGATGGAGCATACACACGGTCACATTTTCCGACCAAAAGCTATCATCGGTCTTTTGCTGACCGAATTTCCGATCGTGTGTACGCGGCATTAATGGTGAGTTAAAAAAACAGAGTTAGTGGAACTGAACTAATGCCGCGTACACACGAGCGGACTTTCTATCCTACTTGGTCCGGCACACTTTCCGACGGACTTTGTCCGCCAGGTGCGCCGGACTTTAAAACGAACGGACTTGCCCACACACGCCGGGATTTTCCGGCGGGCTAAGTCCGCCCGTCTTTCCGACGGACTTTCGCCGGAGTTCCGGCGGACTTTCAGAATGAACGGACTTGCCCACACACGGACAAGTCCGTTCATTTTGAACGTGACTCAGGTGCGACGGGACTAGAGAAGGATGTCAATCTTGCCGCTTTTATCGGCGAGATTGACACCTTGCGAGCCCCGTCGCGGGGCATACCAGGCCCTTAGGTCTGGTATGGATTATAAAGGGGAACCCCGCTACGCCGAAAAAACGGCGTGGGGTCCCCCTAAAATCCATACCAGACCCCGATCCGAGCACGCAGCCTGGCCGGTCAGGAAAGGGGGTGGGGACGAGCGAGCGCCCCCCCCCCCTCCTGAACCGTACCAGGCCGCATGCCCTCAACATGAGGGGTGGGTGCTTTGGGGGAGGGGGGCGCCCTGCGCCCCCCCCCCCCAAAGCACCTTGTCCCCATGTTGATGAGGACAAGGGCCTCTTCCCGACAACCCTGGCCGTTGGTTGTCGGGGTCTGCGGGCGGGGGCTTATCGGAATCTGGGAGCCCCCTTTAATAAGGGGGCCCCCAGATCCCGGCCCCCCACCCTATGTAAATGAGTATGGGGTACATGGTACCCCTACCCATTTACCTAGGAAAAAAGTGTAAGTAATAAAACACACTACACAGGTTTTTAAAATATTTTATTAAACAGCTCCGGGGGGGGATCTTCCTCCGGCTTCGGGGGTCCCTCCGCTTCATCTTCTCCCGGCGTCCGGTTGGTTCTTCTCCGCTCTCCGGCCTCTTCTCCCGGTGTCGCAGGTCTTCGGCCGGCCCCTCCGCTCTCTTCATGTAGCTCTATTGCGAGCGGAGGTCCGGACTTCTGGGCTTCTTGGCTTCTTGGCTTCTTGGCTTCTCTTCTCTTCTCTTCCCCCAGATGTTGACACGACGCTCTCTCCGGCTGGACTGGTCTCTGAGGGCTGCGTTGTGACTTATATAGGCGGAGACCCCGCCCCCATATGATGTCACAGTCCCTGGGCATGCTGGGACTGTGACGTTTTAGGGGGCGTGGTCGACCACGCCCCCTAAAACGTCACAGTCCCAGCATGCCCAGGGACTGTGACATCATATGGGGGCGGGGTCTCCGCCTATATAAGTCACAACGCAGCCCTCAGAGACCAGTCCAGCCGGAGAGAGCGTCGTGTCAACATCTGGGGGAAGAGAAGAGAAGAGAAGCCAAGAAGCCAAGAAGCCAAGAAGCCCAGAAGTCCGGACCTCCGCTCGCAATAGAGCTACATGAAGAGAGCGGAGGGGCCGGCCGAAGACCTGCGACACCGGGAGAAGAGGCCGGAGAGCGGAGAAGAACCAACCGGACGCCGGGAGAAGATGAAGCGGAGGGACCCCCGAAGCCGGAGGAAGATCCCCCCCCGGAGCTGTTTAATAAAATATTTTAAAAACCTGTGTAGTGTGTTTTATTACTTACACTTTTTTCCTAGGTAAATGGGTAGGGGTACCATGTACCCCATACTCATTTACATAGGGTGGGGGGCCGGGATCTGGGGGCCCCCTTATTAAAGGGGGCTCCCAGATTCCGATAAGCCCCCGCCCGCAGACCCCGACAACCAACGGCCAGGGTTGTCGGGAAGAGGCCCTTGTCCTCATCAACATGGGGACAAGGTGCTTTGGGGGGGGGGGGCGCAGGGCGCCCCCCTCCCCCAAAGCACCCACCCCCCATGTTGAGGGCATGCGGCCTGGTACGGTTCAGGAGGGGGGGGGGCGCTCGCTCGTCCCCACCCCCTTTCCTGACCGGCCAGGCTGCGTGCTCGGATCGGGGTCTGGTATGGATTTTAGGGGGACCCCACGCCGTTTTTTCGGCGTAGCGGGGTTCCCCTTTATAATCCATACCAGACCTAAGGGCCTGGTATGCCCCGCGCTCGCCGCAATAGGAAGATTTGTTTTTCCTATTGCAGCGAGCGCGAGATGCAATACCATCCCCTCGTGTCGTATTTGGTCTGTCGGACCAGCCTACACACGAGCGGGCTTTCCGTCGGACCAGCACACACACGAGCGGACTTTCCGCCCGAAACTGAGTCCGACGGAAAGATTTCAAACATGTTTGAAATCTAGGTCCGGCGGGCTTTTGGGAAGAAGTCCGCCGGAAAAGTCCGCCGCCGCCCACACACGGGCGGATTGTCCGGCACACTCTGGTCCGCCGGACCAAGTATGCCGGAAAGTCCGACCGTGTGTACGCGGCATAAGTGGTGAGTTAAAAAACCAGAGTTGAAAACATGAGGTTGTAACAGGGGTCAAGTACCTGTGTAGAGTTAGTGTGTACCTGTGTATTGTAAGTCCATGAGTGCTGCGAGTGCACGTTGGCTGTATTGAGTATTAGTGTCATGTAGTACCTGTGTATTGTGAGTACCTGAGTGTTGTCTGAGTAGTGTGTGTGGATCATGTATTGTGTGTGTGTGTGTGCACATTGGTCAGCAAGTGCACGTTAGTCTGCGAGTACACATTGGTCAGCGGGTGCACATTGGTCAGCGGGTGCACGTTGGTCAGTGGGTACCTGTGTATTGTCTTGTTGAGTTAGTGTCAATTTGTTATTAGTGTCAGGAAGCTAGTTGTTAGGTAATTTGGACAGGGTATAATCCCCAATCCTCATTAAATTAGTAGATATGATGCCTGGTGAGTGTGGAGATGCGAGTCGGTGTACATCTTGTGGTATGTATGCGTTTCTTGATCATCTAATTAAGGGCGAATACTGCTGTGCAAAATGTAAGCACATTGTTTCCCTGGAAGCCCAGGTTCTAAATCTGGGGAAGCAACTGTCAGCACTGAGAAGTCCCTCCATACTAAAGGAGAGCCAGTAATGTACACGGCAGGTGTCGGCAAGGGCCAACACAGTCAGGAAGGGTATAGGGGGAAGTGCCAGGGAGGCTGATCCAGGGCTGGAGCATCCCAATAAGTAGGCTCCATTGAGTGACATTGGTGAAACCAGTCAGGGACCAGCACTGCTGATGCTGAGGGACTCTCCTAGCTGCTGGGGGAAGAACTCCTCCTGTGAGAGTGGGGGGAAGCGATGGGAAAGGAAAGACAGATTCTGGTGGTAGGGGACTCAATTCTTATGCCCTGTACACACGATCGGACATTGATCGGACATTCCAACAACAAAATCATGGATTTTTTCAGACGGATGTTGGCTCAAACTTGTTTTGCATACACACGGTCGCACAGAGTTGTCGGAATTTCCGAATGCCAAGAACGCGGTCACGTACACCACATACGATGAGACTATAAAAGGGCAGTTCAGTACCAAGCGTGGCACCCTCTGGGCTCCTTTTGCTAATCTCATGTTAGTAAAAGTTTGGTGAGAGACGATTCGTGCTTTTTCAGACTGGTTTTCAGATCGTATTTCTGCTGTTCAGTTTGTGCTTGTGGGTTTGTATCTGGTCTTCAGTGCATGCAGCAAGTTACCATTGATTCTTCATTGTGTTCTTGTCCATTCGTTACTGATTTTTAGGTGGCTCTTCACAGGCCTTGCTGTCCTTCAGTGTGTTCTGTTACTTCGTTCTGACCAGCCGACCGTTTTCTAGCCATGTTTCTAGCCAGAATTGGTTGCTCCAGCGATACCAGTTCTGTCACATGCCTTTGCTCCGTAAGATCTGTGAGAATAATCCTGATGATTTCAGGAACTTTCTCCGGATGATGGACCCCGTATTTCACCATTTTTTGTCTTTGCTGACCCCCTATATCAGCAGGCAGGATACCTGCATGAGGCAAGTCATCACTCCGGAGCAGAGGCTAGACGCCACCCTGCGATACTTGGCGATGGGGAGAAGCCTGCAGGAACTTAAGTTCTTGACAGGCATCTCCCCCCAGGCTCTGGGGATCATTATCCTGTTCTGCCATCATCCAGGTCCTGCAGAAGGAGTATATTAACCAGTTCCCTACCACTGTATAGTAAAATGAACCCTTCCTCCCTCCAGGTGGGCATCATATTATGTCCTTGGCTTCCTGGCATTGTGGAGAGCAGGGGACCTGATGCACATGCCCGGGCACCTGCGATTGCTCATCACAGTGCAGGGACGTGAATCTGTGTGTGTAAACACACAGATCCATGTCCTGTCAGGGGAGAGGAGAACTGATCATATGTTCCTTGTACAGAGGAACACCGATCAGTCTCCTCCCCTCATCAGTCCCCTCCCCCCACAGTTAGAATCATTCCCTAGTAATCAGTGCATTCTTATAGCACCAATCACTTTATAAATGTCAATGGTCCTAAAATAGTGTCAAATATACGCTTATTGGAATTTTTTTTACCAAAAATATGTAGAAGAATACATATCGGCCTAAACTGAGGAAAAAAATGGGATATTTATTATAGCAAAAAGTAATAAATATTGTGTTTTTTTCAAAATTGTCACTCTTTTTTTGTTTATAGCGCAAAATTAAAAAAACGCAGAGGTGATCAAATACCAACAAAAGAAAGCTCTATTTGTGGCGAAAAAAATTATCAAAATTTAATTTGGGTACAACGTTGCATGACAGCGCAATTCTCATTCAAATAGTGACATCGCTGAAAGCTAAAAATTGGCCTGGGCAGGAAGGGGATGAAAATGCCCTGTACTGAAGTGGTTAAACAATATTTCAGTATTATTTAGGCAATTATATCATGCTCTAAACATTATTTCCATGTGCACTGTGACATACCTAGCCGGGACAGAGGCTGTTGGAGAGGACTGAATGCGAGCCTCTTGTCTTTTGATTACGGGCCCTGGATTTTTAAGGGAACAATACTCTTTGTGAGGTGAATTAGAAATCCAGTCTGAACTGTACTAATCGGACTCAGTGGTGTATATATGTATATATTGTATGTTGTTTGATTCTGTTGGGGACTCCTTGCTGTGGTCATCTGGGATTTTGTGTCCCTGGTAAGGGAGGGGGGATTCCTCCAGCAGCCACCTGCTGATAAGACTGATTCATACTGTTGGGACACATCCTGTGAGGAGATGCTGGTGTCATCAACTCCAACTACCTGTGTTTATGTTAATTGAATGAGCTGATCACATTGTCCTCTATACAATGTAGGAGACGGGACGACTCCTATTGGAGCTGCTGCTATTGTGAGAAAATGTCCTGTGATAATTAACTCAGTCTGGGCAAAAGGTCATGTCTCAGTCACCTAGGCTGTATAAAGGATAAGTTAATTACAGTTGTATTGTTAGAGGAGGTTCCAACGGCATATAAAGTCTTTTTAATTTTGATTCTAAATAAAGTGAGTTCATGTTAGCAACAAACAAGTGTCGCCTTGTTTTGTGCTCAGAGAGGTTGGAATATCTGATATCTGTATACAGACTGGGAGGAAGTGGTATATGATGGAAGCATTCAAGCGGAGTGAGGGAGGTTCCGTGACATGCACTACTCCAGGTTCTAGCTGAGTAAGGGTTTGGGCGCTATTTGTTTTCAGGGAGCTATAGTAAATTCAATTTTGGGAGTATTTTTTCACCAGCGCTATAGTGGATACCATTAGCGCTTATTTGCGTGATTAGCGCTAATTTGCGGTAATTAGTGCCACGACGCTATAATAAATGACCCCCACAGTGGATTGGCAGGTGGATATGACATCTAGGAATTTAACAGTATCCAGAAAAGACTGGTCAGGTCAAAGAAGGAGAGCTTACATCTTCTACCACTGTACTTGTCCTGTCAGTGATATTGGTCAAATGTAAAAACAGAATTTGGTGCACGCCAAGGAGAAGACATCATTACCAGAGGCATCAGTGTGTTGGGATCAATTAGGAAGGTAGGAACAATGATTAGAAGCAGTTGCTGAAAAATAAAATACTGTACTACATGCACAGGATTTAAACATTAGGCCATATTTTTTCACAGGACCCACATCAGCCAGCCTTTAATCAATAAATTAACACTAGATAGTATTAATTTCACTGATGCCCCCAAAAGTTTGTAGTAACTATGTGCAAAGCATTTCAGAGCTCTCGCTAGGTCACATTTTAATATTCTTGATCTATATAGTTTTGGCGGGACTTTTTAGGCACCATTATTTACTAAAGTCTCTAACACACATAATATATACTGTATATGAGTAAAATGAAAGGAATAGTTTTAGTTCATTCCTAGATAGTTTTGTGTCAGGTAGGGAACCAGAGGGGGGTAGAGATGAGGAGTGACTTGTGGTCCCACCTTTTGTGGAGCTAGGGTCTTCCCTTATGTGCTCCCCTCTTTAAAGGCTGTCTTTTGTTTCTGCCATAGTTTTTCTTATGCAACACAAATACATGTGGAATGTGGCAAAGATGTGTATATTGCTAATTGAAACATATTGTATTTGCACACTGCAACGTTTAAGTGTGATTGTTATAGTTATGTTTATTTTGTGGGCCACTTTCAGAGCTCCCCAGGGGTAGGGGTGCCCATACCTTGGGGCTGACAGATAGACGTGCACCCGACACCGGGTGGCCCCCTGGAAATGTTTTTCCCTTCCAGGGGTAGTTAAAATCCTAACTGCCACAGCAGCTGCATGGAGCGAAGTGTCTAGGTGGATGTTTCCACCAGCTCTGGCCGTGTCTTTGGCCTTTCCTCTTCTCCTCCATAAGAGGGAAGGAGGATTAAGGATGATGGCGGCATCACCAGATGTGACATCCTCAGTTGCCTGGAAATTATGGACGGAGATGAAAGGAGGAACCAATGCAGGATGTGGGTTGAAGTAGGGCTAAAAAAAAAAATGGAATTTTACTCAATGCAATGCACCTAGGGACAATACAGCACTATATAAAAGGGTTACCTTTTATGAATGCAAACAGTTGCACTGGGAGTAATTAATGAATTAAGGAGGAGACTGCAGGTTGAGACTAGAAAGGTGATCTGGGGACAGGTATTATCAGAGAGATACAATATTATGAGAGAGATAGATTTGTCTATTTGTTTTGTATTTTTTTTTTACTTATAGATATAGACATAGTAACATATTGTTTTAGATTGATTAGGACCCTTCTCTGCCTGAGAAGTTGGAACTTGTTGCATTATTGGAATATGGATTATTGGAAATAAAATCTGCTTTATCCTGCAAAAATCGTCTTAAGGTATATGTACTGTATGTTATTTGGTAAATGAAATGTTGGCACCCCCTTTTTTGTGAGAATACTACTTATATACATATTTTTAAATTTTTTTTTTTTGATACAACTAATCTCCCACACTCTTACAGGGAATCCTCCCAGTAACCCTTTGTGCACACCCCATTTTCTTCAAATGAGTAGGGGGAGAGCAGACAATGGTTTTATTGTATGGCTGACTAAATCTGTAAACCAGCACTCTGTAAGTGGTACATATTGGTAAATTTTGAAAATAATTTGAGAATGTGTATGAGAATAATAATTAAAAAGTTTGTATACCGTATTTTCCGGTGTATAAGGTGACCGGGCGTGTAAGACGACCCCCTAATTCTACTGTATTTCTAAAATTTTTGCCTATACTCACTGTATAGGACCACCCCCCTTCTATGGCTTCATATTGCCTATATTTCCTTCTTCTTAATGGAAGTTGGAGCCATACCGTGCTGAGCCAATCATGGCGACCAATGTATTCTATTAATGAATACAAAGCCTGCTCGGATTGGCAGAGGCTGTAACATCATCAGCCCGCGCCTCTCTGACTCTCAAAGCCAATCCGAGCAGGCAGTGTATGTAGCCTGCTCAGATTTGCAGAGGTTGTTACTCCAATCTGAGCAGGCTCTGTATTCACTATTGGAATACATCGCTCACCTGGATTGGCTCAGCAGTGTATACTGTATGTAGCGAGCTGACATACAGCTGACTGCATTTGATACCCGGCGTATAAGACGATCCCAGCTTTTTGCCCATTTTTTTAAGTGTAAAAGGTCGTCTTATACACTGGAAAATACGGTATTTTTTGCTCACTCTATCCCCTGAAGAAGAATGCATTAAAACATGTTGGGATATCCACAAGAATAATGCCATTCGTCTGGCAAGATCTGTTTATGACACGTGGTGGAATATAGAGTGTGTAACTTTATCCTCTTGCATGAGGAATGTGTAATACACATCAGCCTTGATATTTTGTGTAATTTTAAAAATGTTGTATAAAAAAAAAAAAAAGAGAATGTTTTTAGTTATATACAGTAACAAGAAAAAAAATTATCTGGAACACACACCGTGGCCCACCTTCATCCTGGGTTATACATATAAAGACAAAAAGAGTGGTCATGGGTCTTTGAATGAGGTGGGTCACAGACTAGGCACAACTAGGATACAACTGAAAATTTATTATAAATTCATGATATACAAAAATATGTAAAAAAATATGTAATATATCTATGCAAAAAGTTGTATAAACATTAGTAGTAAAAAGATCCATATATAATGAAACACTATACGTATTGTAAGATTGGGGTGATCAGACTCAAGCGGTGAGTGCGTTTTCAATGAGTATGGCAGTCCAAAACTGTATTTTTAAGGGCCTAGTAGCCCAATTTTATTTAAAAGCACGGAAAAGTTCACAAAGACATCAGTAGCCCACGCAGGGGGGTTCCACCATTACTGTATCTTGCACACTTAATACTTTAGCCTCCTGGCTTACATTCTTGCCACACGCCTGCTTCAGGCCTTTAGCCTAGGCCTTAGGTCTGCTCCTCAGAACAAAGGAGTTTCCTAGAGTTAAACTTACTCCTGATCAGCGCCTTGCTGCTCTGTCACCAAGTACATCTGCCTCCTGTAGACATGCATGCTCTGGCTGCACCCATGCAGCCTCTGACTCCTGCAGAGAAATGGGAGTCCATCTGACTCCCATGCACAGACTTCCTGTCTATTGGGTGGGGCCCTGAGCCATAGTCAGGTCATAACTAAATAGCCCACAACACAGCTGTGCAATCAGTGTGCCTTTCTCTCCAAAATTTGGTATAAACCAGCAATCTTTCAGGTAGCACGGGGTCTCACTGCCACTTATCCCCCCCTCTAGTTTCAAACTGGAGGGAGGAACACATAAACCCGTCACCATGGATGGGACACCTCTGTGCCAGCCATTAGCTGCATAGGCCCATTTCTTTTTCTGGGTATGTTTCCTTTTTTTGCCGTGCTCTCACATGCTACAGTATTGCCCCCACATGGACGCAGGGCAACATTGCATCCTTCTTGGATTTTCCAACATCTCCTGCGGGCTAAAACAGGTTTCCTGTTGCCAGAGGTAACAGCAGACCCACACACCAGGTCCCTTGCAGGATGCTGGATATGGTGCCCTCTTCTCTGGGCTGACCACTTCACACAAGCAGCCATAAGATGAAAGTACTGGTTTCTTGTGCTCTCTGTCACCCCTTGTAGGCTGAACAAAATTTTCACCACGGTTGCCAGGGGCGGCAACAGACACTTTTGCACCAACATCTTCATTCAAAATTTGAGCCAAATCTCCACTGTAGCTCCTCCTTTCTGAAAACACTTTCTTCGGTTGCTATGGGAGACCACATTCTCTTGCTGATCTTTCCCAGTGCTCTCTAGATTTTATTGCTCCTAAGAAATTGTTGTAGTCATCTCAGTTATGACACATCCCACGGTACACCTTTTGGTACTCCTCCATCAGAAAAGGTTGCACCAACTCAACCCAGCGATTTTTGGGCTTTATCCTGCTCTAGGAAGCAGTCATCGCAAACTCAGCCAAAAAGTCTTCAACATGTTCAGAAGGCAACATAGGCCGTATGAAGTCAGCTGTATGGATTTCTGCTTTGTTGCCACGGGCAACCACACCCATCTGCTCACTCTTTGCAATAAGTGACGGCTTGCTTTCCTTTTTTCTTTGCTCCAGTGCAGCCAAGTGCATCTTGCACCAGTCTGGGGCTTGTTCTGTTGGTAACAACCCCTCCAGCCACAGGGTTCTGTCTCTCATCTCAGCAAACATTGCTTCCTTTTTGCGTTTTGACCGCCCCATCTCTGAAGTAAGGCCCACAACACTTTTTAACACAGTTCCTCTTAACACAGGAAAATTTGGCATACTGTCTCTTTAAGATTTGCAAGCAGCATACTTTCACATGCAGACTCCACTGGTTCACATTAGCTGCTCCTCACAGCATTGCTGCAAAACACACAGTTTATTGCTACTCACTGTTTTTGGTATGGAAGGATCTGGAACTCTTCCAACTCTGCCCAAAGCAATACCTCCACCACATGTAAGCTTGGGGTGATCAGACTCAAGCAGTAGGTGCGTTTTCAATGAGTATGGCAGTCCAAAACTGTATTTTTAAGGGCCTGGTAGCCCACATTTATTTAAAAGCATGGAAAAGTTCACAAAAGAATAGCCCACACGGGGGGGGGGGTACCACCGTTACTGTATCTTGCACACTCAATACCTTAGCCTCCTAGTTTATATTCTTGCTACACGGATTCTTCAGGCCTTTAGCCTAGGCCTTAGGTCTGATCCTCAGAACAAAAGAGTTTCTTAGAGTTAAGCTTACTCCTGATCAGCGCCTTGCTGTTCTGTCACCAAGTACATCTTCCTCCTGCAGACATGCATGCTCTGGCTACACCCATGCAGCCTCTGACTCCTGCAGAGGAATGGGCGTCCACCTGTCTGTTGGGTTGGGCCCTGAGCCATAGGTCACAACTAAATAGCCCAGCACACAGCTGTGCAATCAGCGTGCCTTTCTCTCCAAATTCTGGCATAAAGCAGCAATATTTCAGGTAGCACGGGGTCCCACTGCCACAGTATATAATAATCATGAAGATATCACAACACAATGCACAATTCCATAAATGAGTAAATGTATTGTAGCATCTATGGATACATCTACATGTTTCGTGGATCTCACTAGGGTCCACTCATCAGGAGTTTAATGCAGCAATTCATCTATGAAAAAAGATGTATATATATATTCTCAAAAAAAAGTAGAATTAAAAATAAATAAATGGATAAATAAATAAATAAAGGCCTTACTACCTACAGATCAGCTCAATTATTGGGGAGGAGAAGGAGGCACCGAGACATGTAGTCTCCCATGGGGTTGAGGCAAGGATAAACTACCCAAAAATGGCCAATGGGGAAAGCAGCCAGGGGGAAACAAGAACAAGACCCCAGGTGATGTGTTGGAGTGTGTAGCATAACAAAATAATTAATAAATGGGTCTGGTATAGTGTGCACTGGATAAAGATATATTATTCAGGGCCGCGAATTGATCCTGCACTCACCGGAGACAGGTCAAAAGAGAGTCCGCCCTGTATCAGGTGCAGGATCAATTCACGGGTTCACATAGGTGTTCACTTTCCACGTTGATTGATCACCAATATATCTTTATCCACTGCACACTATACCAGACACACTTTCCCCATTGGTCATTTTTGGGTGGTTTACCCTTTCCTCAACCCCGTGGGAGACTACATGTCTCGGTGCCTCCCTGATGCTGGACCCACTAATTGAGCTGATGTGTGTGTAGTAAGGCATTCATTTATTTATCCATTTTTTATCTATTTATTTTTAATTCTTCTTTTTTTTATTTATTTTTTTTGAGAATATATATATATATATATATATATATATATATATATATATATATATATATATATATATATATATATATATATACATTTTTTTCATAGATGAATTGCTGCATCAAACTCTCAAACTTTCAAACTCTTGATGAGTGGACCCCAGTGAGATCCACGAAACGTGTAGAAATTCATAGATGCTACAATACATTTATTCATTTAAGGACCAATTGTGATATTATGATTATTATATACTGTACGTATAGTGTTTCATTATGTATGGATCTTATTACTGCTAATGTTTATACGACTTTTTGCATAGATATATTACATATTTTTTGACGTATTTTATATAACTTGAATTTAAATTAAATTATCAGTTCTATCCTAGTTGTGCCTAGTCTGTGACCCACCTCTTTAAAGTTCCATACCATTTTTGTATTTATATGTATAACCCAGGATGGAAGTGGGCCATGGTGTATGTTGCAGATAATTTTTTTCTTGTTTCTGCAACAATTAGAAGGTAGAAGATACCCTGGTCGCCCCTGTTCTTTCGCATCAACTACAAGCACATTCATATTTTTTTATATTCATGATCTACATTCATCTAATTTTTATCCTACTTCTATTTTTTAAAATTCTTGCAATTTGTTTGATATATATATATATATATATATATATATATATATATATTTTTTTTTTTTTTTTCCCTATATGCCTCATGTCACTCCTTGCCATAGACCCAGTGGGGTATGGGAGGCTTCGCTGGGAGTCGCCTGTCCTGGGGTTGTGAGGATTGCTGCATCCCCCCATCCCTGTCTCTGTTCCCATCCAGGGCCTAGGCAGGTGGTGTCATGCTGCGCCTCGGCGTCATGCCTACACACCTGACCGCTGTAGGGATATATCAGCCTGGGTTAGTCATGACCTCCATTTGCACATAAACCTTGTTCTTATCTCTCTAATACCTATGGGAAATGTAGAAATGTAGTTTTGTGGTTGCCCTTGCAAAAACCATGGATTATCTCTAGGTAGGAGAAATTATTTAAGGTGCTTGGCACACTAACAAGGAATCTTGGAAAAAGAGTTTATATCTATTTTTAAAACAATATCATTTATAAGAAGAATTTATGCTAGAAACTGTAAGATACAGATTAGCTGAATGTTTGTGTAAATGTCCATACACTTTGAAAAGCTGTTGGCGCAATGATAATATCATTATTAATTAAAGAAAATGTAAAGTCTTCTAAAGTTTGCTTTTTGTTCCTTTGGTTTCAGATCTGATGTTACAGGGTAACAAAACTGTACGTTTGTAGTAACCTGTTGTGTAGTTTACAGACACATTTCTGAACTTTTCATTCCTTATACCATTGCAGGCAAATCAGTCATTTTTGTTTTGCCTTCATCATTAACCAGTACATTATACATCTAGATATTTTTCTTTAAATCTGATTTCCCAGTATGATTTTTCTGGCTTCCTTTGCTCTGCTACATCTTTTACACACTGTTGTATGTATTTTACTATTTGTTTTTTTATTTTATTTTCCTCATTTGTCTTACTTTTACACAAACACTGTCTTTATTTCGTTTTTTTTTTTTTTTTTTACTTCATCCCTATAGTATTAATGTATTTACTAATATGCACATCTCTTGTGTCATATTTTATTTTGCATTTTTTTCCAAAAGCACTTCTTATTTCTTTGTTATCTTTTTAAAATATCCTGCGGTATATGCAGATATCAGGGCAGCGATACTGTGACATTTATTCTTCATTACTGTACACAGCAGAGTAAACTCAATGATAAATGTAGGGTTATAGCTTTAGCTCATAGCCTTAAGTACTCCATTTTTAGATGATCATTAACTACCATAAAACATGGAAGCCCCTAGCTATTACTTCAGAATGAGTTGATCATCTGTCTATTTTTTTTTTTTTTGAGATGCTTGAATGTTTAAAAATATATTTTTCTTAATTTAACATGCTTACGTTACTGAATGAAATGTATTTAACAATATATGGACTAATATTTACTTATATTAAAAAAAACAACCCAGTAAAATCAGAAAAAAAATATGTAGAACTAAAATTCAAGTAACTGCAAAAAGTCCTTTTGTCTATAATTTTCCACTAAAAAGCATGTTAGTGCAATCTGCAGAATATGGAACACAGGGTCAGTTTTGTACTTTTATCTCCCCTAGGCCAGCTACCTTGGTCCAATTACCTCCAACCCCTCCCACTACCAAAACACACCATGCAGAATAAAACCATACTGACACAACTGAAAAAAACACATGCAGACACTATCAGTGCAATGCTTAGGCTCCTTTCACATTTAGCATTTTGGGATCTCGGGCAGATTTGCTGATATTCTGCCCGCAATCTCAAATCACATTGTAATAATGTCAAAATGCAAAATGTATGTTTGGGTGCCATTTATTGTCAATAGCATTTAAATGTGGTGTGGTTTTGGCACAATTATCATTCATGTAATCAATGCAAACCGCAACATGAAAGCATGTGGCCAAAAAAGGAACAGGAGCTTCTTTTGGGCAACAAGCTTCATGGGTTTTGGATTGCCATGATTGCCACGTGATTTATTATCTTGGCAAAACCACACCATGTTTCGGTGTCATTGAAAATTAATTGTACCTGAAGATGTGTTTTGCATTTTGCCATTATTGTAGTGTTATTTGAGATCACAGACAGATTATTGCCCCGTACACACGATCGGACATTGATCGGACATTCCAACAACAAAATCTATGGATTTTTTCAGACGGATGTTGGCTCAAACTTGTTTTGCATACACATGGTCGCCAAGAACACGGTCACGTACACCACGTATGATGAGACTATAAAAGGGCAGTTCAGAACCAAGCGCGGCACCCTTTGGGCTCCTTTTGCTAATGTCGTGTTAGTAAAAGTTTGGTGAGAGACGATTTGCGCTTTTTCAGACTCGTGGTTTTCAGATCGTTTTCTGCCATTCAGTTTGTGCTTGTGGGTTTGTATCTGGTCTTCAGTGCGTGCAGCGAGTTCACCTTGACTCTGTCATTGTGTTCTTGTTAGTTCATTACTGTTTTTCAGGTCGCTCTTCACAGGCCTTGCTGTTCTTCAGCGCGTTCTGTTACTTCGTTCTGAGCAGCCGACCGTTTTTTAGCCATGTTGCGTATACGTACTTCTCGTAGAGTTCGTGCTGTGCGGGGGCTTGGTGTTGGGGTCCTTACCTTGACACAAGCTTAGTCCATGAACAGGGCGGGGAGGAGTTCATGGACCAAGAATTGGTTGCTCCAGCGTGACCAGTTCTGTCATATGCCTTTGCTCCATGAGATCCCTGAGAATAATCCTGATGATTTCAGGAACTTTCTCTGGATGACGGACCCCGTATTTCACTGTTTGTTGGCTTTGCTGACCCCCTATATTAGCAGGCAGGATACCTGCATGAGGCAAGCCATCACTCCAGAGCAGAGGCTCGTCTCCACCCTGCGGTACTTGGTGACCGGGAGAAGCCTGCAGGACCTCAAGTTCTCGACAGGCATCTCCCCCCAGGCTCTGGGGATCATAATCCTGGAGACCTGTTCTGCCATCATCCAGGTCCTGCAGAAGGAGTATATTAAGGTAAGATTTTTATCCTTTAATATCAAATTTTATTGTATTTAATGTTTGATAATATATTGTATTTCTTTCCTCATTCCCTATTTACTATGATTGTAATATGCTGTGAATGTCCCCTTTGTCCTCATGCATTTTGAATTTTTAGGTAATTTTTTTTGTCCTTCATACATATTTGCCTTCACTTACCTCCCCAGCATGCTCTCCTGGCCCTATGTTCACCTCATGTAGTCACTTAACAATGTATTTTGTCAGCTCCATAGTAGTGCTTTACCCTAAATACCCCCTAAAATGTGGTAAATTGTGATTTGTGCTTTAAATTCAGGCAGAGTGCCAGAGGCTTTTTTTGTGTCCCAAAATCATTTGGCACCCTCCCCCCAACTGCTAACTCCTCTATCTGCTGACTTTGCCAAACCCATACACACTATACCCACCTCTTTACTGGTCAGATTTATGGATGAAATGCTTCTTCTTTCTTCTATCTTCCTTCATCTTCTTCTTCTTCTGGTTCTTCTGGCTCTTCTGGTTCTTCCTCCGGCGTTCTCATCCAGCATCTTCTCAACGGCGTCTTCTATCTTCTTCTCCTCGGGCCGCTCCGCACCCATGGCATGGGGGGAGGCTCCCGCTCTTCTCTTCATCTTCTTCTCTTCTTCATCTTCTTCTTCATCTTCTTCTTCATCTTCTTCTTTTCTTCTCTTCTTCTCTTCTTCATTTTCTTCTCCGGGCTGCTCCGCATCCATGCTGGCATGGAGGGAGGCTCCCACTGTGTGACAGCGTCTCCTCGTCTGATGGTTCTTAAATAACGGGGGTGGGGCCACCCGGAGACCCCGCCCCCTCTGACGCACGGTACATGACGGGACTTCCCTGTGGCATTCCCCGTGACGTCAAAGATATAAACCAAACGTGTAGCGCTGAAGGAAAGATTGAGGCACTTGCAAAATGGCAAGATATAAAGTCAGTGCCCTGTATACAGTATGACAAAAATATAATAAATTATCTCACATTAGAATCATACAAACAAACACATATAATGTATTATAGGAAAGTCCGTGAATGGAAGACTGAATGAGTCACCAATGTTGAGTGATATATGCACCATATATGCACCACCTTCACCGACTAAAGGCCACAAAGTCTCTAGGTAGACAACAGATGACTGATTTGTTGCAATTCAAACATATCCAGGATAAATAATGTATGGATGAGTCAACTCCAGTGCATCACACCACAGTGTCTTCACACCCGTGCAAATCACTCAGATAATATAGCTGAAGGCTTACCAGAGGGTTTGAACCCTAAACAGTATACACTGTGAGGGTCAAACCAACTTTTATTGCTCACTGGCAATAATGGGAAGACATTAACATCATGAAGAGATCACAGGGGTTCCGTGAGGCTGTATCTTCTCCAGAAGTGATCAAACATCGTCCCATGTGTGTTTCATAAAGGATATAGAAAGAGCCACATAGTGTGATACCGTAAAAGTAATGATTTATTAAAAAGAAGAATTTACACTTACATGATAAGGAAGTAAAAAAGCGCTTATACATAAAAAAGGCAGCAGTGGAGTCCTCCCGACGCGTTTCGTCTGAATAGACTTCGTCTTGGGGTCGGTGACGTCACAGGGAAGTCCCGTCAAGTCACTGTGCATCAGAGGGGGGCGGGGTCACCGGGTGACCCGCCCCCCCGTTATTTAAGAACCGTCAGACGAGGAGACGCCGTCACACAGCGGGAGCCACCCTCCATGCCAGCATGGATGCAGAGCGGCCCCGAGAAGAAAATGAAGAAGAGTAGAAGAGAAGAATATGAAGCAGAGAAGAAGATGAAGAAGAAAATGAAGAAGATGAAGAGAAGAGCGGGAGCCTCCCCCCATGCCATGGGTGCGGAGCAGCCCGAGGAGAAGAAGATAGAAGACGCCGCGGAGGAGATGCTGGATGAGAACACCAGAGGAAGAACCAGAAGAGCCAGAAGAACCAGAAGAAGAAGATGAAGGAAGATAGAAGAAAGAAGAAGTATTTAAATAAAGGAATTGTCAAAAACTGTCTCTTGTCATTTTTAACATTTTTGACAGTTTTTTAGTGAAATGGTAGGGGTACTTTTGTACCCCTTACCATTTCACACAGGGGGGGCCGGGATCTGGGGGTCCCCTTGTTAAAGGTGGCTTCCAGATTCCGATAAGCCCCCCGCCCGCAGACCTCCACAACCACCGGCCAGGGTTGTGGGGATGAGGCCCTTGTCCTCATCAACATGGGGACAAGGTGTTTTGGGGGGCTACCCCAAAGCACCCTCCCAATGTTGAGGGCATGTGGCCTGGTACGGTTCAGGAGGGGGGGGCGCTTTCTCGTCCTCCCCTCTTTTCCTGCGGCCTGCCAGGTTGCGTTCTCGGATAAGGGTCTGGTATGGATTTTTGGGGAGACCCCACGCCATTTTTTTTTTTTTGCCGCAGGGTTCCCCTTAAAATCCATACCAGACCCTTCAGGTCTGGTATGGAATTTAGGGGGACCCCCACGTCATTTTGTTTTAAATTTTGGCCGGGGTTCCCCTTAATATCCATACCAGACCTGAAGGGCCTGGTATGGAATTTAGGGGGACCCCCACGTCATTTTTTTTTTTTTTTATTTTGGTTCGGGGTTTCCCTGTGGGGAATTCCCATGCCATTTTTATCAATGAACTTTTATGTGTATTGTCGGACCAGCAATGCAATAGCCGCGAGTAGTTTTAAATGGCTTTTTTCCTTTGAAATGTCATTTTGCTGTCAGACTGTTCTAAACACGAGAAACATGCGCCCCCTTACAGGCATACCATAGACACCCCCCAGCTACGAAATTTAAAGGGATATTACACTTTTATTGTTTGACTTTAAGCATTATTAAAATCACTGCTCCTGAAAAAACAACTGTTTTTAAAAGGTTTTTTTGCATTGATCCATGTCCCCTGGGGCAGGACCCAGGTCCCCAAACACTTTTTATGACAATAACTTGCATATAAGCCTTTAAAATTAGCACTTTTGATTATTCATGTTCGTGCCCCATAGACTTTAACGGTGTTCGCGTGTTCGAACAAACTTTTTTCCTGTTCGCATGTTCTAGTGCGAACCGAACAGGGGGGTGTTCGGCTCATCCCTACCGGTGGGTGTTGCTGTTACCATTAGTCAGTGTTGGAAGGGCAACGTGTCGAAGTGTATAGATGCTCCTCTGTCTCGGAGGCAAGATCGGTGGAGGTAGTCCTCCGAGTTGCATTCTGGGAAGGGGGTATTTATGGGACAGACGCCATGTTCTAAGGTCGTTTTGCAGCCACCTGCTGGCCCTCCTGGCCGACAGGTATGCGTTAAGGAGCTACCTCGTGGTCCTCCGATTGGGAGGCCTACGATGCTACGGCGCAGGGGTGGGTCCAGAGGCTTGTCTGGGGCCTACAACAGTGGCCAAGGAATGGTCCTAAGCTGTCGGTCCTGTGTGATGAAGCTGGACAGCTGAGGAGATCCCAGGGGAGGACCTGTCTTGGAGAGATCACGCAGCGTGCTGGTCTATAGAGGGGCCTGGTGACTCGGCTGGAGGGCGTATCCAAAAGAAGTAACCATACAGCATAGTGTCGCCAGTTCGGCTTAAAGGTTCAGGCACTGTGACTGACTGTCCACTGCAGAAGATCTGATACATCCTGTGGCAGAGGATCGTGCAGATTTACCCCCCAAATAAGTCTGTGGCAGAGACTTTAGATTCGTGCTGCGTACTGGCTACTGGACCAGTGAGAGAGACCTATCCAGACGAACAAAGAGTGTGTCCCATGAGGGGAATACATTCCACATAATTATCTGAATTCTACCGGGACATTTGTCGCTAAGATTTTGTAAGAAGATATTTGAGTTTCTACTGAAGGTTTCCTTTTCCATCTCTTTCCTGCTACTTCCTAAAGTTTGACTGTTCAATAAAGCATTGAAAACGTACTCCAGTGTTGGTGCCTGTGTCGTCCAGCAGTAAACTCAGCGGAACCCCTAGACCCGGTGCCGGTTAAACAGAGGGAAGCAAAGTGAAGGTAACAGACCCACTTAAACCAGCAGCTCCACCATGAGTTAGTGCTACATTGGCCTTTCTGACATTGGGGTTTGGGTAAGGTCCATACTTCCTGTCATAGTTGGCCCTCTTCAGGATGTCCACCATCTCCCTAAAGGACATATTTAGGGCTTAAATCATCTCTTCCGGGATCGGGACGTTTCTGGCTCCGGGCTTTCCTCCTCCTCCTCCTCATTGCTGTAATTAGCACGCACCTGTTGTGTCTCCGCCATGTGCTCTTCCCCACTGTGCGGAACGAGAAGGACCGGGGAATAGACTAGAAAGAATGTCAGGGGCAGGCGGAGTTTCACGCATGCGCAGTGTATATAAAGCGTAACACGCGTGCGTAGTACCTACGATCTGTGAGCGGAGGAAGGAGTATCGGAGGCGCTGATCAGGATAACGAAGGTAAGATTTAAACTTGGGCCTATACTGCTTCTAGATTGAGGGCTATATTGTGACAAGATTAGGAGACTTTAGCCTGACATTAAGGTTTTTCTTGTTTCTTGCAGAGAAAATGGATGGCTTCAATGACCACAACTTCCTCCCCCTGTTTATAGACAAATACAGGGAACTGCCCTGTCTATGGCAGGTGAAACACCCCCAATACAATAATAAACAAAAGAGGCAGGCAGCGCTGGAGAAACTGCTGGAGTTGGTGAAGCCAGTGGTCCCCACGGCAACTATCCCCTATTTAAAAGCCAAAATTGGTGGCCTGAGGAGCACTTATCTTAGGGAGTGCAAGAAGGTCACGGATTCCCAGAGATCCGGAGCTGCAGCAGATGATGTTTATGTCCCCAGGATGTGGTACTATGAGAGACTGCAATTTCTGTCAGACCAGACTGGAGTCAGGGAATCCCTCTCAACCCTTCCTTCCACTCTTCCTTCCACCCCAGCTGAGGCTTCCGATGTCCAACCTGGGACTTCCAGCCAGGAAGAAGTGGAGGAGCCCAGCTGGAGCCAGGTATAGCATTCTTCTACAGATTTCTGGTCAATAAATAAATGATGTTTACTAGATGTTATTAGTGATCATTAATTGCTGATTTAATAAAGTGTTTTATATATCAATACACAGTAGTGGGCACAAAAAATTGGGACAAGAATGCAAAATGCTGGGCTCAGAAATATAGTCTGTTATATTTGTTAACATTCAATTTGCAACAGTCATGAGGTGAAAATTGTGTGTGATTGATGAATAAAAAACTAAAACGATGTCCCTTTTTCATACAAAGGAAGACCTTAGCCAGGAGGAGGCTGTGGAATGTGGCACACAGGAGGAGACTGTGGAATGTGGCAGCCAGGAGGAGGCGGGGGTTAGTGGCAGCCAGGAGGTAGGGCTAAGTGGAAGCCAGGAGAAGGCCGGGCCCAGTAGGTAGAATCGCAGGTTCCCCCATCTGCCGTCCAACCAAAAGACCCAGGAAGGGGAGTGACGTGCAGGATTCAGCACTCAGGCTGATTCAGGAGGCTTCTTCGTCCCTCAGAGCCTTCCCCACTCCTGAAGAGGCCTTTGCCTCCATGGCTGCCACAAAACTGTAGGGCATGCAGGAGGGCCAACGCCTCCCGTGTGAGGACCTTCTTTACAAAACACTAACTAAGGGGGTGAGGGGCGAAATCACACACAAAACCCACCTGTGTGAGTTGGACCATCCTCCTCCTCCTGCCACAACTCCACCACCACAGACACAGCGTGGAAGGAAGCGTGGAAGGAAGACCAGAGAAGGATGACCTGGGTTCAGTCTGGTCTGACAAAATATGCAGGCTCTTGTATGATCACAGCCTGGGAACATACATGTCATCTGCTGCTGTTCAGGATCTCTTGGAACTCTGGACCAGACTGTACTCCCTTATATATGGACTCCTCAGGCCACCAATTTTGGCAGGAAGTAATTGATGTGTGCCCTAAAGGCTTCACCAATTTCTGATGTTTCTCCAGCGTTGCCTCCCTCTTTGTTTGGTTATGAGCCCTTAATAAAGGATTTTTTGTTTCAATTATACTTGCCTATGTGTGTTTTCCTTCAAAAAGGACAGTTTGTTTGTGAGGAGGCAGGTACATTTCAAAAATACAATGTGAAATTAACAAGAGACACCAACACCAAAGAATCTCCTTGAGATTAAATAATACAAGATAATATGGGGTTGTGGTAACTTGACACACAAAACACACCCAAAAATATTCTGGAGTTTAAATTTTTTTTTTTTTTTTAAAAAAGATCAGGCTTGAAAAAATACAAAAAAAAAATAATTTTTGAATCGGATGTGACAAATACAAATATTATATTGATGAAATCTAGATAAATAATAAAGAAAGAAGTTTGTGAGAAGTCTGTGTGAATATCAGCAGCAAAACTACTTCATTCTTCTAGCATTATAAAGAAGAAGTGCGCTGCATTAAACTATTTAAAACATTGCAGCCTGACGAAAGTGCTATATCCATTCCGAACACTAATTTTACCAGACCAAGCTGTTCCATCTCGGAATTTATTCTGAGCATGCGTGGCACTTTGTGCACTGGAATTGGCCACACACGGTCAGAATTGACGCTATCGGATTTTGTTGTCGGAAAATTTTATAACCTGCTCTCAAACTTTGTGTGTCAGAAAATCCGATGGAAAAAGTCCAAAGGAGCCCGCACATTTTCCGTCGGAAAATCCGACCGTGTGTACAGGGCATTATAGTAATTCTGTCTATCCTAATGACATAATTTCAGAAAAAATTAGTATTGTACTGAAACAGCTATAAATGTTTCTGCCGTAACACGGTCAGTATTATTGTACACAACCAGAAACATGATCACAGTGACACAGATAATACTATACTGACACAACCAGAAACCCAAGGGTGTTTAACTAATAAAAGATACAGTACACACAGAAGGGGAAGCAATCATTGTGCCACCTTTATTGCAAACATATTTGTGCCTCCATTGCCACATAGGTGACACATGGATTATTGCAGCAAGAGCTAATCATGGATTGCCACTGTATAGATGAAACACAGATTGTTGCAGCATAAATAGCATATGGATTTTTAATGGAACATTTTTTTTGTTAATTAATAGAACAAAGACAAAGCAGCCCAGACAGCCAGGGGCGTAACTAGAAATAGCAGGGCCCCATAGCAAAATGTTGTATGGGGCCCCCCTGCAAACAGCACCCCCCCCCCCCCCCCACAGCTGCCCTAGTGTCAATGCAGCGTGACCTGTGCCACATACAGCATGACCTGTGCCCAATGCAGCGTGACCTGTGCCCAATATAGCGTGACCTGTGCCCAATACAGCGTGACCTGTGCCCCATACAGCGTGACCTGTGCCCAATAAAGCCTGGTCTGGCTGTGCCCCATACAGCCCCACCTATGCAGAGGAAGAGGCAAGCCACCCGGATCAGCAGAGAGCGGGATTGCCCGCTCTAATAGCTTTCATTTGAATTTCCTGTCTTCCCGGGGCTCATCGTCACATAGCCTTACCTCTTGGCCCGACGCCTTTGATGACGTCACATGTCCCACATTGGATCGGCGTTCTGTCTATCAAAGGCCAAAAGGTGGAGCTATGTGACGTGAGCCCCGGGAACACTGGAAGTTCTAATGAAAGCTCTTACATCGGACAATTCAGCTCTCTGCTGATACGGACAGCTCGCCTCTTCCTTTCCTCTCTCTTCCCCTGGCTGGGAGACTGTGCCGGCAGTGCTCTTATCCTCACTGGGCCCCACTCGGCTGCGGGCCCCATAGCGCCAGCATGGGTCGCTATGGTGGTAGTTACGCCCCTGCAGACAGCCAAACAGCTAAGATTTAAAGTGATACTGGCATGTGGCTCTTTTCAACACTCAAACCGTTTAGAACCAGCTTCCCAGCAAAGATATCCTGTCTCATACTCCAGTGGCACTGTATGCAATTAAATTAACTCATTGCATGCTGGGGTAAACAGCAATCAATATGAGTATAATTGTCAGCTGCCTAATACTAATAATGCACATTGCATTAATACATGTGCGCTAACCTTTAGTGAGTTAAAATTACTCATTCCTTTTCTGTCAAATTATTTTTATTGGTATTTTTCACAAAACACAAGTAATTGCATACATACAATATGAGATAAGGTAACTAGGTAGTTTCTTGCATTTGCAATGATTAGGTGGGTAATGAACAAGGTAAGATAAAACCGTTACAATCAGCTTGTAATTTGAAAACAAGGTATTACATAACGTTGTCCTGCAATTGCACCCAACTAAATAGTGTGATATATATTTCCTTGTCAAAAGAAGTTTATTGAGTATACAATGTTATAAAGATACATAAAGTAAGTTTACAAGGATCTATAAAGTAAGCTCATTGTTTTACAGTAGGGTTTATATAGGTAAATATCATGAAATTTCAAATATTAAACATTGGGTTCACGTAAACCTAAATTAAAGATATATATCATTTCCTTAGTTACTTTTGTAGGTATTTAAATGATTTATACCTACTATACATATTGTTTACAAGTAGAGTGTATATAGGTCAAATAAATTCTGATAATGAGCTTTAATCGTAAGGTGGAGAAAAGGAAAGAGAAAGAAGAAAAAGGGTTGAAAGGTAGAGGTATGGTCCACAAGGTTGTCCCGCTCGTCAGTTTATTATTCTTTTTAGTTCTCTTTGAAGCCTTAGAATGGGTGTCTCTGTAAGTCATTTAATCTGTTACCATGGCAACAGGACAGAGTCATTGAAGTTTGACAGGAACTGTTGTTTTATCCAAGGATGCCAAAGTTTTTCAAATTTTGGAATTTGATTTTGATCGATGGCTACCATCTTAGCATGGGACATTGTATTATTCATTCTGTGAATTGTTTCTGCTAGTACCAATGTAGGAGATTTCCATGCCTTGGCCACTGTTTGTTTTGCAGCCGTTATTAGTTGGATCATAAGTTTGAATTGAGAGAGTGTTAACCATTCCGGTTTTAGATTAAGTAAAGTTAAATATGGATCTGGTTGTATTATTTTTTTAAATATTTTAGATGCAATCACGAAGACTTCCTTCCAGAAGGTTTGGATTACTGGGCACGTCCACCATATGTGTAAATATGTGCCTATTTCTGGGCATCCTCGAAAACAAAGAGCTGAGGTATTAGGTGAATATTTTGCCACTCTAGCGGGTACAAGGTACCAGCGAGTTAGGACTTTATAATTTGTCTCCAGTGCTAAGATGTTGGGTGAAGATGACTTAGATGTGAGCCATATGTTAGACCAGTCCGTGTCTTCTAAAGTTCGTCCCAGGTCCTCCTCCCACCTCTGAACGTAAGAGGGTCTATTAAGATTTGCTACTCCATATAATTGATTATAAAGTGATGAAATTGTACCTTTAGCAAATGGATCTTTTGTACAGATTGATTCAAAAATGGATAATTGGGATAATGGTGTATCCCCCTTTAGGAATGGTGTATAGAAATTTTTGATTTGGAGATATCTAAATATCTCAGAGTTTGGTAGATCATATTTTTCTCTAAGCGATGGGAATGAAAGGAATGATTTAGATGCTATGAAGTCATTTAGTGTCTGAATGCCTGATGTTGTCCAAGCTTTAAAAGAATTTGGGTAGATCCATGCTGGATAAAAGGCCGGATTTCTGATAAAAGAAAGGAGAGGATTGTGTGGAGATTGTAACTGATATTTGGTTTTTAGTTTATCCCAGAGAGATAAGAAGTGTTTAGTTATGGGATTATGAATTTTAAAGCGGTCTTTAGGATCAAGCCATAATAAATTTGATATTAATAGAGGGTCATTTTCTGAAGCCTCTATAAATACCCATAATGGGATTTCCTGTTTTGCATGGTATTTGGACAGACTGGCCAAATGTGCTGCTCTGTAGTAGTTAGTAAAATTAGGGTATCCCAGGCCTCTTTTATTTTTGGGAAGATGTAGTGTGTGTATAGGTATACGTGGTTTAGAAGAGCCCCATATAAACGAAGTTGCTCTTTTTTGTACTATTCTCAAAAAATAGGAAGGAATTGGAATAGGGAGGACTCTGAATAGATAAAGCAATTTGGGTAGAATAGTCATTTTGATTGCATTAATCTTCCCTATCCAGGATAAAGGAAGTTGCGACCATTGTTTTATTAGATTTGTGATCTGTCTTAATACAGGAGGATAATTGGTTGAGAATAAGTCAGAATGAGATGCTGTTAAATGAATTCCAAGATATGGGATTGATTTTTCTGCCCATGTGAATGGGAGTGCAGCCCTAGCCGGGATCAATTCCATGTTTGTGAGTGAAATATTAAGCACTAGGCATTTCTTAGGATTAATCATAAGGCCGGATAGGGCTGCAAACCCATCAAGAGCTGGTATTAAGTTAGGACCAGAGACCTGTGGTGATGATAGAAAAAGTAATATATCGTCTGCAAATATACATAATTTGTGTGTAATACCTCCTACTTCAATGCCAGTTATAGTTTGGTTTGTTCTGATGTATTGGGCCATGGGTTCGAGTATAAGGGCAAATAATAAGGGAGATAATGGGCAACCCTGTCGGGTACCTCTTTCGATATTAAAGGCTTCAGATTTGTATCCAGCATATTTTATATAGGCTTTGGGTTTATTATATAATGCTTTGATCCATGTTAAAAAGTGGGGTCCAAAACCCCATTTTTGTAATAAATATTGCATATATTGCCAGGATACTGTGTCAAATGCCCTCTTAACCCCTTCCCGCCGACCGAACGCACATATGCGTCCTCGGCTTTCCGGGGTTATACCGGGATGATGCCCGCAGCTGCAGGCATCATCCCGGTACCGTTGTTTTCAGCGGGCGATCGGCTACCCGAATATAACAACCGATGCGGCTAAAAGCCGCTCGGCTGTTATACCGGAGGAGCGGGAGGGGACATCCCCCCCTCCCGCCGCCTCCCGCCGCTGTTACCGGGCCTCCCGTGCGATCGGGAGGCCCGGTGTCCATTCGGGAATCTCCGGCGGCTGGGGGCGGGCTGGAACGAAGCTGTGAGCGGCTTCGTTCCAGCCTTCTAATTGTAAACGCGGAAGCGACGTCATGACGTCACTTCCCGTTTACTCGGCTGCCAATGGCGCCGAATTTAAAAAAGTACACAGTATTCAGAATCGCCGTTTTCGGTGATCTGAATACTTTGAAGTGTAAAGGAGGGATCGGGGGTCTTTTAGACCCCCGATCCCTCCATAAAGAGTACCTGTCACCACCTATTACTGTCACAAGGGATGTTTACATTGCTTGTGACAGCAATAAAAGTAAAAAAAAAAAAAAAATTTTAAACACAATTTATAAAAGTACAAAAATAAATAAAATAAATAAATAAAAAAAATTTTTAAAGCGCCCCCGTCCCCGCGAGCTCGCGCAGCGAAGAAAACGCATACGGAAGTCACGCCTGCATATGTAAACGGTGTTCAAACCACACATGTGAGGTATCGCCGCGATCGTCAGAGTGAGAGCAATAATTCTAGCCCTAGACCTCCTCTGTAGCTCAAACCTGGTAACCGTAAAAAATTTTTAAAGCGTCGCCTATGGAAATTCATAGGTACCGTAGTTCGTCGCCATTCCACGAGTGCGTGCAATTATAAAGGGTGACATGTTTGGTATCTATTTACTCGGCGTAACATCATCTTTAACATTATACAAAAAAATTGGGGTAACTTTACTGTTTGGATTTTTTAAAATTCATGAAAGTGTCACTTTTCCAAAAATTTGCGTTTAAAACACCGCTGCACAAATACCGTGTGATAAAAAATATTGCAACAATCGCCATTTTATTCTTTAGACTCTCTTCTAAAAAAATATATATAATGTTTGGGGGTTCTAAGTAATTTTCTAGCAAAAAATACGGATTTTAACTTGTAAACACCAAATTTCAAAAATAGGCTTAGTCATGAAAGGGTTAATATCGAGAGATAGAAAACATAAAGGGATTTTCCGTTTTTTAGCAATATGTGCCAATAACACTGCCCTGCGTATATTATCGCCTGCCTGTCTATTTGGCATGAAGCCTACTTGATCTCTATGTATTAATTTTCCTATAATGCTATTGAGGCGTTTTGCTATTATTTTTGCTAATAATTTAATATCGAGGTTTAACAGGGAGATAGGCCGATAATTCACACAGGAAGTATCATCAGAAAGGGGTTTTGGGATCATACAAACAATTGCCATTAGTGTTTCTTGCCGAAAAGAATGTCCATCTAGAAGTTTGTTAAAAGTTTCAGTGAGAATGGGAGAGAGTATTTCTGAGAATGTTTTATAGTATAAAGCCGAGTAGCCGTCTGGGCCTGGTCTTTTGTTAAGTTTTAGGTCTTTTATGGCGTTAGCAACTTCATCTATAGTTATAGGCTCATCCAAACTGCTTTTTTGATTCTGAGACTGAGACTCAGGTAAGGTTATTTTTGAGAAGAAGGATTCAGCCTCTGTAGGATTAAATTCATTGTTTGTCTTGTATAAAGTTGCGAGATGTGAGTGAAATTTATGGACTATTTTAACTGGATTACAAGTGTAAACATTTTTTGATAATTTCAAACGTATTGGTTTGAAAGATTTGTTAGTTGAATTTAATGCCCGAGCCAAATATGTACCTGGTTTGTTTGTATTCATGTAGAAATTGTGTTTGGAGCGTTTGAGGGATTTATCAACTGACTCAGTGAGAAATAGATCGTATTCCAATCTAGATTTTTCCAGATGAGATTTTGTACTCTGAGATGGATTACCTTGAAATGATATGTAGGCTGCATTAAAATTGAGTTCTAGTTTTTTTGCTAGATTTTTGCGTTCCCGTTTAAATAGTGCCATTTGTCTTTGTATTGTACCACGCAAGACAGGCTTATGAGCTTCCCACAGTGTTATTGGGGAGATGTCTGTTGTATTATTAATTGATATGTATTCCTTTAAAGCTTGTTCAATGGCCATCTGATGTAGTGGGTGTTTGAGCATTATGTCCGGTAAGTACCACGTTGGGTCATGCGCTTTTGGTATGGCTGAGGCTATAGTAGTGTATACTGCATTATGGTCAGACCACGGAATCGGAATTATATCTGATGCAATAATTTCTGGTATCATTCCTATTGTTAGAAAAATATGATCTATTCTGGTGAAGGTTTGATGAGGGTGCGAGTAATAAGTGAATTTCTTTTTCATTGGGTTACTTTCTCTCCATGAATCTACCAGATTGTATTTGGAAAGAAGTTGAGAAAAAGGTAATCTAGAGGTTATTTTGGATGGTGTAAAAGGTGATTTATCTAGAAATGGGAGGAGGACCTGGTTCGAATCCCCACACATTATCACTGTTCCTATTTTGTGTGTATTAATCACTTGTAATATATGTGAGAGGAATGGTGTAGGTTGTTTGTTAGGAGCATAGTAGGAAATCACCGTGATTGCTGTATCCATTATATAACCCATGAGTATCAGGTATCTACCTTCTGGGTCTTTAATTTCTGATGATAAGGTGAATGGTGTGGATCGGTGAAATGCAATTAGAGTTCCCCTTTGCTTGGTACAGGCAGAAGCCGTGTAAATTTGTTGATAAAAAGGAGAAATATATTTTGGAGTAGAATCTTTGGTGAAGTGTGTTTCTTGGAGGCATACTATGTGAGCCTTCTTGTTATGGAAAGTACGGAAGTCTTTGGTCCTTTTTTGAGGGACATTTATTCCCTGAACATTCAGGGAAAGTATATTCAGTGGTGCCATGGCAATAGATCAAATAGTTTTGACTTACTTTTTGTTATGCAGAGCTGACTGCGCAGATCAACCTGTGTGGACTGAAGAGATGAATAGATAGAAAAGAAACCAGTGAATTCTGGAGTAAAGAGTAAACAAAAAACATATGAGATTAGATGATACATTGTATAAATTATTTTTTGCAAGTAATCACAATTTACCCGTGAAAGAGAATAAATATCTCTCTCAGGGGAATAAGTGCCTTCGTCACACTCCCACATAATATGGTTGGGAGAATGAGGAGGGCTAATGGGGGTACACGGATCTTCCGCTTACAGGAGAGAAGTGCTATGTCAAAAGACATCAAAATGATGTTTCATTAATTGGAGTGCAGAATATAGTTTTTTTTGAAATTATTTATTCCAGGGTGGTTGTATATGGTTAGTCTTGCCCTAGGCTAAATAATTCAGTTAGAAAGGTACTGTTAATAACTTTGGTATTGATGAAGATAGTTTGAATTATTTTGGGATTTTAACCCTTTTAGAGTAAACAATTACATATTTTATTCATACGTAACTGTTTAGATATGTTAACTCATAAAATTGAGGTTGTATTGCTTCAGATTAGAATAAACAAAAACATAATTCTAGGAACTAGTTAGGTAATAATATATTTGTTTTAAGAAAAGAAAGAAAAAGCTTCCATTACTTCTGGATTATTGAACATATTTGTCCTAAAAAGTAATAAATCTATTGTTATTACCTGATAATATATAACTGAACAAGAATTTCCTTATTTCACTTATATTTTCTAAGGCTATATGAATCAGAAGTAATAAGAAATATAACTGGAATGTAACATGATCCCACACAGTGTGTGACTCTCAGAATGCAGTTACATTCAGTTATAAATATAGGTTTTATATAGAGAACCATCTCTTAGTATAATAAATGAAGAGATATCAGGAATTAGGATGTCAGTCCATTGAATCTTCTTGGTCCATGGATGATGTGGCATAACGGCCTTTTTTGTGAGAATGATGATTCCCATTTTGTTCTGAAATTTTCTGGGTGCTGCCTGAAGGTTAAGATGATGCCATTCTTCTGCGTGTGGGAGTGTTGCTGCTTGTGGGTTCTGTCAGATTTAATTTTAAAAGGGTTTGTTGTAGTTCATCTGCTGATCTGCTTCTGTAAATTGTACCTTGGTAGTTAAATCTGACTGAAAAGGGGAAGCCCCATTGATACATAATGTTGTGGCGTTGCAGTTCCATTAGTTGGGGTTTCATGGACCGTCTTTTAGTAATAGTAAGTTGGGATAGGTCAGCAAAAATTTGATAATTGTGTCCTTGAAAATTAAGTTCCTTTTTTTCTCTTGCAGCAATTAGTATTTGTTCTTTCGTTCTGTAATAATGAAATTTTGTGATTATATCACGTGGGGGTCCATCTTTCTTTTTGGCTGTGAGGGCTCTGTGTACTCTGTCCAGTTCTAAACGTTCAATAGGGATATCTGGCTTTAGTTCTTGTAATAGAGCAGTAATAGTAGATTGCAGGTCTGTCACAGTTTCAGGTATTCCCCTTATGCGTAAGTTTGAACGTCTGGCTCTATTTTTGTAATCTTCGAGCTTAGTTTGAAGTATTAAATTCTCTTTTTTTAATTGTTCCAATTCTGTTATATTTTCTTGGGTTGTAATTTCAATTTCATCCATTTTTATTTCTAAGGCTGCGGTGCGGTTTCCCAGCTCTCTTATTTCTTTGGTTAGGCTATTTGTTATTTGGTCTGAGGTTTGTTTTAAAGCCTTATGAAGCATCTTTTCAAATTGTAATAATATTACTGGGGATACTGAGGAGGCTTGTGGAGAAGTTTGTGAGAGGATTTGTTCTGTATCTGACTCAAATGGAGAGTCTTGCTGTGACATTTTCTGTCTGTGAGAGCGCCCTGATGCTGTATCTTGTGAGGTGACTGGAGCTGCTTCAGCTGCAGTGAGTGCCTGTGAGCTCTTTGTGAGGTGATTTTTATTTCTGCCACGGTTTCCTCCCAGTACCATATTTCCTGCCCAAACTTTCACAGTTTGTTCCCTGGGGCAAAAAGGTTCAAATGGATACCTTTTGAGCCTGCAGGCTCTGCTTTGTCCTTCTCTTCTCTCCTCAGCGGTGTGGAGCTCTAGCAATGCATGTCTGCTCCGCTAGGCTCCACCTCCTGCCCTCGTGTGATATATATTTCAAGTCCAAATAAATATCTACGAACATCTGGAGGTGCCGTCTGTACATCTTAATTTTTGATGTGTCTGGTGTCTTCAGCCTTCCCAGATCTCTCTAATGGTCAGGTGTGCCGAAGAGCAGGCACTGTCCAAGTAAATCAGACAAAATTAGTTGAAGGCTATTTCAGAAGTGGGTTAGATTAAACTCCTGGACCCAAGACATCCACTTTGATCAAAAGAATGTATTGAGTTGTTTTGGCCCACTATGTATTTTTCACAAATGCAGTTTACATTTACTCTATGGATAACTTCAGAGATATTAGGTATTATCGTCTGTTTCCATTTATTCGTTATTGACATTTGGGCTATGTGGGAGTTATTTACTAAAGGCAAATCCACTTTACACTACAAGTGCAAACTACAGGTGCAAAGTGCACTTGAAATTGCACTGAAAGTGCACTTGGAAGTGCAGTCACTGTAGATCCGAGGGGGACATGCAAGGAAAATAAAAAACAGCATTTACCTTGCCCATGTTTGGATAATGAAATCAGCAGAGCTTCCCTTCATTTCAGATCAACCCCTCAGATTTACAGCGACTGCACATCCAAGTGCACTTTCAGTGCAATTTCAAGTGCACTTTGCACTTGTAGTGCAATGTGGATTTGCTTTTCGTAAATAAACCCCAGTATCTCACAAAAGTGAGTACACCCCTCAAATTTTTGTAAATATTTTATTACATCTTTTCATGTGACAACACTGAAGAAATGACACTTTGCTACAATGTACAGTAGTGAGTGTACAGCTTGTATAACAGTGTAAATTTGCTGTCCCCTCAAAATAACTCAACACACAGCCAATAATGTCTAAACCGCTGGCAACAAAAGCAAATACAAGTGAAAATGTCCAAATTGTGCACAAAGTGTCAATAATTTGTGTGGTCACCATTATTTTCCAGCACTGCCTTAACCCTCTTGGGCATGGAGTTCACCAGAGCTTCAAAGGCTGCCACTGGAGTCCTTTTCCACTTCTCCATGATGACAAAACAGAGCTGGTGGATGTTAAAGACCTTGCGCTCCTCCACCTTCTGTTTGAGGATACCCCACAGATGTTCAATAGGGTTTAGGTCTTGAGACATGCTTGACCAGTCCATCACCTTTACCCTCAGCTTCTTTAGCAAGGCAGTGGTAGTCTTGGAGGTGTGTATGGGGTCATTACCATGTTGGAATACTGCCCTGCGGCCCAATCTCTGAGGAGGGGGGATCATGCTCTGCTTCAGTATGTCACAGTACATGTTGGCATTCATGGATCCCTCAATAAACTGTAGCTCCTCAGTGCTGTCATCACTCATGCAGCCCCAGGCCATGACACTCCCACCACCGTGCTTGACTGTAGGCAAGACACACTTGTCTTTGTACTCCTCACTTGGTTGCCGCCACATGCACATGACACCTTCTGAACCAAATACGTTTATCTTGGTCTCATCAGACCACAGGACATGGTTCCAGTAATCCATGTCCTTAGTCTGCTTGTCTTCAGCAAACTGTTTGCGGACTTTCTTGTGCATCATTTTTAGAAGAGACCTTCCTTCTGGGATGACAGCCATGCAGACCAATTTGATGCATTCATTTGTATGGGCTGACCCCCACCCCTTCAACCTCTGCAGCAGTGCTGGCAGCACTCATACGTCTATTTCCTAAAGACAACCTCTGGATATGACGCTGAGCACATGCACTCAACTTCTTTGGTCGACCATGGTGAGGCCTGTTCTGAGTGGAGGCTGTCCTGTTAAACTGCTGTATGATCTTGGCCAATGTGCTGCAGCTCAGTTTCAGGCTCTAGGCAATCTTCGTATAGCCTAGGCCATCTTTGTGTAGAGCAACAATTCTTTTTTTCAGATCCTCAGAGAGTTCTTTACTATGAGGTGCCATGTTGAACTTCCAGTGACCAGTATGAGAGAGTGAGAGCGATAACACCAAATTGAAGAAGGCACGTGGTCCCGGTTCCGAACACGCGTAGGGGAGGGGCCTGGACGGAGCTGTCAGCAGAGAGAGAGAAGGAGATTTTTGTCACACACACCACACCGCACGCCACACCGAGAGATTGACCGTTCTATGCTCGTTAAGGATGGTGCACTCACGCACCCATTATATGTGAGTACCCCAGCAAGGGGAGTTAATTATTTGATTAAAATCCTTTATACCTACAATATTGCGCCATGGAGTCCTTTTCTTTTGCATAAACCATCTTCATTTGAGAACATTGGAAGTTTGCACGGCTGGTTCCTAATGAGCACAGGAGTGGCTCCAAGGCTTTGTTTGGCATAGTTTAATCGCTGTGTCACACACAGGAAGGTGAGCATATACACCTGTGGGGGCGGCTGGAAGACACCACAGCATGTTTCTTGGTGACACACTTTGGAAGATTTGATATGTGAAATTCACTAAATCTTTGGACTAATTTATTTGGGCACTTTTATATTATTGGATATACACGGTTTTGGACTTTATTTTATTCACCAGTTGTTCATATCCTCTTACATTTTATTTGATATATTTTATTTGATTTATTTTTTAAATGATATGTTGTTTCATTTGATCACTCACATTTTGTATTTTATATAGCACTGTGCACTTTATACTCCAGCACCTAGGGGTATTTTCACTCATGCACATTTTATATCAACACTCATGTTGTTTATGTTTATTAATACTGCACTTTGATTGAAGTGATTTTTTCTAGCGCAGACACATTGTTTTATCTTTACCAAATTTAACACACCTGCTCCCCATTCACACCTGTGACCTTGTAACACTAATGCGTCACGTGACACCGGGGAGGGAAAATGGCTAATTGGGCCCAATTTGGACATTTTCACTTAGGGGTGTACTCACTTTTGTTTCCAGTGGTTTAGATATTAATGGCTGTGTGAGTTTGGGAAAGCGGTCTAGTCGCATTCCAAAGAGGGCCAATGTTTGGCATGGCTTAGTGCTCATTCTAGTAATGTGTGAAATTAAGGCAATCATTGATTCCCAGAAGTTTCTTATGTCCTTGCATGACCATAGAATGTGGAGTAAGTCGCTTTTTTGTCCACATTGGCGCCAGCATACCGAAGAGGTATCTGGAAATATATACAATTACGTATGGCTGGTGTTATATACCAGTTGTTTTATAGCATTCTCCTAATGAGAGGTGCAGTGGGAAGAACTCAGGGTTATATTGAGTGCTTGATTCCATTCTATGAGGGAGTATTCTGATTTTATAACTTTTTTCCATCTGGTAATTTGGGGAGGATTAGATGTAGTATGTTCCTTGTTTAGGTATTTATAGAACCACGATATCCCTTTCTTAGGTGATGATATATTGTGATAGTATGACCAAATTGCATTGTTCACTTTTACATAGGAATTAGGGTAATTTCTGTGAAAATTTTATTTGGGCTGCTTTATATAGAGTTTTTTTTCATATCTTGAGACTTTTGCATCTCTCCTAGGGACAGTTGTTCTGTATTGGTTCTGAAGTCTACTGAAAATGAAGGTATGAGGTATTTATAAGCCATTGTAGGGATGGCTATGGCTCTTAGGGAGTCATTGTAGGTAAGGTCTTGGAGGGAGGAATTCCAAGCTTCCACAGATAGAGGCTGTTTATAGAGGCCAGGATAGAGGCTGTTTTGCCTATATATACTTTCTGATGTGTGGCACTTGCTATTAATAAGGCGGTTAGATCTCTATTTAGTAAGATATATTTTCCTATATTGACCCAACGTTTGGTAGGGGTAGGTTCAAACCATGCTTTCAGTTGGTCTAGTATCACTTGCCTTATGATCATTCATTCTTTTTAAATGGTCTGGCAATGCACCGGAGTAAAGAGAATGGAGAATATACCTGCAGATTTTTTTTTCTGATGCAAAACATCACAATGTATGGTAGTGCATTGCAGTGATTTTCTCTGGCTATACCAGTGGAGTGGCTTTTAATAAGGCCTTTCTCATGGAAAGCACATTCTCAAGGGATTTGGAAAAAAGGCAACATATAAAGTAAACCTTTACCCAACAGCTGACAGGTAAGCTAACAGAGTAGAAGCAGATGAGGATCAGTCTTTATGGAAAAAGGACAACTTCATCTCAAAAGGAATGCCATAGGCATGTTTAATATGGTAGTCTAGAGTGCAGTGACTACTTTCCAAAATACAGTGGCTCATCACGTCATATAAAATTTTAGCCATTTCCAGTTTGACCACAGCTAATTAAATTTTGTTGCTAGCAGTTAATTAAAAAAACAAAAAAAAACAATATACTGTACTCTGTTAACCAGGATTGAAGGCGCAGGTACGGAAGGTATAAAGTTTTGTCAAGATGACTCAGTTTAACCATCTTACCTCCAGGAGGTTTAACCCCCTTACTGACCAGTCTTTTTTTTGCTATTTGGCACTGCGCTACTTTAACTGGTAATTGCGCGATCATGCAGTACTATACCCAAATGAAGTTTGTGTCCTTTTTTTCCCACAAATAGAGCTTTCTTTTGGTGGCATTTGATTACCACAGGGATTTTAATTTCTTGCAATGTAAATGAAAAAAGACCAAAAATTAAAAAAAAAAACAATATTTTCTACTTTTTGTTAAGACAAATATCAAATAAACTCAAATTTTGTCATACATGTAGGCCAAAATGTATTCAGCTATGGTAAAAAAAAAATCCCAATAAGTGTATAATGATTAGTTTGAGCAAAAGTTATAGCGTCTACAAACATGGTATATATACTCAAATTTAAGCGGCTTTCTGACTGTCTATCTCATTTCTTGAGGTGCTAAAATGCCAGGGCCCCAAAATTGCCCCTTTTTGTAAAGTAGACAACCCAAGAAATTTGCTAAGAGGCATGTTGAACCCAATGAATATTTTATTTTTTGTCCTGAGTTTTTAAAAAATGATTTTTTTTTAAACAAAGTTGTCACTTAAATGATATATTGCTCACAATTGCCATGGGGATATGTGGAATTACCTCCCAAATACATTCTGCTGCTTCCCCTGAGTATGGGGATACCACATGTGTGAGACTTTTTGGAAGCCTAGCCACATACGGGTGCTGAAAAACAATCACCACCTTCAGGATTTCAAAGGGCGTAAATTGCTCATTTCACTTCCTCCCTTGCTATCACAGTTTCAGAGGGAGATGCTGAAAACCATGCCTCTCAGCAAATACCTTGGGGTGTGTACTTTCCAAAAAGGGGTGATAGGGGGGTGTGTGCACCATCCTGGCATTTTATGCCCAACATTAGAAGCTTATGCCACACATCACCCACTCTTCTAAACACTTGAAGACCAAGCCTTTTCTGACACTTTTTGTTTACATGAAAAAAAATATATATTTTTTTTGCTAGAAAATTACTTATAACCCCCAAAAATTGTATATTTTTTAAAGCAGAGGCACTAAAATAGTGGGTATTGCGATTTTTTTTTTTTGTCACACGATATCTTTGAAAAAAATACTTTTTTGAATTTTAATGCACAAAAAACAATATATTTCCCAATTGTTTGGTAAAATATAAAATATGATCTAACACTGAGTACATAGATACCAAGCACAACATGCTTTAAAACTGTGCACACCAGTGCAGTGGCGACAAACTACGTACATTTTTAAAAGCATCTAAAAGCCTTTACAGGTTATAACTTTAGATTTACAGAGAAGGTCTAGTGTTGAAATTACTGCCCTTGATCTGACATTCACAATGATACCTTACAAGCATGGTGCAATTGCTATTTTCATAGTACATGAGACCGATGCTTGCAGTCACCTTTGCATGTGAGCACGGAGGGACAAGGGTGCTTTCATTTTTTTTTTATATTATTATTATTTAATTTGCTTTTTAATTTTATTTTTACACTGTCCCTTTCATTCTTTTTTTATCACTTTTATTGTTATCACAGGGAATGTAAATATCCCCTGTGACAGCAATAGGTAGTGACAGGTACTGTTTTTTGAAAAATCTACGGTCAATTAGACTCTAGCTCTCTCCTCTTCGCTTAAAGCATCTGACCACACAAGATTAGTGTGACAGATGCTTTCCCAATTTAAAAAAGGTGCTATTTATATCTGGTGAAACCAAAGTGATGAAATGCTTGTAGCTTACAGTTTCTTAGGCCATAGAGATGATTGGAGCCATTCCGGTCTCTGATCAGCTCTATGATCAGCTTCTGGAATCACTGGCTGCATTCTCGGGTTTCCCGGTGGGAGGAGGGAGGCCAAGAAAACCATGGAAGGCGGTAGGGGTCATCCCCTACCACTGCTTGTAAAAGCAGTCTAGTGGCTAATTAGCTGCTAGGATTGCATTTGCATGAAAGCCAACCGCCATCTGAAATAAAATGATACCAAGATGATGCCTAAACCTGCAGGCATCATCTCGGTATAACCACTCAAAATCCAGCGACATATCAGTACGTTGCTGGTCCTCGTTGGGCATAAAATTGGGCATATAATGTAATATTCTATTTTTCATGTAGCCTGTGGGCTGAACGAAAAAAGAGAACCTAACAGATTCCTCCATTCACACTGATCGATGTGGATGAAGAAATCTCTGCCAAGAAAAGTGAAAAAATACATATGCCAAAGCATAGGGCGATCCTCCCACTATCCACCCCAGCCCAAATGCTTTGGCATATATATTTTCATTTTTTTAATGGCAGTGGTGAAATCACCTACTACAGCACTGCTATAACTGATTTATTTATTCTGAAAGCAAACCCTGTTGCTGTCAGAATAAACTGATCAGTGCCGCAGCTGAATGGCATTCCTGGAAAGCAAACAACGTTTAACAATAAAACACAGTAACAATTAAACATTAACTCAATAAAACAACAACTCTTTTTTTACTGAATTCTCTGCCAGAAAAGAGTGTGTGGTATGCCCACCATTAGAATATACTGCCCTGCATCCACCCACTTCTAATGATGGGCATACATGCAATGAGACAAAATAACCTAACAGATTCCTCTATTCACATCGATCAATGTGGATGAAGAAATCTTTGCCAAGAAAAGTGAAAAAAAAATATATTTGTCGAAGCATGGGGCAATCCACCCACTGTCCACCCCAGCCCCCATGCTTCGGCATTTATACATTTTTTTTTTAACTGCGGTGGTGAAATCACCTCCTACAATGCTGCAATTGCTGATTTATGTATTCTGAAAGCAAAACCTGTTGCTGTCAGAATAAACAGATCAGTGATGCAGCTGAATGGCATTCCTGCAAAGCAAACAACAGTTAACAATAAAACACAGTAACAATAAAATATTAACACAATGAAACAGCAACTTTTTTATTGCAATCTGTGCCAAAAAAGAGTAGTGCTGCAGCTGAATGGCCTACCTGCAAAGCAGACAATGGTTAACAATAAAACACAGTAACAATAGTAAGAACAGAAATAAACTCAATAAAATGACAGCTATTTTTGGCTTTTTAATTTTTTGTAACTTTTTTTGGTAACTTTTTTGTAACTGTAAAAAACTGTAAAATTTCCAGGATAGTGTCTCTCAAAATGCGATAGCCAGTTTCCTAACATCTTGCAAGACCCTGTGTGAATGTGTGCCCTAGACTGTGCCGTGCTGTGGTAATGATGTAAACAATCTTTAAGGCAGAGACCAGGTTGGCCAGGACAGGAGGGACAAAAAAACCTGCTGTCTCTTCTTATTCCGTGTCTGCTACAGATACAGCTTCTTTTTTGGGTGATTTTTAGGTCAGGGTACCAGGAATGGCATCCAGAAAATGCCTCTCATGCAGCCGCCTCACCGCATCTGGATTGAAAGTTTGGGACACAGCACCTTCTGGATACAAAAAGGCTGTGATGATCTCTTCCTGAAATTTTAGGAAGAATTCACTTCTTCCTGATGCTTTACATAGTACAAAAGCGTTAAACACAGACATATGGAATAAAAATACAGACACATTTTTGTACCAGCGTCTGGCCTTGTGGTAAATTAAGTACAACCCCATCATCTGGTCATTGAAGTCCACCTCTCCCATGTTACGGTTGTAGTCATGGACACAGAGGGGTTCCCAAGAACACTAGTTGCTGTTGCAGTTTGGATTGTCATGTCTCTGTGAATGGAAGACAGGACAAAAACATCCCATTTGTCCTTCCATTTCACTGCAAGCAAATCATTACCTTTCAAGCAAGTTCCCCCCCCCATCTAAGTTGGATATTTACAAGCCGTTGAGTGAAGCCCCGACAATTAGGTCACAAGGTGCCAATTTTTAATTAAAAAAGGTGCCTAAAAAAAGGCACGCTTGTATAAATTGTCCACGCACAAGAAGTCTCTTTTCACATGACTCCCTTCCGCTATACGGACTGGTACCTGCATGCAGACCTTGCTAATACACTGGCTAAACTTAGGATCCAGGACACCTTCAACGCCTTAACCCCTCATATCCTCTCCCCTAGGCATTCCACCTAATCTGTGTGATTAAGTAGTACATTTTTTGATGTGAAATGTTTGATATTTCTTCATAATTTTATTAATCCTTCTACCTGTTTTTGACGTAAATGTTCACCTGCTTCCACTCCTTTGGCCACCACTTTGGCAGAACCACCAGTTTATTACTCTTGTTGGTCCAGATACCGTGTTATTAGTTATCTCGTTAATGTTTGTAGGCTCCAAACCATGCAGTTTTATCCTGCTTACTATGTAGTATTATGTCTTTTACTTTGTTGCCTTTGCTGGCAGACTACTCCTGCTTCCACAAATCTTGTACTTTTATATGAAAATTCAATAAATATATATTAAAAAAATGTCCATGTACAAATGGTACCCTTTACAGAACAAGGGAAGCACCAATTCATAAAAAATCTTGCCACTGCTCCCTATGTAGTCTGGGCAGTCCTGGGGTTCCTAGTGACTATCTTTTCCCTTGTAAATCAGGACAGTCCATTTATAGCCTGTTGCCCTCTCACTGAGCTTATACATTTTGATCCCATATCTGGCACGCTTACTGGAGAGAAACTGTTTGAAAGCAAGGTGGCCAGAAAACTTAATGAGGGACTTAATGAGGGACTCATCTATGCAGACAACTTGTTGGGGCATATACAAGTGATTTTATTAGGGGCTGAATTTTGTGAAGCCAATCATATTCAAGGTCACCCCGAGGACAACAGTGTTCCTTGTCGCTGAAATGCATAAATCGCATTATATTCTCATATCTACCCCTGGCCATGGCAGCAGAGGACTCGGGTCTGTGGACCAATATGACCACAGCTCATTCTTTTTAGTAATGACCATGTTGAGGGTAAGGCCCAAACCGTGATACGTTTCAATGCAAATTGTTTGGCAAGTTTGAATTTTGTGTTTGCAGTGATAAATTGATTGGTATATAATCTATCTGTACAGATCTACCATGAAAAACACCTCCAAAGATCCAAGGGGAGTTAAATCTGCTGTTTCCACCTGAATTCGGGGGTTGGATAGTGAATGGGGGAAGTACAGGTGCTGCAGAATCTGTGGGTTCCCAATTAGGACTTGCAAGCACATCAGGAAGGGCACTATGGGGTCTACGGGCCTCTGTTTGAATTCTTGGTGGCTGCGGGACACTACTTGTGCTAGCCACTGCATCAGCTTGAAATGTAATTATGGGACTTGCCATGTCACCAAGTATTACTGCTGTGCTGGTATGTCTATGACCAGGATGTACTAGGCTGCTGGTGCTAGCCAGTTCACTAAAAGGTAGAGCAACACTAGTACTGGCACTCTGTTGCATACAAGAATCGTCATGCGATTGTACCATCTCAGCAACCGGGAAATGGAGTCGGGTACATCTGACCTTAGCAGGGACCTCTTCTCCATCGTCTGAGCTACAGTGCCTTGAAAAAAAATTCAAACTCCTTGAAATTTTCCACATTTTGTCATCTTACAACCAAAATGTAAATGTATTTTGTTGGAATTGTATGTGATAAACCAACACAAAGTGGCACATAATTGTGGAGTGGAAGGAAAATGATAAATGGTTTTCAACATTTTTTACAAATAAATATCTGAAAAGTGTGGCATACATTTGCATTCGGACCCCCTCAATCAATTCTTTGTAGAACCACCTTTCACTGCAATTACAGCTGCAAGTCTTTTTGGGGAATGTCTCTACCAGCTTTGCACATCTAGAGAGTGATATGTTTGCCCATTCTTCTTTGCAAAATAGCAAGCTTTGTCAGATTGGATGGAGAGCATCTGTAAACAGCAAGTTTCAAGTCTTGCCACAGATTCTTAATTAGATTTAGGTGTGGACTTTGACTGGGCAATTCTAACACACGAATATGCTTTGATCTAACCCATTCCATTGTAGCTCTGGCTGTATGTTTAGGGTCATTGTCCTGCTGAAAGGTGAACCTCTGACCCAGTCCCAAGTCTTTTGCAGACTCTAACAGGTTTTCTTCTAAGATTGCCCTGTATTTGGCTCCATCCATCTTTCCATCAACTCTGACCAGCTTTCCTGCCCCTGCAGAAGAAAGGCATCCCCCACAACATGATGCTGTCACCACTATGTTTCACAGTGGGAATGGTGTGTTCAGGGTGATGTGCAGTGTTAGTTTTCAAACACACATAGTGTTTTGCTTTTAGGCCAAAAAGTTCAGTTTTGGTCTCATCTGACCAAAGCACCTTCTTCCACATGTTTGCTGTGTCCCCCACATGGCTTCTCACAAACTGCAAATGGGACTTCTTATGGCTTTCTTTCAACAATGACTTTCTTCTTGCAACTCTTCCATAAAGGCCAGATTTGTGGAGTACACAACTAATAGTTGTCCTGTGGACAGATTCTCCCACCTGATCTGTGGATTTCTGCAGCTCCTTTAAAGTTACCATGGGCCTCTTGGCTGCTTCTCTGACTAATGCTCTCCTTGCCCGGCCTGTCAGTTTAGGTGGATGGCCATGTCTTGGTAGGTTTGTAGTTGTGCTATTCTCTTTCCATTTTAGGATGATGGATTGAACAGTGCTCCGTGAGGTGTTCAAAGCTTGGGATATTTTTTATGACCTAACCCTGCTTTAAACTTCTCCACAACTTTATCCCTGCCCTGTCTGGTGTTTATAGAAAACAAAGAATGGAGAGGGTTTGCAATTTTTTCTTAATAGCACCTGGTGTTCTCAATTAGGCACAGATTGACCGTATTGCAGTCCCGCCTTTCTGAGATTCACCCAGTTCCACCGTATGTTTGGGGTGTTTCCGAAACTGAATTCTTATTGGAGACCCCCAAATTTTAATTGTCCTCTGAATTTATTATAATCTAGAGAAAACAAATTGTGTATGTGCACGGGTGTCTGTGCACGGGTGATGAATGTTACTACTAGGGAACCATAGCGCACGGAGAGACCTCTCAGATGAAATTGATTGGGAACTAATGAAATCAGTTATTTAAACAATGAGGATAGACCAATGCGCATGCTCTGAAGAAGCTTGCCAAAGCGAAACATGTAAGCATCAGGTTCATGTAGTAGCCGTAAGAGGGATAGCGGGACCACCGACTGTCTACACAGCCATATACGGCTTCCTTTTTCCCTTCCCTCTGCTCCTCCAATCCCTCTGCCCTCCTAAACTCCACTTGGAGACCGGACACTGTAGCAACTAACAGCGGAAATACAGCACTACAGAGAGAAGTATATCTCCCAGAATGGTGGACTCTCACATCTATTAAGTGTGGATTCCCTGCAGCGGCGGTGACGGAAAACAGCTGATCACAGCGATCCTGTCTAGATGCCAACAGAGGGAATTATCTAACAAGCATAAGAGACGGTGAGAAGTATCAAATTCCTCATTTGCGGTTTATATGCATTTTGTTATAAGCAACTAAATCAACTCTATGCTACACTCCACACAGATAATATGTGTCATTGAGTAACCTATATTTTACAAAACGAAAGCTGTTTCTGCAACAGGATGTTTAAGAGGGATTAAAAGAGGAACATTCCACATTGCTACAATATTACTAAACATCCCTATTTACAAATACTAAGGACAAGTATCACCTTGAATAATCAACATGGACTGTACTAGTCTACACAACAACTACCCATACTTGTCTTTCCAGGTATCCCAGGATATTTAGATCAGCAATCACATTTGATCAATCAATCGACTGTGATTGGTGCATATATGTGCATGTGAGAATGAGGTATGCAAGGTGAATATATTTAATGGTGGCCACCGCTATTCCTCTTCAGACATTAGGTCTTTTTAATATGGTTTGGATTTAGAGGTATTTTGTTTTGTACGTTTATATTTTTGTACTGATACACTTTGTGAACTCATTAGTTTACTTGGTAAGATCTGTTACTAGGATAATCAATAAATTGATTAATGGCTATATAACCGGTCTGTCCTCTTTGAAGAATTGCTGCTGTGTGCTATACACAATTTGTTTTCTCTGGTGTTTACCTTGGCCTTCATGATGCTGTTTGTTCACTAAGGTTCTCTAACAGACCTCTGATGGCTTTACAGAACAGCTGTATTTACACTGAGATTAAATTACACACAGGTGGACTCTATTTACTAATTAGGTGACTTCTGAAGGTAATTGGTTCCACTAGATTTTAGTTAGGGGTATCAGAGTAAAGGGGACTGAATACAAATCCCACACTTTTCACATATTTATTTGTAAAAAATGTTGAAAACCATTTATCATTTCCTTCCACTTCACAATTATGTGCCACTTTGTGTGAGTCTATCACATAAAATCCCAATAAAATACATTTACGTTTTTGGTTGTAACATGACAAAATGTGGAAAATGTCAAAGGGTATGAATACTTTTTCAAGGCACTGTAAATCATGCGTGTTTAAAAGTAAATTACCTCTAAGGCTACACAACAGGGTAATATATAAACTTGCTTCTCCAAATATCCAAGGGAGGGATTCAAAGACTGTACTCCCTTCAAAGAGATTAAAAAGAGGAGCATCAGAGTTGTTAAAGTGCAAAGGTTTGTAACTAGCTTTGGTCCCTGTGTCGCATATCCAGAAGTAGGTGTGAATACCCCAACAGGCACTGTTGAACTTTCATAGTATTTTCACGTATCAAGGGATATAAGTATATGTAATTTGTCCTTAAAATCTAAATTAATTGAATATGTAACATTTTGTAGCAATAGATTGTAATCTATTTCATGTTTTAGCATTACAGTTGTATGTCATTTGATCCATCAACCCACCAGGCAGGGTTTCATTGTTTAGTTTTTCAATCCAATATGGTTTGGTATATCAAAAATAACACATTATAAAGTTTTAACATATTTTTTTCTTTTTCCTTTTATTTTGTTGCCATGAAGTCTGTCCTGCTGGCAGGATGTGCCCTCCTGACTAGATCGCCCACTTGACCAATGGATCCCCATATGGATGCCCAAGGGCATCTATGGGGACACACGCATGGAGCGGGGTGATCCACCCAGTCATAATTGACTTGGTGGTAGACACGATCATTTTTGGTTGTAACATGACAAAATGTGGAAAATTTCAAGGGATATGAATACTTTTTCAAAGCACTGTATCTGTCAGGGTGCCACTGCTCTCTACAGGTTCATGCACCGAGCCTGATTCTGACAGCGAAGACTCCCCATCGCTCTCATCTGTCGTGCTCAGCATCCTGTAGACCTCTTCATTTTGTGTGCATTTCAACTGTCCTGGTGCTCCAGTGCCTCCAAAAATTTTATATGTAGTCAGATGTGTGCTTTATGCCCCTAGAATGCCTTAACGTGCTTCTTGGATTTTGGGCTCCTCGGTGTGCCTAGGCTGTAAAAAAGTCTCACACATGTGATAATGCCATATTCAGAAGGAGTAGCAGAATGTGCTTTGGGGTATAATTCCAAGTATGCCTATGCTGTGTGTAGGAAATATCTTATTAATTTGCAACTTTGTGTAAAAAAAAGTACGTTTTCATTTTCTTTTCTGCATTTTACATTTCACTCACTATGCCTTTCAGAAAATGCTTTGGGTTATTTGCTTTCCAAAATGTGATCATTTTGTGGGTGTTTCTCCTGTTCTTCTCCACTTCAAAAACTCAAGAAATATGATATGATAGATATGATAGATTTCCTGATATTATGGTCGGAAACTAGACGCATAATTCATGCTCATTGAAAGCCCAAAGGTGTTCCTGGGATTTTGGGCCCCTCTATGGCTCTAAAAACTTTTTGAGAAAACTATTTTTATTCCATTTCTTCATTTTCCTAAAACTGTGACAAAAAATTAGAACTTCAAAACACTCACCAAGCCTCTCACTAAATACATTGGACTGCCTGCTTTCCAAAAAGGGATCATTTAGGTGGTTTTTGTACTGTGCTGGCATTTTAGGGCTTCAAGAAATAAAATATTTGAAAGGAAAACCCTCTAAAGGTGGGAGTATGTGGGCACTAAACAGACTTCAGTTTGATAAAAAATAACATTTATTACTACAAAAGAATAAAATCTTGTAGGACATACAGAGTATCATACAAATGTATATTATGGGTGCAAAATGATCATAAAAGAGGTTATGACAAACACATTTCGATGATTTTTCTTCAGAGGTGTCAGAAACACGATGATAAAGATAATTTTTCTGAAAAGTAAGTGTAGACATACATGGCTAAAGTTATCTATTCATACAATGAATACACAAAAATAGTACTGTACTAACCCAGTCACAAGAATTGGATCACATATGTATGCCACTATGTTTTAAAATCAAGATGATTGCGCTGGCGCTCATACCCCACCGGATGCCCACCACTAGGCCACACATGAGCTTCTGAGTGAAAGAGCAAGACAATTGTATCCAGAAAACTAAATTAGTGTATTTTTTTTGAAGACTGAAGACAGACAAATGTTACAGATTTACACCACAGCTATTAAGCCCTTTCGACCAGGCCATAATATCGGAGGGATTGAGCAGGCACATTGTGGGCATATTGTATCTGTAAAAATAAAATATTAGTTTCCTTTTCTTATTGAAACTGGAAGCATTTCATACATTTTGAGCACATTAGCAGCTGAAGATGGAAACATTTTACAGATGCGCAGCACCAATATTCCCTATTAGACAGACTTCTAGTTATGAGGGAGAGGACAAACACATTGCATCTGGAAATAATAAAAAACTTTTTTGATTTTAAATTTAAAACAGAAAACATTTACTGATGTGTCTTACCATATTTCTGAGGGAAAGAACAGGCAGATTTATTCCAGAAACATTTTATTAGTTAGAATATCAAAAATTGTATGGATTTGCTACACATATTCTCATACATTTCTGTAGGAGACAATTTCAGAGAAAGAGTACATTTATTTAAGCCATATACAGTACTCAACAAATTAGTTGGGACAAACAGGATATTATAATGAGAACATTTCAGGTTTACAAAACAAATTTACTTACTATCTCTTAGTAATTGATATGGCCTCCCTAAGCTTTAATTACCTCCCTTATGCCCCTTTCACACTGGTGCGAGCGGCGGCGGTAAAACTGCGTTATTTGTAGCACCCCTTTTCAGTATTCGGCCGCTAGCGGGGCAGTTTTACCCCCTGCTGGCGGCCGAGAAAGGGTTAAAACCACCGAAAAGCGCTGCTGCAGAAGCGCTTTGCCGGCGGTATAGCCTTGCTGCCCTATTGATTTCAATGGGCAGGAGAAGTGAAGGAGCGGTGTATACACCGCTCCTTCACCACTCCAAAGATGCAGGACTTTTTTTACCGTTTGGCCAGTGCACCACTCCAGCGTGAAAGCCCTTGGGGAGACACAGGAGCGGCTCTTTCAGGGCACTTTGCAGGCGCTATTTTTAGCGCTGTAGCACCTGCAAAGCGCCCCAGTGTGAAAGGAGCCTTACCCTCTTAGACATTGGTGCTACAAATTTTTCACACAAATTCTTCACTTCAGGGTCCTTAAGCCACACTTGGAGAACACTTTCTATCAATTACATTTTTGTTTTACAACCCATCTTTCTTATGCAAGCCCTCACAATGGCCCACAGGTATTCTGTTTGATTTAAGTCTGGTGAATTCCCTGGCCATTTCAATTTGCATAATTTTTTTGGGAAAAGGGCCCTTAGTTAACGTGGAATTGTGGCAGGGAGCTAGTACTTGCTGGAACACTCCATCTCTATCAGGAAACCACCTCTTTTGTATCAGGGTCAGTTTTGCCATCAGAACACCTACATACTTATTACTGTCCATCATGCCTTCAATGTGGGTGAATTGTTTCGGGTCCATAAGCAGTAAAGCATTTCTTTGGTGAATGTTTAAGGGCTTGCAGGGTGTGGTCAGTTTGAAGAGGTTCTCCAGGCAAGCGCCAAACAAAGTTTGACCTGTATCCATGAACATAAACTGGGTTTTGTCTGAGAATATTACTTTCTTCTACTGTTTCAAATTCCAATCTCTATGCTTCTTTGCCCATAACAACTGCTTCTTCTTCATAGTGGGTGTCAAGAGCTCTTTCTTAACTGGGTGTCTGGCTCTGCAACCACCCTAGAGGAGTCAGCGCCACACAGTGGAAGGCGTCCTCATTAATTCCATGAGATGCAAGCTCCCTTTTGATGTCCCCACTGGTCTTCTTTGGGTTTATAATGCTAATTCTTCTGATTACACCATCATCCCTCAGAGTATTCATTCTTTTTCTTCTACTTCATCCTTTTTCGAGAAGCTCTGCCTCCCCACCCCAAAGCACCTTTTCCCCATGTTGATGGGGACAAGGGCCTCTTCCCCACTATCCTGGGCTGTGGTTGTAGGGGTCTGCTGGTGGGGGCTTATCAGAATCTGGAAGCCCCCTTTAACCACTTCAGCCCAGAAAGTTTTCCCCCCTTCATGACCAGGCCATTTTTTGTAATATGACACTGTTTTAATTCACCCACAAATAGAGCTTTCTTTTGGTGCATTTGATCACCTCTGCGGTTTTAATTTTTGCGCTATAAACAAAAAAAAGACTGACAATTTTGAAAAAATATTTTTTTACTTTATGCTAAAAAAAACTAGTAAAAAAATGTAAAAATAAAATTCATCGGGGGGCGTGGCTTGGCGCCGGACTCTAATGGACGCCTAATCCCTGCGCTCCGGGCCTCAGAGGGTTTCTCAGTAGCTTCAAAGAGCCATCCAACAGCGAAAACATGGGGAAATCTAAGGGGAACCCGTCCCCATCCCGTTCCCGATCCCCGCGGAGACCCGACTCTCAAGCAGGCCGCAGCATTCCGGAGATCTTCCGGACGCAGTCACGTGAGGCCCCGGCTTCATCTCAGGCCTACTCGGCCACAGCGCGCTCCTCCAGTCTCAGCCCCTCTGGCAGGCACAGGACACAATCGCCCGCTCGGCATGTGGTCACAGAGCATCCCCTGAACATGGGGGACCTAAGAATAGTGGCAGAAGACATCAAAGCCACCTTCGCATCGGTCATCTCAGACCTGAGGAGAGACATCCACTCCATGACGGTCCGCATGGACAACATAGAAGAAGCAACAGCACAAAGTCAGAATGCCATCCACAGGCTCCAGACATCATCCCAGGCACATTCCGTCCAGCTCAGAGACCTACATAGATACATGGAAGACCTGGACAATCGTGGCAGACGACACAACTTACGGGTAAGAGGCATGCCAGAATCGATCGATCATACACAACTTACCCAGGCAACCGTAGCTGTTTTCGATCTCCTAGGGAGACCCCCCGAGACCCCTATTGAATGTGAACGCTTACACAGGGCTCTCAGGCCCCGGGGTAGAGACACTGACCCTCCCAGAGATGTGGTATGCTGCCTAGTTAACTTTAAGCTGAAAGAAGAAATCCTTCGCAGGGCCAGAGATCGTCGCAATCTTTCATGCCAAGGCTCAGAAATAAAAATCTTTCAAGATTTATCACCTATCACTCTACAAAATAGAAGAGACTTGCGCCCTCTCCTTGATATACTACGCACAAACGGAATTCAATACCGCTGGAAATTCCCTTTTTGCCTCTCAGCATCAACACAAGGGCGAACGGCTAACCTGAGAGTGCCTGAAGATCTCACCACATTCTGTGAGATTCTGAACATACCTTGCATTGAACTGCCCGACTGGTACCGCTCTCTCAGACCCCCACAACTCAGAAGGTCCAGCTCCATGGATGCCATCCCTGTGCGTGACGAGTTCCACATAAGAAGACGCAGATCCAACTCTCCCAGGGCCAACACTCCCACAGGACCCAGGAACCCAACAGACAACAGCCCCACAGCTTCTCCTGCCCACAGAAGACCCCGTCACGGTGGTGCTGACTAACGGGGTAACCCACCCCTATCTTCGATTGATCGCCTGAAATAATTTCACCCCCTACACTACGAAGGCCTACGCAAGACAGACGTCAATCTACAGTATGACCATCCGATTTCCCACAATTGGATCCCCTACAAACCAGAAGCAAGAAGGCTAGACTCAAAGAACCACCACAATTCCTCGCCTCTCCCACACCTAGCCCAAGATGGACGCTTTTTGTTCAGCCCCACAGACTGGCCTTACCTGTGAAAGCATCCCCCACCCTTTTACCTCTCTCCTTCGTGCCAGTATGCTCACTTAGCAAACTTAACACAGTCTTCAAGCAATGGAACATTGGACACGCAAGTATAGCATGAACCTGCACGAAGATAACTATTGTTAGTGAAAGCTATATAGCCCCCCAAATTACAATAACTCCTTTCCCTATTTTATCTCCACCTCACCATTATGTCACCCCCATAACTCATCCCCCAAGTGGGCCTCTTTGAACCTCCCTAGGCGAGTATCATTCCCTAATGTGACAGACATATGTCACATTCCCAGGTCAGAATCCCCTTATTTTAACTGGCATCCTAGTTAAAAAACAAACTGGGGCTCACACTTGCTTATTAGTGATGTTGTTTGTTAATATTGTTGTTTCCTCCCTGGAGGGGCGGTTCCACACAGTACCTCAACTACACCCTTAATTCCGCCCAAGCTCCACATACCCCACCCCTACTGTTGTCCCCCCAACATTTAGAGCTGATTCTCATATGCTCGGGTACCCCCTCTACCTGATCAAGAGATTACCCAAATGATTAACGGGTATCTAAACCTAGGCATCCACTAAGATGACGAATAAGACATAGCCTGCACTCCCCGATGCCCCTAGTAAAAATATTAATCTGTGTGGAGCCGCTCATCCGGTTGGTATATTGCCGGAAAGAGTTATCAAGTTATCTTCAGTTAAGTTACAACATATAGGAAGCTAATAATCCAGCTAGGAGGTATCAGTATCAGTACTTTTACTGTCATTATCTGTATACTCGTCATACAATGACCTAAGGTATATGGTGAATCTTGTCAGCCACCTCACTAAATGTATGGCTGACCCCGCGTAGGGCAAGCCTAAGACCAGGGTACATAACTTGTTATGATATCTCATTTTACTTTTTTATTTTTTTTTAAATACTCTCGTTTTGTTGTTAATAGTTCAACACCACATACCATGTTTGTTTTTGGCAACCAAGCAAAAGAACCCAGGGGGACCTCCGGCTTGTGTGAAAGACCCCATACTCCGCCTGGTCAGGGGTCTCGATATTATGACATCCTGATGTATAGACACCTGAGTGAACCAGGCCGGACCACCTTTATGGTGAAATTTCAGACTACCTGTTCTTATACAGTGTGAGGTTCGGTCGCACAGGCTGGAGACCCACTCTGAGAGTGAGACAAGCATAAATAACGCTAGAATTATTTATTAAATATATAGTCTGGTTAATGTTATAAGGTTGATGGTACAGATGACTCCTTACTTGTCTCTCTAATTATCTAAACGACTCACAACTAGACGTTCGATTCACATCCCCACAATAGCTAAGGCCGACTTCCCCTATTCAGGCGGACTCACTCTCCTGCCCCAAAAGACCTCACGCGATATTCTATCTTTGGCAATGACACTACTTTAAATCCAAGACCCCCCTCACTTCATTTGATCAATAACCCCCAAGACTAATACTATAACTTATAGGCTCACTCCTCTATCTTAACCATCCACACCCCTCTGAGGACCAGAGGACTACACTCTATCTCTAACCCGTCACCACCGGCTCCCTCCACCTCCCCACACAACGGGAACCTATCTTCCCCGTTGACCTATACCGGATAACATATTACCCCATAAGAGGGGTCTCTGAACCCTTCTTTACCTCCGGTTCACCTAGATCCCACATATCCTTCTTGATCTTTTTTCTATCTTTTCTCTTTCCTCTTCCTTCCCTTTGCCCCTTCTCATCCTCTCTTCTCCTCTTCCCCCTTTCCCCTCCCCTTTCTCCTCCTTTACAGTCCCCTTTCCCCCTCAAACTCTCTAAGCCCATTTCCATCTCCCGCACACCCCTTTACTGCCTCCTCGGTCTCCGTCACCTCCATTTCGCCCCTGCGATTCCTCCCGATCCAACTATACTCCCACGATCCACCCCTAACACACTCGGAGAGGTATATTGACTAAACCGACAAAAGAGCACATCCTTTTAAAACATGTCGCACACACCACCTACCACCAAACACGACACACTAAAAGTGACATCCCTAAATGTAAAAGGGCTCAATATCCCAGAAAAACGCAGCCAAGTTCTGTCTATGATGCACCAACTAAAATCCAACATAGTTTTCCTCCAGGAAACCCATTTTCGTGCAGACAAGGTCCCTAAGCTTACAAACCACTGGTTCCCTCACTCCTACCATTCTACCAACCCACAAGCAAAGACTAAAGGAGTTTCAATTCTGATCTCCAAAAACTTAACATGGGAACTCATTGATTCGCTTAGTGACAAGGAAGGCAGATATATCCTTTTAAAAGGCAAGATACAGGGCCGGCCTGTAACTCTGGCTAATATTTACAGCCCCAATTCTGCACAATCTAGCTTCTTTAAACAGATCTCCCAACTTTTATCAGGCTTCTCTGCTGGTCTAACCATACTCGGAGGAGACTTTAATGTAGCCCTATACCCAATTCTAGACACCTCTTCAGGCTCCACATCACTGCCATACCGAACTCTGCGCCAAATTAAACTGCAATTGAACGACCTACTCTTACATGACACCTGGCGCACTCTTCACCCCAATGTCAAGGACTATACATTCTTCTCCACCCCTCATGACAGATATTCCAGAATTGATTATCTTTTCCTCTCCCAACCAGACCTTCCATTCCTTTCCCATGCGACAATTGAACCAATGGTCCTATCTGACCACCACCCCATCACAATGACACTGACCTTCCCTGAGCATCAGAATGTTTCAAAAATCTGGCGCTTAGATTCTACACTCTTGACCTCAGAAGGAGATATCACAGACATTAGACAAACCATACACAACTTCTTTATCGACAATGACAACGAAGACACATCTCCACTAACACAGTGGGAGGCCCATAAATGCGTCCTAAGGGGCAAACTTATTGCCCTCAAAACATCACGGAAAAAAGCCCACCAAGCCAGTATCTCAAACCTAATCCAGAAGATTAAAACCCTAGAACTAGCTCACAAACAGACTCAGGCCCAACAAACATATCGAGAACTCACACAAACGAGAGAACATCTACTCACAGAACTGTCACAAAAAACAAAACGTAAATTCATCCTACAACAGAAATTGTTCTATGAATTTGGAAATAAAAGCGGAAAGTATCTGGCCCGAGCCATTCAGAAAAATAAAGCACGTTCCAATATCCACACGATCAACGACTCCCAAGGTAGAGCGAAAGTCACAGCCCCAGACATAGCCTCCCAATTCGAAGCGTACTACTCTACACTGTACAATCTCGGCATAACTACCGACGGTGCATCCAATAACAATGATAGACGATCCCTCATTAAAAGTTTTCTAAAGGAACATTGCCCTAAACCGACTGACAGAGAAGATGCTCGCCAATTAGAACTCCCCATTTCAGAAGCTGAACTCAAAAATGCAATCAAACAGTTAAAAGCCGGAAAAAGTCCTGGCCCAGACGGCTTCACAGCCGTATACTTTAAGACCTTCATAGAGACACTCACAGGCCCCTTTCTCAAAGCCTTCAACTCCCTGTCCTCCTCCGCGCTCCCCTTCCATAGACTCCTTGAAGCCCACATTACAGTTATACCAAAGGAAGGAAAAGACGCGACCCTAGTAAGTAACTATAGGCCGATTTCCCTACTAAATGTTGACATAAAAATCTTTGCAAAAATCCTAGCCAACCGCCTGCTTCCCCTGTTACCATCACTGATAGATGGAGACCAAGTCGGTTTTATTCCGGGTCGAGAGGCAAGGGATAACACCATTAAAGCCATAAATCTCCATCATTGGATGACAACTAATAAACATAAAGGTTTCTTTCTATCATTGGATGCGGAGAAGGCGTTTGACAGACTGGCATGGGACTACATGGGGGCAGTGTTACGACACTTAGGCCTCCATAATCGCATGTTTAACTCAATCATGTCGCTATATACGACACCCACGGCCAGAGTTAGGATTAACGGACATCTGTCAAACGCCTTCTCCATAACCAACGGAACGAGGCAAGGATGCCCACTTTCCCCTATCCTTTTTGTGTTAACCCTTGAACCTCTTCTAAACTGCCTCAGGAGAAATGAGAATATTAAAGGCATACCCATATCAGGCCACACTTATAAGTTGGCAGCCTTTGCCGACGATATCCTGCTTTCCCTTAGCGAGCCCCACACTTCTATTCCAAACTTATTAAAAGACTTCCACCTCTTCCAGCGCATCTCTAATTTTAAAATAAACTTCACCAAATCACACGCCCTCAATGTCACTATCCCAAAAGAAACAGTTGCGCAGTGTGAATCTAACTTCCCCTTCCAATGGCGACAAAACGCAATCAAGTACCTTGGCATTTACCTTACAACGAACCTATCAGACCTTTTTGCACAAAACTATCTTCCCATCCTCAAAACGATCTCGACTGATCTCAAAAATTGGAACAAACCCCAATTTTCCTGGTTCGGGCGTGCAGCGATTATTAAAATGAATATTCTTCCCCGCATTCTGTATATTTTACAAGCTATCCCCATCAAACTCCCCCCGTCATTTTTCTTATCCTATAGAAGGCTTTGTACTGAATTTTTATGGAAACAAAAACCTCCGAGAATCGCATATGATCTTCTGACAAAGCCTAAGACGAAGGGGGGCATTGGGCTTCCAGATCTGAAAAAATATTACTGGGCCTGCCACCTTACCCGTATTGTGGACTGGTCATTACATACCCAATTCAAAGATTGGGTCAGACTGGAAGGATCACTGTCCCCCTTTCCGCTAAAATCCGCACCCTGGCTGGCTTCGACACATATCCCCTCCATTCTCAAAGAACACCCTCTCATTGGACCGACCCTGGATTGTTTCAGAGAAACATGCCGTAAGTTACACATATCATCCTCCCCGGGCCCTTTGACTACTATAAGACAGAACCCTGCCTTCCCTCCGGGCATGTCCGCACAATTTCTAGCGAATCAATGGCAATTCCCCGACATGCAGGCACATCAATTTTTCCGCGACGGATCTTTTCTAGATCGCCTCACACTGACACCCGCCATCACCAGAGACCCCTTACCGTTTTGGACTTACTTTCAAATTCGGCATTTTTTAAAGGAAGCCAACCGCGACTCTTCTATATCAAGAACATTTACTCCATTTGAGCATTTATGCTCTCAATCCAATCCCCAACAACATTTAATCTCCAGCATATATGCTATACTATTTACTGAAACTTCCCCCAAAGAAGGGAAAGCTTGCAAATCATGGGAAAGAGAATTACAAACAGAACTAGAAGAAGACCAATGGGAACACATATTCATGACCGCCCATAAAAGCTCCCTGAACGTATCCATTCAGGAAAATAACTATAAGACCCTGACACGATGGTACCGAACCCCAGCTATCTTGAATAAAATTAACCCTTCATTCCCCAACAAATGCTGGAGATGTGGGGATGAACCGGGCACACTGTTACACATCCTGTGGTCATGTCCAGCTATTCAATCATTCTGGACGCAAGTCCGAGAACTCACGGAATCAATATCGACCTATAACTTAGACCATACGCCAACACAATGCCTGTTTCATCACTCAGATTTGTCCACGTCGTACTACCGTAAAACATTGATCTTACCCCTACTAAATGCAGCGAAAATGTGCATACCTAGACATTGGGGCACGCCTAATGCTCCGACCATCCAAGAATGGCTCACACAAGTTGATAAAATAGCGGAAATGGAAGAACTTATTTCCATCTCACGAGACTCCCCAGCTAGATTCTCTAAGACATGGGCATGCTGGATCCATTTTCGATCAACCGACAGATACCTAACACTGATGACATAAATCTCGACCTGGACCTACCCATTTAAATTCACCACCCACCATCCACGATCTGTATTGTATAACCCTCTCAGCCTCATCACTCTTATACCTATTCTTCTTCCCCAGCTGACGTGGACCCCCCACCCCTAAACAAGGGACGAGTATGGGGGGCCACACGTCAAAGTTAGCCCAATTTCACTTTCCGAGAGTAGAGATCGAACAAACCTGACTTGCTTCACCATAAAACAACACCAAACCGAATCTATACCACAAGTGGCGGAGACCGAGGAGACAGGCACTCCTCTAGCCCCCTTATTCTCCCCCCCCTCCCCCTTCACCCCTGTTTGTCCCCTCTCCCCCCCCTCAAGTCCCTAGGTCACCCCTCCCTCCCCCCCTCCCTCCCCCCTCCCCTTCCCCCCCCCTTCCCCTTTCTCTTCTTTTACTCCCCCCCCCATTTTTTTTTTTTTCTCTTTTCCCTTTCTTCTTCTTTTCTTCTTTTATCTATTTCTCATTGTCCACCTACAACTCCTCTTAGCCCCTTGTACGGTCTGGATCTCCTAACAGAGCTCCCGACCAACACCTCTACCTTACACGTGGATTGAATTGTCATACAAACCCCTATGCCCTCACCCAACGATTGGGAATCCTCCTCTGAGAAGTATGACAGCGACTTGGAGGAGGGGGGAGGGAGACAGAGAGGGGGAAAAAGAAGAAGAAATATCTTAAGCCACTATATTTAACTTCAACCTCTCGATAGTTACTTCAATATGTTACTGGATTTAGTATAAACCCCCCCCGAGCTGACATAGTAAATCGTAAAGCATCAACAAGAGATTCTCTGTTATTAGTCAATTCATTGTTACATTTGTCTCAATCGTAAGAATTTATGTCGATTCCCCACCTTTTGTACAACTGTATGATGATACTGTGATACTGTGATATTGTACTATTTTTCTTTCAATAAAATTTATTTTTGGAAAAAAATAAAAAAATAAAATTCATCAATTTAGGCCAATATGTATTCTGGTACATGTTTTTGGTAAAAAAAATCCCAATAAGCACATATTGATTGGTTTTATTTGCAGTAACGCACAAAACTATATGGTGTTAAACTGGCAGTAGCGCACAAAACTATATGGCGTTAAACTGGCAGTAATGCACACAAAACTATATAGCGTTAAACTGGCAGTAACGCACAAAAAACTATATGGAGTTAAACTGACAGTAACGCACACAGAACTATATGGCGTTAAACTTGCAGTAATGCACACAGAACTATATGGCGTTAAACTTGCAGTATCGCACACAGAACTATATGGCGTTAAACTGGCAGTAATGCACAAAACTATATGGCGTTAAACCTGCAGTAATGAACAGAACTATATAGCGTTAAAACTGGCAGTAACGTACACAGAAGTAAATAGCGTTAAACTTGCAGTAACGCACATGAAACTAAATGGCGTTAAACTGCCAGTAACACACACAGAACTTTATGACATTAAACTGGCAGTAGCACACACAGAACTATATGGAGTTAAACTGGCAGTAACGCACACAAAACTATATGGCGTTAAACTGGCAGTAACGCACACAAAACTATATGATGTTAAACTGGCAGTAACACACGCAGAAGTAAATGGCGTTAAACTGGCAGTAACGCAATCAAATAGACGGTGTTCAACCGTCACTACTCTGACACTATCTGAACTGTCCCTACTCTAGGTATACACTAATGTCAAGATTACTGTCATGGTCTCACTACACTACACTGAAACTATATGAGCTCTCCCTACTCTACACTAATGTATATATGAATGACACAGTCTCACTACACTACAGTGAAACTATCTGAGCTGTCCCTACTCTAGCTGCACACTATGCAGAGATGAATAACGGTCCTTCTCACTACACTCACATTATCCCTATATCCCTAGACTGACACTAAACTAATATTCTACACTGACAATTGAAGCAAAATAGCACAGTATAGCACACTAACTAATAACACTTAACAGAGGTCTGTACTATCTCTCTCCTCGCCAAAAATCACACTGAAAATGGCTGCCATTGAAAGAATACTTTTATACTTTGGAGCCATGATTGGATGAAGTCATGATGACAGTGTCCAATCATGACTCTGACAGTGCTCTGTGCCCTCATTGGCTGAAGCTTTCACTGTTTCAGCCAATCAGGGCTTGCAATGCACTGTTCAGCAACGCAATGCGTTGGGGTCAGGTTCGGGGGGCTGAACAAACAGTCGAACGAGCCACTTGTTTGGATGTTCACAACAAGAGTTCGGTCTGAACTTATGCTCGGGCCAAACCATTCGCTCATCCCTAATGGCAGCTAGCTTCTGCCATAACAATGGTATTCCACTTCAAACAGCTGATGTACAACGACGGCGGGCGGTCTGCAAGTAGTTAAAGCTGTTCTAAAACTATAATGTACATATTCTTAGTGCAAGAAGAAGTTTTTTTGTAGACTGCAGCCTTGTGTAGAATTGATAATCATTTTTCAATTATCATTTTTATAAATAAGAGTGTAATAGGTTCTTCTTTTGTCTTAAGAACTATGATTATTGCATTTTTCTTAAAAAGCAGGTGATTATTGAAGGATAATTATCTTCTACTGTACCTTCTATTCAGTAGATGTGTGAAATAAATGGACAAGCTTATATTTAATGTACTTTGCAATTTTGAGGTTATTAACCTTTTTCACTATTAATATCAAGCTTAAAGGTTTAGCTATCTGTTATAAAAAATAATATAATGCATAAAAGTTTAGATAATTATTGTAAAAAATGTTTTACAATATAAACAAAAATATGATATTATGGCCCAATAAGATCTGTCCTCATCAAATAGAAATGTTTGCTTATTTCCATTAAACACTACAATAAGAAATGAGTTATAGTTGTGAAATCAACATCACATCCCAAATAATATTAGAAAAACGTATTGAAAGGAAAGACAGAGAGATGTTGAGACCTTCATTCAGAATAATTCACCTAGACATCTGTATATTAAAACATAGCTTTTATTTATAAATTAATTTAAATTATTAAATTGGGGTAATCATCCCCTAAAAATATATACAACGAATTGAGCACATCCTATTAATAACTAATGCAACCCTAAAGCAGAGGTCCTCCCCTAAACAATAGCATATACACAATATAAGTCAAATACACTATCACATATATTATAAAAAGAGGGGGAGGGATGCCTCCTTTGACGCATTTTGCTTTTATGGCTCCCTCAAGGGTTCAAGGGGTGCAGCTAAGGATAGTTAAATAGTTACATAGTAGGTGATGCTGAAATAGACACAAGCCCATCAAGTCCAACCTATGTGTGTGATTATATGTCAGTATTACATTATATATCCCTGTATGTTGCGGTCGTTCAGGTGCTTATCTAATAGTTTTTTGAAACTATCGATGCCCCCCCGCTGAGACCACCGCCTGTGGAAGGGAATTCCACATTCTTACTTCTCTAATGCCCCATACACAGGATCAGATTTTTTGACAACAAATGTTGGATGTGAGCTTGTTGGCGGAAAGTCCGACCATGTGTATGCTCCATCGAACATTTGTTGTAGGTCTAAACAAATGTTGGCTAGCAGGTTCTCAAATTTTCTGCCAACAAATGTTTGTTGTCGGACCTTCCGATCGTGTGTACACAAGCCCATCGGACAAAAGTCCACGCATGCTTGGAATCAAATACGAGCCTGAAGAGCTCGGTCTTGTAAAACTAGCATTCATAATGGAGATATCACGTACGTCTTGTACGTCACCACGTTTGTAATTGTTGGCCATCATTTGTGTGACTGTGTGTATGCAAGAAAAGTTGTCCAACAAGCCAACATCCTTCGAACAAAAATCCATGTTTTTTTTGTCCATGTTTATTTGTCCAATCGCGTGTACGGGGCATTGCAGTAAAGTATCCTCTACGTAGTTTGAGGTTAAACCTCTTTTCTTCTAATTTGAGTGAGTGGCCACGTGTCTTGTTAAACTCCCTTCTCCAAAAAAGTTTTATCCATATTGTGGGGTCACCAGGTATAGTATTTGTAAATTTAAATCATATCCCCTCTCAAGCATCTCTTCTCCAGAGAGAATAAGTTCAGTGCTCACAACCTTCCTTCATAAATAATGTCCTCCAGACCCTTTATTAGCTTTGTTGCCCTTCTTTGTACATGCTCCAATTCCTGTACATCCTTCCTGAGGACTGGTGCAGCATACTCTAGGTGCGGCCGGACCAGAGTCTTGTAGAGTAGGAGAATTATCGCTTTATCCCTGGGGTTAATCCCTTTTTAATGCATGACGATATTCTGTTTGCTTTGTTAGCAGCAGCTTGGATGGCATTGCTGAGCCTATTATCTACTAGGACCCCCAGGTCCTTTTCCATCCTAGAAGTCAGAGGTTCTCCCCCTAGTGTATAGATTGCAATCATATTTTTGCCACCCAAATGCACTATTTTACATTTTTCTACATTAAACCTCATTTGCCATGTAGTTGCCCACACCATTATTTGTTCAGATCTTCTTGCAAGGTATCCACATCCTGTGGAGAAGTTATTGCCCTGCTTAGCTTAGTATCATCCGCAAATACAGAGATTGAACTGCTTAGCCCATCCTCCAGGTCGTTTATGAACAAATTAAATAAGATTGGTCCCAGCACAGAATCCTGTGGGACCCCACTACCCACCCCTGACCATTTCAAGTATTCCCCATTCATCACAACCCTCTGAACTCGCCCTTGTAGCCAGTTTTCAATCCATGTACTCACCCTATGGTCCATGCCAACAGACCTTATTTTGTACAGTAAATATTTATGGGGAACTGTGTCAAATGCTTTTGCAAAATCCAGATACATCATGTCTAGGGGCCTTCCTTTATCTAGATGGCAACTTGCCTCCTCTTAGAAGGTTAATAGATTGGTTTGGCAAGAACAATTCTTCATGAATTCATGCTGATTAATGCTAATGATAACATTTTCGTTACTAAAATCTTATATAGAGTCCATTGTCATCCCTTCCAAGAGTGTGCATACTATTGATGTTAGGCTAACTGGTCTGTAATTCCCAGGGATGTATTTTGGGCTCTTTTTAAATATTGGTGCTACATTGGCTTTTCTCCAATCTGCTGGCACCATTCCAGTCAGTAGACTGTTAGTAAAAATTAGGAACAATGGTCTGGCAATTCCCTAAGTTCCCTCGAGTGCAAGCCATCTTGTTCCGGTGATTTATTAATGTTAAGTTTCCCAAGTCTAATTCTAATTCTGTCCTCTGTTAGCTGTGATGTGTCACAAGGATGAACACTGCAGTTTTGGTTACTGAAGTCCCCCGATTCCCCGGATGAAGAAAAATACAAATATAGTAATACATAAAGTAATACATAATCAAATATATAATATACAAGGCATATAATAGACAATACTACAGTGCAGCTTAAAGTATACCTTCATCTTTTAGAAAAAAAAATGCATATTTTTTTACAGGTAAAAAAATGTGCATTTATAATATTTGACTTTTGGAGCCTTGCACCATCAATCCGAAGATCACTAGTGCCATGCAGGTCTCCTTGATATCTGTCAGTATATCTGTAGACTCATGCATCCCATATGGGCAGGCAGATACACTGACAGGAACAAATCAATGAACTACCATGGTACTGTCAAATCAGCCAAACCAAAAAAAAAACACTTAAATGGAGGCTCTGATATTACATAATATAAGTAAAGCATAATTTAATGGCTCAGAAGACATCCCCATACTTCCAGGAATCCAACAAGGAAAGGTCACAAACAGACATTCATACCTAGAGCTCCAAATAAGTGCATCTGTGCCTTAATCCAATAAGGGTCCCCAGGGATATCTGCTGTTTACACAGTTTGGAGTCTATGTCCATGCAGATGAATACTCCACAAACAGGTGTAATGACACCCAGATTAAATAGGGGCACATATACGCCAATTCCTCCTCCGTGTGCCGTCTTTAGCATCCTTGCGCTGAAAATCCCGGTGGTGTGAGGCTGGATATGTCACCACGCATGTGCGGGATCCTCCGCATGAGCGATAGTGGTGAAGCGGTGAACATAGGCCATTCACCCTACCGAGAGCTCAGTATACTTTCTCGTCCATTTCCTGATAACGGAACTCTCGAGGGGAGGGAAAGCCAGAGAGAAGGAACGGAGATGGCCGAAAGATAAAAAAATTTAAAATTGTCAGCCGCAGTTTTTCAGCATCAGTCCTCAATTTAAAGCAAATAAAACACCACTTATCATTCAATAATGTGCATCCAATCACACTTTTCCAAGTTTCTATTAAATTTGGGTAACAACCCCCCCCATCATGTCTGGGAAGCCAACAAGGAGAGACGTTCCCATGCTACTATGAGGGGGCCAGCAGCATCTGTGTCCATAGGCCAAGGTGGATGTGGTCTGTCCTCAGGCTGGGCACATTTGTCTCTGTTTGGTGATGTTGCCTGTGCTGTCCAGTTACAGCATGCAGAGGAGGTGGTGGACTGGTTTACTAAACCATCATCATCCTTCTCATCCTCTATGACCCAAGCCAGCATTAGTGCACATTTCACCGCAGCTGCCAGAGCTGCTTATTCTGCCTCCTTGCCCACAGTTACTTTTGCAATAGCCACAGAATTTTGCATGGATGAGTCAGCTAAATAATTTGAACACAGCATCAGCCACTTGCACCTTGAGGATGCACAGACATTACTTGATTCTGATGTTGGTTCTGAGGTAGATGAAGGGAGTAACATGAGCCTACAGAGAGGGGAGAACAATGACAAACAACACATTGGCAGTCATGTTCCCCGAGCCACAGCATATCGTCAAGTAATTGTAAAAGTGAAGCACTACCTATATTAACATAGAATAAACAAATGAACCTAAAATGCTTTATAAATTAAAACAATGCCACCCAGTGGCTAGCTGCAAAGTAGTAATAATCATTACATATACACTAAAAAAGTTGAGAACCTCCTATTGGAGCAAACTAAAATATATAAACTAAACTGTTATAACCACTTGGTGTGATAAAAGTGAAATCAAGGTATATAAAATTAGTCCATATGAAGTTAATGCACCAAATATATTGGTGATAACAGTGTGAATTTGACAAGATGGATAATCTTCAGAGTGACTTGTACCCTCCATCAGTCAACTTATGCCCTCACCTCCCCATAAGACCCCTAATTGGGTCTAGTTGCGCCTTCCCCTCAGAGGTACAATCCTTTTGGCTGACAGCTGCTTAGATGTCCCTTAGGGTCTCATAGATTTCAGACCATGGGAATCCCAATTGGCACATGTGGATGGAAGGAACTTACATAGTGCTTTATAGTTTAATTGTATTACGTTTATTAAAAAAAGTAATACTCACATGTATATGTGCACAGCCTCCGGTGTACTCGGGCAATGCGCTTAGTACATCTGGGGTGCAGAAACCCCTATCAACCACTTTAGATGTTTGAATATCCTCAGCTGCAAACCACCATCAGGTCCCAATCTCCTTCCTGGTGGTGCATGGTGACATCACATATTCCCAAGTTGGCTCCAGTAATAGTGAGGATGGAGCACACCACCATCTGTAGAGTGTAGCAGGCAAATTTCTCTGCCCCAGCTGCTGCTGCATCGAAAAAAAAATACACTCCCTGCCATCCACATACCCAGCATCTAAATTCCAGCTTGTCCGAATTGCTGGCTTTACAGCTCCTACATTTCCATCTGGTGGATTCTGCCCCCTTCTGTGAATTTGCAGAATGTGCTGTACCACAATGGCAGGTTCCCAGACGCTATTTTTTTGCACAAAAGGCCATTCCAGCTCTGTACAATGTTGTGGCATCGTTGAACAAGGCAGTCAGCAGCAAGGTCCACCTTACTGCTAACCTGTGGTCCAGCAAGCATGGTCAGGGATGATATATTTTGTTCACAGCACACTGGGTAACTCTGCTTGCAACTAGGAAGGATGCAGGACAGGGCTCAGTGCTGGAGCTTATTTTGCTGCCACATCTCCATACAGCTTGTGTTGATGATGCAAGATCTGTCAGCTCTGCCCCCACCTCCTCCTCCATGCCCTCCTCTGCTGAATTGTTCTATGAACTACCAGTACCCCCTAAGAGTTCAAGGGGCCATTCAACAAATCAGGCTGAAAGATGCAATGCAATGCTTCAGCTGGTCTGTCTAGTGGACAGGAGTCACACCAGAGCAGAGATTCTTTAGGTCTGCAGGGGAAGGCCCAGAGGTGGTTCATGCCATGGAAGCTTGAGCCAGGAATGGTGGTGTGCGATAAAGGCACTAACTTTCTGTCCACCCTTCGACAGAGAAAGTTGACACATGTGCCATGCCTGCACATGCAGCAAAGGGCCATCAATGACTACCTGTGTTAGTATGGCACAAGGACAGGCCCAAGGGAGCTTGGCTTTTTTCCCCAAACCAATGGCTGCTGATAAAGGATGCACGCACCGTACAGTCACCATTTGAGGAGGCAACAAGGATGGTGAGCCATGACAATGCATGCAGCCACGACACTATCCCTCTTGTGTTCCTGCTGGAGCACACTCTGCATGGCAGTATTGACAGCGCACTCGAGGCAGAGCAGCAGGAGGAAAAGGAGGACTTCTTTTCCTCTCATAGCCCGCTTTATGCAGACACCATTCTTGCAACGCCACAGAGCACACAAGAGGAGAGGGAGGAGGAGGAGGATTCTGACAGTTTTGGAGGCATTGAAGCAATGGAAGACATATGTCAAACCTTAAGAAATGGGTTTTCAGTCCCCAGAAACCTTGGGAGTAGTACGTGGCTGGGGGGTAGGCAGTTCCAGATAGTGTAATCCTCAGTGACCCAGAGGACTCTGCTTCTCATGCCTCCACAATCTTGCGGTGCATGGGCTCCCTTATTCTTCACAGCCTGAGAAAGGACCCGATAATTTGTGGCATCAAGGAGAATGATCATTATTGGTTGGCAACCCTCTTTGACCACTGTTAAAAGGGGAAAGTCTCAGAACTCACCCTGTCCCCTCGCAAAGGGAGTACAGGGTGAAATATCTTGAGGACACCTTAAGCACTTCAGCCTCGGAAGAATTTACCCCCTTCCTGACCAGAGCACTTTTTGCGATACAGCACTGAGTCACTTTAACTGATAATTGTGCGGTCGTGCAACATTGCACCCAAGCAAAATTGACTGCCTTTTTTCCCACAAATAGAGCTTATTTTTGGTGGTATTTGATCACCTCTGCAGTTTTTATTTTTTGCGCTATAAACAAAAAAAAGCAACAATTTTGGAAAAAAGCAATATTTTTTACTTTTTCTATAATAAATATCACCAAAAAATATATAAAAAAAACAATTTTTCCCTCAGTTTAGGCTGATATGTATTCTTCTACATATGTTTGGTAAAAAAAATCGCAATGAGTGTATATTGATTAGTTTGCGCAAAAGTTATAGCGTCTATAAAATAGGGGATAGATTTATGGCATTTTATTATTTTTTTTTATTAGTAAATGGCGGCGATCTGTGGTTTTTATCATGACTGCGACATTATGGCGGACACATCGGACACTTTTGACACTATTTTGGGACCATTGTCATTTATACAGCGATCAGTGCTATAAAAATGCACTGATTACTGTATAAATGACACTGACAGGGAAGGGGTTAAACACTAGGGGGCGATCAAGGGGTTAAGTGTGTCCTAGGGAGTGATTCTAACTGTGGGGAATGGGCTACCTAGGACATGAAAGCGATCACTGCTCCCGATGACAAGGAGCAGTACATCTCTGTCATGTCAGTAGGCAGAACGGGGAAATGCCTTGTTTACATAATATCACCGTTCTGCCACTCCGTGACACAATTGCGGGACACCAGCGGACATCGAGTCCGTGGGACCCACAGGCACAGTAACATAACACACGAAGGGCACACGCGGGCCCCGCCAGCGGTGCACGAGTACCCACAATGCCGTGTCTTAAAGGGGACGCACCTGTATGCCCATTTGCGCAGCCGTGCCATTGTGCCAACGTATATCGTTGTGCACTGCTCGGCAAACAGTTAAAGAGGAGTTTAAATAATGCCTTTCCAGGCTCTGATAGGTTACATTCTCAAGGAAAAGTTAGTTTTGAGGCTTCTGTTGGTCTAAGGAGGAGCAGTGGAGAAGGGGGCCGCCTCAGTGATGCATTTCAAAATGCATCACTTCCATCCAGCATTCAGTTAAAAACAGTCAGCCAGGGTGGCTGTTTTGATCTGAATGCTGGATAGAAGTTTCCCTGCATTTTCTTGAACCTGCTGGCTGATACCGAATGGCCATTGCCTGCTTCTGATGCTGGTTTCCTATGGTGTATTTATGACCATTATAATTTTTGGTCTATTATTGTTGGTAAAAGGCATATGCTGAGTGTATACAGTATCTCACAAAAATGAGTACACCCCTCACATTTTTGTAAATATTTTATTATATCTTTATATTTGACAATACTGAAGAAATGACACTTTGCTACAATGTAAAGTAGTGAGTGTACAGCTTGTATAACAGTGTAAATTTTCTGTCCCCTCAAAATACCTCAACACACGGCCATTAATGTCTAAAATGCTGGCAACAAAAGTGAGTACACCCCTAAGTGAAAATGTCCAACTTGGGTCCAAAGTGTCAATATGTGGTGTGGCCACCATTATTTTCCAGCACTGCCTTAACCCACTTGGGCATGGAGTTCACCAAAGCTTCACTGGAGTTGCCACTGGAGTCCTCTTCCACTCCTCTATGATGACATCACAGAGCTGGTGGATGTTAGAGACCTTACGCTCCTTCCCCTTCCATTTGAGAATGCCCCACAGATGCTCAATAATGTTTAGGTCTGGAGACATGCTTGTCCAGTCCATCACCACCCTTACCCTCAGCTTCTTTAGCAAGGCAGTGGTCACATCTTGGAGGTGTGTTTGGGGTCGTTATCATGTTGAAATACTGCCCTGTGGCCCAGTCTCCGAAGGGAGGGGATCATGCTCTGCTTCAGTATGTCTCAGTATATGTTGGCCTACATGGTTCCCTCAATGAACTGCAGCTCCCCAGTGCCAGCAGCACTCATGCAGCCCCAGACCATGACACTCCCACCACCATGCTTGATTGTAGGCAAGACATACTTGTCTTTGTACTCCTTAACTGGTTGCTGCCACACACGCTTGACACCATCTGAACCAAATAAGTTTATCTTGGTCTCATCAGACCACAGGACATGGTTCTAGTAATCCATGTCCTTAGTCTGCTTGTCTTCAACAAACTGTTTGCAGGCTTTCTGACAGCCATGCAGACCAATTTGATACAGCATGCGACGTATGGTCTGAGCACTGACAGGCTGACCCCCACCCCTTCAACCTCTGTAGCAATGCTGGCAGCACTGATACGTCTATTTCCCAAAGGCAACCTCTGGATCAGACGCTGAGCATGTGCACTCAACTTCTTTGGTCGACCATGGTGGGGCCTGTTCTGAGAGGAATCTGTCCTGTTAAACCGCTGTATGGTCTTGACCACAGTGCTGCAGCTTAGTTTCAGGGTCTTGGCAATCTTCTTATAGCCTAGGCCATCTTTATGTAGAGCAACAATATTTTTTTTCAGATCCTCAGAGAGTTTATTGCCATGAGGTACCATGTTGAACTTCCAGTGACCAGTTTGAGAGAGTGAGAGCAATAACACTAAATTTAACACACCTGCTCCCCATTCACACCTGAGACCTTTTAACACCAGGAGTCACATGACAACAGGGAGGAAAAATGGCTAATTGGGCCCAATTTGGACAGTTTCACTTAGGGGTGTATTCACTTTTGTTGCCAGTGGTTTAGACATTAATGGCTGTGTGCTGAGTTATTTTGAGGGGACAGCAAATTTACACTGTTATACAAGCTGTACACTCACTACTTTACATTGTAGCAAAGTTTCATTTCTTCAGTGTTGTCACATGAAAAGATATAATAAAATATTTACAAAAATGTGAGGGGGTGTACTCAATTTTGTGAGATATTGTATGTGAGGTGGTGGATCTCATTCCTTGTCAAAAGAAGTTTATTGAGTATACAATGTTATAAAGATACATAAAGTAAGTTTACAAGGATCTATAAAGTAAGCTCATTGTTTTACAGTAGGGTTTATATAGGTAAATATCATGAAATTTCAAATATTAAACATTGGGTTCACGTAAACCTAAATTAAAGATATATATCATTTCCTTAGTTACTTTTGTAGGTATTTAAATGATTTATACCTACTATACATATTTTTTACAAGTAGAGTGTATATAGGTCAAATAAATTCTGATAATGAGCTTTAATCGTAAGGTGGAGAAAAGGAAAGAGAAAGAAGAAAAAGGGTTGAAAGGTAGAGGTATGGTCCACAAGGTTGTCCCGCTCGTCAGTTTATTATTCTTTTTAGTTCTCTTTGAAGCCTTAGAATGGGTGTCTCTGTAAGTCATTTAATCTGTTACCATGGCAACAGGACAGAGTTATTGAAGTTTGACAGGAACTGTTGTTTTATCCAAGGATGCCAAAGTTTTTCAAATTTTGGAATTTGATTTTGATCGATGGCTACCATCTTAGCATGGGACATTGTATTATTCATTCTGTGAATTGTTTCTGCTAGTACCAATGTAGGAGATTTCCATGCCTTGGCCACTGTTTGTTTTGCAGCCGTTATTAGTTGGATCATAAGTTTGAATTGAGAGAGTGTTAACCATTCCGGTTTTAGATTAAGTAAAGTTAAATATGGATCTGGTTGTATTATTTTTTTAAATATTTTAGATGCAATCACGAAGACTTCCTTCCAGAAGGTTTGGATTACTGGGCACGTCCACCATATGTGTAAATATGTGCCTATTTCTGGGCATCCTCGAAAACAAAGAGCTGAGGTATTAGGTGAATATTTTGCCACTCTAGCGGGTACAAGGTACCAGCGAGTTAGGACTTTATAATTTGTCTCCAGTGCTAAGATGTTGGGTGAAGATGACTTAGATGTGAGCCATATGTTAGACCAGTCCGTGTCTTCTAAAGTTCGTCCCAGGTCCTCCTCCCACCTCTGAACGTAAGAGGGTCTATTAAGATTTGCTACTCCATATAATTGATTATAAAGTGATGAAATTGTACCTTTAGCAAATGGATCTTTTGTACAGATTGATTCAAAAATGGATAATTGGGATAATGGTGTATCCCCCTTTAGGAATGGTGTATAGAAATTTTTGATTTGGAGATATCTAAATATCTCAGAGTTTGGTAGATCATATTTTTCTCTAAGCGATGGGAATGAAAGGAATGATTTAGATGCTATGAAGTCATTTAGTGTCTGAATGCCTGATGTTGTCCAAGCTTTAAAAGAATTTGGGTAGATCCATGCCGGGTAAAAGGCCGGATTTCTGATAAAAGAAAGGAGAGGATTGTGTGGAGATTGTAACTGATATTTGGTTTTTAGTTTATCCCAGAGAGATAAGAAGTGTTTAGTTATGGGATTATGAATTTTAAAGCGGTCTTTAGGATCAAGCCATAATAAATTTGATATTAATAGAGGGTCATTTTCTGAAGCCTCTATAAATACCCATAATGGGATTTCCTGTTTTGCATGGTATTTGGACAGACTGGCCAAATGTGCTGCTCTGTAGTAGTTAGTAAAATTAGGGTATCCCAGGCCTCCTTTATTTTTGGGAAGATGTAGTGTGTGTATAGGTATACGTGGTTTAGAAGAGCCCCATATAAACGAAGTTGCTCTTTTTTGTACTATTCTCAAAAAATAGGAAGGAATTTGAATAGGGATAATAGATAAAGCAATTTGGGTAGAATAGTCATTTTGATTGCATTAATCTTCCCTATCCAGGAAAAAGGAAGTTGCGACCATTGTTTTATTAGATTTGTGATCTGTCTTAATACAGGAGGATAATTGGTTGAGAATAAGTCAGAATGAGATGCTGTTAAATGAATTCCAAGATATGGGATTGATTTTTCTGCCCATGTGAATGGGAGTGCAGCCCTAGCCGGGATCAATTCCATGTTTGTGAGTGAAATATTAAGCACTAGGCATTTCTTAGGATTAATCATAAGGCCGGATAGGGCTGCAAATCCATCAAGAGCTGGTATTAAGTTAGGACCAGAGACCTGTGGTGATGATAGAAAAAGTAATATATCGTCTGCAAATATACATAATTTGTTTGTAATACCTCCTACTTCAATGCCAGTTATAGTTTGGTTTGTTCTGATGTATTGGGCCATGGGTTCGAGTATAAGGGCAAATAATAAGGGAGATAATGGGCAACCCTGTCGGGTACCTCTTTCGATATTAAAGGCTTCAGATTTGTATCCAGCATATTTTATATAGGCTTTGGGTTTATTATATAATGCTTTGATCCATGTTAAAAAGTGGGGTCCAAAACCCCATTTTTGTAATGAATATTGCATATATTGCCAGGATACTGTGTCAAATGCCCTCTTAATATCGAGAGATAGAAAACATAAAGGGATTTTCAGTTTTTTAGCAATATGTGCCAATAACACTGCCCTGCGTATATTATCGCCTGCCTGTCTATTTGGCATGAAGCCTACTTGATCTCTATGTATTAATTTTCCTATAATGCTATTGAGGCGTTTTGCTATTATTTTTGCTAATAATTTAATATCGAGGTTTAACAGAGAGATAGGCCGATAATTCACACAGGAAGTATCATCAGAAAGGGGTTTTGGGATCATACAAACAATTGCCATTAGTGTTTCTTGCCGAAAAGAATGTCCATCTAGAAGTTTGTTAAAAGTTTCAGTGAGAATGGGAGAGAGTATTTCTGAGAATGTTTTATAGTATAAAGCCGAGTAGCCGTCTGGGCCTGGTCTTTTGCTAAGTTTTAGGTCTTTTATGGCGTTAGCAACTTCATCTATAGTTATAGGCTCATCCAAACTGCTTTTTTGATTCTGAGATAACTCAGGTAAGGTTATTTTTGAGAAGAAGGATTCAGCCTCTGTAGGATTAAATTCATTGTTTGTCTTGTATAAAGTTGCGAGATGTGAGTGAAATTTATGGACTATTTTAACTGGATTACAAGTGTAAACATTTTTTGATAATTTCAAACGTATTGGTTTGAAAGATTTGTTAGTTGAATTTAATGCCCGAGCCAAATATGTACCTGGTTTGTTTGTATTCATGTAGAAATTGTGTTTGGAGCGTTTGAGGGATTTATCAACTGACTCAGTGAGAAATAGATCGTATTCCAATCTAGATTTTTCCAGATGAGATTTTGTACTCTGGGATAGATTATCTTGAAATGATATGTAGGCTGCATTAAAATTGAGTTCTAGTTTTTTTGCTAGATTTTTGCTTTCCCGTTTAAATAGTGCCATTTGTCTTTGTATTGTACCACGCAAGACAGGCTTATGAGCTTCCCACAGTGTTATTGGGGAGATGTCTGTTGTATTATTAATTGATATGTATTCCTTTAAAGCTTGTTCAGTGGCCTTCTGATGTAGTGGGTGTTTGAGCATTATGTCTGGTAAGTACCACGTTGGGTCATGCGCTTTTGGTATGGCTGAGGCTATAGTAGTGTATACTGCATTATGGTCAGACCACGGAATCGGAATTATATCTGATGCAATAATTTCTGGTATCATTCCTATTGTTAGAAAAATATGATCTATTCTGGTGAAGGTTTGATGAGGGTGCGAGAAATAAGTGAATTTCTTTTTCATTGGGTTACTTTCTCTCCATGAATCTACCAGATTGTATTTGGAAAGAAGTTGAGAAAAAGGTAATCTAGAGGTTATTTTGGATGGTGTAAAATATGTGAGAGGAATGGTGTAGGTTGTTTGTTAGGAGCGTAGTAGGAAATCACCGTGATTGCTGTATCCATTATATAACCCATGAGTATCAGGTATCTACCTTCTGGGTCTTTAATTTCTGATGATAAGGTGAATGGTGTGGATCGGTGAAATGCAATTAGAGTTCCCCTTTGCTTGGTACAGACAGAAGCCGTGTAAATTTGTTGATAAAAAGGAGAAATATATTTTGGAGTAGAATCTTTGGTGAAGTGTGTTTCTTGGAGGCATACTATGTGAGCCTTCTTGTTATGGAAAGTACGGAAGTCTTTGGTCCTTTTTTGAGGGACATTTATTCCCTGAACATTCAGGGAAAGTATATTCAGTGGTGCCATGGCAATAGATCAAATAGTTTTGACTTACTTTTTGTTATGCAGAGCTGACTGCGCAGATCAACCTGTGTGGACTGAAGAGATGAATAGATAGAAAAGAAACCAGTGAATTCTGGAGTAAAGAGTAAACAAAAAACATATGAGATTAGATGATACATTGTATAAATTATTTTTTGCAAGTAATCACAATTTACCCGTGAAAGAGAATAAATATCTCTCTCAGGGGAATAAGTGCCTTCGTCACACTCCCACATAATATGGTTGGGAGAATGAGGAGGGCTAATGGGGGTACACGGATCTTCCGCTTACAGGAGAGAAGTGCTATGTCAAAAGACATCAAAATGATGTTTCCTTAATTGGAGTGCAGAATATAGTTTTTGTTGAAATTATTTATTCCAGGGTGGTTGTATATGGTTAGTCTTGCCCTAGGCTAAATAATTCAGTTAGAAAGGTACTGTTAATAACTTTGGTATTGATGAAGATAGTTTGAATTATTTTGGGATTTTAACCCTTTTAGAGTAAACAATTACATATTTTATTCATATGTAACTGTTTAGATATGTTAACTCATAAAATTGAGGTTGTATTGCTTCAGATTAGAATAAACAAAAACATAATTCTAGGAACTAGTTAGGTAATAATATATTTGTTTTAAGAAAAGAAAGAAAAAGCTTCCATTACTTCTGGATTATTGAACATATTTGTCCTAAAAAGTAATAAATCTATTGTTATTACCTGATAATATATAACTGAACAAGAATTTCCTTATTTCACTTATATATTCTAAGGCTATATGAATCAGAAGTAATAAGAAATATAACTGGAATGTAACATGATCCCACACAGTGTGTGACTATCAGAATGCAGTTACATTCAGTTATAAATACAGGTTTTTTATAGAGAACCATCTCTTAGTATAATAAATGAAGAGATATCAGGAATTAGGATGTCAGTCCATTGAATCTTCTTGGTCCATGGATGATGTGGCATAACGGCCTCGTTTGTGAGAATGATGATTCCCATTTTGTTCTGAAATTTTCTGGGTGCTGCCTGAAGGTGAAAATGACGCCATTCTTCTGCGTGTGGGAGTGTTGCTGCTTGTGGGTTCTGTCAGATTTAATTTTAAAAGGGTTTGTTGTAGTTCATCTGCTGATCTGCTTCTGTAAATTGTACCTTGGTAGTTAAATCTGACTGAAAAGGGGAAGCCCCATTGATACATAATGTTGTGGCGTTGCAGTTCCATTAGTTGGGGTTTCATGGATCGTCTTTTAGTAATAGTAAGTAGGGATAGGTCAGCAAAAATTTGATAATTGTGTCCTTGAAAATTAAGTTCCTTTTTTTCTCTTGCAGCAATTAGTATTTGTTCTTTCGTTCTGTAATAATGAAATTTTGTGATTATATCACGTGGGGGTCCATCTTTCTTTTTGGCTGTGAGGGCTCTGTGTACTCTGTCCAGTTCTAAACGTTCAATAGGGATATCTGGCTTTAGTTCTTGTAATAGAGCAGTAATAGTAGATTGCAGGTCTTTAACAGTTTCAGGTATTCCCCTTATGCGCAAGTTTGAACGTCTGGCTCTATTTTCATAATCTTCGAGCTTAGTTTGAAGTATTAAATTCTCTTTTTTTAATTGTTCCAATTCTGTTATATTTTCTTGGGTTGTAATTTCAATTTCATCCATTTTTATTTCTAAGGCTGCGGTGCGGTTTCAAAGCTCTCTTATTTCTTTAGTTAGGCTTTATGTTATTTGGTCTGAGGTTTGTTTTAAAGCCTTATGAAGCATCTTTTCAAATTGTAATAATATTACTGGGGATACTGAGGAGGCTTGTGGAGAAGTTTGTGAGAGAATTTGTTCTGTATCTGACTCAAATGGAGAGTCTTGCTGTGACATTTTCTGTCTGTGAGAGCGCCCTGGTGCTGTATCTTGTGAGGTGACTGGAGCTGCTTCAGCTGCAGTGAGTGCCTGTGAGCTCTTTGTGAGGTGATTTTTATTTCTGCCACGGCTTCCTCCCAGTACCATATTTCCTGCCCAAACTTTCACAGTTTGTTCCCTGGGGCAAAAAGGTTCAAATGGATACCTTTTGAGCCTGCAGGCTCCGCTTTGTCCTTCTCTTCTCTCCTCAGCGGTGTGGAGCTCTAACAATGCATGTCTGCTCCACTAGGCTCCCTGGTGGATCTCATTCAACTTCATTTGCACTTTTGCACTTTCTGGATACTTCATGTCATTTGCATATATGTTCTGGGTTTTGTTTTCACGTTTGGACGTTTAGAGCATGTGTAAATGTATGATTTTGCATATTTAAACATTTTTCATATGAATATTTTCATATTTTGCACTTTGCACTTTATATATTTATATCAAGCTGATGTTCATATCAGCGCTGCCTTTTATTTTGCAATATATCATGGGATGTTTGAGTTTTTCGCAGTTGCCAAACATTTGAAAGAGTTTGGTCAAACATGTAAAGTCTGGTCTAAACTTAAGGCTTCCATGCCTTATATTCTAAGTTCAATATAATTACAGGTGTGCTATCCTGCCACTAGATTTAAACATGTATTCTGTATTTGGGGAAATATATGTGCATATTGTGTTGTGGCAATGTGAGAATTGCAAGCATTTGCTATTGGATATCGTGGAAGAAGGATTGGTGGCACCATACCCTTCTTACATCACTGACCCAGCATGCACTGGTCTGTGATGTCAGAAGGGGGCGGTGCCACCAGGTGATGTGACTAGGTGGCCCCGCCCCTTAACTATATAAGAACTGTCAAATGCCTTAGCCTGCAATAGGTGGCCAGCCTTCATGGACGACGGGAGCATTATTTTAATTTTAATTTTTCAGGTGCGGCGGGTGGTATGATTGACAATGAATTTTTATTGGGGGACACAGTTTTTTTTATTTTTTAATAAAGGGATTGTCAAAAAACATGTTTTTATTACTTTTTGACACTTATTTGGTAAATGGGTACATACTCCATACTCATTCACATGGGGGGTGGGATCTAGGGGCCCCCTTGTTAAAGGAGGCTTCCAGATTCCTATAAGCCCCCTGTCAACAGACCCCCACAACCACTGGCCATGGTTGTGAGGATGAGGCCCTTGTCCCCATCAACAAGATACTTTGGGGTCGGGGGAAGAGCACCCACCCCCATATGTTGATGGCATGTGACCTGGTATGGTTGGGGAGTGCTAACCTGCTAGGCTGCTTGCTCGGATAAGGGTCTGGTATGGATTTTGGGGGGGACCCCACGCTTTTTTTTCTTTATTTTATAAATAGCCATATGCCAGCAATTACAACTGTGTGTCATTTTAATTGTGATTTGACTTGGTTTTTTTTCTTTAGAAATGTCATTTTTGTTGTGGCATGTTCTATGCATGCTATAGATGCGCCACCTCACAGGCAGACTAAGAGAACCCCCCAAACATTATATTTAAAGGAATTTTTGTTTTTATTGCTGCACTTTAAAGCAGACCTTCGGACATTTTTTCAACTTTCCATCTATTAAATCTTCTGCCCTTGTTGTTTTAACTTTGGATAGTAAACCATTTTTTTTCTGCCAGTAAATACCTTATACAGCCCACTTCCTGTTTCCTGTCTGGTCATTAGCATATAATCTAAATATATGTGCTTGCGCTAATGGTGTATCAAAAGTATATAGAATGCAAAATGCAGCTGCTATACACAAAGTGCTAATCACTTGGGAAACATATGAATATAAATATAGCGCTCGCAAACTCAATGGGTGAAAATACAATAAATGAAAAAGAAACAAAGTCCAAATAAAGTGACTAAAGGTGCTCCAATCCAAAGTGAAGGAAATCTAAGGTGCTTCAGAAATATTCAGGTGTGCGACACCCCCTCATGTATCTCCACTCACCAGATCAGAATGACCCCCAGCTTTTCAGTCTGGTGGGTCACTTAAAGCTTGATAAATATATCCTGGGATGGCGGATATGGTGATAGGTCATCAAGTCCAGAATTCCTTTATGAAGTTCCTCAGCCAGAAAAACAGGTACCCAGAAGTAAAAACAAAGGGAACTGATAGTGAAGTACCATTAAAAAAGCTTTTATTGTAAAAGGGAGTGGGTACTTACAAAATGTAAGATCAAACAAGCCTCAAACATGGAGCTGTGAGTATAAAAACGCCGTCCCTGGCATGCGTTCCACGGGACCGGAAGTGACGTCAGTGATACCGGAATTAGCGTCAACGTTTTGCCCTCCCACAGGGCGTCATCAAGGACCTAATTTCCCGGCTAGTTGAGCCATCTTAAATAGAGGGTGGAGGAGAAATGCCCCTCCAAAAGACCAATCAAATTTGGCATAGCGGCCATTTTGTTGGTGGGACAAAAACGCCACTCCTAGGGATAGAGCACAATCCATAGGAGTGACAAAAACGCCATTTTGTTGGTTTGATTAAATCAAACAAATACTTCCAAGGAATCGTTAGACGTCAATTCAGGCTAAATAGTGGAACTATTGACAAAAAAAACCTTTATAAAAACATCTATACATTAAAAAATTACAAAACTAAGAAGGACGTGGCTAGCCGCGGAGCGGGATGGCAGCTTGATTCCCAAGCTCCGCTCCATAGCAGGGATATCCAGCCACAAACAGCAACAAGCTTCTCCCCTCTCCCTGAGAAACGAGGGGAGAACACAACTGAGCTGCCTAAACGAGTATTTCGGCCCCATGGAACAGCACTTCAGGCAAGATGGTGTCGGCCTCAGTCCGCCCACAGGAGACCAGCATGGCCGCACGAATAACACACAGCCTCACCACCAGGATGGTGCAGAGCTGCTGGGGATGAGAGATATAGAGGATATGGACAGTCTCCCTCCTCCAACACCAGACCCAGCAGAAACACAGCATGACAGAGGTAAGAGGCTTGCCTCGTCCCCATGCAATTCCCCTAACAAAACCCCTCAGGCTAAAAAGCACCATGGGAATGCCTCAGGATCCACCTCTCACAGCCCTGCACATATATCTACACTAGCAAATATACCCGTGACTGACAACTCAGTGTCTGAAAGCATGCTGAAATCAATGTTGCTTACCCTGCAAAAGGATCTACACAGGGAACTGCAGCTATCCCTCTCCCAGGTACATGACAGGCTTGACTGCCAGGAAGAGAGAGCAGACACAGCAGAGGAACACATATCTGAAATGGGCAAAGCTCACAATGAGCTTCTTGATGCACACAATCATCACTCAGATGAAATCCAAAAAATTAAATTGAAGCTGGCAGACCTCGAAGATAGGGCCAGAAGAAACAACATAAAATTTAGAGGGATCCCTGAGTCAGTGCCACCCAATGCGCTAAAAAAATACCTACAGCAACTCTTTAACACCTTGCTCCCCAATCTTTCTCCCCACGACTTGCTCATCGACTGAGCACATAGGATGGCAAAACCAGACCACCTCCCAGCGGAGACACCTAGAGATGTTCTGGCCAGAATCCATTTTTTCCACGTAAAGGAACAAATCCTGTACACGGCTAGGAATCTCAGACCCTTACCAGTGCCCTACTCTAAAATATTGCTGTTTGTGGATCTGTCAACAGCTATAATGGAATTACGCAGAGCATACACACCGGTAACCTCAATTCTACAGGAGAATAAAATCACCTACCGATGGGGATACCCCACCAAGCTCCTGGTTACTTACCAGCAAAAAATTGTCCCAATCTTGTCTCCTAAAGATGGCTACAAAAAACTGACTAACTGGGGCCTATTACCCATTCCTGTGGCCCCTCACCGGTCACGCAATCAGGATGCCTTTTCATCTCCTCCTCCTCAACATCAACTGAAAAAGGTGGCTAAAACCTAACAAATACCCTAAGGTTACTCGTCCCCAGCTTAGAAATATCCCGCTAGGGCGAACTATTCGGATTCCACCTCTGCAACCTATAGTGTGCCGAGCACACTCAGTTAAGTGTTCCATTACAATACCTCACACAAAACGTACTCTGAAGTTTCTTTACTGTTTTTCATAGTTCATCTCTGATAGTGTGGAGTGTTCTTACCGAACGTTGATAATCTGTATTACTTATACTCTGAATTGCAACGATTGTTTGTTTGTTTTTTTGTTTTTGTTTTTGTTTTGTTTTGTTTTGCTTTTTTCCAGCCTGCAAAAGCTATATACTCATTTGTTATAACTCTCTAAGCAAACTACTATCTAGTAACCAATCTATATAACAGGGGAGCTGTATACAATACTATAGTCTCACTCCTGCAAATCAACCTCAATCACCTGTAATAATGACACTCAATGTCACATCTATTAATGCCAAAGGGCTTAACTCCACTTTTAAGAGAAACCTTCTATGGAAAGAAGCATGTTCCCAACATGCAGACATATTATGCGTCCAGGAGACGCATTTTTGAGCACCAAATCACCATCCTGCACACATAAAAAATGCTCACATTACTTCTTCTCCAACAACAACAAAAAGAAATGTGGGCTAATGATAGCGATAGTGCCAAAGTCTCCTTTGTCCTACACCACGTAGACACAGATGATGAAGGCAGATTTATAATTCTATCTGCCTCCATTGATAATCACCCCATGACTTTGGTGAATGTCTATGTACCCAACACTTCCCAAAAAAATTTCTACAAAAAACTCAAAACCAAACTGGACCCCTACGCGTTAATCATCTGTGATGACTTCGATGACACCCCAAACCCCACATTGGATTCCACCAATTTAGACAGAAGGAGGGCATCCGCCCTCTCTTCATTCATAGATAATGCAGAACTATACGATCCCTGAAGGTGCATGCATGATGTTGAGCATGACTATACTTTCTATTCTCACCCCGGGAATTCTTACTCTTGGATTGACCTTTTCCTCACAAACAAAAAAGCCTTATTGGCCAACTCAGAATCGCATATAGGTCTCATCATGTGGTCAGACCACGCCCCAATATCCCTGAAAGTATTCCCCCAATCTTGCCCATCCAATCACTCTCTATGGAGGCTAAACTCATCCCTCATAACCAATCCACGATACGAAGGGGAAATTAAACCTGAGATTGAGAATTTCTTTAAGACTAATAGTGCATCTATCAGCGATCAATCAAGTCTTTCTGCGAGGTCTCCTCATCAAATGTGGTGCTCAAGAACGTAAAAGACGCTCAACGGAAATAGATTCAATGCTCCAACAACTCAAGACTTTAGAATTAACTAGAAAAGGTACAATTTCTGGGGAAATTGTGAAAAGTGTTCTTGCCTCTACATCTGGAGTGAGCGGAGTAACTGGGGGGAGTGCCTGGAGTAACTGTTGTGTGGTTGGAGTAACTGTGGAAAGGTTGAACTGGGCAGATGGGCAGAGTAACTGTGTGGAGTGTTTGTAGTGAGTAAAGATAGTAAACATTACACTAACCAATTGATTGATCAAATTTAAAAAGTGCACAAGTGCTAATGATGTAGAAGGTAGAAATATCGGTAAATGACTTTGTCGGACACAGACTTAAGGGTTACCAGGATTTATTCCGCCCCAGCCAAAGCATAGCACCTGACGGACTCGCGTCCCAAAATCAAGTGTGTCAAAAACAGTTTACACAGTGTACATATAATTTCAATATATTGCATCACAAGCGAACTGGCGGTATATTTCCGTTATACATTGACATTAACATTAACATTTTGAACAGTCAACTTTTTGAACTTTTTGGATACAAGGCAATTCATTAAAGCATATACTTTAAACCCTTACAAATTTTCAGTTTCTCTGCAGTTTTGCTCCTTGCTGTTTCTTTGTCTTACTAATCAGCAAGCAGGCTATAGCACAGGAAGGAGAGGGTGAGTGTGATGAGGACAGTGTGATAGGGCGAGCTGACGTGCTGCATCTACCGTCTGTAGGACGGGTGATCGTTTTAGCCAGCCGGCTTCTTATGCTTATTTGAATCTGCTACACTGTAAGTGTTATTTTAATTCTTTTAATAAACCTCAAAACCAGGATTACGCTATGTTGTTTCCCTCTCTTTTCCCGGGGTACCCCTAAATGAGAACAACCCCCCAGCTAGGAGTCTTTTATTAATCTCCATGATAAGAGTGATTTCCTGTGACTTGGTGGACTAGTGGTATCATCACCCTTTGGCTGTATGAAGTGGCATGTCGTTTCCTAGAAGCCCATCCAATGAAAGGCCCTGACCGGGTTAAGGTCGCAAGCCCCCTTGTGCTTGCCGTTTGGTAAGCGCGCATTTTATTTTCAGCTACCACCGTGGTGCGGTGGAGGAATTTTTTCTATTTTACATTTCCTGCTTTAAAAAAATGGGGTCTGAGCCTATGTATTTTCACAACATTTATTTGGACTTTATTCACTGTGTTAGGACTGTCCAGTGAACACTTATTGATTTAGGTTTCAAGAACTGTGTTAGTTATTTAATTTGGGTTCTAACCAATTAGTCCTATTCAACACTGGTACTAGTATTTACTCCTATTTACAGCGCTGCTATATTTGTTATATTGTTGTATTAGTGTGTGTATCTCACATAGAGTGGCTGCTTTTGTTATTATGTAGTTTTTTTTTATTTTTTTTCACTAAGTTATTTTCATCACTATTTTGGTTATCCCCTATTTGGTCATTCACAATATTTCAGGAACAGGTACCCTTTTTGGGTGCACTACAGCGCGGTATTCCTCTTACTATATGATGAGGACAGATGTCTGTGATGGATGGGGGGGAGTAAGTGAGTTCAGTGTCTAACAAGTACACCGAACATGAAATATAGAGAATGATGTTTAGCTAATTGTAAATGGTCCCACATAACTATGGCCACGTAAACTGACCCTCATTGCCACTTTATCTGTTTGATGACCACTGTCTCACAACCACTGTTTCCTGGCAACACTCATGCCCTGTTTATGCAGGCTCTAAGCGTGTTCACAACCACTGCTCAAAACACAATACACAGGATAATGGTAGCTGTAATAACTGTGCAGTACTCCTGACTGGAGGCACTGCTGCACCCTGGAGATGTAAATGTGATCCAACAGTGTGTTTTTTTCTGTGGTGGCTGCCCAGACCAGTTGAGTATATCCTCTTGAGTGAAGAAGGTCAGATATTGGCTTCTTTTCTCTGCACAGAAAATCTTCATTGAAATCTCCACAGAGTATTATAGGTTGGCAATCCATTATTTCCAAAGATTCCAAGAGGCCCAGCAGGTTAGTAAGGAATTGGCCAATACTGTAATCCGGTGGCCTGTAAACGACAGCGATCAAAGCTTGTACAGGGGACTCCAGTTTGACAACCAAGAACTCCAAGTCAGTCACATTGTGATGATACTGCTTTTCATAGGCCTTGAAATGGTTTCTGACATACAAGGCGACACCTCCGCCACTTTTACTTGCAATGTCAGGAAGGTTTGTGTACGAGAGGTGTCTGTTGCGTTTGAACAGGTTGTAGCCCTCCAGCTGGAGACTTTCAGCAACAGAAGAGCCTGAGAGATGAGTTTCAGTGAAACCTAAAACATCTCCAAGTGTCAACTCATGGTGAGATTTGATATCTTCAATGTGAGCTGGTAATCCTTCCGTGTTGTGATGGATAATTGTTAATGTTTGCTGTTTGCCTGTTGTCTGTAGAAACTTTAAGAGGGGCATAACACTTTCCAGTGATGCATTCTTCATTGAATCCAGGGAAGCTGTGATTTCAGGATCAGCAAAGATCTTCTTCTCATCAAAGTCGGTTATGTACAGTCCTTGTAGTGTAGTCGTACTCAGAGCAACATAGGCCATTCCCGGTTGGAAGACCCGTTTCAATGAGACCACTGCCGACTGTATCGACATCCCCTGACACTTATGAATCGTACATCCAAAAGCCAACTTCAGGGGGAACTGCCTGCGAACAACTCCTTTCTGTCTCAGGTTTTCCTCTACCCTTTCTATGTACACCAAGTTGTCAGCATCACAAGACGACTTGTTACGGTATCTCTGTCCTGCATTTGGATTGTCCAGCACAAGCCCAAGCTTGTTTACCGTAGTAGCACCATTCTCAGTCTGGATGATTATTCTTGCAATCTTGCCAAATGTCCCGTTAACAAGCCCGTCTTCTACATCAATGTTTCTTGTGATCATGATACGGGCACCTTCAGCTGCTTGCAGTGTGTCAATCAGATTGTCTTTGTGTCCTTTGAAAGGTTGGTGTTGCCTCAGCATCACTCCTGTCTTAGGGTCTTTTCTGTAATCGTCGGCATCTATGTTGGTGACGTTTGAATGGAGAACAGACACAGTTGCAGCATTATGTTTGTGAACCTCTTTGTTGGTGGCAAATATGTGTAGCACGTCATTAGGGCAGTGGGTGGGATCTGTAAAAGCCTGAGCAAGCAGAGCTTTGTCATCATTGCTTAAGGTGCCAGTCTTCTGCTTGACTCTGATTCTATTCAAAAGCTCAGCAAATGAAATGTCTTCCTTCTGTCGCATGATCTCTGTCAGCGTGATCATCTGAAAGTTGTCTTTCCAGACGTCATTGGTATTTTCCTCAAACACGCAGAGTGGCTTACTTTTTCCCAGCGGGGGGACCTGGTAAAAGTCTCCTACTGCTAGTACTGACATACCACCAAAAGGTTTCTTACTGCCTTTGATTTGCTGTAATCTCCAGTTGATGTAGGCAAACAGGGGCTTTGAAATCATTGACACCTCGTCAATAACAATGATCTCCGCATTTGACAGCTGTGCCCTCACTTCATCTATTAGATTTCCAAGTCCTTGGTAGGGTGGCTTCAAGCTTCTTGGCAACTTCAGCAGAGAATGCAATGTGTTGCCTGAAATGTTGAAAGCTGCTGTTCCTGTAAATGCAGTTAGTAAAACGCTGGGCATGGATATGTCTGCTTCCTCACGTAGTCTGGTAAGTTTACAGAGTATCTTTGTCGCCTCAGCATAGATGCACTTTATCAGGTGTGATTTGCCTGTCCCTGCACCACCAGTGACAAAGTAATAGAATGGGTCAGGATTTAGGCCACGCACACGGTTAGTGCACCAGTCACAAACTGAGTAGAATGTCTGAGCTTGTGTCCGGTTAAGGTTTCTGTACATTTTCCGAAGGAAATCAGGGCACATTTGTGGGGCTTTCACAGTAAGCGCAATTCCACCTGTTTGTTTGTGACGTGTATACTCCGGAACATCATCTTGTTCATTCTCATGAAGTGGCTCCCCTTCTTTGCGTTCCTCTACACATTCCAACCTATCCAACTCAGCTTCTGGGGCAAAGGTGTTCCAAGCATCTTCAACAGGTCCGTTTTTTACAAAGTCATCCAAGACTTGTTCCACAATTTTGTTGTGTTGTTCGAACTTCTTTTGGTTGCTGGTAACAATTGCAGACACTGCTCGGATTGCTTCTTCTCCTGGTAAGCTCACACAGGCGCCTTTGTAAAAATCCTGGTGTGTTGGGAACCTTACAGTTTTCAGTGATGACTCTGAACGGTGGGGGAGGTACAGTTTAAGCAGTCTGCCGTAGTAGTTCTCAGGGTCCTTCTTCTCTGAGAAGCGTGCGTACCTGATGATTGCAGGCTTCCCTCTCGTGCGTTTTTGAATCATTCCCATTTCATTCAATAGGCTGACACGCTTGCTGTCTTCCTTTTGCTTGCCATCTTCCTTCTGCTTGCCATAGACAACCCTGTAATGGGATGCAAAGTCTGCCAGACACATGGACTCAAACTCTGGTGTTTCAGGTCTGGCTCTGTATTTGTCGACAAAACTCATCATCCACACATTAAGAGAATCGGCTGGTTTGTTCTGCAATGCACTGAGCGGGAGACTCATTTTCAGTGCGTTGTCACCAGTTGGCAGAAAAACAACCTCACGTGAGCAAGACTTCATTTTCAGGCTGCACGTACGGGCCACAGACTCCTGGGCGCTGACCTCTCTGTGTTTTGAATAAGCCTGAAGAACCTCTTTCATTTCTTCTCGTTCTGTCGCTGTTTCTGGGCTCATTTCTTTGACTATTGTTTTGAGATAGTCACTCAGCTCCCGTTCTGGCTTGGATATGTAGGACAACATGTACATGATGCAACCATACTCATCAAGAATGTACTGGATGTCCATGTTGGCGTTCCAGGCCGTCAGCAAATGTGGATTATAGTTGTTCACCCAGCAGTCCTTGACATCACGCTTCATTAGAATCACGCTTGAGGAGGTCAATGCCTGAATGTAGGAGTTGTACTGATTCAAAGTCATATCACACTGTGCCAGTAGCTGTGACATGTCTTCAAGCTGCACTTTTGGGTTATTAAGCAAATCCCAGACTGGTTTCAGTTTGTTTTTGGCTGCTTGTGGTTTCATTGCACAATCTCCTTGTTCTTCTGGCATCGGGTAAGTTATCCTCGTTTTTCTAATAGGTGGCTTTGGAAATCCAAATCTGCATACTCTGTTACCTTTCTTGCATGATTTTGAATGAGATCTGCTGTGCATTTGAAGTTCTGTTACAAATCTGTGAAGTAAGGCCTGTTTGGCTTCATCAGGCAGCTGGCATGAGATGTTATGATCTATAAAGGCACACACCTTGTCATCACTGTCTTGTCCAAATATAGGAGCTCCTGCTACCCAACAGAGACAATGTATATGAGGGCTCCCTCTCGCCTGAAATTCAACCCGGTAAAAGTAATCGATAACTTCACCAATTGGCTGTGCAGGACCCAACAGCAGCTCTCGCATCAGAGCATCAACCCGTTTGTCAAACATGCGCATGGTGGTCACTGGGTTGCCTCGAAGAATGTCACACTTTTCAGCCCAGTCTAGCCCCGCAAAATCCACCTTTTGACCTTGTTGTGCCTTTATTGCCGTTATTACCTCTGGCCATCTGAATTCTGCAGCAGAGAAGGTAAGAAAAAATGTTGGCTTACCCAATTGTCTGACCATGGCTAGCAAATTCTTCAGATTTTTATCCCAGTAAGCTGGACTCCCTCTCAGTGGTTGCATGAACCTTGTGGCATCTCGGTTTCGCACCAACCTCTCAACCTCACACTTGTCCTGTAGCAGCTTGTTGGATATTTTCCGTCCATCCCTGGTATTGGGTTTTCCTTTCCTTAACTGGATGGACATGCTGCTTTTGGCCATGTGTGTTTCTGTGACAAACTGCGCAAAGAAGAGGTAGCTTGTGTCTCTTGCAAAACGAGTATCAACACAAAAAAGCCTTGCATTGAAATACATGCTCGGGGACAGTTTGACTTGTCTTGCCTGGTCCAATGTATTCTGTCCAGTAGGGAACTGAACAGGGAAAGCCATTGCCTCAAGCCTAGGAACTTTAAAGAAGCTGACAGGTGTGTTTCCTTGTGCAGGTGCAATGCTGAATATTCCATCACCGTGTGTCAGTGCTTCCTCTCCAAGGTCAGATGGCTGCAAACAACTGTCTAGGCCAATTCCAGGTCTTAGTGTATCCTTCTCATCCTCTGCATTGGGAGGTTGTTGGTCATGGCCTTCCTGTTGCTCAGAAGCAGCCGGTAAACATGCAGACTGTACCTCTGATGGATCACAATTTTCGATGCGTTCAAGTATCTCCATCATTTCAGTTTCGTCACAACTGTCGAGTTCCATCCCATCATCATTATCATCATCATCAGCGATTGTCTCATCCACTCTAATTGAAATGTCACTGTAGTCGGGGTGTGTGTCAATGAGTTTTGACAGACCTTCTACTAAATTTCCCATGTTGACATAATGAAACAGCTGGTGGCCTTTGTAAGTCAGACGTCTTTTCAGCTTGACTCTGTGTAACTGGGATTTGCTGTGCGATCTTGGTAGAGTATTGACCGTGGTTTCCACCTCGGATGGCACACACACTACAGCGCCATGTATAGCTGCCTGTCGACCTTTGGGAAGTGTGATGATCTTGGCAAATGGCAGTATTTTGGCCAAAAGTTGTCTTTCCAGCACATTCAAATCGCAGAGCTCTGGGGGAATGGGCGCCAGCTCCATGTTGTTAGCTACAGCGATGGATGATTTGTGTCCTTCTTTTAAATGTAAATCACAGTTGTGACAAATCCATTCTTTGGTCCTTTCATCTGGTACGGTGCATTGTTCAGGTCCTTGACAGTGATTGTTGCACACATGGACATATTTCCCTGTCAAACAGGCAGCAACAATGTGTAGATTCTTCTTGTAATTGCTGTGAATGCAATGTTTCACTTGGTTAGGGAAAAGGGTGCGATGACACATCGTGCACACAAATGTTGGCCCAGCTTTAATGCATTCATGGAAAGTGGATATAGCTGTCTGCATTAGGCTGTTGTCCACTGGTTGACTGCATTCCCGCATGACACGAGTCCATCGTCTGTATTTCATTCTTATTTTGAAGGCACATTGCATCTTATGGGTTATGCGAAAATCTGCTTGAGTTTGACGCTTCATTTTCATGTAACTCATGCAATGTTGCAAGTGACGTTTTCTGAAAGCAGGATCATTATGATATTTTCTGGTGATGTATTGCTTCTGCTTCAACTTGAAATCGACATTTGTGGCATATTTTCTGGTGATGTATTGCTTCTTCTTCAAGTTGTAATCTGCATTTGTCGCATATTTTCTGGTGGTGTACTGCTTCTGTTTCAAGTTGAAATCAGCATTTGTCGCATATTTTCTGGTGATGTATTGCTTCTGCTTCAAGTTGAAATTGGCATCTGTTGCATATTTGCGAATGATATATTGCTTCTGCTTCAACTTAAAATCAGCATCTGCTCTGTATCGGCTGGTGATGTATGTCCTTTTCTTATTGGTGACAGACATCTTTGTAGCCTTGAAATCACGCCTTCTTTCATTTCTGTGTCTTGTCTTCAGTTTTTGTCGTCTCTGTGCATTTAATTTGGACAATGCCTTACTGTCCTTCCATATGCCCTGTGAGGATTTCGCATCAACTGACCGTGGAGAATGCTTGCTGGCTGGGAATCCAGTGTGTGTTACATCTTTGGTCATCTGTGTCACTTTGTTCTCCACATGCTTTGCATTATGTGGTTTGTCAGATTGCACCAGTGGGGACAGCAAACCATCTGACAGACGTCTTGCACGATGAAATGAGACTGGCATGAAGTCATACTGCAGTCCATCAATAGGGCCTCTGGTGTCTGTAAGGAGCAATTCATACAACTTATAAATCCTTGCCCCCATATCACTCAAATGTGTAAAAGTGATCATAACAGCTTTTCCTTTTCCAGTGGCAGGAAGTCCATCCTTATTTCGACTATGAGAATCAAACAGTCCATATCTCCCAGACTTGTCTCTGAACAATGCAATGCAATATGGCACTACTATAAAAAGTGCATGTGTAACATCTGATCACCCTTTCTCACATCATCAAGCTCACTGTGGTATGCCAAAAATGTCAGAGCCATGCATGTACACTGTTTGTTCCTTAACCTTCCATAGCCATGATGACCCTGATGAAATGATGCCTGCACAGAAATCTCACTTGGTACACATGGTTCTTGCATGCCATGGTTTTCAGAAGTGCCCATCACACTGTCACTGTGCTCTTGAACTTGACACTGAGTTGAACATGAAAATGACACCACAGGTTCACTATGTACCTCCTGGGCACATTCACTGTCACAAACCTCCATATCCACTATGCTGCTGTGGGGCTCCGGATCCAGTTTAGTCCAGCGTATCTTTGCAGCTTTAGATCTCTTTCCTTTAGATGGCATGATGATATTTGTGGAAGGAGCTATAATTCTCCTCAGAGCTTTGTTCGAAGAGCTATAATTCCCCTCAGAGTTGTGTTGGAGGAGGAGCTATAATTCGCCTCAGAGCTGTGTGGGAGGAGCTATAACTCCCCTCTGAGCTGTGTGGGAGGAGCAATAATGCTATAATTCCCCTCAGAGCTGTGTGGGAGGAGATACAATTCCCCTTAGTGTTGTGTGGGAGGAGCTATAATTCCCCTTAGAGCTGTGTGGGAGAAGCTATATTTCCCCTCAGAGCTGTGTGGGAGAAGCTACATTTCCCATCAGAGTTGTGTGGGAGAAGCTATAATTCCCCTCAGAGCTGTTTAAAAGGAGCTATAATTCCCCTCACAGCGGTGTGGAAGAAACTATAATTCCTCTCAGAGTTGTGTGGGAGGAGCTCTAATTCTCCTCAGCTGTGTGGGAGGAGCTATAATGCTAAGCTGTAATTCCCCTCAGAGCTGTGTAGGAGGAGCTATAATTCCCCTCACAGCGGTGTGAGAGAAACTATAATTCCCCTCAGAGTTGTGTGGGAGGAGCTATAATGCTAAGCTATAATGCTATAATTCCCCTTTGAGCTGTGTGGGAGGAGCTATAATTCCCCTCAAAGCTGTATTGGAGGAGCTATAACTTCCCTCCAAGCTGTGTGGGAGGAGCTATAATGCTATAATTGTCCTTAGAGCTGTGTGAGAGGAGCTATAATTCCCCTCAGAGCTTTGTGATTTTTTTTTTTCAAAAATGAGTTTGTTTTTTTGTTTTTTCAAAAATGATTTTGTTTTTTTGTTTTTTCAAAAATGATTTTTTTAAATGATTTTTTTTTTCAAAAATGAAATTTTTTTTTTCAAAAATGAAATTTTTTTTTTCAAAAATGAATTTTGTTTTTTTCAAAAATGATTTTTTTTTTAATTTTTTTTTTTTTCAAAAGTAATTTTTTTTTCAAAAATATATTTTTTTTTCAAAAATATTTTTTTTTTCAAAAATTAATTTTTATTTTTTTCAAAAATATTTTTTTTTTTACGCATGGGGCGGTCATAATGTTTTGGCTGATCATGGGGTGGTCATAATGTTTTGGCTGATCATGGGGTTGTCAGCTTTTGTCACCTCCCACTCTAGTTTTGAACATTTCGCCATTCATTCCTATGGGACCAATTTTGCCGCAAAAACGACGATATTTCGAGGGCCATTCGGCGAAACGTTCCACAAAGTAATAGCACACCAATCGGGAAAAATCCGCACGTTTCGGTATATTACTTGTCTCTGTAGTGTGGAAAATGTGGGAGGAGTCTACAAGCATTATCAAGTCTAGCAGATGAAGTCACATGCATTTGGGGTGTCTCAGCATCTTGTGTTTACAACCACTGTTTCCTAGCAACATTTCCTTTTGAACATTTTGCCATTCATTCCTATGGGACCAATTTCGCCGCAAAAACGACGATATTTCGTGGACCATTCGGCGAAACGTTCCACAAAGTGATAGCACACCAATCGGGAACAATCCGCACGTTTCGGTATATTACTTGTCTCTGTAGTGTAAAAACTGTGGGAGGAGTCTACAAGCATTATCAAGTCTAGCAGATGAAGTCACATGCATTTGGGGTGTCTCAGCATCTTGTGTTTACAACCACTGTTTCCTAGCAACGCTCATGCCCTGTTTATGCTTCCCAAATACTACTTCATCAAAACTGCCCCATCAGAATTACCCCATCAAAACTGCCCCATCATATTCCTCTATTATAAATCAGTACATGGTGTGTCTGTCCCCTCCCCCGGGCTCTGTAATCAGCTGAGATGCTCCAGCCACCTTCCCCCCCTGTGTATAACAGAAGCTTTGGTAACCATGGCAACAAAACAAACACTAACAGTACACTCTGATTAATGGCTAAAATTTCCTGAAATGACCTCTAAACAAATGGCCGTATTTTAAAAACTATACATCCTACAGCGAAGATCTTTATATTGTGAGAATCACAAGACCCAGACCTAGATTTTGATGTATAGTATATCTGTAAAATATTAAAAATGAAGGCACGGTCGCAGTTTAGAAATTGCCCTTCAAATTTGGAGGGGGCTAGAGTGTAGTTTCAATGAATGTCAATGGACGTGTGAGTTACAAACAAATGGTCATATTGTGAAAACTATCAGGACTATGGCTTAGCCGTGGACATGTTTAGTGGCAGCAGGGATAGCTGAACGTTTTGATATAAGATTTGTGTAGGTGGGCTTGAAAATGAGGGAGTGGCGGCAGTTTAGAAATCATGTTCTGATTTTTCAGCTTTTGTCATCTCCCACTCTAGTTTCCCCATTCATTCCTATGGGACCAATTTCGCCGCAAAAATGACGATATTTTGTGAACCATTCGGCGAAACGTTCCACAAAGTAATAGCACACCATTCGGGAACAATCCGCACGTTTCGGTATATTACTTGTCTATGTAGTGTAAAAACTGTGGGAGGAGTTAGGGTGGTAAATTTGGCTATAATAATAAGAATAATATATATGTGAGATAACAGTAAGTGGTCTTGCTATGCAAGAACACTTAACAAATAGAAACTCACCCAAATCAGGCAACACTTGAAGCGATCAGGGACCACAGATGCAAATTAAGTGAACTCTTACACCATAAATTTGACTATTATGTCAAACGTTTAAAATTAAAATCTTATTCCTTCAGTAACAAATCAGGAGCCTTTCTGGCCAAGCAAGTCAAACCTCAGCAAATGCGCGCAAAAATCCCCTACCTCCTAAACACACAAGGGGCACACATGACCAACCCACTGGATATAGCCAATACTTTTGCGTCCTTCTACAATAAATTATACAATCTGCAAGAGGCAGAAACCACCACCCCACCAAGTCCAGAAGAAATAGAAGCCTTTCTCTCATCCATACAACTTCCATCACTGACCCCAACACAAGTAGCCACACTATCTACCCCATTCACAATAGACAAAATATGTAATGCTATTAAATCTCTCCCACTGCATAAGGCCCCAGGACCAGATGGGTTCTCTAACGAATATTATAAACACTTCAACAACATCTTATCTCCCCACTTATGCACTACATTTAACCAATATGCTTCCACAGGAAAAATCCCTAAAGAATGCCTTGAAGCATTGATAGAGACCCTTCCCAAACCAGACAAACCAACGGATGCTCCAGAGAATTATAGACCCATCTCCCTATTAAACACGGACACAAAGCTGTATGCAAAGCTACTAGCTCTCCGGCTCTCCACAGTTATGGAACAACTGATACATATAGACCAAGTTGGCTTCATACCAGGTAGACAAACATCAGACAGGACCCGGCGGTTTATAGACATCATTCAGTGGGTAGAAAACAATTGCGTGCCTTCTCTGCTCCTTTCTTTGGATGCAGAGAAGGCATTTGACAGAGTACAATGGATGTACCTGGGAGCGGTTCTACGTAAGTTCGGCATATCAGGCATACTCCTAAATGCCATACTCAGCCTATACACATCCCCAAGTGCAAAAGTGTGGACCTCGGATGTGCTATCTAACTCTTTCAATATCACAAATGGCACAAGACAGGGCTGCCCAATGTCACCTTTAATCTTTGCTATGATTATGGAATCCTTAGCCCAACGGATTCGTTCTGCATCCCAAATTAAAGGAATAAACATTGGCGCCACTGAACATAAAATCGGTCTTTATGCAGACGATGTGATAATTGCCATTACAGAACCAAAACAATCCATAATCGAGATTCAACATATTCTTGATCAGTTCAGTACAATATCTTTATATAAAGTAAATCATAGCAAATCATTTATGCTTGCCATAGGTCTAGATAAACCAACCATACAACACATTTCAAAACACTCCTCATTCTCATGGTCAAAAGACTCCTTCTTATCCTATCTAGGAATCCACCTGATATCATCTAGTAAGAACATTTTGGGTACCAATCTGGCAGACCTTGTAGAAAAGCTTAAACGAATATCTAATGAACTGCACCATCCCTTAGTATCATGGGCCGGTAGAATTGCTTTAGCTAAAATGTTCCTACTCCCACACATTCTATATGTCTTCCGCACAATACCAGTACCATTTCTTTCAACACAACTACGGACTCTCCAAGCTATCGTCAATTCCTTTATCTGGCACAAAAACGGGCCAAAGTAAAAAAACACAACCTAATGACCCCAACACAAATGGGGGATTGGGAGCTCCCAATATAAATTTATACTACAAAGCAATCATATTGGATCAACTCAAACACTGGTGGACCACATCTACCCCTTCCAATTGGGCACAAATAGAGTCAATAGTATTGGCTAAAGACCCAAAAATGTACCTTTGTGCCTCACTTCTCACCCCCACCCCCAAACACTTTCTGATGGACTCAATAACGGCCTCCCTAAGAGTTTGGACGTCTATCCCTCAAATGTTAAAAGGTGTACCTCACACCATACAACAACACATACCAATCCAAGCCATCTCACTCATACTTCCAGACCTCCAACTAAGCTCATGGATTGATGCAAGTATTCAAACCATTGGAAACCTCTTCATCGCGTTCTGTTTAATGTCATTTGAACACCTTCGAACCAAATTTTTGATCTTTCGCCAAGATCTTTCTATGTATACCTCAGGATTAGGTCTCTACTCAACAAATCGCACTGGATTAAACAAGACAAGATTTTAGCTTCTGTGCTAAAATATCTTGATTCAAGTAAAGATATACTTAAGGGCATTTCATATTTCTATGGTCTATTCTCTCAATCAACAGAGAAAGCCACTCAGATCCAAATCCTGCAGTGGTCCAAACACATTCCCTCAGCTCCTCCACCTACTCAATGGTACAAAGCGCGATCCTGCCCTCAAAACTCTCTCATTGTACCATGCACTGGGAATCCCTACAAAAGCTTTTCCATCATTGGTACTGCACCCCCAGCAGAATTGCCAAAATTTACCCCAATGCGTCTCACCTATGCTGGAGAAATTGTGGCCTTCCAGGAACTATTTTCCATATCTGGTGGGAATGCCCAACCCTCAAAGAATTTTGGAACCAAATACTAAAATTGCTCCAATCAATTGCCCCCACAGTAAATAACCTATCCTCAGTTGACCTCCTTTTGGGCCTGATGATCCCCACATGGCCCAGAAAACCGTGGCCACCTACATCCTTATTGCCGCATGGTTAACACTAGCAAGGAAATGGAAAAGTACTCACCCTCCTGACATCCAAGGATTAATTATAATCCTAAACAGCAATCTCAAATTGGAACATGGCTTCGCCAAAGTCCAACTTACCACTGAAAAATTTTACTGAAATTGGGACTCATGGATCAATGACCCCAGAAGTATACAGCTGGACTGACCTTCCATTCACAAAGGATTCATAATACTCCTGTATGCTCCCATCTTACCCCTCAATAACAAACAGGCAACACACTCGCCTCCGCACTGTGCACTTATTACTAATACATAGTAGATTAAACAACAAGTGTGATTGCCTAATGGTTCTACCACCTATAGGTGTTAAGGTTAAAGCTAAATCTAATTCTCATAAAGTTTTTGTTACCACATATACAAGACAATGTATATGCATGCTATAACTCTTTTATTAGCACTCTTGTAAAAGCAATACCTGATTGTTATAGATACATACCAATGTGTATACATACCATAACCTGAGAATGTATCACTGTACTCTTTAGGTTGCTTTTTGTACCTTATGAAAAATGAATAAACTTTGAAGTTAAAAAAAAAAATTACAAAACTAAAAATGTGAAAAAAGTATAAGAATAAAAATAAACCTGAAAATAGATAATAAAAAAAATAAAAATAGAAATAAAAATGAAATGAAAATAAAAATAAATGTAAATAGGAAAATTAAAAAATACAAATAAAAATAAATATAAATAATAAAAATAAAAATAAAAATGAAACAGAAAAAGAAAGTGAAAATAATAATAAGGAAGAAAAAATGAAAGAAAAATAAAATGAAATAAAAAAGAAAACAATTGAATAAAATAAAAAAAATAAAAAGGTCTAAATAGGAAATATAAAAATACAAAAATACATACAGACTCTTCTAGAAATTGGACAGGAAGCAATTTAGATCCAATTTGATATTTAACCCCAGGGGGCTCATAATTTTAAGACGATGGATCCACTGGGTCTCATTGCGAGAAATAGCTCGCTTGAGATTACCACCTCTCCAGTGTCCCTCAACTCTATCTATACTACAGAAGGTAAGGCCACTAGGGTCCCTTCCTTGGAATAGTCAAAAATGGTTGGACAAACTGTGGTGTTTGTAACCCTTTTTGATTCTATTAACATGTTCCCTTAATCTGACTCCCAATGCTCTGGTGGTCCTCTCCAAGTACTGTAGCCCACATGAAGAGGACAAAAGGTACGTGACGTGGGTAGTGTCACACGTAATGAACTTGTTGATTTTAAAGGACTCACCAGAGGACCGGGCTGTGAACTCTGTGGTTTTCCTCACCCTATGTTTAGATGTTTTGCACATTACACATCTCCCACAGCTGAAAAAAACAATCTGGCCCAAAAAAGTACATGTCTTTTTCAAAGGATCAACAACATTAGGTGCCAATTTCAACCGTAAGGTAGGGGGTTTAGTATAAATGAACTGAGGTTTGCTGGGTAGAATTTTGGATAGATCATTGTCTTTTAGCAAAAGATGCCAATATTTACAAATGATCTTTTCTACTTGTCTATGTTGGTGAGTATAGCCAGTCATAAAAGCGATACTGATATCCCTCTCAATGACCGCCTTTCTTGAACAGATCGTCACGGTTCAAGCTTCTTACTGCTAATAAGGTTTTATTTAACTCACGTGGGGTGTATCCCTTTTCCACTAATCTGTCAAACAAAACTTTAGCCTGTATGTCAAAATCCTCGATACTGGCGCAATTGTGCCTAACTCTCATGAATTGGCTCTTGGGGATGGAACTAAGCCACTGAGGATGGTGACAACTCCCCAAAGGGATATAACCATTTCTGTCCACATCCTTAAAATAGGTTTTGGTGGACAGTTGATGGCTATTTTTGAAAACTACTAAGTCTAAGAGGTTGATACTGTGATAGTCAGAAACTGCTGAGAAGGATATTCCATAATTATTCTCACCAATTTTTGACAAAAACTGTAAAAACGACTCATTTGATCCTGCCCTGTCCTTGAGGTAGGCTGGACAACTCTGTGTCAGCGGCTGGAGGAAATGGTCCAGATATTCACCAATTCTGGCAAACAGAGAGTCTACCCCATTCACAATGGGTCTACCCGGTGGTTTGGCCGGATGCTTGTGAATTTTGGGCAATTGGTAAATAACTGGCACCCACAGGGCATCGGGCACCAGGTATCTAGCCTCTTTTTTAGTGACAATACCTTCATCCTGGGCACTTTTAAGCAGACGTCTCAGCTTAGCTTTGAACTTATTGGTTGGATTACCCCCCAATTTATCATATGTTTCAGAATCATGGACCAGTCTGTTGAGTTCTGCTAAATAGTGAGATTTATTGAGGATAACAAGACCCCCCCCCCTTTGTCTGCACTTCTAATGACAATCTGTTTGTTTTTTTCCAGGGATCTGATACCTCTTTCAATGTCTGTTCTCCGCCTACTGGGTTTGATAGATAGACCCTCTAGGTCTTGTTGGACCAAAGATCTAAAAACATCCAAAAATTGGCTATTAGGATTTCTAGGATTAAACACAGAGTTATTCCTCAAATTAGTGTGACTGTAATCCGATGATTCCTGTCCTGTATGAGGTGTGACTCTACTGTAGTGTTTCTTGATATTAACTTTCCTCATAAATTTCTGAAAATCAATAAAAATGTCATAGTTACATAGTAAGTAAGGTTGAATAAAGACACCAGTCCATCCAGTTGAACCTGAGTGAGTGTGGGTGCGTGTCTACAATTATCCCTATTTATTTAAGGTTCCCATATACCGCTGTCTATTTACACAGCACTCCACACATACATCGCACACTCACTTTGGTCCCTACCCTCAAGGAGCCCACAATCCAAGGTCCCCAACTCGCATTCATATACTAGGGCCAATTTTGGACAGAAGGCAATTAACCTACCAGCATGTCTTTGGAGTGTGGGAGGAAACTGGAGTACCCGGAGGAAACCCACGCAGGCACAGGGAGAACAAGCAAACTCCAGGCAGGTAGTGTCGTGGTTGGGATTTGAACCAGCAAACCTTTTTACTGCTAGGCGAGAGTGCTACCCACTACACTACTGTGCTGCCTATGTCAAACTTTTTAAGATCCATATCGGGGCAAATTTAAGACCCAACTCTAAAACTTTTAACTCATCCAAAGTAAAGGTGGCATCACTTAAATTAGAGATACCCTGCATTAGGTCTTTCTCTTTCTTTTTGCCTCCTCTACAGCCTCTCCATGTGCTACGCTTGGTTCTCCTCTGTGAGATGTGGGGGGTGCCATGGGATACCAAGGTTTCCACTCCCCTCCTCCTTTTCCCTGGGGATGTTGACCTCTCCCCCTGCCTCTGGGGTGTGTGGATCCCCTCCCTGGGGGCCCACCATACCCCCTTTTTTGAAAATCCCCCCTATAATTAGCACCAGGGTGTCCTCTCTGTGCTCTCAAAGATGGACCACCTCTGGATTGAGGCGGAGCCCAACTTGGGCTATTCCAGCCTAGATTATTAGCATAATCTTGCTGATAAAAAGCATCAGAAACATAATGTTCTTCCTGTTGTAGGGGTTCATACCGATTGTATGTGGGCACTCCATAAGAACTATAATCAACTTGGGGTCTGGTATTACTGTTACCCTGTTGAAAAGACTGAGGAGTTGGCCCACTGTGAGAGGTATAAGGTGTTACAGGGACGGTATCTCTATCGTCCATTGAGGTCAGAGGTGTAACCTCTTCAGTCAATATGGCTTCCTGCCATTTGTAAACCTTATTAGCTTTTACAGGATTTTGTTGGTAAAGTCGACAAAGAAACCCAAAAGAAAAAAATGAAAAAATATGTGAGAGATACTAATGATTACAAAGCTAATAAGGTTTACAAATGGCAGGATGCCATATTGACTGAAGAGGTTACATCTCTGACCTTAATGGACGATAGAGATACCGTCCCCGTAACACCTTATACCTCTAACAGTAGGCCAACTCAGAACCAGATTCGTGGAAAAGGGATACACCCCACGTGAGTTAAATAAAACCTTATTAGGAGTAAGAAGTTTGAACCGTGATGATCTGTTCAAGAAAAAGGCAGCCATTGAGAGGGATTTATGTATCTTTTTTATGACTGGCTATACCCGCCAGCATAGACAAGTGGAAAAGATAATTTGTAAATAATGGCATCTTTTGCTAAAAGACAATGATCTATCCAAAATTCTACCCAGCAAACCTCAATTCATTTATACTAAACCCCCTACCTTTATGGTTGAAATTGGCACCTAATGTTGTTGATCCTCCGAAAAAGACATGTACTTTTTTGGACCAGGTCGTTTTTTTCAGCTGTGGGAAATGTGTAATGTGCAAAACATCTAAACATAGGGTGAGGAAAACCACAGAGTTCACAGCCCGGTCCTCTGGTGAGTCCTTTAAAATCAACAAGTTCATTACGTGTGGCACTACCCACGTCACGTACCTTTTGTCCTGCCCATGTGGGCTACAGTATGTGGGGAGGACCACCAGAGCATTGGGAGTCATATTAAGGGAACATGTTAATAGGATCAAAAAGGGTTACAAACACCACAGTTTGTCCAACCATAAATATCGAATTGGATCTAAATTGCTTCCTGTCCAATTTCTAGAAGAGTCTGTATGTATTTTAGTATTTTTATATTTTACATTTCCTATTGAGACATTGACTTTTTTATTTTTTTATTTTATTCAATTGTTTTCTTTTTTTATTTAATTTTATTTTTCTTTCATTTTTTCTTCCTTATTATTATTTTCATTTTCTTTTTCTGTTTCACTTTTATTTTTATGTTTATTTTTGTTTTTATTATTTATATTTATTTTTATTTTTATTTTTTCATTTTCCTATTTACATTTATTTTTATTTTCATTTCATTTCTATTTTTATTTTTTTATTATTTATTTTCATTTTTATTTTTATTCTTATACACTTTCGCATTTTTAGTTTTGTAATTTTTAATGTCTAGATGTTTGTATAAAGGTTTTTTGTCAATAGTTCTACTATTGAGCCTGAATTTATGTCTAACGATTCTTTGGAAGTATTTGTTTGATTTAATCAAACCAACAAAATGGTGTTTTTGTCACTCCTATGGATTGTGCTCTATCCCTAGAAGCGACATTTTTGTCCCCCAACAAAATGGCCGTTATGCCAAATTTGATTGGTCCTTTGGAGGTGCGTTTCTCCTCCACCCTCTATTTAAGATGGCTCAGCTAGCCGGAAATTAGGTCCTTGATGACGCCCTGTGGGAGGGCGAAATGTTGATGCTATTTCCAGTATCACTGACGTCACTTCCAGTCCTGTGGAATGCACGCCAGGAACTGCGTTTTTACATTTACAGCTCCATGTTTGAGGCTTGTTTGATCCTACTTTTTGTAAGTACCCACTCCCTTTTACAATAAAACCTTTTTTACTGGTACTTCACTATCAGTTCCATTCGTTTTTACTTCTGGGTACCTGTTTTTCTGGCTGAGGAACTTCATAAAGGAATTCTGGACCTGATGACCTATCACCATATCCGCCATCCCAGGATATCTTTATCAAGCTTTAAGTGACCCACCAGACTGAAAAGGTGGGGGTCGTCTTGATCTGGTGAGTGGGGATACATGAGGGGATGTCGCACATCTGAATATTTCTGAAGCACCTTAGATTTCCTTCACTTTGGATTGGAGCACCTTTAGTCACTTTGTTTCTTTTTCATTTATTGTATTTTCACCCATTGAGTTTGCGAGCGCCATCCCCCCTACAGTTAGAACACACCTAGGGAACGCAGTTAAACCCTTGATCGCCCCCTAGTGTTAACCCCTTCCCTGCCAGTGACATTTATACATTAATCATTGCATTTTTATAGCACTGATCACTGTATCATTTTCAATGGTCCCAAAAATTTGTCAAAAGTGTCCAATTTGTCCGCCGTAATATAGCAGTCCCGATAAAAATCGCAGATCACTGCCATTACTAGTAAAAAAAAGTAATAATAATAAAAATGCCACACATCTATCCCCTATTTTGTAGATGCTATAACTTTTGTGCAAACCAATCAATATACGCTTATTGCGATTTTTTTACACCAAAAATATGTAGAAGAATACATATCGGCCTAAACTGAGGAAAAAATTAGCTTTTTTGAAAAAAAAATGTGGAATATTTATTATAGCAAAAAGAATAAAAAATATGGCCTGTTCATTGAGCAGCCAAATCTTCCGGGGCTGAAGTGCTTAAAATCACTGCGCCTGAAAAATTCTTTTTTTTTTAAAATGTTTTGCATTGATACATGTCCCCCAGGGTAATACCCGGACCCCCATACCCCTTTTATGGCCAATAACTTACATATAAGCCTTCAAAATGGGCACTTTTGAGTTTTCCTGTTCAGCTCCCATAGACTTCAATGGGATTCGCCGTTCAGGATAGAGATTTTCCCTCGTTCAGCCCATCTCTAGTATTAATTTTAGAGAAATTAGGCATGTCCTTGAAGAAAATATGAGATATTTATCTGCATGACAGAAACATGAGGTCTTTAAAAAGGTTGGTCTGATATAAAATTTGCCAACTGTAAGTGGTGTAGGTGATATAATATTTGAAATTATAATAATCCGCTCTACACACACACACACACACACACACACACACACACACACACACACCACTACTTTCCTGGCCAGTCATGCTACATGCTTGAATTAAGGGTCTGGTATGAATTTTCTTATGCTTTTTTATTTGATTCACCATGTCAGGATTTTCTTTCAAAGAACAAAATTAAACCATTTAACCACTTGCCACTGGGCACCTAAACCCCCTTCCTAACCAGGCCAATTTTCAGCTTTCAGACAATTACTCAGTCATGCAACACTGTACCTATATGAAATGTTTGTCCTTTTTTTAACACAAATATAGCTTTCTTTCAGTGGTATTTAATCACCACTGTTTTTTTTTATTTTTTGCGCTATAAATGAAAAAAGACAGACAAAAAATTTTTTGTAAAAAAAAAAATGCATTTTTCTTTTTTTCTATTATAAAATTTTGCAAATCAGTAATTTTTCTTCATAAAGTTTGGCCAAGAGTTATACTGCTACATATCTTTGGTAAAAATAACCAAAATAAGTGTATATTATTTGGACTTTGGGAAGGTTATAGAGTTTATTATCTATGGTGGCAATCATTGAAAATTGAGACACTAACATGTAGACATGTGCACACTGAAATATTTAGTTTCGGAATTTCGTTTTCGTCCGGAAAATAAATGTATTTAGTTACTCCCTAAATTCATTTTTATTTATTTTGATTTTTGTTAAAAATTGCATTAGTTCGAAAATCCAAATTAATTTAGGTCGAATCTGTCATTGAAGGCTTATGGTGTCTGTCGAATGTTCAAAGAAGATTCGGCGGAGTAGCTAAACTGTACGTATACATTTCCGGTTGAATTTTCCGCCTACAAGCTAGCTGTAGTAAAATTCTAATACTGTATGACTAGTAATAATTATATTTATGAATTATTTTACTAGTCAACCAAGATTAGAATTTTTCTATAGCCTATGGGCGGATGCATTTGACCGGAAATGTATGATTGCAGCGTCGTACAGTTTAGCTGCTCTGTCGAATCTTCTTAGAACTTTCGACAGACACCATAAGCCAAAGTTTCGACGTTTGTATGTTTTTCGTTCCTTTGTTGAATCTTCGTCGTTCATGTTGAATGGTCTACTCTACCCCAACAGTCAGCCAACTTTCACATTTGTTTCTCAAATCCCAAGTGCAATGACGGGCGCGGCATCCGACGATGTGTCAGATATTGATATGGCATTATAATATAGAATCAATAATAAATCCCCCCCCCCCCACAACACAGCAGCCTCTAGCAACACTAGTATCACTATCAAGTTCACAACACTAACACAATAGCAGCAGATTATTATGAAAAAGTTAAACTGAACTGTAGCTTGCTTCACTATTGTTCTGCTGCTGTGCTTATGCTTAATTGCTAAATAATTCAGGTTCTCTGACAAATGGATCAACTAAGATTGACTGTCTTCTGAAATGATTCAGTATGTGTGTCTCTCTCTGCTAGCAAATCGTAAGTGAAAGTTAGTTGGCTGTACGTGTGTACTTAGTTCTAGCTATTTTACTGCCCCTCCTCTTTGGTTACAATCAGCCAATAACATTCATCATCATCATTATTTTTATTTTACTTCCCCCACCCAATTCCAGCAGTGATCCTTTCTCTCTATGTCAAATCTTTTCTCTCTATGTCAAATCTTTTCTCTCTATGTCTAATCTTTTCTCTCTATGTAGAATAATCTTGGACTAATAGAGTTAAGGTTAGGCACATTCGACCACAGGTTCACAGATTGTTATTGTCAGCGTCATGTCGAATCTCCTATCTATATCGAACTGTTGTCGCAACGAAAACGAAAATAAAGCATTTGTTTATGTTGGATCTTTCGGTTTTCGTATTCTGCACTTTCGTTATTGTTTGTTAAAATGATAATGAAAATACCTGAAATTCGGACGAAAATGCATTCAGGCGAAAACGAATGCACATGTCTACTAACATGTACAAATAATACCCCCCAAATGACCCCTATTTGGAAAGTAGACATTCCAAGGTATTTAGTAAGAAGCATGGTGAGTTTTTTGAAGCTGTAATTTTTTCCCACATTTCTTTGCAAAATAAAGATTTTTTTTCACAGGCTTATAAGCAAGTTATTGTCATAAAAAGTGTTTGGGGACCTGGGTCCTGCCCCCGGGGACATGTATCAATGCAAATTAAAAAAAAAAAAAAAACGTCCAAGAAACAATAAAAATGAAATATTGCTTTAAATATTGTGCCTGGGGGTGTCTATAGTATGCCTGTAAAGTGACGCATTTTCCCCTGTTTAGAACAGTACCAGCAAAATGACATTTCTAAAGGAAAAATTGTCATTTAAAACTGATAGTGGCTGTAATGAATTGTCGGATCTTGGTGATATAGGTGAAATTCATTGAAAAAAAGAGCATGGGATCCCCCCAGTCCATTACCAGGCCCTTTGGGTCTGGAATGAATATTAAGGGGAACCCCAAACCAAAATTAAAAAAAAAATTGCATGGGGTCCCCCCTAAATCAATACCAGACCCTTATCCGAGCACGCAACCCGGCAGGCCGCAGGGTCACCCATTTACGTATGCAGGTGGCCCTGCCCCCCGATGTCATGGGGGGAGCGGTGGGAAAGTCCCCGTGGCATCAGAGGGGGCGCGGTCACACAGGGACATCACCGAGTGGCCCCTCCCTCAGTTATATAAGAACTGTCAAAGGCGCTGAAGTGTCACACGGTGGGAGCCTCTCACTGAGGTGGATCGGTCTCGGCTTTTTTTTATTATTCTTTTTTGGTCTGTTGCGGGGAGATAGAAGATGGATGGACATTGTGGGGACATTTTTTTTTTTATAATAAAGGACTTGTCCCCAATTTGTGTCTTGTCGTTTTTAACATTTTAACACTTTTTTTGTGAAATGGTAGGGGTCCGTTACCATTTCACACAGGGGGAGGCCAGGATCTGGGGGTCCCCTTGTTCAAGGGGGCTTCCAGATTCTGATAAGCCCCCCACCTGCAGACACCCACAACCTCTGGGCAAGGGTTGTGGGGATGAGGACCTTGTCCCCATCAACATGGGGACAAGGTGCTTTGGGGGGCTACCCGAAAGCACCCTGCCCATGTTGAGGGCATGTGGCTTGATACGCTTTAGGAGGTGGGGCGCTCTCTCGTCCCCCCCTCTTTTCCTGCAGCCTGCCAGGTTGCGTGCTTGGATAAGGGTCTGGTATGGATTTTGAGGGGGACCCCTACACCATTATTTTTTCATTTTTTGTCGCAGGGTTCCCCTTAAAATCCATACCAGACCTGAAGGGTCTGGTATGGATTTTGGGGGGACCCCTACACCATTTTTAAAAAAAATTGGCACAGGGTTCCCCTTAATTTCCATATCAGACCCAAAGGGCCTGGCATGGATTTTAGGGGGACCCTCACGCATTTTTTTTTTTTAATTTTGGTTCGGGGGTTCCCCTTAATATTCATACCAGACCCAAAGGGCCTGGTAATAGACTGGGGGGACCCCATTCTCTTTTTTTTCAATGAGTTTTATCTAACTGCGATCGGTTTTAAATGACAATTTTTCCTTTAGAAATGTAATTTTGCTGTGGTACTGTTCTAAACACGGGAAAAAAATGTGCCACTTTACAGGCATATTATAGACACCCCCAGGCACAATATTTAAAGGAATATTTCATTTTTTTGTTTCACTTTAAGCATTAAAAAAATAACTACTCCCAAAAAAACAGCCCTTTAAAAAAAAAAAAAATGTCATTGATACATGTCCCCTGGGGCAGGACCTAGGTCCCTAAACACTTTTTATGACAATAACTTGCATATAAGCCTTTAAAAGTGTAGCGCACTACTCCTGTAGGAGCTGCTAATTTGTTCATTTTCCCACTAGCCATCCCAGACTCTTGGAGCTACCCCTACCTCTGACACTTCGGGTTCCATCATGTGTAATAGTGTGCGAATACCACAAAACCTTAAAACAAATTTACATTGCACAATATAGTATACCTGTTTGTCTTTACCTTGATCTTCACTTGCTTGGGAATGCAAAGAAAATAACACCCACACAGTTATACATAAGTAAATCTTTGTTTACTGTAATTACTTTAAAGGGAAGTATTACAATAGTTGTACCATCAGACCAACATAATCTGACAGTCAACTTAATTTTATATTACAAGAATATAATACAGGTATAAAATGTCTGAAGTAACGTATAAATGGTATAGCAAAGCAAATAGGACATCCGTCAGAGTAAATCTATCTCACTCTAAACACTGTCCTATTTCCTGCGCACTTACTGGCTATACTAAACCAAATGATAACTTGATTAAGTATAATACCAGAATTTGGGAGCTCCCTCTAATAATCGCACACTACCCCTATATAGTAAGGGGACACAAGGCCTTGTATTACTGAACAGTCTTTCTTTATCTTCTTTTCTTATGCTAGCAAACAAGATAATTTTGTAATCCAAGGGTAATGACTCCTCATCAAAGTATACTGAGAATATGAAACCCAGGCTCTGGTGTTGCTGCACTTTAACTAACTTTAATGTTAGAGATTCAGTACTAAATCCTCTTGAATCTGCTTGTGGAACTAAGGGTCCCAGCAACTCTGTCTTGTGTACATGTGTACGTGTATAAAAGTGCATCAAGGAACTTGTGGGCAACAGCCCTCTCACCCAACCAGTACAGTGTTTCCAGAAGCCTCCATTCAGATGTTCAGGGTTCTGTCTCTGGCCGGCTGGCACTGCTGCGCTGCTCCGCTCCACACTATGAGATGCTCCGGAACTCCCAGATGAATCTAACAGGCTCCTCAGACTCCTTTCCAGTCTTGCCCGTCGTCAGTCCAGCTCTCTGGTGTATCACAGTGCTGCTGCTCAGATCACTGTTCCGTGGAGGTAGGCTGCGATGTGCTGAAGACCTCACACAGATCCCAGGCTGGCCATGTGCATCCAAGAGACCTAAGATGACCGCTCCCGGCCCTTTTATAGGCTTCCCACAATGCAATCTGTTCCCTTAAGATTCCTGGGAGTTGATCAGCATTCTGGGTAGGTCAAGTTAATGTCCAGAGGTAAACAAACAAAGTACTTCCATGTCAACTTCTGAACAGTAATAGAAAATAAAGATGCAGTCCTTTTATATTTTGGCCACTAGGTGGCGCCAAATGATAACATATATACAACATCATATTATACATATTTTTTGACCGCTACAAAAGGAAAACTTTTGATTTTTCATGTTAATGTCCCATAGATTTTAACAGTGTTCCGGCATATTGTTTGGTGTTCGCAGAACATCCGAACAACCAAAGTTCAGCCTGAACTTATGCTCAGGCTGAACCATTCACCCATCCCTAATACAGAGGCCCAACATGCAGGAAACACCATCAGGTGTTCTAGGAGCATAACTTACACATCTCATTTCTCAAACAGCTATTACATTTTGAAGGCCCTGGAGCAAAAGGACAATGGAAACGCCCACAAAATGACCCAATTTTGGAAAGCAAAGACCCCAACGTATAATCTATGAGGCATAATGAGTCTTTTTAACCCCTTCCCTCCGACCGTACGCAGATATGCGTACTCGGCTTTCCGGGGTTATACCGGGAAGATGCCCGCAGCTGCAGGCATCATCCCGGTACCGTTGTTTACAGCGGGCGATCGGCTACCTGTGTATAACAACTGATGCGGCTAAAAGCCGCTCGGCTGTTATACCGGAGGAGCGGGAGGGGACATCCCCCCCTCCCGCCGTCTCCCGCCGCTGTTACCGGGCCTCCCGTGCGATCGGGAGGCCCGGTGTCCATTCGGCTGCCTTTGACGGCTGGGGGCGGGCTGGAACGAAGCTGCGAGTGGCTTAGTTCCAGCCTTCTCGTTGTAAACGCGGAAGCGACGTCATGACGTCACTTCCCGTTTACTCGGCTGCCAATGGCGCCGAATTTAAAAAAGTACACAGTATTCAGAATCGCCGTTTTCGCCGATCTGAATACTTTGAAGTGTAAAGGAGGGATGGGGGGTCTTTTAGACCCCCCATCCCTCCATAAAGAGTACCTGTCACCACCTATTACTGTCACAAGGGATGTTTACATTGCTTGTGACAGCAATAAAAGTAAAAAAAAAAAAAATTTTTTAAACACAATTTATAAAGTACAAAAATAAATAAAATAAATAAAAAAAAAAAAAAATTTTTTTTAAAGTGCCCCTGTCCCCGCGAGCTCGCGCAGCAAAGAAAACGCATACGGAAGTCGCGCCCGCATATGTAAACGGTGTTCAAACCACACATGTGAGGTATCGCCGCGATCGTCAGAGCGAGAGAGCAATAATTCTAGCCCTAGACCTCCTCTGTAGCTCAAACCTGGTAACCGTAAAAAAATTTTAAAGCGTCGCCTATGGAAATTCATAGGTACCGTAGTTCGTCGCCATTCCACGAGTGCGTGCAATTATAAAGGGTGACATGTTTGGTATCTATTTACTCGGCGTAACATCATCTTTCACATTATACAAAAAAATTGGGGTAACTTTACTGTTTGGATTTTTTAAAATTCATGAAAGTGTCACTTTTCCAAAAATTTGCGTTTAAAACACCGCTGCACAAATACCGTGTGATAAAAAATATTGCAACAATCGCCATTTTATTCTCTAGATTCTCTGCTAAAAAAATATATATAATGTTTGGGGGTTCTAAGTAATTTTCTAGCAAAAAATACAGATTTTAACTTGTAAACACCAAATTTCAAAAATAGGCTTAGTCATGAAAGGGCATCTAATTTTTTTTCAGAAGTTTTTGAAAAATGTGGAAAAAAAAATGAAAACGCATTTTTTTTACACAAAGTTGTCAATTTATAAGATATTTCCAACACATAGCATGTACATAGAAAAAATGACACCCCAAAATACATTCTGCTACTCCTCCTGAGTATGGTGATACCACATGTGTGAGATTTATACACAGTCTGGCCACATACAGAGGCCCAACATTGAAGTAGCACCTTCAGGCATTCTAGGAGCATAAATTACACATCTAATTTCTCAACCACCTATTACACTAGAATTAGAATACAGGGATTGTAATAACCCTATGAAAAATTCTCCAAACCCCCATCTCCGGAGGATTGTAAAAAGGTATGACCAAGAGAGGGAGTCGAAGGCCTTTTGTAAATCTAGCGACAGCAAAAGACCCTCCTGGTGAGGGCTTCCATCCCAGGCAGACAGTAGGATTGAGTTGATATCAATCGCCCTCCTAATTTGATCTGGGCCCTGTCTCCTTGGGATGAAGCCCACTTGATCCTTGTTAATGTATTGATTTATAAAAGAGTTTAATCTGTTGGCCATTATTTTGGTAAGAATTTTCAGATCATTGTTTATAAGGGAGATAGGTCTATAGTTTTCTACTAGTGACGGGTCTTTTTCTGGTTTGGGGATAACTGAAATGAAAGCTGAGTTCAAATGGGTATCTATGTCTTCTCCCTTCCGTTTAGAATTAAAAAATTTGTTGAGATGAGGGACTAGAGTGGTAGCAAAAGTTTTGTAGTAAAGGGTGGAGAACCCATCCGGGCCCGGGACAGAGCCAATTTTTAAATTTTTAATCACTTCCAAGGTTTCCTCTGTGGAGAAGGGTGCTTCCATCAGTTCTATATGTTTTTTGTTAAGTAAGGGTATATTTAGGTCTTCCATGAAGGCCTCTATTTCAGATTCGTCAGCTGAATTGCCTCTCTGGTATAATTTAGCATAAAAATCTTGAAATGATTGCAGAATACGCTGGGGATTTAAAGTGGGTGTGCCATCCTGTTGTCTAATCTTAGGTAGAGAGAAGTTACGTGGTTTGGGGGAAAGTTTAGTGGCTAGCATAGTATTCATTTTATCTTTATGCTGATAAAATTTCGCTCCAGTCCAACGCAGGGAGACCTCGGCTTTAACCGTGAGTGCTAAGTTTAATGCCACTCTTGCAGCATCCAATTGTGCAATGTTGACCTTTGATGGGTCTTTTTTGTGTAGTTTACATAATGCTGCAAAATTATTTTCACGTTTTACTACGTCTGAGGCTTTCTCTTTTTTGATTTGCGTTGTCATTTGGATTAGCTGTCCCCTGATCGTAGCCTTATGGGCCGCCCATAAAGTTTCAGCCGAGGTTCCCTCTACTTTGTTTAGGAGGAAGAATTCCTTCAGAGCTTTCTCAATGATTGGATCCTTAAGCAGGGACTCCCCAAGTCTCCACTGGGGATGGGGGGGTTTAGAATGGTGGCCCATTACAACTAGAATGGCCATTGAATGATCTGAGAGAGAGGAGTCCTTGATGTAGGATTTTTTGACTGAGGGGATGTGAAGGGCTGATATGAAAATGTGGTCAATCCTGGAATAAGATTGATGGGGGTTGGAGAAATGCGAGTAGTCCCTGCTGGACGGGTTAAGTTCCCTCCATATGTCCGCAAGACCTTGGTGAAAAATCATTTTTGCTATTTTAGTACTAATTTTCTTGGGGCTCTTGAGTTGGGATGCTAGAGGTTTAGATTTATCTAGGGAAAGATCAAATGCTATATTGGAGTCTCCTCCATATATCACTGTTCCCTCCAATAGGGGTCCTAACGTTTGAAACAATGATCAGAAAAATTGAGCTTGACCCTTGTTGGGAGTGTAGTACAAGACTAGAGAGTACAAATGATCCTCCAGCATTCCTTTCACCATGATAAATCTACCCTCCGTGTCTATGTGAACCTGTATGGTCTTAAATTGGCAGGATTTTGCAAACAGTATTGCAACCCCCTTTGTTTTATCCTTAGCATTTGCTAAGTGGAAATGGGGATCATGGGCATGAAGGAAGGGAGGGTTGTACTGTATCGGGAAGTGTGTTTCCTGCAGCAAAAGCACATCCATTTTTTGGGAGCAGTATGCCTGCAGGATCTTCCTTCTTTTAACTGCCGAATTGATTCCCTGCACGTTATGGGATACAATTCTGAGCGACAGGGAGATTAAGGTGTTAGAAGACATAACCATGTGTGAGAAGTGGTGCATCAATATGTAAAACACTTACCCCTGAATGCTTAAGAAGGATCGAACCTGGCATTATTACGGGAAGGAACCTGGGACCTGGAGCTTCTGGAAGAGATGGGATCATCTGAGTGCTGGCAATCAGAAAGAAGAGGTTAGAGAGAGGAAAAAGAGAAAAGAAAAGAGAAAGTGCAAATAGGCCAACCATAGGCCTGTAACAAAGAGAGGGGGAGAGAGTCCCTCTTTCTTCAGTAGGAAACAAATTTGACCAGCCCTCCGAGAGGGCTGTCTTCCCAACACCCAAATACAGAAACACCATATTAGAGAGTTGGGAGGGTGCACATGACTGCTACCCGAGCCGCAGCCGACCTTGGATATCAAAACACATAAAACACAAAAAAAAAAACAGATAAAGATTATAGAAATTTCCAACATCTTAAATGAACAACTGTAGGTGAAACCAGACCTTCAGGACAATTTAGACCTGTTTCTAGCAAATCTGCCAAGAAGGGATCGGGAGGGGAGGGAATTTGGAGTGAATTAGGCAGTGGATCCAGGAAAAAGGAGATATCAAAGTACTTGGGACATAGGGGGGGTGCCATTTATCACAAAACTCTAGGTTACCGTTAGGTGAGCCCATGGTGGGTCATGACCCCAAAAGAGATGACCGTGACCATCTATTCATGAGTTATATGCATCAAACAATGCCTTTTAAGCTTACAGCAAAGGGAACAGTATATGTCCTCTTGCTTGGAGCGAACCCTCCATCTTCAGTAGAGTTATTTGATAAGGTGGTGTTCTAATATCTGCAGAGTGTTGTATGAAGAAAATTCCATATTCGGCAATTAAGCGGATCCCTGCTCCTGTCGAGGGGGTAAAAGGGTTAACGTTTAGTTTACAGGCAAATCTCCAGGGCTAAAAATATGAACCCAGTTGAACCTAGTAGAAGTTGCCTAGCAGGGCTGTGCCCTGGGGTAAGCGGAAAATGAGAAGAAAAACGTCAATCTTCAGGTGGGCATGTGTTCCTTTACTCTCCTACTCTTGGTTGACTTCCACGATGGGGAGATTGGGCTTGCAGGTGTAGGCCGCATGGAGGTTCCTGGCTGCGAATTAGAAGTGTCCATTGTAGACTCCAGAGCAATAAGTTTCAGGGAGAGAAGAACCTGTTCTCCCTCTGGGAAGGTGGTGAAGGAGTGAGATCTGCCATTAAAGGTAAATTTAAGAGCGAAGGGGAAGGCCCACCAGTATTTGATTTCCTTCTGAGAAAGTACTTGTAATAGTGGTTTGAGTGCTCTACGCCTTTGAATGGTCATTGGGGAAATGTCCGCAAAAATCTGAATTTCTTGATTTTGGAATGAAATGCGGGACTTTTGTCGAGATATTTTCATAATCTCTTCTTTCACACTATAGTAATGTGGTTTTACCACTATATCCCTGGGGTTCCCATCTTTCCTAGGAGGTCCCAGTGACCTGTGTGCCCTGTCCAGTTCCAATTTGTGTGGCGGTAAGGAAGGGATAAGAGATTGCATGAGGTCCTGGATGGCTTTAGGGGTGTCTGTGATGGATTCAGGGATACCTCTGACCCTAAAATTGTCCCTCCTGGAACGGTTCTCAAGGTCATCAATACGATTCAGGGCCACATCTAGTTGTTCTTGTATCACGTGTATATGGTCTGTATTTTGGTTAGCCCTGGAAACCGTGATATCAAGTTTATGCTCTATTGCCTCCATTCTAGATCCCAAATTTTGGAAGTCGGCTCGGATATCATTAGTGATCTTGCTGGCTGTAATAGCAAGTCCACGTTCCAGTAACTCAGAGAATTTGATGAACAAATCCCCTGCATTTTGGGGTATATTCTGAATCTGGATACTTGAGGGGGTATTGTCTGCCACATGCCCTGGAGTAGCATTCAGAGGAGACAGCATGTAATTGTCTATTGAACGCTCAATCAGCGATTCAGTGGATGCAGGCGAGGGGGTCATAATAATGGAGCTGCTGGGATTAGCTTGGGGAGTGAAGGCTAAAGTAGCTGGAGCAATGACTTTCCTGTACTCTGTTTGACCCCCAGCATGTGTGTCTCGTGTCTGAGACGCGACCGCCACCTTGGAAACGGCCTGTGTCCCCTCGGCCAAGAATTGCGGCCCCAGATCGCGGCGGACCGAGCTGCCTGACATCCAAGTGTGCTTGAGATGCTCCCCGTGCGATATCCGCTGCTTATGGGAGTCCCTCTGGTCTGGATCCGGTGCTAGGATGGCTGGCTTGCTCGGGCAGAGCGGAGCTCCCGGCTTACGTGGCCATATGGGAAGTCCTGCGCATGCGCACCCCCAGCTCTGCTGATTTTATCATCCAATCATGTGCAAGCTAAAATGCTCTTTTTTTATTTTCCTTGCCTGTCCTCCTCAGATCTACAGCGACTTTACTTCCAAGTGCACTTTCAGTGCACTTTCAAGTGCACTTGCAGTGCAAAGTGGATTTTCCTTTAGTAAATAACCCCCAAAGTTTGCCATTTATAAGATATTTCTAACACATAGCATGTACATACCAAAAATTACACCCCAAAATACATTCTGCTACTCCTCCTGAGTATGGCGATATCACATGTGTGAGACTTTTACACAGCCTGGCCACATACAGAGGCCCAACAAAAGAGCACCGTCAGGTATTCTAGGGACATAACTTACACATCTAATTTTCTGACAACCTATCACATTTTTGAAGGCCCTTCATATTTCTAATACATGTACATACCAAGAATTACACCCCAAAATACATTCTGCTGAACAAAGGGTAAACAAAAAATTACCTGTGGTTTTAGTAGTGCAGTTGTCCATTGGTCCAGGCAGCAGGCAGGGACGTGGTCAGCGACAGTGAACGGAATTGTCCAGGCAGCAAGCAGGGATATTGTCCATAGTCAGTAGAGGCAGTGATACTGTCCATATACAGTCCAGGGTCAGTGCAAGTAGAGATTAGGGATGAGCTTCGAGTTCGAGTCGAACTCATGTTCGACTCGAACATCGGCTGTTCGCCAGTTCGCCGAACAGCGAACAATGTGGGGTGTTTGCGGCAAATTTGAAAGCCGCGGGAACACCCCTTAAAAGTCTATGGGAGAAATCAAAAGTGCTAATTTTAAAGGCTTATATGCATGGTATTGTCATAAAAAGTGGTTGGGGACCTGGGTCCTGCCCCAGGGGACATGTATCAATGCAAAAAAAAGTTTTTAAAATGGCCGTTTTTTCGGGAGCAGTGATTTTAATAATGCTTAAAGTGAAACAATAAAACTGTAATATCCCTTTAAATTTCGTAGCTGGGAGGTGTCTATAGTATGCCTGTAAAGGGGCGCATGTTTCCCGTGTTTAGAACAGTCTGACAGCAAAATGACATTTCAAAGGAAAAAAAGTCATTTAAAACTACTCGCGGCTATTAATGCATTGCCGGTCCGACAATACACATAGAAGTTCATTGATAAAAATGGCATGGGAATTCCCCACAGGGGAACCCCGGACCAAAATAAAAAAAAAAAAATGACGTGGGAGTCCCCCTAACTTCCATACCAGGCCCTTCAGGTCTGGTATGGATATTAAGGGGAACCCCGGCCAAAATTTAAAAAAAAAATGACGTGGGGGTCCCCCTAAATTCCATACCAGGCCCTTCAGGTCTGGTATGGATATTAAGGGGAACCCCGCGCCAAAATAAAAAAAAAAACGGCGTGGGGCCCCCCCAAAAATCCATACCAGACCCCTATCCGAGCACGCAACCTGGCAGGCCGCAGGAAAAGAGGGGGGGCGAGAGAGCGCCCCCCCTCCTGAACCGTACCAGGCCACATGCCCTCACATTGGGAGGGTGCTTTGGGGTAGCCCCCCAAAACACCTTGTCCCCATGTTGATGAGGACAAGGGCCTTATCCCCACAACCCTGGCTGGTGGTTGTGGGGGTCTGCGGGCGGGGGGCTTATCGGAATCTGGAAGCCCCCTTTAACAAGGGGACCCCCAGATCCCGGCCCTCCCCCTGTGTGAAATGGTAAGGGGGTACTTTTGTACCCCTACCATTTCACTAAAAAAGTGTCAAAAATGTTAAAAATGACAAGAGACAGTTTTTGACAATTCCTTTATTTAAATGCTTCTTCTTTCTTCTTTCTTCTATCTTCTATCTTCCTTCGGTTTCTTCCTCCATCTTCTTCTTCTTCTGGTTCTTCTGGCTCTTCTGGTTCTTCCTCCGGTGTTCTCGTCCAGCATCTCCTCTGCGGCGTCTTCTTCCCTTCTTCTCCTCAGGCCACTCCGCATCCATGGCATGGAGGGAGGCTCCCGCTCTTCTCTTCATCTTCTTCTCTTCTTCATCTTCTTCTCTTCTTCATCTTCTTCTCCGGGCCACTCCACATCCATGCTGGCATGGAGGGAGGCTCCCGCTGTGTGACGCTTCTCCTCTTCTGACGGTTCTTAAATAATGGGGGGCGGGGCCACCTGGTGACCCAGCCCCCCTCTGACGCACGGGGACATGACGGGACTTTCCTGTGGCATTCCCCGTGAGGCCACAGGGAAGTCCCGTCAAGTCACTGAAGAAGAAGATGGAGGAAGAAACCGAAGGAAGATAGAAGATAGAAGAAAGAAGAAAGAAGAAGCATTTAAATCAAGGAATTGTCAAAAACCGTCTCTTGTCATTTTTAACATTTTTGACACTTTTTTAGTGAAATGGTTTCACACAGGGGGGGAGGGCCGGGATCTGGGGGTCCACTTGTTAAAGGGGCTTCCAGATTCCGATAAACCCCCCGCCCACAGACCCCCACAACCACCGGCCAGGGTTGTGGGGATGAGGCCCTTGTTCTCATCAACATGGGGACAAGGTGTTTTCGGGGGCTACCCCAAAGCACCCTCCCAATGTTGAGGGCATGTGGCCTGGTACGGTTCAGGAGGGGGGCCGCTCTCTCGTCCCCCCCCCTCTTTTCCTGTGGCCTGCCAGGTTGTGTGCTCGGATAAGGGTCTGGTATGGATTTCTGGGGGGACCCCACGCCGTTTTTTAAAAAAAAATTGGCGCGGGGTTCCCCTTAATATCCATACCAGACCTGAAGGGCCTGGTATGGAATTTAGGGGGACCCCCACGTCATTTTTTTAAAAATTTTGGCCGGGGTTCCCCTTAATATCCATACCAGGCCTGAAGGGCCTGGTATGGAATTTAGGGGGACCCCCACGTCATTTTTTTAAAAATTTTGGCCGGGGTTCCCCTTAATATCCATACCAGGCCTGAAGGGCCTGGTATGGAAGTTAGTGGGGCCCCCACGTCATTTTTTTTTTTTAATTTTGGTTCGGGGTTCCCCTGTGGGGAATTCCCATGCTGTTTTTATCAATGAACTTCTATGTGTATTGTCGGACCGGCAATGCATTAATAGCCGCGAGTAGTTTTAAATGACTTTTTTTCCTTTGAAATGTCATTTTGCTGTCAGACTGTTCTAAACACAGGAAACATGCGCCCCTTTACAGGCATACTATAGACACCCCCCATGTACGAAATTTAAAGGGATATTACACTTTTATTGTTTCACTTTAAGCATTATTAAAATCACTGCTCCCGAAAAAACGCCCGTTTTTAAAACTTTTTTTGCATTGATCCATGTCCCCTGGGGCAGGACCCAGGTCCCCAAACACTTTTTATAACAATAACTTGCATATAAGCCTTTAAAATTAGCACTTTTGATTATTCATGTTCGTGTCCCATAGACTTTAAAGGTGTTCGCGTGTTCGAACATATTTTTTTCCTGTTCGCATGTTCTGGTGCGAACCGAACAGGGGGGTGTTCGGCTCATCCCTAGTAGAGATATTGCCAGCAGTGCCAAAATATTGGTCCTGGCAGGAACATGGTCCATAGTACAGGTAGCAGGCTAGGAAAGAAAGGGGATGGGATAGAGGTTTCTCCCACCCAAATATCTTTGAAGCCTCTGGTATCCAGACCCTAATTCGGAAATGAGAAGAACAAAAAATTAGTTTTATTTATGTAGAAAAATAATTCTATAGAGCCTCACATATGTGAGAACCCTGTGTTATGAATCCCACTACTCCAGTTTTGGAGAAGGCAGTGGTATGTACAGTTTAGTGCAGTGGTATAAGGGGTGTGGAGGTAAATAACAGGAATTGATAATTATGTTGACCAGACTTCACTAATAATATAGAGAAGAATGGGAATGGCAGAAACAGTCACCTATACAGAGGCCTGGTTGGGAAGGACACTGGGGACAATAATATGTGGTGTCTCTAACTCCTCCTCTGGAGCACACCTACTGTAACATTTCTTCTGATGTTTTTGGCCTGTTTCACGGTGGGGGAGTCTCTCAGGAAAATGCTGTTTGTAGAGTCTGCTCACTAAATCTGCACAAATGCTTTCTGGTGGGCGTTCAGAGTACAAAAGGGCGGAGATCATTTCTTCTTGGTAATGAAAGGATATGGGGGTCACGATAAATTTACGGTAAATAATATAAGTATATATACTGTAAGTATTACAGATGCCTAAACTGAAAAAATAAATGGAGACTTTTTCATACCAATGGTGGGTTTTTCTTGTGGGGAGGTAGGGTTCGATCATTTAATCATTGAAGTCGACTCCTCCATGAACAAATTATAGCTGTGAACACATGCTGGTTTCTGGATTGGGCCATTTCTTCTGGGGATTTCCATGTAGGTGTTGTTATGAATCAGCGGGAGCATGTAGATATTTTGTCTGTCCCTCCACCTGATAGCCAATATCTCATCATTCCGCAAAGACACAGTCTCCCCTCGTCATTGTCTTTCATTAACAAGCTTTTGCGGGAAGCCCTTCCTATTGGCTCTCACTGTACCACATGCTGGAGTCTTCCTCTGGTGAAGATTGTGGAAGAGGGACAAGCTTGTATAGTAATTATCCACATATAGATGGTAACCCTTTTCAAGGAGTGGATATATAAGCTCCCAAACAATTTTCCACTGGCTCCAATGTACTTGGGCATTCAGGGGCATGCATTTGGGTGTCCTTCCCTTGTACACCAGGAAGGCATAGATGTACCCAGTGGCTCTGTCACATAGTTTGTAGAGTTTAACCTTATACTGGGCCCTTTTGCTGGGGATAAACTGCTTGAAGCCCAGCCTGCCTGTGAAGTGGACAAGGGACACATCCACAGAGATATTTTGGTCGGGGGTAAATAACTGGGGGGATTTCTCAGAGAAAAAAATTAGAAGTGGCCAAATTTTAAATAATTTGTCACATGCTGGGTCATTTCCTTGGAGGGCACTGGGTGTTGTCACTGTAATAGAGGAACCACATAATCATTAGGTATCTTGATCTTGGCATAATGGATCAGTAGATCGGCATGTGATAGATGGGGTTGGTGGACCAGTAGGAGTATAATTAAAAAAAAAATTGTGAGTCCTATATTGAAAGTGAGACCCAAAAATAGTTTAAATTCCTCCACTGTTAATGCTCTCCATTCATATTGACGGGCGTAACTTGAACCTGGGTTGCTTGATATGAACTGTTGTTCATATAGGTTGCAATGGGCCATGCTGGAAGATAATAGGTCTTGGGTAAAAATTTAATAAAAAAATCAATAGGGGCAAAATTCTCTATGTTCCCTGGCTGGGCGGTAAAGGGGGGATTTTTGCCGCTCCTGAATTAGGGGACGCCACAGAGGATTTTGAAGGGCATAGAGAAGGCTGACATGGGTCCTAACCATTTCGGGTTGAGATGACACCCCAACTAGTGCTTGGCCTTTCTTATAGTTGCACTCCATTTCTCAAGGATGCCACTACACCACTAGTGGAAGCCACTGCGCTAATGGTGGATGGCACTGAGCTGCTGGTTGATGCCGCTGCTCTACTTATGGTAACCTGCTGCTCCTTGCCAGAACGCCTTTGTTTCATGGGCACACTTTACTCTTCCTCAAATTCTGTAGCAGACCAACTGCTTAAAAAGGGTTCTTATTCTGAATCAGAATCTGACTCAGACTCAGAGAGCTTCCCGCTGCTTTCGTCGTTAAAGCTAAGAAGTTGGTATGCCTCCTCACTGGAAAAAAAAATGGTCATACTGGTAACTGTGAGCCGTGGTGACAAACTTCTGCGATAGGGACACTGGGCAGATGTGGCTGCACTGATGGGTGCTGATGAGGCTGGTCTAATAAGGCTGCACTGCTGGGTGCTAATTAGGCTGCACTGCTGGGTTCTGATGAGGGTGCACTGATGGGTGCTGATGAGGGTGCACTAATGTGCACTGATGAGGTTGCATTGACGTACACTAATGCACCGCACTGAGGCTGCACTGATTAACTAGCACTGATGTGCACTGAAGAAGCGGCACTGATAGGCGTTGATGAGGATCCACTGATAGGGTGGCACTGATGAGAACTCACTTATGGGCACTGATGTTCACTACTGGGCACTGTAGTTGCACTGACAAGCACTGCAGTGGCGCTGTAGAGCACTGTAGTGGCACTGATGGCACTGTAGGGCACAGATGAGCACTGTAGTGGCACTAATGTGGCACTGATGAGCACTGTCGTGTGATGAGGATCCACTGATATTTTACCACTGATGAGCACTCACTTATGGGCACTGATGTGTACTATTGGGCATTGTAGTGACACTGATGAGCACTGTAGTGGCACTGATGGTCACTGTAGAGCACTGTAGTGACACAGAGGAGCACTGATGGCACTGTAGTGAAACAGATGAGCACTGTAGTGGCGCTAATGGGCACTGTAGTGGCACCAATGTGGCACTGATGTGCCACTGATGGGCACTGTAGAGCACTGTAGTGGCACTGATGGCACTGTAGAGCACAGATCAGCACTGTAGCAGCACTGATGAGCACTTTTGTGGAACTAATATGGCACTGATGGGCACTGTAGTGGCACAGGTGGCACTGTATGACATAGATGAGCACTGCAGTGGCACTGTTGTGGCACTGTAGTGGCACTAATTTCACAGATGATCACTGGTGTGGCACTGATGTGGCACTGATGGGCTCTGTAGTGACACAGGTGGCACTTATGTGGCACTGATGTGCACTAATGAGCACTGTAGTGGCATTGGTGGCACTGATGGCACAAATGAGCACTGTAGTGGCACTGGTGGCACTGATGTGGCACTGTGGTGGCACTGTAGTGGCACTGATGGCACTGTAGGGCACAGGTGATCACTATAGTGGCACTGATGTGGTACTGATGGGCACTGTAATGGCACAGGTGGCACTGATGTGGCACTGATGGGCACTGTAGTGGCACTGGTGGTACTGATGTTACAGTGATGGCACTGTAGGGCACAGATGAGCACTGTAGTGGCACTGATGTAGCACTGTAGGGCACTGCTGGACACTGCTGGGCACAGTAAAGAGCAATCACACTCACTTTTTTGCACTCGATCTCTCGCTGTATCGGTGTGAGGAGAGGAGAGAGCTGTACCCCTGCATGACCCTGGATTGTTTACAGTGTGACTGCTCTGCCATTGGATGGAGCAATCATGTGGTAAAGGGCTGCTGTCATTGGCCCTTTACTGCGATTTGTGATGCGCCAGGTCTGGTAAACCCGGCGAGCATGGACACTTCCGTGTGCACACCCCAGGAGGCACGCGGGAAGCGCAGGTTTGGGAGGACATCCCTGGACGCCCTCCTAGAACTATCTGACCACGATGTAGCAGTCATTCGGCTATGGCCTGGTCGGCAAGTGGTTAAATTGCTGGCAAATAAAACTTAATTGTGCCTTCTTAAAAAAAAAAAGAGACAAGGGTTTGCTGTGTATTTTGGGAGACCTTTGAGTTCTGTGTGACATCTTTTTTCTTAAAAAAAAAACAAGCCAGGAGGGAGATGTAATTTGCTGACAGTCTAAAACTTTTTTTCTTTTGTAAATATCAGAGCTTTAAAGGGGTTGTAAACCCTTGTGTTTTTTCACCTTAATGCATCCTATGCATTAAGGTGAAAAAACTTCTGTCAGTCACCAGCCCCCCAGCCCCCCCATTTTACTTATCCGAGCCCTGGATTTTGCAAGGGTGAGGATGCACTGTCCCTCTGCCCGGGGTTCTCAGCACTTGATTGGATAGATTGATAGCAGCGCAGCCATTGGCTCCCACTGCTGTCAATCAAATCTAATGATGCTGGTGCCAGGGGGAGGGGCCAAATCCAGCATTCGTGTCTATGGATGCAAATGCTGGACTCCGGAGCGTGCCCGCAATGTAACCCCTCAGGAGAGCGCTTCTCCTAGGGTGTTATCTGATGTGGGAAGGAGCCGCGAGAGCCGCCGGGAGAACCCAGAAATCGAGGATCAGGGCCACTCTGTGCAAAGCGAGCTGCACAGTGGAGGTAAGTATGACATGTTTGTTAGTTAAAAAAAAAACAAAAAAAAACAAAGCTTTACAATCACTTTAAGTTGCAGACACTGGCGTACTAGACATATTTAAACTTTTTTCTGTTTTTGTTTGCTTTGTTTATGAATATTTTTACACCTTTTACATATATTTACACTTATCACACTGAAAAAAAAGTGCAAAATTGAAACAACCTACTTTATTTCACTTGTAAATAACTTTGCAATGCTTTGTACCAAAATCATAATTTTAGTGTTGTTTTAAACAGGACAAATTACAGAACTATATGCACACTTTTATGTGCAGTAAACACAATTTATTTTTAAACTAACACTGCTCAAAAAAAGAAAAAGTGCCTTTTATTACGTTTAATTGTCTAAGGGTTGCAAAAAAAAATCATTGTTGCAGGACAATATTCATGAAAAGAAAGCCTTGTTTGTCCTTGTTTGTACAATACACAGTATGTATTACATTGTTATCTTAAGTAATGACAAAATTATTGCTGAATAAACAGGCTCATAGCAGAAATTTGAAAATTGCTCTGGTCCATAAGGGGTGAACAGGTGTATGGTTAAAAAAATCCTTACTCCCAGCTGCATGGAATTTTTTCAAAACATTTTTTTTGCACTGGTACATGTTCCCCAGGGCAGTGACGACCCTGTACTATTTTTGACACCTTGCCAATTAGCCCAGAAAATAGGCATTTTTTAATATCAGTGGGGTTTAGGTCCAGTATCTGAACTTCTTTGAAGTTCACTGCACCCTGCTTAAACTTAACCCAGGACAGGTCAGCGCATCACCAACAAGGAATGAGCTTCAGATTCAGCTTGAGCCTATGTTCCTTTCAAATCTTGCATGTTCAATGTTCAGCCAAAATCTAAAATTTCTGGGGCTCTCAGCCATGTCTCATAATGCAATGTGATGATGCATTTTGAAATCTGGTCAGCTGCAAAATTTTGGACAAAAATAGTTTTTGGTCCCCCCTCTATAAAAGTCTGATCTTCCAGTGCTCTATTGGAGTTAGCAGTGAGGAATGTTTTTTAGTACAAGAGAAATAATTTTTTATGTTATTCTTCTGGACTAATTTGCTACCACAGAGCTATGTTTGGTGTTGTATATATAAAAAAATAAATAAAAATGAACCCCCTAGTTGGAGATACATAAGAAAAGGACAAGAAAAACTAAATTATATACAAAATTACCTTATTTTTTATTTTTGTTTCACTAACTGTGCCTCTACTATTCATTCTTAATATCGATCTAGTATTTTCAAATACCTTTAGCTAGGAAACATTATCAAATGCTAAATAATTGGCTCCTGATTAAAACCTACTTATAGTTCAATAAATTATATTATTATTATCCCCAGTAATATTATCTGTAGTAAAAGTAACATTTTTTCATAAAAACAAACTGCTTTTCATTTATCTTTGAGCTATTTATCCAGAAAATGCTTTTTGGAAGTAGCTTAGGAAAAGGACCATGTTCCTAGTAGCCATGAGAACATATAATCCCTTTTTAATCTGTAGTAATGTACTTTCATATAATAATAGCAATTTTCAAAATAACACGTTTATAACATGAAAATAAATCTGAATTTTGGTTTTGAAAAATGCTTAAAATATTATCAGTGCATTTTCATCGAAGCAGAAGATACTATGAATGCTATGATGCTCATGAATACTTGGCTAGACTTTATAGGGGTTCATTGAATCCTATCAAAGCACAGTAGATAAGCAAGTCAATGCTGGTACATTCTGATTAAATAAGCATTTATTTAGTAAGGTTTCTCCAAACAGCTCTAGTACCTTTTATTGGACTTGATAACCTTTTAAAAAATGTATAGTTAATTATTACTAATTGTGAATAATGTATTTATTTATTTGGCTCACAGTGGCTTTATATTCTATATCAGATATTTTCTTTGGTTAGTCTTGAAATAGTTGATACAGTCTAAAATACTTTTTTTTTTTACTAAAATAAAATGTATTTACTGCTTGCTTTTTACAGCAATAGGGTTTTAACAGTTGTTTGCAGCACTTTGCTTTTTGGCATGCTTGTAGGATTCCTAGCAAAACTGTTCTTGTGTAAATGTTCCCCAGCTTACCCAGCCTTTAGTCTTTTTGGCCACTCATGGCAACTGTAGGTTGGAATGCAGTACTTACATAGTGTCTTCATTAATAAACGTAAATAGGAAATCAGTGTAGGAGAATATAAGGAGAGAATAGAGAGCAGGGACGGAACAGAGCTATAATAATTATTAATATATCCCTTAAAAGAAACACTAAAATGTTCCCCCAGATTTTCTCTCACGGCCTGTGCCTGTGACTCCCTTACAAGAAATTAAGGGTTCTGTCATCACAGGAACATGAAGCCACAGAAGGTAAGAAAAACATTGTCAAAAACTGTAACCCTTCTCCATGCTACTAGCAATGCATTTTTTCTGCATCTCACGTGATTTCTTTTCACTTCCTGTTCCTACAGGTAAGGAGGAGAAGTCTTCCCAGCAGGGAAGTCAATTTAAATAAAAACCTGGCAAAGACTCTAAGCATTCCTTGCGCTTTCTAAAATAATTTAAAAAAAGGTTTGTCTAGAATTGATTGTTAATACGCCATAAAGCCTGACCATAGTACTACCCTAAGTTCCTGCTCCTGCACTGAGGTGTAAAGGCTTGTACTAAAATATAACAGAACACAAATTCTCCAATGCTGAAGACAACTGACAACAGCACAGAAAGTGGACAGAGTGATGAGAGGTCTCTAGACACTTGGAATTTAAGTTTGTAGCATCAAGTTATGTCTGAAGTCAGAACAAGACATGGGAGTTAATAAAGGCAAATATACTGTTCATTTTGCAAGTGAAGTTTCACTTTGCAACTAAAATTTCCCCAAAGCTTAGTGAATGCAGTGAAACTTCACTGTGCATGGTATGGAAAGGATACAGTACATGTCATGATGACACAACTCATCTGTCATAATTCACATCACCAATATTAGACAAGGTTCTCTAATGCTTAATTGACTTGTTTACTCAATGGAGCAAATCTGCAATCCACAGAAGCTATCTAATTGTTACAGATCTGCCCATTTCAAGTTGGAAAATTAGAAGAATAAACTTATCATAATTACATAAATTGCTGTGGGAAAAATGCTTGATGACAGCAATTAAGACTTTGAAGAATTAGGATATATCTGAAAATATATCCAAGCCCATTGCATAACAAGTCAACAAACATAACTAAGGAATAACATTTTCAAGTGTTCGGAGATGGATAGAGAATAGCATATACTCCTCTTCAGAATTGATTGTATTTAAAGTAGAAACCAAACAAAATTAGAACACAGACCTGAATAGCAGTATAATTTAGAAGGTAAGCAGTGGATTGTTTGATTTTGGTCACAGGCAAAGCTATCAGATCCTGATTTCAAAATAGTAATCTTTCATTAAGCTCCAAAACGTTTCAGGAGTTGGTTGTAACTAGTATCTTAATTGATATAAAACTGACATTATTTCCAGGAAACCCATCCCTCCCACTTTCTTATGTTTGGTAAGAATTTCAAGGCACATTGTAGCTTTTTCCTTGATCCATAGGAATTGCCGTAAGATAGAAGACAGATGTTACAATACATACAAAAGAGCACTATAGGTAGAGTGTGAAAATAATAAAAAACCTTTGGGAGAATCATCATTTTTTAAGACTTTAGTGTAAGGAACCATGAATAAGACTGAGACAGTCAGAGAAGTGCAGTAAAAGTAAGTGCAGTAAGTGCAGTAAAAATCACACTATTTAATAAAATGGAAAAATGGTATAAACAGAGCAAACATAGTCAAAACATAGCCAGAGTTTGGTAACCAGGATATATAGCCAGGCAGAATCAGCCAGGTTTTTTAGGTGATAGAAGGGGCCAAATTACATAGCACAAGCACTAACATGCTTTAAGGGAACAGGATCTGTTTTTTTGGGGGGGGTTAACAAATAGCTCTAGTTATCACCCCTTTTTTTCTGGATACAACACTATTATCTCACAGATCCAGCTTATATTGCACTGATCTTTTCTCCAGCCTGCTCATGTCTATCCCCTAAGTCTTTTTCTCAGCTTGTTTTTGGTTGCTTGTCTGTGCAGATATATACACCTTTCCCTCTCCTGATCCCCTATTTGTCTGCTTCTCTCTCCGACACCCCTCCAAACTCTTTTTGTAGATTTAGAAAAAAGGAAACAAGCACTTCTTTTTGTGTAAAATAGAAAAAAAAATGTAATTTATAAATACATTCAAAGGATGTTTATTCATTCATTCACATATCAAAATACCACATTGGGTGTGGGCTTTTTCCTGTAGTATCCACTGCTGACAGTACCGCTATATCAACCCAGGTCCCAGACCCCCCACCATTGCCAAAAGATGTAGCACAGTGATGTAATTTAAAAGTCCATCCAAAGTCTATCCACACAAAACTTAAACAAATCTAAAAAGTCTTAAACTAATTTAAAAACTCAGTTTGATATTTTCCTCAGAAACAAGTGATCAGTTCCTTATTCCAAACAGATTTCTCTTTTTATCATCAAGTAGGATCAGCCTTATTTTTTCTTTAACAAAAAACTGTTCAAATCAAACTCTACATTAAATCATTTTAGTTTTGAAAAATACATCTTTTCTCTGAATCTTCTTTTTGCTAGAGTGTCTGCACTGTGCTCCCTATTTCCAGTTTCTCTTGATTTGTTTCATTTCATAAAATTTCAAATGTTTCTGAGTCTGTGTAAAGTTCCTGGCAGAGAACAATTATATTTTGTTTGATGATAATTTTTTCTGAAAAAATGATTAATCATGGGCTGTAAATTTGCTCCAGGTTCCAACATAATTGGTAAGGTTGATTAAAGACACCAGTCCACCCAGAGTGTGTGTGTGTGTGTTTGTCTCTGTGTGTTTTTTTAATTTCACTACCATTTTCCATTTTCAAATTTATCTACACTCCTTGCTGACATCACCAACAGTGGTAGGGAGTTGCACAAAAGAACTCCTTACACAGTTTAAGACTGAACTGCTTCTCTTCCAACTTCAATGTCTGGCCTTGTGTCTTCTTTAAAGACCTTGGTTAAATAGTTTCCTCTAAATCCTAGAGTCAGATATAGTAACATAGTTTCATAGTTAGTCTGGTTAAAAAAAGACACAAGGCCATCCAGTTCAACCAATAAAAAGGAAAAAAATATACAATATAGACACAATCCTATAACCACAGTTGATCCAGATGAAGGCAATAAACCCCAGCAAAATATGATCCAATTTGCTACAGGAGGGAAAGAAATCCTTCCTGATCCCCCAAGAGGCAATTGGATATTCCCTGGATCAACTTTACCTATAAATGTCAGTATCCAGTTATATTATTTTCATTTAGGAAAAAATCCAGGCCTTTTTTTAAAGCAATCTACTGAGCTAGCCAGAACTAGCTCTTGAGGGAGTCTATTCCACATTTTCCGAGCTCTTGCTGTGAAGAAACCTTTCTATATTTGGAGAATAAATCCCTTTACTCCAGACATAAAGAGTTCCCCACTTGTCCTCTGTGACGAATTTAAAGTGAATAACTCAACACCACGTTCACTATATGGACCACTTATGTATATATACATGTTGGTCATATCCCCCCATAATCTCCTCTATTTAAGAGAGAAAAAATTCAGTTCCTCTAATCCTTCTTCATAGTTGAACTCCTCCATGCCTCTAATCAGTTTGTTTGCCCTTTTCTGCACTTTATTTAGTTCCCCAATACCATTTACAGATTTAGATATTGTGATCCTATCCCCTCTTAAGTGCCTCCTCACCAGGGAGAATAAGTTTAATATTTGCAGTTGTTCTCGATAACTAAGGACTTTATTACATTTTTCATTATTAAACCTTGCTATATAGCTGCCCACCGCCTTGGTAAAGTTGCTATATCCTGTTGTGAAGATATTGTCCTGCTAAGCTTTGTATAATCAGCAAACACTGAGATTGAACTACTTATTCCAATCACTATACGGTTTCTGAACAAGTTAAACAGTATAGATCCCTGGACAAATCTACACTCTGTTCACAACTCTAGAATATTCAAAAAATTGCCATTACTCACCACCATTTGTCCCTCTTTAATTAATAAAAACTGAGGACAAGAATGTATTTTTAGGTTAAGTTCACCTTTAACCCTTTTGTTTCCATCCCCTTCATTCCACTTTTACTTTTTTTTTCCATAATAAAAAGTTTATTAGAAAAAACTACAAAATACAACATCTTAGGGGTGTACAATACATCAAACTTGGAAGGAGCATATTTTGTTACATAGACATATCAATCTTGAAAAATAAGGTAAAGATTGAACAAACAGTAGAAAATTTCCTATAGCTGTCTTTCTCTAGGTTGACAAAATATAAATTATTTTAACCACTTGCCGACCGCTGCACGCCGACATACGTCGGCACAATGGCAGCGGTGGGCAAATGGACGTACCAGTACGTCCCCTTTAATTGGCAGGGCTAGCGGGTGCGCGCCCGCTGCATACAGCGTGACCACGCCCGCGGGACCTGCGCACTCGATGCCTGCCAGTGTCCCGGCGATCGTGTCTCGGAGCCGCAGAATGGGGAGATGTCTATGTAAACAAGGCATTTCCCCGTTCTGCCTGGTGACATGACAGGGATCTGCTGCTCCCTGTCATCGGGAGCAGTGATCACTGTCATGTTAGTGGTAGCCCATCCCCCCACAGTTAGAATCACTCCCTAGGACACACTTAACCCCTTGATCGCCACCTAGTGTTTAACCCCTTCCCTGCCAATGTCGTTTACACAGTAATCAGTGCATTTTTATAGCACTGATCACTGTATAAATGACAATGGTCCCAAAATAGTGTCGAAAGTGTCCGATGTGTCCACCATAATGTTGCAGTCACGATAAAAATCGCAGCTCGCTGTCATTACTAATAATAAAAAATTAATAATAAAAATGCTATAAAACTATCCCCTTTTACCAAAAATATGTAGAAGAATACATATCGGCCTAAACCAGGGGTCTCAAACTGGCGGCCCTCCAGCTGTTGCCAAACTACAAGTCATATGAGGCATTGCAAGGCTGACCGTTACAAACTTGACTCCCACAGACAAAGACATGATGGGACTTGTAGTTTCACAACAGCTGGAGGGCCACCAGTTTGAGACCCCTGGCCTAAACTGAGGAAAAAAAAAAAATTTTTATATTTTTTGGAGGATATTTATTATAGCAAAAATTAAAAAATATTGCCTTTTTTTCAAAATTGTGGCTCAAATCAAATACCACCAAAAGAAAGCTCTATTTGTGGGAAAAAAAGGACGTCAATTTTGTTTGGGTGCAACGTCTCACGACTGCACAATTGTCAGTTAAAGCGACGCAGTGCCGATTCGCAAAAAGTGCTCTGGTCAGGAAGGGAATAAAATCTTCTGGGGCTAAACTGGTTAAACGTAGAGTGTAAGTAGCCAGATAAGTGGTTGCTTATAAATAGTTTTGTGAATAATCTCAGATATTTGTATTAGTTAAGAGATATAGCTCAATGGGGTGGTATCCAATTTAGATCAATCTGTGAAATGTATCTGTAGTTCTCATGCCCTGTACACACAATAGGATTTTCCAACAACAAAATCCATGGAATTTTTTCCAAAGGATGTTGGCTCAAACTTGTCTTGCATACACACGGTCACACAAAGTTGGTCGGAAATTTCGAACGTCAAGAACGCAGTGACGTACAACACGTACGACGAGCCAAGAAAAAAATAAATTCAATAGCCAGTGCTGCTCTTCTGCTTGATTCCAAGCATGAGTGGCACTTTGTGCGTCGGAATTGTGTACACACGATTGGAATTTCCGACAACGGATTTTGTTGTCGGAAAATTTTATAGCCAGCTCTCAAACTTTGTGTGTCAGAAATTCCTATGGAAAATGTGTGATGGAGCCTACACAAGGTCAGAATTTCTGACAACAAGGTCCTATCACACATTTTCCATTGTAAAATCCTATCGTGTGTACAGGGCATTAGATGCTGAAAATCAGATTCTTTTTACACGGCGTGGAATAAATCATGAATTATGTATAATAGTATAGAAATTTCCATTAATTAGAGTCAGTATCTTGTACTACAAAGAACGGTGTATGTAGGCAGAAGCATTAAAGGAAGGTTGGTGGGTAACAGAGGGAAAAACAAAGAAGAAAAAAAAGGGGGAAAAAAAGGGGAAAAAAGGGGGGGGGGTACCTCTGTATGGCATCACTAAGGTCAGGTTAAGGTCTAGATGAATGCAATCTGCATGACAGCTTTCATTCTGTGAAAGGCCTGTGGGCTATGCAAGACATTTATATTTACAGTGAACCATTTCAGCAATTTTGTTAATCCATCTATACCAGGGGATTTTGGTCTCTTTGTGCACTGGTCCAAATCATTTGGTGGGGGGAGATTATGGTTTGGGGTTGTTTTTCAGGGGTTGGGCTTGGCCCCTTAGTTCCAGTGAAGGGAACTCTTAAGGCATCAACATACCAAGACATTTCATGCTCCCAACTTTGTGGGAACAGTTTGGGGATGGCTCCTTCCTGTTTCAACATGACTGTGCATCAGCGACCAAAGCAAGGTTCATAAGGACATGGTTGAGCGAGTTTTGGGTGGAGGAACTTGACTGGTCTGCACAGAGTCTTGACCTCAACCCGATAGAACACCTTTGGGATGACATAGAGCCAGAATAGAAACTGCCAGCCAGGCCCTCTCATCCAACATCAGTGCTTGACCTCACAAATGTGCTTCTGGAAGAACGGTCAAACATTCCCATAGACACACTCCTAAACCTTGTGGACAGCCTTCTCAGGAAAAGTTGAAGCTGTTATATAAGGTGGGCCAACTCAATATTGAACCCTATGGACTAAGACAGGGGTAGGCAACCTCAGCCCTCCAGCTGTTTTGAGACATTGCAAGACTCTGACAATCACAGGCATGGCTCCTAGAGGCAGAGGCATGATGGGATTTGTAGTTTCACCACAGCTGGGGTGCCAAGGTTGCCTACCCTTGGACTAAGACTGGGATGCCATTAAAGTTCATGTGCCTGTAAAGGTGGGTGTCCCAATACTTTTGGTAATATAGTGTACATAAAACTGTAAATAAGCAAATTATTCTAAAAATCAGGAGGTTATTTGTTTTCTCTTTTCAAATTTCAGAGTTTGTAAAAAAAACAAAAAACAGACCATACATTTTCCAAAAGCACATGACCTGTAAAATAAAAAGAACAATCTGCTATTTTTTGTTTCACAAAATACTTGATTTGAAAAACAGAGCCCATGCATTCCTCTAAATGCTCCAATTGGCCCTGCATACACTGTAAAGAAGCTCTCAGTTCTCTTTGCAGATCTACCTGTAGTGATAAAAGCATAGCTAAGGTGCATTCTGAGGCAGGATTATCTGAGGCTGGGAATTCTGCCAGAGAGTTAGCTGAGGTAGCAGGTGGATCAGCAGGAAGTGTGTCTGCCTAGTGTTGTTTCTTAGAAGCTGGGGACTTGTCAGGTGATAGTTCTGCCTGTTTACCTCAATCTGAAGAAGGCTGGGAGGCAGAAGCATCCAAAGGATGCTGGCGTTCTGCCGAGAACTCCAACCATGAAATTTCAGGTCGGAGATCCCAAGTTCTTGCTACTGCGCATGCACACACACACACCTTAAACAGCTACAGAAAGCCTGTGCATGAGAGTTGGAGTTCTCGGCAGGACATTTGGCTCTACTGTGCATGTGCAATGTTGACAGAAAGCCCCCACATGACAGTTGTAGTTTTCGGCAGAACATTTGGTCCCTGAGAGTTGGAGTTTTTGGCGGCAAACCCCGTGTACAGAGCTATCCACCACACACAGTACATGTATAATTGTGTACATTCCTATTGAGCTTCACTATTTGCCTCCCTATTTGCTGCTTGAATTAGTTACACCACAGTGCCTGAGAGTTATGCCCTGTACACATGATCAGACATTGATAGGACATTCCGACAACAAAACCCATGGATTTTTTCCAACAGATGTTGGCTCAAACTTGTCTTGCATACACACGGTGGCACAAAGTTGTCAGAAAATCCGATCGTTCTGAACGCGGTGATGTAAAACATGTACGTCGGGACTATAAACGGGGCAGTAGCCAATAGCTTTCATCTCTTAATTTATTCTGAGCATGCGTGGCACTTTGTCCGTCGGATTTGTGTACACACGATCGAAATTTAACCAATCGGATTTTGTTGTCGGAAAATTTTATATCCTGCTCTCAAACTTTGTGTGTCGGAAATTCCGACGGAAAAAGTCCGATGGACCCCACACACGATCGGAATTTCCGACAACACAATCCGATCGCACTTTTTCCATTGGATAATCCGACCGTGTGTACAGGGCATTAGAGTTTTTATCAGACCCCCTACAAAGAGCTGCACAGTACCTGTATAATTGTGAACATCCCTATTTGCTGCTTTAATGGACATAGATACAGACAGGAAGTAGTGGAGCTGAGCCTGATAGGGCATTCTGGGGATTATAGTTCCTCTCCAAAAAAAATGCCACATTTGGTAGCTGAGCTGAGCCTGAAAGTGCATGCTGGGATTTATAGTTCCTCTCCAAAAAAATACCACATTAGGTAGCTGAGCTTGAAAGAACATGCTGGGATTCATAGTTCCTCACCAAAAAAAAAAAATTGCCACATTTGGTAGCTGAGCCGAGCCTGAAATCCTTGCTGGGATTTAAAGCAGAGTTCCACCTAAAAGTAGAACTTCCGCTCATTGTACTCCTCCCCCCCACCTCCGGTGCCACATTTGGCACCTTTCGGGGGGGAGGGGGGACAGAATACCTGTCTTTCACAGGTATGCTTTTCCCACTTCTGGGAGCCTCAGCCGCGGGTATTGACATCACGACTGGGGCTCCCTCCTCCTCCCCCTGTCGCAGGACCAGTAGGAGGGAGGAGCAGAGCCTCGCACATGCGTAGTAGGGTTCCCAGCGTGAAGCTGAAAGGCTACACTGCCGGTTTCCCTTATTCGCAATGGAGGCGGCATGCACCCGACAGTTGATGGAAACATCAGCTGCGGTGCTGACATCGCTGGACTCCAGGACAGGTAAGTGTCCAATTATTAAAAGTCAGCAGCTGCAGTATGTGCAGCTACTGGCTTTTAATCTTTCAGTGGTGGGCGGACCTCAACTTTTAGTAGCTGTGCTGAGCCTGAAACGGCATGCTGGGATTTATAGCTCCTCTCCAAACAAAAAAATGCCACATTTGGTAACTATGCTGAACCTGAAAAGGCATGCTGGGATTTATAGTTCCTCTCCAAAAAAAAGCCACATTTGGTAGCTGTGCTGAGCCTGAAATGGCATGCTGGGATTTATAGTTCCTCTCCAAACAAAAAATGCCACATTTGGTAACTATGCTGAACCTGAAAAGGCATGCTGGGATTTATAGTTCCTCTCCAAAAATATTGCCACATTTGGTAGTTGAGCTGAACCTGAAAGGGCATGCTGGGAATTTTAATTCCTCTAAAAAAAATGTTCCATTTGGTAGCTGAGCTGAGCCTGAAATGGCATGCTGGTATTTATAGTTCCGACCAAAAAAAAGCGACATTTGGTAGCTGAGTTGAGCCTGAAAGGGCATGCTGGGATTTATAGTTCCTCTAAAAAAAATGTCCCATTTGGTAGTTGAGCTGAGTCTGAAACAGCATGCTGGAATTTATAGTTCCTCTACAAAAAAAGCCACATTAGGTGTCTGAGATGAGCCTGAAAGGGCATGCTGGGATTTGTAGTCCCTTTAAAAAAAAATTCCCATTTGGTAGCTGAGCTGAGCCTGAAATGGCAAGCTTGTTCCTATCCAAAAAGGAAATGCCACATTTGGTAGCTGAACTGAGCTTGAAAGGCCATGCTGGGATTTATAGTTCCTCTCCAAAAATATGCCACATTAGGTAGCTGAGCTGAGCCGGAAAGGCCATGCTGGGATTTATAGTTCCTCTCAAAAAAAAAGCCACATTTGGTAGCTGAGCTGAGCCTGAAAGGGCATGCTGGGATTTATAGTTCTTCTCCAAAAAAAAACAAAAAAAAGCCACATTTGGTAGCTGAGCTGCGCCTGAAACGGCATGCTGGGGTTTATAGCTCCTCTCCAAAAATAATGCCCCATTTGGTATTTAAGCTGATCCTGAAAGGGCATGCTGGGATTTATAGGTCCTCTCCAAAAAAATGTTCCATTTGGTAGCTGAGCTGAGCCTGAAAGGGCATGTTGGGATTTATAGTTCCTCTCCCCAAAAAAATGCCACATTAGGTAGCTGAACTGAGCTGAGCCTGAAAGGGTATGCTGGGATTTATAGTTCCTCTCAAAAAAATGTCCCATTTGGTAGCTGAGCTGAGCTTGAAATGGCATGCTGGGATTTATAGTTCCTCTCCGAACGAAATATGCCACATTTGGTAGTTGAGCTGAACTTGAAAGGGCATGCTGGGATTTATAGTTCCTCTCCAAAAAAATGCCACATTAGGTGGCTGAGATGAGCCTGAAAGGGCATGCTGGGAATTATAGTTCCTCTCAAAAAAAATTCCCATTTGGTAGCTGAGCCTGAAACGGCATGCTGGGATTTATAGTTCCTATAAAAAAAGGAAATGCCGCATTTAGTAGCTGAGCTAAGCCCGAAAGGCCAAGCTGGGATTTATAGTTTCTCTCCAAAAATATGCCACATTAGGTAGCTGAGCTGAGCCTGAAAGGGCATGCTGGAATTTATAGTTCCTCTAAAAAAAAGCCACATTTGGTAGCTGAGCTGAGCCTGAAAGGGCATGCTGGGATTTATAGTTCTTCTCCAAAAAAAACAACAAAATACCACATTTGGTAGCTGAGCTGAGCTGAGCCTGAAACGGCATGCTGGGTTTTACAGCTCCTCTCCAAAAAAAATGACACATTTGGTAACTGAACTGAGCCTGAAAGGGCATGCTGGGATTTATAGTTGCTCTCCAAAAAAAATGCCACATTTGGTAGTTAAGCTGAGCCTGAAATGGCATGCTGGGATTCATAGTTCCTCTCCAAAAAAAATGTTCCTGACATTGTAGCTGAGCTGAGCCTGAAAGAGCATGCTGGGATTTATAGTTATTCTCCAAAAAAGCAAAAAAAAAAAATGCCGCATTTGGTAGCTGAGCTGAGCCTGAAACGGCACGCTGGGATTTAAAGTTCCTCTCCAAAAAAATGCCACATTAGGTGACTGAGATGAGCCTGAAAGGGCATGCTGGGATTTATAGTTCCTCACAAAAAATAAAAATTCCCATTTGGTAGCTGAGCTGAGCCTGAAAGGCCATGCTGGGATTTATAGTTCCTCTCCAAAAAATGCCACATTAGGTAGCTGAGCTGAGCCTGAAAGGGCATGCTGGGATTTATAGTTCCTATCAAAAAAAATTGTCTAATTTGGTAGCTGAGCTGAGCTTAAAAGTGCATGCTGGGATTTATAGTTCCTCTCCAAAAAAAAAAATGCCACATTTGGTAGCCGAGCTAAGCCTGAAAAGGCATGCTCGGTGTCCTGATGAATAATGCTTCTGCATTGTAATAATACATCCGATGAACTGCGCATGTGCAGTGATAGAGACCAGCTGGAGTGAGGTTACATACTGCGCATGCGCAGAACGTTGGATACATTATCTGACGAGAGGCACTTTTCAACTATCTGCAAGCGTGGAGGTAGAATCTGCCTCACCCTGTACACGGCAGTAATCAGCTGTGTGAAGATGGGCTAACGGATAGCGGTAAGTGTTGGGGTCACATTATCCCCAATAATCCACTTTTATCAGAAGTGATTTCTAGGTGAACTTTTAAACGTAATATCTCGGGAACCAATACATTGCAGCGAAAATTGACCTCACATATAAGGAAAGAAATTTTGCAGGGGGGAGAGGGCAGAATACACAATGTGCACACCATGAGCGGACATACTCCTCGCCATGTTCTGTCCATTATGCACAGAGAGAGCGAGGCAGAAACTTACGATGCCGTACAGTGTCATCCCATGCCATACAGAGCCATTGCATGCCGTACAGTGCCATCACATAGCGTACAGTGTTATCATATGCCATACAGTGCCATCACATAGCGTACAGTGTCATCGTATGCCGTACAGTGCCATGACATGCTGTACAGGGTCATCGCATTCTGTATAGGGTCATCGCATGCCGTACAATACCATCGCATGCCGTACAGGGTTATCGCATGCCGTACAATACCATTGCATGCCGTATGGTTTCATTGCTTGTTGTACAATGCCATTGCATGCCGTACAATACCATTGCATGCCTTATAGTGTCATCACATAGCGTACAGTGTCATCCCATGTTGTACAGAGCCATCGCATGCCGTACAGAGGCATTCAATGCTGTACAGTGCCATCCCATACCGTACAGAGCCATTGCATGCTGTACAGTGTTATCACATAGCGTACAGTATCACCGTATGTTGTACAATGCCATCACATGCCACACAGAGCCATTGCATGCTGACCCTTACCATTACATAGCGTACAGTGTTTTTGCATGTTGTACAGAGCCATTGCATGCCATACAGAGCCATTCCATGCCATACAGTGCCATTCCATTCCGTACAGTGTCATCACATGCCGTACAGTGTCATCACATAGTGTACAGTGTCATTGCATGTTGTACAGAGCCATTGCATGCTATACAATGCCTTTGCATGCTGTACAGTGCCACCCCATGCCGTACAGTGTCATCACATGCCATACAGTGTCATCACATAGTGTACAGTGTCATTGCATGCACTGTGGGGGAATCCCAGGCCGTTTTTTTCAATGACTTTTATGAGTATTGCAGAGACCCGACAATTCATTATAGCTGCAGGCGCTACCGCTAGTACTTTTAAATGACTTTCTTTTTCTTTAGAAAATACATTTTGCTCTCAGACTGTTGTAAACATGGGAAACATGTGCCACTTTACAGGCATACTATAGACACCCCCCAGGTACGAAATTTAGAGGATTATTTCACTTTTATTGTTTCACTTTAAGCATTATTAAAATCACTGCTCCCGAAAAAATGGCCGTTTTTAAAACTTTTTTTTGCATTAATACATGTCCCCTGGGGCAGGACATGTTCCGCATTCGGCGAACGGGCGAACAGCCAATGTTCGAGTCAAACTCATGTTCAACCCCAACAGACAGCCCATCCCTAGTCATCACATAGCGTATAGTGTCATCACATGTTGTACAGAGCCATCGCATGCTGTACAGTGTCATTACATGCCGTACAGTGCCACCCTATGCTGTACAGTGTCATCACATGCCGTACAGTGTCATCACATAGCGTATAGTGTCATCGCATGTTGTACAGTGCCATGGCATGCTGTTCAGAGCCATCCCATGCCGTACAGTGCCATTAAATGCCGTACAGAGCTATTGCATGCCGTACAGTGTCATCACATAGCGAACCACTTGGGCAAGCTTGGACATCTGGATAACTTTATGGTTTAAATATTTGGGGCCTTTTTTATGTTTTAGATTTTAGATATTTCATCTGGCAATGGATTCTGGTTTTCTTTTTTATTTTCTTGATTTGCAACTGTCACCTGCTGGGTCATATGCTCACTGTCTCACCTGCTTATGAAGGTATGACCATCACTTGGGTATATATATATATATATATATATATATATATATATATATATATATATATCATCACTTCCTTTTTATTTTCATAAAAATATTCTCATAATTGTATATACATATTTTAGCTAGGTGCATTGTTCTTACTATCTGGCTGATATCCCTTGTGTGTTCCCCTTTCCCTCTGTTTGTTTCCAATGCTCCATCTCCACCCTGGATGACCTCCAGCATCACCAGTAAACTGCATCCTGTGTATTTTATTAGCCATGTAACTGTGTATGTATATTTGAATCTGTATATGCTTTTATCAATATGTTTATAGTTGGATATACAGTATACTTATCATGTGTGTTTACTTTAGCCACTTCAGCCCCGGAACGATTTGCCCTCTTCCTGACCAGGCTATTTTTTGCGATACGGCACTGTGCCGCTTTAATTGTGCGATCGTGCAACATTGTACCCAAACAAAATGTACGTCCTTTTTTTCCCACAAATAGAGATTTCTTTTGGTGGTATTTGACCTCTGCGGTTTTTATTTTTTACGCTAGAAACAAAAAAAGAGCGACAATTTTGAAAAAAATACAATATTTTTTACTTTTTGCTATAATAAATATACCCCCCCCCAAAAAAAAGCCTTCATCAGTTTAGGCCAATATCTATTCTTCTACATATTTTTGGAAAAAAAATCACAATAAGTGTATATTGATTGGTTTGCGCAAAAGTTATCACGTCTACAAAATAGGGGATAGATTTATGACATTTTTATTATTATTTATTTTTTTTAACTAGTAATGGCGGGGATTATCGATCTTTAGTGGGACTGCGACATTGCGGCGGACAGATCGGATACTTTCAACACTTTTTTGGGACCAGTGAAATTTATACAGGGATCAGAGCTAAAATATCCACTGATTACTGTATAAATATCACTGGCAGCGAAGGTGTTAACACTAGAGGTCGATCAAGTGGTTAAGTGTTCCCTAGAGAGGTGTTTCTAACTGTGAGGGGAGTGTAGTGGCTGGAGGAGGAGAGAGATCACTGTTCCTAATCACTAGGAACAGCAGATCTCTCTCTACTCCCCTGTCAGAATAGGGATCTGTTTGTTTACATACACAGATCCCCGTTCTGGCTCTCTGTGGAGCGATCGTGGGTGTCTGGCGGACATCGCGGCCTCCGACCACTTGCATTAGCTGTTACCCCTTAAAGCGGTCGACGTACACCTACGGTGGTCTGCACAGCCGTGCCAACCTGCCACCGTATAATGACGGCGGCTGGTCGGCAAGAGGTTAGAGAATCCTTTGCTGTGCTAACCAAGGGCAATCCTCTGAAGACCACCTTGACCTATTTACTTCCTGGGTGTCACAAAGCCTTGGTATTCCTCACCATTTACACCATAATAGGACAGTTATACAATAGTGTATCTGGTGGTGAAATTCGTGCATCTATAAATGGTGTGCTCCTTTCGGTGTGAAGTATGAGGGTGCTGCCTCCTGTCTATGTGCTGGGGCCACTTCTGCCGTGACAACGAGCGAGTGGATATAAGGTATTGGTCACAGGTATTTGCCTCTGATTCGTCCATATGGGGGGTAGGGCTCAGTGGGATGGGTGTGGTAGCATCCTGTAAGCGTAGACATTGATACTTTGATGTGTATTTAAATAGGTAACTAGAGGAGGCTAGTTATTCAACACTATGGCTCTGAGGAAGAGGGTTCTCCCTTGAAGCACATAAGCCACTCTGCGATGCTGTCTGGTCCTCCGTAACATCCGGTCCAGGTTGCAGATTTTAGAGACACAGTTTTACTTGCTGTTGTACTGACAAGCTCTTTTATCACGTCTGTATGTGAGTATGACCATTGCTGTTATCCTTTAATAAATTGTATCTTTGGTAATGCACAAGGTCAGTGCGCCCTCCTGTCCATTCTATATACTCCTCACTATTTTCCCATTTCCCTTGTGGAATCTGTTGTATATCAATTGGTGCTGACATCCACCATTGGCAAATTTTTGGCTGTACGTGGGATATTCATATACAGTACAGTCAGGACATCGACAAAATTCTAATCTTTTTGGCTCTATACACCACCACAATGGATTTGAAATGAAACGAACAAGATGTACTTTAACTGCAGACTTTCAGCTTTAATTTGAGGGTATTTACATCCAAATCAGGTGAACGATAGGGATGAGCCGAACACCCCCCCGGTTCGGTTCGCACCAGAACCTGCGAACGGACCGAAAGTTCGCACGAACGTTAGAACCCCATTGATGTCTATGGGACTCGAACGTTCGAAATCAAAAGTGCTCATTTTAAAGGCTAATTTGCATGGTATTGTCCTAAAAAGGGTTTGGGGACCCGGGTCCTACCCCAGGGGACATGTATCAATGCAAAAAAAACTTTTAAAAACGGCCGTTTTTTCGGGAGCAGTGATTTTAATGATGCTTAAAGTAAAAAAAAAAAAGTGAAATATTCCTTTAAATATCGTACCTGAGGGGTGTCTATAGTATGCCTGTAAAGTGACGCGTGTTTCCCGTGTTTAGAACAGTCCCTGCACCAAATGTCATTTTTAAAGGAAAAAATCTCATTTAAAACTGCTTGCGGGTTTAATGTAATGTCGGGTCCTGGCAATATGGATGAAAATCAGTGAGACAAACGGCATGGGTACCCCCCAGTCCATTACCAGGCCCTTTGGGTCTTGTATGGATATTAAGGGGAACCCCGCACCCAAATTAAAATAAGGAAAGGTGTGGGGCCACTAGGCCCTATATACTCTGAACAGCAGTATACAGGCTGTAGGTTTGTTGTTAAGTAGAATCTCTTTGTAATTTTGAACGGGTACATTTTTAACGTGTTTAGCTCCAGCCAAAAAATCTTTTTTAAGCTTTTTGGAAAACATAGGGAAGGGTTATCACCCCTGTGACATTTGTTTTGCTGTCTTTCCTCCTCTTCAGAAGATTTCACCTCACTTTTTGTCCCAATGGATTGGAAAGCATCAGTGGAAAGGAGAAATGTTTTTCCCATATTAACTCTTACAGGAGAGAATTTCCCTTCCTAGGGGTAGATTTATTCTCACTTCCTGTTGTCTCCTTCCGTTTGCAAGTAGGAGTCGTTTGTAAGTTAGTTGTTTGAAAGTAGGGTCCTGCCCTATATACTCAGCAGAAATTTGGGCCTTAGGTGTTGCTGTGGCCACAACACTGTAAGCCCTCACAGGGCTCTGCTGTGAAATATTAGATCAAGAATTGTAATTACATGCCCCTGTTGAACAGGAGCTGAAAAATTAGGCCTTAGGCACTGGTGCTGGTGCCACAACACTGCAACCCCTCACAGACACTCTAGTTGGAATGCAGGAACGAGCCCTGCTGCAAAGTATTGCATCAAAAATTGTAATTACACGCCCCTGTTAAACAAGGGCTGAAAAATTGGGCCTTAGGCACTGGTGCTGGTGCCACAACACTGCAACCCCTCACAGACACTCTAGTTGGAATGCAGGAACGAGCCCTGCTGCAAAGTATTACATCAAACATCATAATTACACGCCCCTGTTAAACAGGGGCTGAAAAATTGTGCCTTAGGCACTGGTGGTGGCACCCAGAACCAAAAATGTTCTTACAAGCTATCAGCGTGATGATTGAGGAGGAAGAGGATAATTACTCAGGGATAGTCACTCAGCATCAGCATAGGCAGTCTTTGAAGGGATCTGAGATTTCAAAAAAAATTATTCGTTTACATCAGCATCAGGTGCTTGGTAGCTGGTGGTGATCCAAGACTCATTCATTTTTATGAAGGTCAGTCGATCGACCGAGTCAGTGGACAGACGAACCCTGTGATCGGTTACCACGCCTCCAGCAGCACTGAATGTGCGTTCCGAAAGAACGCTGGATGCAGGACAGGCCAGTAGCTCAATTGCATACTGTGCAAGCTCTGGCCAGTGATCCATCCTCAAGACCCAGTAACCCAGAGGATTTTCGGTGGGAAAGGTGTCCAAGTCTGATCTTGCCCCTAGGTATTCCTGCACCATGTAAAACAGACGCTGGCGATGGTTGCTGGAACCGATCATACCTTGGGGCTGCGGACCAAAAAATTGTCTGAACGCATCGGTCAGACGGCTACACCTTCTCCACCGCTCCTTCTTTGACTGACCGAAGCCTCAGCAACACGTTGTCCAGAAACAGGAGTTTGTAACCTCCCAGTCTCTGGGAACGCGTTGCACAGACCTTTCTGCAAGGCCTCCCGAAGATGTTTCATCCTCTGCTCCCTCTGCGATGGCAAGATAAGGTCCGCAACCTTACCCTTGTAACGTGGATCAAGGAGGGTTGCCAGCCAGTATTGGTCCTTCTCCTTGATACCACGAATACGAGGATCCTTACGCAGGCTTTGCAGGATCAGGGAGGCCATGCAGCGTAGGTTTGCTGAGGCATTCGGTCCGGAGTCCTCTGGGTCACTAAGGACGACATGGTCCGCAGCCACCTCCTCCCAGCCACGTACAAGTCCATGTGTTTCTTGGGACTGATCCCTTAAAGACTGCTGCTGATGCTGAGTGCCAGGCTCCACCTCCATACTGACACAATCTTCCTCCTCCTCCTCCTCCTCTTCCTCCTCGTCCTCTTCCTGTGTGATCGGCGGGCACGCAGGAACACTATCTGGATAAAGGGGGCCTTGAGAGCTAAGGAAGTCCTCCTCTTCCTGCCTCTGTTCTGCCTCAAGTGCCCTGTCCATTATTCCACGCAGCGTGTGCTCCAACAGGTGGACAAGGGGGACAGTGTCACTGATGCATGCACTGTCACTGCTCACCATCCTCGTGGCCTCCTCAAATGGTGACAGGACAGTGCATGCATCCCTGATCATGGCCCACTGGCGTGGGGAAAAAAAACCAAGCTCCCCTGACCCTGTCCTGGTGCCATAGTCGCACAGGTACTCATTGATGGCCCTCTGCTGCGTGTGCAGCCGCTGCAGCATGGCCAACGTTGAGTTCCACCTGGTGGGCATGTCACAGATTAGGCGGTTCTTGGGCAGGTTAAACTCCTTTTGGAGGTCCGTCAGCCGAGCACTGGCATTATATGACCGGCGGAAATGCACACAGACTTTCCTGGCCTGCCTCAGGACATCCTGTAAGCCCGGGTACCTGCCCAAGAACCGCTGCACCACCAAGTTAAGGACGTGAGCCAAACAGGGCAAATGGGTCATTTGTCCCTGTCGGAGGGCAGAGAGGAGGTTGGTGCCATTGTCGCAAACCACCATTCCTGCCTTAAGTTGGCGTGGCGTCAACCACCTCTGAACCTGCCCCTGCAGAGCTGACAGAACCTCTGCCCCAGTGTGGCTCCTGTCCCCCAAGCACACCAGCTCAAGCACCGCATGGCATCTTTTGGCCTGCGTACTTGCGTAGCCCCTTGAACGACTACGGAGCACCGCTGGTTCCGAGGAAGAGGCCATGGAGGAAGAAGAAGAGGAGGGGGTGGAGGAGAGAGGTGTGTCACAATCATTAGCATTTTGGAGGCGTGGTGGCGGAACAACCTCCAACACTACTGCACCTTGTCCTGCATCCTTCCCAGCTGCCAGCAGAGTCACCCAATGCGCCGTGAAACTTAGGTAACGTCCCTGTCCATGCCTGCTGGACCATGAGTCAGCGGTAATATGCACCTTACCGCTGACCGCCCTGTCCAGCGAGGCATGGACATTGCCTTCCACATGCTGGTAGAGAGCCGGAATCGCCTTCCGTGAGAAAAAGTGGCGTTTGGGTACCTGCCACTGAGGAACCGCACATTCCACAAACTCACGGAAGGGGGCAGAGTCTACCAACTGAAAAGGCAGCAGTTGAAGTGCTAGCAATTTTGCCAAGCTAGCATTCAACCGTTGGGCATGTGGATGGCTGGGAGCAAACTTCTTTCGGCGGTGCAGCAGCTGGGGCAGGGAAATTTGCCTGGTACAATCTGACGTCGGTGTACCAAAATCAGATTGCCCACAAGTACGTGGCTGTGACACACCTAATTCTACACCTTCATTCCTCTCAGTGCAGGTCTCAGAGAGGACTGAAGGTCTAGTGGGGTTGGAAATCTCAGCTGATGAGGAGCAAGCAGAGGTCCTCTTTGTTCTTTGGTGTGGGTCTTTTAGATACGCTTGCCAACGAACTGCATGGCAGGTCAACATATGTCTGGTCAAGCATGTGGTACCCAAGCGGGAGATGTTTTGGCCACGCGAGATACGCTTGAGACATATGTTGCAAATAGCAGCGGTGCGATCTGATGCACTCGTCTCAAAAAAGGCCCACACCAAAGAACTTTTTGAATAACGCGCAGAGACTGCAGCGCCCTGCACATGTGGAGCTTTGGGGTGTGATGCAGTCAATGTGCTGCCCTTAGGCTGGCCCCTGGAGGGCATCCTGTCTCGTTGGTGATGTGCCGCCTCCTCCTCCTCCTCCTCTCTCCTATCAGGCACCAACGTTGAGTCAGTGACCCCATCATCCCCTCCCTCCTCATCACTGGAGCAAACCTGGCAGTATGCTGCAGCAGGGGGAGCATGACTGCCAGATTGCGGCTCAACATGGCCAGCTGCTGAAAAAAAGGCCAAGCGTGTCCCATGGCCACGTGCTGATGAGGATGCACCGTCTCCACGACCAGCACTAGACACAGAGCCTGCTTGCCCTCTCTTATTGGCTTGTGACTGTCTGCCTCTCCTTCTTGGCCTTCCAGACATACTAATGGCCTGTAGCTGCGCTAAGCTGGGATATATATATATATATATATATATATATATGTACTGATACTGCAGCTAGCAAAATCAACTGTCTGCCTGTAGTATGAGAACACCACCAACCTTCTACAGGTAGCTTTAGCTGAACACTGTGAGGTGGACGCACCCCACTAACTTGTAGGTTTAGCTGAACACTGTGAGCAGGACGCACCCCACTAACTTGTAGGTTTAGCAGAACACTGTGAGCAGGACGCACTGCACTAACTGTAAATAGTCTAGCTGCCTGACTGTGGTACTAATAGGATCAAAAGAACACCAGCAATTTTCTTCAGGTAGCTGTATTTACTGTAACAAGACAAGCCTGCCTGTCAGTAAGAAGATAACAGAAACGGATCTAGCTGAACACTGTGAGCAGGACGCACCCCACTAGCTTGTAGGTTTAGCTGAACACTGTGAGGTGGACGCACCCCATTAACTTGTAGGTTTAGCTGAACACTGTGAGCAGGACGCACCCCACTAACTTGTAGGTTTAGCAGAACACTGTGAGCAGGACGCACTGCACTAACTGTAAATAGTCTAGCTGCCTGACTGTGGTACTAATAGGATCAAAAGAACATCAGTAATTTTCTTTAAAATACTGTAACAAGACAAGCCTGCCTGTCAGTAAGAAGATAACAGGAACGGATCTAGCTGAACACTGTGAGCAGGACGTACCCCACTAGCTTGTAGGTTTAGCTGAACACTGTGAGGTGGACGCACCCCACTAACTTGTAGGTTTAGTTGAACACTGTGAGCAGGACGCACCCCACTAACTTGTAGGTTTAGCAGAACACTGTGAGCAGGACGCACTGCACTAACTGTAAATAGTCTAGCTGCCTGACTGTGGTACTAATAGGATCAAAAGAACACCAGCAATTTTCTTTAAAATACTGTAACAAGACAAGCCTGCCTGTCAGTAAGAAGATAACAGGAACGGATCTAGCTGAACACTGTGAGCAGGACGCACCCCACTAGCTTGTAGGTTTAGCTGAACACTGTGAGGTGGACGCACCCCACTAACTTGTAGGTTTAGCTGAACACTGTGAGCAGGACGCACCCCACTAACTTGTAGGTTTAGCAGAACACTGTGAGCAGGACGCACTGCACTAACTGTAAATAGTCTAGCTGCCTGACTGTGGTACTAATAGGATCAAAAGAACACCAGCAATTTTCTTCAGGTAGCTGTATTTACTGTAACAAGACAAGCCTGCCTGTCAGTAAGAAGATAACAGGAACGGATCTAGCTGAACACTGTGAGCAGGACGCACTCCACTAGCTTGTAGGTTTAGCTGAACACTGTGAGGTGGACGCACCCCACTAACTTGTAGGTTTAGCTGAACACTGTGAGCAGGACGCACCCCACTAACTTGTAGGTTTAGCAGAACACTGTGAGCAGGACGCACTGCACTAACTGTAAATAGTCTAGCTGCCTGACTGTGGTACTAATAGGATCAAAAGAACACCAGCAATTTTCTTCAGGTAGCTGTATTTACTGTAACAAGACAAGCCTGCCTGTTAGTAAGAAGATAACAGAAACGGATCTAGCTGAACACTGTGAGCAGGACGCACCCCACTAGCTTGTAGGTTTAGCTGAACACTGTGAGGTGGACGCACCCCACTAACTTGTAGGTTTAGCTGAACACTGTGAGCAGGACGCACCCCACTTACTTGTAGGTTTAGCAGAACACTGTGGGCAGGACGCACTGCACTAACTGTAAATAGTCTAGCTGCCTGACTGTGGTACTAATAGGATCAAAAGAACACCAGTAATTTTCTTTAAAATACTGTAACAAGACAAGCCTGCCTGTCAGTAAGAAGATAACAGGAACGGATCTAGCTGAACACTGTGAGCAGGACGCACTGCACTAATGTAAATAGTCTAGCTGCCTGACTGTGGTACTAATAGGATCAAAAGAACACCAGTAATTTTCTTCAAAATACTGTAACAAGACAAGCCTGCCTGTCAGTAGGAATATAACAGGAACGGATCTAGCTGAACACTGTGAGCAGGACGCACTGCACTAAATGTAAATAGTCTAGAAGATAACAGGAACGGATCTAGCTAAACTGAATACAGTGTATATATATATATATATATATATATATATATATATGCAACACCTGGGATGCATATATATACACAATACACTTTAAGTGCAGCTAACTGACTGACTGTCCTGCCTAATCTAGCTAACTCAAATGAAATGACACTGTCTCTCTCTCTCTCTAAGCACACCGGAACACACTGCACAGGGCTGCCGTGCAGGCGGCCTTATATAGTGTGGGGCGTGTACTAAATCCCCTGAGCCATAATTGGCCAAAGCCTCCTTGGCTTTGGCCAATTATGGCTCTCTGTTAAGGCGGCGCTGTGATTGCCCAAGCATGCGGGTCATAGTGCATGCTTGGCCAATCATCAGCAAGCAATGCACTGCGATGCCGCAGTGAATTATGGGCCGTGACGCGCCACACGAATTTGGCGCGAACGGCCCATATCGTTCGCAATTCGGCGAACGATCGAACAGCCGATGTTCGAGTCGAACATGGGTTCGACTCGAACACGAAGCTCATCCCTAGTGAACGATGTAGGAATTACAACAGTTTGTACATGTGCCTCCCACTTTTTAAGGGACCAAAAGTAATGGGACAGATTAACAATAATCCATCAAACTTTCACTTTTTAATACGTGGTTGCAAATCCTTTGCAGTCAATTACAGCCTGAAGTCTGGAATGCATAGACATCACCAGACGCTGGGTTTCATCCCTGGTGATGCTCTGCCAGGCCTCTACTGAAACTTTCTTTAGTTCCTGCTTGTTCTTGGGGCATTTTCCCTTCAGTTTTGTCTTCAGCAAGTGAAATGCATGCATAATCGGATTCAGGTCAAGTGATTGACTTGGCCATTGCATAACATTCCACTTCTTTCCCTTAAAAAACTCTTTGGTTGCTTTCACAGTATGCTTCGGGCCATTGTCCATCTGCACTGTGAAGCGCCGTCCAATGAGTTCTGATGCATTTTGCTGAATATGAGCAGATAATATTGCCCGAAACACTTCAGAATTCATCCTGTTGTTTTTGTCAGCAGTCACTTCATCAATAAGCACAAGAGAACCAGTTCCACTGGCAGCCATACATGCCCACGCCATGACACTACCACCACCATGCTTCACTGATGAGGTGGTATGCTTTGGATCATGAGCAGTTCCTTTCCTTCTCCATACTCTTCTCTTCCCATCACTCTGGTACAAGTTAATCTTGGCCTCATCTGTCCATAGGATGTTGTTCCAGAACTGTGAAGGCTTTTTTAGATGTTGTTTGGCAAACTCTACTCTAGCCTTCCTGTTTTTGAGGCTCATCAATGGTTTACATCTTGTGGTGAACCGTCTTTATTCACTCTGGTGAAGTCTTCTCTTGATTTTTGACTTTGACACACATACACCTACCTCCTGGAGAGTTTTCTTGATCTGGCCAACTGTTGTGAAGGGTGTTTTCTTCACCAGGGAAAGAATTCTTCTGTCATCCACCACAGTTGTTTTCCGTTGTCTTCCGGGTCTTCTGGTGTTGCTGAGCTCACCGGTGCATTCTTTCTTTTTAAGGATGTTCCAAACAGTTGAATTGGCCACACCTAATGTTTTTGCTATCTCTCTGATAGGTTTGTTTTGTTTTTTTTCAGCCTATTGATGGCTTGCTTCACTGATAGTGACAGCTCTTTGGATATTGAGAGTTGACAGCAACAGATTCCAAATGCAAATAGCACACTTGTAATGGACTCTGGACCTTTTATCTGCTCCTTGTAAATGGGATAATGAGGGAATAACACACCTGGCCACGGAACAGCTGAGCAGCCAACTGTCCCATTACTTTTGGTCCCTTAAAAAATGGGAGGCACGTATACAAACTGTTGTAATTCCTACACCGTTCACCTGATTTGGATGTAAATACCTTCAAATTAAAGCTGAAAGTCTGCAGTTAAAGCACATCTTTATATTTATGGACCTGACTATATAATACTGCAGTAAACGTGCACTAACGCATTTCAGTATACTGCAGTAAACGTGTTCTAACACAGTTCAATATACTGAAGTAAACCTGCACTAATGCACGTCAATATACTGCAGAATGTGTGCACTAACGCACCTCAATGTACTGCAGTAAGCCTGAAACACTAAACTGACACTAAAGAAAAAAAAATGTTCGCACTACACTCACACTGCACTATCACTATATTCACACTAAAATGACACTAAAGAAAAAATGAATGGTCGCACTACACTCAGGGCCAGATTAAGAACATCACTGGCCTGGTGTTGAGGATTTTGGTGGGGCTTTTTATTAAAAAAAATGCAATGCAAACAATTCTTTGTTATAACAAATTAAATTAACCAGAGAGAGGTAGGATGAGAGAGAGATAGAGAAAGGGGATGAGAGAGAGGTGAGGGGTGAGGGAGGGAGGAGAGAGAGAGAGAGGGGGGATGAGAGAGAGTATGTGCATGAGCATGCGTGGGAGTTACAGCAACGCAAGTCCAGCCAAGGCAAGTGACCGAAGGCACAGAACACGGAAGGAAGACCGGGTGAAGATGGAAGACCCACCTGATTGATCACAGCGCAGTGCTGGAGGGCTCAGTCTGGTAGGTAAGTGTACCCTAATGTGCTAATATGCTGTGCATACTTGTACATTATGGCATAAGCTACCTCAGGGCCTCTAAAAAGTAGTAATGTTAGCGAAGTTTACTACCGCTTTAATATCACAGGATCCCAGGAGCCTCTCATGGGGCCCCCTACTGACCTGGTGGCCCTTGGGCAGTGTCCAAGCGTATAGTTGCCAACATTACAAAAATATTTTCAGAGACACTTTTTTTTTACCAGTGGTACATTTAGAGTAGCTGAGATCCCCTATGTTCCTCTACACATCACAGTAGTAATCACAAAATTAAATGAGTACTAATAACGGGCAGAACAAATATGAGGACTAAGAAGATTTTCTTTAGTTGAACTAACAAAAGTGTGCCCATTCTAGAGCTGGTAACCTTGAGGATATTCAATACAATTTTAAAGAACTGTTTTTGTGGGTAAGAGGCGTAGGGGAGGATTATGGATGGTATAAATGTGGGAAGTATGTGCAGGTGAGGGAACGGAATGTGGAGAGTATAACAGTGGACATTATGTACAGGAGAGGAGTGTGGAGGATATGGCAGTGGGCACTATGTACAGTAGAGGAGTGTGGGGGGTATGACAGTGGGCAGTATGTGCAGGAAAGGAGTGTGGAGGGTGAGACGGTGATTAGTATGTACAGGAGACGAGTGTGTCGGGTAAGACAGTGGGCAGTATGCACAGGAGAAGAGTGTGGAGGATATGACAGTGGGCAGTATGTACAGGAGAGGAGAGTGGAGGGTATGACAGTGAGCAGTATGTGCAGGAGAAGAGTGTGGAGGATATGACAGTGGGCAGTATGTACAGGAGAGGAGTGTGGAGGGTATGACAATGGTCAGTATGTACAGGAGAGGAGTGTGGAGGGTATGACAGTGGGTACTATGTATAGGAGAGGAGTGTGGAGGGTATGACAGTGGGTACTATTTATAGGAGAGGAGTGTGGAGGGTATGACAAAGGGTAATATGTACAGGAGATTAATGTTGGGTGTATGACAGGGGGCACTATGTATAGGAGAGAAGTGTAGAGGGTATGGCAGTGGGCACTATGTACAATAGAAGAGTGTGGAGGCTATGACAGTGGGCAGTATGTACAGGAGAGGAATGTGGAGGGTATGGCAGTGAGCAGTATGTGCAGGAGAAGAGTGTGGAGGGTATGACAGTGGGCAGTATGTACAGGAGAGGAGTGTGGAGGGTATGACAATGGGCAGTATGTACAGGAGATGAGTGTGGAGGATAAGACAGTGGGCAGTATGTACAAGAGAGGAGTGTGGGGTATGACAGAGGGTAGTATGTACAGGAGAGGAGTGTGGAGGGTATGACAGTGGGCAGTATGTACAGGAGAGGAGTGTGGAGGGTATGACAGTGGGCAATATGCACAGAGGAGGAATGAGGAGGGTATGACGGTGAGCAGTATGTGCAGGAGATGAGTGTGAAGGGTAAGATAGTGGGCAGTATGTACAGGAGAGGAGTGTGGGGGGTATGGCAGAGGGCAGTATGCACAGGAGAGGAGTGTGGAGGGTATGACAGTGAGCATTATGTACAGGAGAGGAGTGTGGAGGATAAGACAGTGGGCAGTATGTACAGGAGAGGTGTGTGGAGGGTATGCCAGTGAGTAATATGTACAGGAGACGAGTGTGGTGGGTAAGACAGTGGGCAGTATGTACAGGAGAGGAGTGTGGGGGGTATGACATAGGGCAGTATGTACAGGAGAGGAGTGTGGAGGATATGACAGTGGGCAGTATGTACAGGAGAGAGGTTGGAGGGTATAACAGTGGGCACTAAGTATAGGAGAGGAGTGTGGAGAGTATGACAGTAAGCAGTATGTACAGGAGACAAGTGTGGAGGGTAAGACAGTGGGCAGTATTACAGGAGAGGAGTGTGGGGGGTATGACAGAGAGCAGTATGTACAGGAGAGGAGTATGGAGGGTATTACAGTGGGCAGTATGTGCAGGAGAGGAGTGTGGAGGGTAAGACAGTGATCAGTACATACAGGAGACGAGTGTGGAGGGTAAGACAGTGGGCAGTATGTACAGAAGAAGAGTGTGGAGGATATGACAGTGGGCAGTATATACAGGAGAGGAGTGTGGAGGATATGACAGTCGGCAGTATGTACAGGAGAGGATTGTGGAGGATATGACAGTTGGCAGTATGTATAGGAGAGGAGTGTGGAGGGTATAACAGTGAGCAGAATGTACAGGAGAGGAGTGTGGAGGATATGACAGTGAGCAGTATGTACAGGAGAGGAATGTGGAAGGTATGACAGTGAGCAGTATGTACAGGAGAGGAATGTGGAGGGTATGACAGTGAGCAGTATGTACAGGAGATAAGTGTGGAGGATAAGACAGTGGGCAGTATGTACAAGAGAGGAGTGTGGGGGGTATGACAGAGGTTAGTATGTACAGGAGAGGAGTGTGGAGGGTATGACAATGGACATTATGTACAGGAGAGGAGTGTGGGGGCTATGACAGAGGGCAGTCTGTACAGGAGAGGAGTGTGGAGGGTATGACAGTGAGAATTATGTACAGGAGAAGAGTGTGGAGGATATGACAGTGAGCAGTATGTACAGGAGAGGTGTGTGGAGGGTATGCCAGTGAGCAGTATGTACAGGAGATGAGTGTGGTGGGTTAGACAGTGAGCCTTATGTACAGGAGAGGAGTGTGGGGGGTATGACAGAGGGCAGTATGTACAGGAGGGGAGTGTGGAGGATATGACAGTGGGCAGTATGTACAGGAGAGGAATGTGGAGGGTATAACAGTGGGCAGTAAGTATAGGAGAGGAGTGTGGAGAGTATGACAGTGAGCAGTATGTACAGGAGACAAGTGTGGAGGGTAAGACAGTGGGCAGTATGTACAGGAGAGGAGTGTGGAGGGTATGACAATGGGCAGTATGTACAGGAGAGGAGTGTGGAGTGTAAGACAGTGCGCAGTATGTACAGATGAGGAGTGTGGGGCATATGACAGAGGGTAGTATATACAGGAGAGGAGTGTGGTGGGTATGACAGTGGGCAGTATGTACAGGAGAGGAATGTGGAGGGTATGACAGCGGGCACTATGTACAGGAGAGAAGTGTGGAGGGTATGACAGTGGGTACTATGTATAGGAGAGGAGTGTGGAGAGTATGACAGTGAGCAGTATGTACAGGAGACAAGTGTGGAGGGTAAGACAGTGGGCAGTATGTACAGGAGAGGAGTGTGGAGGGTATGACAATGGGCAGTATGTACAGGAGAGGAGTGTGGAGTGTAAGACAGTGGGCAGTATGTACAGATGAGGAGTGTGGGGCATATGACAGAGGGTAGTATATACAGGAGAGGAGTGTGGAGGGTATGACAGTGGGCAGTATGTACAGGAGAGGAATGTGGAGGGTATGACAGCGGACACTATGTACAGGAGAGAAGTGTGGAGGGTATGACAGTGGGTACTATGTATAGGAGAGGAGTGTGGAGGGTATGACAGAGGGCAGTATGTAAAGGAGATTAATGTAGAGGGTAGGACAGCGAGCAGTATGTACAGGAGAGGAGTGTGGAGGGTATGACAATGGGCAGTATGTACAGGAGAGGAGTGTGGAATGTAAGACAGTGGGCAGTATGTACAGGAGAGGAGTGCGGGGCATATGACAGTGGGTACTATGTATAGGAGAGGAGTGTGGAGGGTATGACAGTGGGTACTATTTATAGGAGAGGAGTGTGGGGGGTATGACAGAGGGCAATATGTACAGGAGATTAATGTGGAGGGTATGACAGGGGGTACTATGTATAGGAGAGAAGTGTGGAGGGTATGACAGTGGGTAATATGTACAGGAGAGGAGTGTGGAGGGTATGACAGTGAGCAGTATGTACAGGAGAGGAGTGTGGAGGGTATGACAGTGGGTACTATGTATAGGAGAGGAGTGTGGAGGGTATGACAGTGGGTACTATTTATAGGAGAGGAGTGTGGAGGGTATGACAAAGGGTAATATGTACAGGAGATTAATGTGGAGGGTATGACAGGGGGCACTAGGTATAGGAGAGAAGTGTAGAGGGTATGGCAGTGGGCACTATGTACAGTAGAAGAGTGTGGAGGCTATGACAGTGGGCAGTATGTACAGGAGAGGAATGTGCAGGGTATAGCAGTGAGCAGTATGTGCAGGAGAAGAGTGTGGAGGGTATGACAGTGGGTAATATGTACAGGAGAGGAGTGTGGAGGGTATGACAGTGAGCAGTATGTACAGGAGAGGTGTGTGGAGGGTATGTAAAGGTTTGTGGAAGGATGTTTAGGGACTGCGGAGTGGTTAAGCGGGCCATACATGGATTGAAATTAAGCCAATTAAGCAGACATCCAGGCACAGTCAATCTATGTATGGGCTAGCTGGTTGTACACTAGTCAATCTATTAATAGATTTGAGTACAACCAACATGTCATGTTTTTCCCAAAACAATCAGTGTTGCCAGCTATAGTTAGCAACACCGATTATTATAATGTGCGGGTAGGGAAGGCTCCCCACAGGCAGAACACAATAACACTACGGGAGTGATTCCCCCATCCACACGTCAGCAGGTGAGAGGGTGTTTGGGGACAGGCTGGGGAGAGAGGTCTGTCAGCAGGGGGGTGTGAGGTGGTTATGGAGGGATATCAATCAGTGGGTGGGGGAAGTAACTGGGAGTGATTTCTTTTGGAGTAGGGTCTGTCATCTGCAGGTCGGGAAATGGTCACCTGGGATATAAGTTGAAGAGAGGTGGCTAACATGGAAAGTGACCTGGTTGGTGGTGAGTGTGAAATGGATGATGTGTTTCAAGTATCGGTCACATTTGCGGTAATGCTTACTGCCCTCTGAGAACTGATCTGTGGTGGATTGCTTTTTAATGAGTGGTATAGCAGCAGCTGACAGGCGTTCATGAAGTGCTACTGCCGCCTCCTTGTTTTTTTTTTTTACATTGCTGAATGGTAGTTTTACATTGTTGGCCTATGCTGCTACTGTGAGCGAGTTTGGCTTGCAGTTGCAGACTGGCCCCATTTAAATCAATAGGCAAGTTTGAAAGGCGGTGCTGCTGTCAAGCTCTGAAGGCTCCAAGCTGTTCATTGAGCTCAGTGCCTCTGACAAGATGTGAGAGGCACTGTAAGCTCATCCTCTTAGACTACTGCAAACAGAGTGTGTCAGCTTGTTTTTAAAAGAGAAGTTTTTTTTTTTTCTTTTTTTAGATTCATACTTACCTAGGTGGATGCAGCATCAGACCGATGTTGCATCTGTCCCCCGCCATCTCTGCATTGAGAACCGAGCCACCGAACACCGCCGATGGCTCGGTTCTCACAGATCACAGAGAGGAGAGCTACTGACTGTCAGAATTTCTCCTCTCTGCTCCTCCACACTCATTGGAGGGCTGAGATATGGAGGGGCTGGGAGCGGCCATCTTAGCGGCTCGCTAAGACTGCCATCAGTCCAGGCACCTGGTGGATCCAGACTTCAGAAGTCGGGATGACGTGCTGCCTCAACTGATAGCAGTGAGGTCAGCGTAGAGCGGACTTCAGACCTCTCTCCACTGAAAATGGGTCACAGGAGTGCAAAACTAATTGCACCTCCCTGACCCATAGGAATAGCCCAGCCAAACAAGCTCAGGCTGGACTTCCCCTTTAAACTGGCTGCTCTGTATGTAGCTTCTCTTTCAATTACTTTTAGACATGTGCAATCAGTTTCGTAACAAATCAAAATTCAGCAGATTTTGCATCTTTCGGATATTCGGATGCATCTGAAAGTCTGAATAAAAACATAATGGATTTCAACTAATACGAAAGAAATTATAGCAGATATAACGAATGAATTTGACATGATTCAGTAATTCGTTAAAGATCTAATGAAAAGTCAACTCAAAGTAAATCTTACAGTCCAGTCAGCTGATTAATTTTGTGCTGGAGGTTGGATTACTGGCAAAGTGCATTCCTGAGAACTGAGAGAGAAAGGTGTTGTATTGTATTTGATCAGAGGAGAAGAGATGTTGTCATTGTGTGTGTTAATAGATTCAATAAAACAAACGACTTTCCAAACTACGAATCATTATCACTCATCAGTATACATACATAAATATCGAATTTCAACTAATACGAAAGAAATTATAGCGGATATAACAAATTAATTCGACATTATTCAATATTCAGTGTAACGAATATCGACACTCTACAGAAATAACAAATTATCCGAAAACGAATTAACGTAACATAACAAATATAACAGAACAACATTATGTATTTTACGAATGTCAACGAAATGTAACTAAACAAAATTTTCCGTTGTGCACAAGTCTAATTATTTTTTATTAAAGAGTAGAGTTTAGCAAGTTACAGTAGGACATTTAACATTATCCAAGTACGCATAACAATAGGACAATTACCAATCATAGCTCAAAATTTCACCAGCTATATGATTGACTATGTTTACATATTGTTATTTTACTATGGATTGGAACAAGTCATATGATTTTGATCATAATGCAAAAGTAACAGTAGGGTAGGGATATATATAACTGTGAAATGTCATAGTAAGAAGAAAAATCATAAGAAGTTAAAACAATAATGCCGCGTACACAAGATCGGACATTCCAACAACAAAATCCTGGGATTTTTTTCTGACGGATGTTGGCTCAAGCTTGTCTTGCATACACACGGTTGCACAAATGTTGTTGGAAATTCCAATCGTCAAGAACGCGCTGACGTACAACACGTATGACGGCACTATAAAGAGGAAGTTTAATAGCCAATGCGCCACCCTTTGGGTTCCTTCTGCTAATCTCGTGCTTATCTTGTGTTAGTAGAAGTTTGGTGAGAGATGATTTGTGATTATCAGCCTCATGCTTTTCAGTTCGTTACTGCTCTTCAGTTTGTGCTTGTGGGTTCGTATCTGGTTTTCAGTGCGTGTAGTCAGTTTGCATCTGGTTTTCAGTGCGTATTTTTATATTACGTATTTGATTTTCAGTGCGTTCTTGTCCGCTCGTTTCTGATTTTCAGCTCGCTCTTCACAGGCCTTTCTGATTTTCAGTGCATTCTGTTAGTTAGTTCTGACCAGCCGACCGTTTTTAAGCCATGCTACGGGTACGTACTCATCGTAGAGTCCGTGCTGTGCAGGGGCTTGGTGTTGGGGTTCTTACTTTGACCCAAGTCCAGTCCATGAACAGGGCGAGTAGGAGTTAATGGATGAAGAATTGTTTGCTCCAGCATGACCAATTCTCTCATATGCTTTTGTTGCGGGAGATCCGTGAGCATAATCCTGATGATTTCAGGAATTATCTTCGGATGATGGACCCTGTTTTTCACCGTCTGTTGGCTTTGCTGTTCCCTTATATTACAAAGCAGGACACCTGCATGCGGCAAGCCATCACTCCCGAGCAGCGGCTAGTTGCCACCTTGCGGTACTTGGCGATGGGAAGAAATCTGCAGGACATCAAGTTCTCAACAGGCATCTCCCCCCAGGCTCTGGGGATCATTATTCCAGAGACCTGTTCTGCCATCATTCAGGTCCTATATTGGGGGACTATATTGGGGTAAGTTTTATCCTTTAAGATCACATTATATGTATTTAAATAAATGTATTTTTAAAATAAGTTTGTATTTAAAACTGAAAAATATTTCCTTTGATGTACTGCTTGTGTTTCTTTTAACTGTCTCCTAGGTTCTTCAATGTGTTTTTTGCCTGTTTTCTTCAAAAGTTCCAACGTAATTTCTTTGATACATGAGGTGACAATCTCTTCTTCAGCTATTATGTTGTGGGTCTGCTACACAGACACCTTCTTTTTGCTGTTAATGTATGTAATGCATTAATGATAATAATATTCATAATTTTCAGCACCCTGAATTAATTTTTTGGAGAGATGATAATGGCCTGATTGATGCAAATTATAAAGCACTGTGGGTGTTATTTACTAAAGGAAAATCCACACAACTCAGGAACTTACAAAGTTCAACTTTGATAAAGTGAAGTCCAAACTATGTTGATATTGCCTTCATCAGATAGAGTGATGTCACCCCTATGAAAGTCAAATTTTGAAGATGCACACAAATTGGGAGTCAAAATGGGGATTTCACCCCTGATCCCATGCCTAAGGTCAACATGTGCTAGCTCCCATCATGGGGATCAATGGACGTGTTTCGGGGGTACAACCCCTTCCTCTTACCTACTTGAGTTGCGAGGAAGGGGTTGCACCCACAAAACGCGTACCTTGATATCCTGTGATGGCAGATAGCACATGTTGACACACTGTGTGCATCTTCAAAATTTGTCTTTCAACATTTTTTAGAAAAGTTCTAATAAAAATAAAAAAATTCCAAAATTTTGTTGTGTTTTATATTCTGCCTAAAACATCAATGAAGTTTTTGAGTCTTTTTTCAACATCATTGATGTCTTCCTTGATCTTCTGTAAATCCCGATTGCACACCATGATTCCCCAGATGAAGACGTGTGCACTTGCACTTGTGAAATGAGATTCTTCTTCCACAACATCCACATCACCTAAAATAAAAAAACACACCATGTATTATAAATATGCAGGCATACATCTATTAGCTGAAGCTGTGGTCTCAGACACTCACCTGTTGTGGTCACTATTTTGCCCAATTCATAAACCTCTCCTTCCTCCACATCCTCAGGTTGTGGTTTTGTGATTTCCCCTTCTTTAAGAGGTTGTGGGTCCCTGGTGTCCTCTGACGTCCCGATTCTTTTCTCCCCTGTGTGAATAAAAAAAAGTTATACTTAGCACACAGATATTTGAGTCAAGAAATAGAAATATGAAACATTGCTTGAAGTGTCGTACAATTGTCTGTTTTGGCAGAGTTCCGAGCTGAAGACATGATTTTTTCCCTTTCTTCAAGCTGGAATACTTACCTTTTTGGGTAAAGTTTCACACATGGAGACACCCCTAGTATCCACTGGAGCACCTGTGAGGGACACCCTAAAAAGTTTGTTCTGGTGTCCCACACTAGTGCTCCTTCCTCCATATGCATAAACAGCTGCTGAGTGTCCTCTCCTTACACTGAATCAAGTTTGCATTTCATTCTTCAAACCCATCCAGACAACAATGTACTAAACTTCTTTTAATACAAATAGGCCTAAACAAATGTAGTTAACCTGCATCTGCCAAAAACATTGTATTAGTGGGGGAACGAACAATGTTTACTACGAACGATTACTGTGCCCACGAACCTGAAACTTGTCATTCTAAACTGTACAGCAGTAAAGAAAAGCACATGGAGCAGCACGAACGTAATAAGAAGAATAGGAACACATGACAAAATACTTACTTTTTTGCAGCACTCTTGATTCTTCTGTACTGATCCTGCTCCCTCAATTTGAGGTCTGACCATCGTTTCCTGAGTTGATCCTTGGATCACCCTACCCCAAAATTCTTCTGCAGACTTTTCACAACTTTAGTCATGATCTTGGCCTTTTTGACATTTAGGTTTGGGTATCTCTACAAAGGACATATTAGAGGCCTTAAATCTCCTCCGGGTTCATGGCTCCGGGCTTTCATTGTTGCTGCTGTCTTCATGCAGTTGTTCTTTCTCCACCATGTGCTCTCCCACTGCGCCGAAAGACAAGGGGCGGGAATATACTATAAAGAAGGTCAGGGGTGGGTGGAGTTTCACGCATGCACAGTGTAAGTAAAGCGTACGTACGTAGGGGTTAAAATAATATCATCTGCAAATAGGGATATTTTAGTTCAAGCATTTTTATTCAAAATTATCAATGATACAATACAAAAGGTGTGTAATGACTGCCATATATCAAAACATAGTCTTAAAGTGGGGTTCCCATTTAAAAAAAAAATAATTAAAAGTCAGCAGCTACAAATACTGCAGATGCTGACTTTTAATTGGACACTTACCTGTCCCAGGGTCCAGCTATGCAAGGGATCGAAGCCCCGCTCGTCCCGCCCACCGCTCAGCGGCACCGGCATTCTGACTGTGGGTGCCCGGCTGTGGCTTCACAGCCGGGCACCCACTGCTCATGCGCGAGCCGCACCGCACGCTGTCACTGGCCCGGTCACGTGTCCCAGATGATTGACAAGAGGGAGGGAAGTGACGTCAGAATCCCAGGCACTGAAGGAGGCAGACTACGAGGGACCCCCTAGCAACAGGCATTTAGAGGTGAGTAAAAAAAAAAAATTTTCTCCAAATTTTTTTTTTATTTTTTTTAAACACATTACTATTTTTTTTTTGGGGTTGGAACTCCACTTTAAATGATACTTCAAGCAGGAATGCAGATATAAACATAACCAGTATAAACAGACCGTAGATCAAATCATGTATGCTAAATGTTGAGTGAAGGGAATTATCCGTTCCTCCAGGCACTCCATCTGGGAACAAACTATGCCCTGAAGGAGGGACAGCACAATAAACCATTGACTTTTAATTTTGGTCTCTACGATTAAAATAGGCTAACATTGTGTCATCTTACTATTAGTTAGAGTATACAGAGCTCAGTGTTATAGACAGCAATTCACCAAGAGCATACTGTATAACTTTTATTGCATATAAAATCAATGGGTGGAGAAGGTAAAGCATTTGTGTCATTTATTTTAATAATATCTTATATTGTCTTGTGGGATTTATACCAATCTGATCAAGGTTACCAATTTTTGATAAACTCTACGTGTTTCCCAGATACGGAGGTCAGAATGCTCTCGTATGTGTAATGAGTAGAAAGAGTGCGTATGACAACATTTACCTCCTGTGGGTTCGGGGATCTCCATATTCTGAGTAGTACTAATTTGGCCGGCAGAAATAGATGAATGGTGTATTTTCTCAAGGGTGGTGGTATGTCTTCTATGACTATATTTAGTAGGGCTAATGATGGAGAAGGCTGTGTAGATAGGCCTGTCACTTGGTGGAAAATTGGAAATATCTTTGTCCAGAATTAAGTTAATTTACCACATGACCATAGCATGTGAAAGATAGTACACACTTGAGAAAAGTTCCTCCAGCACAGTGGAGATGCTGAGGGGCTAAACTTGGCATTTCTATACGATGTCAGATACCATCTTTGCGTAATTTTGTGTGAAAGTTCCCAAAGATTAGTACATTTTGTGGTGGAGTGTGTATATTAAAGGGCTTTGCTCCATTGTGTGTCTGAGAAGGAGGTGATAAGCACCCTCTCCCAAGCTAGCATAGGTTTAGTTTTTTCAAAATTAGATTTATCATGGAGGAAATTGTAGAATAAGGAAATGCCTCCTTTGGGACACTCGGTGGAGGTAAGATAAGTTTTAATTTGCCAGTATAGCTCATCCATCAATCGTAGTGCTAACATTTTGGCATAGATTTTCAAATCATTATACAGTAAGGAAATGGGCCTGTTGTGAGGTACATCCATTGTCTTACCTGGTTTAGGCAGTGTTACAATTAGTGCTTCCAACATTTCAGAAGGGAAAGATGGAGAGGCAGCTCAGTGTCATATACCCTATGGAGGCGTGGCCCTAATATTAGTTTCAGTGGTGGTGCATCCATAAGGGCGCACGGGTGCCGCCCCCTCTCTCCAGCCACCGCCTCTCTCACCAATAAATAGATTTATGCATTGCATGGATCTATCCCTGGCCGCCGCTGCTACCCCCTTCTCAGATGCCCGGCCCCTTTTCGGGTGTCAGGCACCTAAATTACAGCGACGGGGGTGTTTTTTAAGCACGTGATTAGAGCCATAGGCTCTAATAGGCGTCAAAAAAGGTAAACAGCGAGCGCCATGCTTGGCACTCACAGTTCATCTAGCTGTGTTAGAAAAGCGAATGAACATTCGCTTTTTTAACACTGAACCACCTCTCCGCAAATCAGGTGTTCAGGTCTGTTACCCGTCACCTGATTGAGCTGAAATGATAGGTGCTGTGATTGGATGCCTATCAGGTGTCCAATCATAGGAGAGGACAGGAGGAGAGGACGGGAGAAGAAAACATCGAGGACAGCGCTCAACACTCACCGCTGTCACCCGCTGAACCACCGAGACAGAGTAAGTGCTGGGCAGACGGCGGGTGGGGGGGCACAGTGGCAGCATTTAATGAGCATAGTGAGAGCATTTGATGGCACAGTGGGAGCATTTTATGGGCACAGTGGCAGCGTTTGATGGGCACAGTGGTGGTATTTGATGGCCACAGTGGTGGCGTTTGATGGCACAGTGGCTGCGTTTGATGGTACAGTGGCTGCATTTGATGGCACAGTGGCTGCATTTGATGGCACAGTGCGGCTGCAATCAATTTTTTGTTTTCAGAATTTTTCAGTTTGTTTGCTCCCCCAAAATTTTGAGCACCAGCCGCCACTGATTAGTTTGAAGTTTTTATAGTACTTCCCCTGTTAATCCGTCAGGAGAAGAATCAAGGAGATTTATTGTTGGGTAGCGTATCTATGACCTTTAGGATTTCTAGTAGTGTAAAGGGTGTATTTAGCTCATGAAGCTGTGTAGAGGAGAGTTGGGGTAATTTGATCTCTGCTAGAAATTTTTCTATATCATTGATGGATGGTTGAGGGGTGGAACTATCACGACGAGATTCAAATTATTTGCTGAAGGAATCAGTGATGTTTTGTGGGTCAAATTCTTTTCTATTAGCTGTGGGCTTGAACAAATGTGGGAATCTAGTTTTGAAACATTGCCCTTGTAGTTTGCATGCTAGTGCTTTTTCTGCTTTGTTACTAATGGAGTAGAAGGACAATTTCATCCTCTTCTCTTTCTGTCCATAATTTTGTAGCAAAATTAGTCTAAGTTTGTGACGCAAGTTTGATATTTTTGTGCTGAGGAGAGGGGTGGGGTTGCTTTGTTTTGGGTCTCTAGAGAGCTAATTTCTGATAGTAGGGCATTAATCTGCCGATGCCTCTGCCGCTTAAGTCTAGCACCTCATTGGATAAATATACCACGTATATATGCCTTATGGGCATTCCACAACATAAAGGGTTTACTGTGGAGGAGGAATTGATCTGAAAATATTCGGAGAGATGGTCCTCCAAAATTTCTTTGGTTATCGGGTTTTGTATAATTTGGGAGTTGATATCATAATGACAGGCTATAGTTTGGGAAATAGGAAAAAATATAAAAAATCACGCTACCCTTAAAAAATATATATGGTACTGTGAAAATATATATGTGAAAACCTGCGTGATAATAATAACATACAGGTGATAAGTTAAATTGGTGAATTAATATACGGCGTGAACCATGAAGAATGTCCAGTGATCGATAAACATAAATCGGCAAACGATTAGTAATTAATGGACAATATAGTGTAGTGAGCACCAGTGAAAATAAAAATTAAAGTCCCACAAATTAGCATAAATCGGTGAATCGGTTCCTGTTTCCCAATATTAAGTGAGATCCACCACCACAAATCAACGAGAATGCGCCCTTACCGGAATACCATGATCCCCCATCACAGAGGATCAGGGAAGACATGTATTGTCCTAAACCCCAGCTCCAGGGGACGGCAAGCAGTCTGGTGTCTTTGTGGGGGTTTCCTCACACTGGGGTATGGCAGTGGAGCAGGAAGCGGCAGGGAGGAAGCTGCTGGCGACGGTGCTGTGGGACCTGGCTGCCCCGGAGGTACACCCGAGATGAGAGAACAGGAGGCTGAGCCGTGAGGAGGCAGTGGGTGAGCTGAGCACACACACACACTGCTCCCCCTCCCTGTCACACTGCTCCCCCGACACACTGCTCCCTCCCACCTGTCACTCTGCCCCCCCACACAATGCTCCCCCTCACTGTCACATTGCTCTCCCTCCCTGTCACACTGCTCCCCCCGACACACTGCTCCCCCTTCCCTGTCACACTGCTCCCCCCACCTGTGACACTGTTCCCCCATCTGACACACTGCTCCCTCACCTGTCGCACTACTCCCACACCTGACACACTGCTCCTCCCACCTGTCACACTGCGCCCTGCTTCACACTGCTCCTCCCTATCACACTGTACCCCCACCTGACACACTGCTCCCCCCACCTTACCCACTACTCCCCCACCTGACCCACTACACCCCCTGATACACTGTGAGTGCTGCAAGTATAGGGGGAAGGATGGGAAATGCATGGAGTGTTATTAGATCATTTTCTACTGTTTTTCAAAATTTTGAAGTTTTATTATTTTTTATTTTATTTTTTTGGGGGGTGCCAGTGGCTGGTCTTACCTAGGGCGCAGAATAGTGTAGCACCGGACCTGCCAGTAGGCTGCTTGTCCTGGGGCCCTTTGCGCTGTGGCTGCAGTGGTGCCCAGGGCTAATCCTGGCTGGCTTAGGCGCAGAGTCCTTCCCTCCCTTCCTCCTTCTTCTTGAGTACCTGACTGCAATGTTCAGCAGCCGGCCACTGTAACAAAGTCCCGCCTCCTAGACCAGCTTCTGTGATAGGCGGAACACTGATTTAATTTCCCGGCATTGGATCAGTGTTCTGCCTATCACAGGAGCTGCTGGCAGGACAGAATTCCTAGGAGGCGGGACTTTGTTACAGTGGCCGGCCACCGAACATTGTAGACCCAAGCACCGTAACACACCGGGGGATGCCCGCTGTGTATAATCCAGGCACAGGTGAGCCTGCAATGATAGGCACAAGTAAGTCTGCAATGATGGGCACAGTGAGTCTGCAATAATGGGCACAGTGAGGCTGCATTGATGGGCACAGCAGGCTGCGCTGATGGGCATAGGTCAGTCTGCATTTGCTGGGCACAGTGAGGCTGCATTTGATGGGTACAGTAAGTCTGCAATGATGGGCACAGTGAGACTGCAATGATGGGCACAGTGAGGCTGCATTGATGGACACAGTAAGGCTCCAATGATGGGCACAGTGAGGCTGCAATGATGGGCACAAGTGAGTCTGCAATGATGGGCACAGTGAGGCTGCATTAATGGGCACAGTAAGGCTGCGGGGGGGTGAATCTTGGGAAATCTTTGGTGAGTTCCCACACTTTTTTTCCCAGAACTTGACCCCTAATTCTAACCGTTCCCTTCTTCATTTTAAATTTTTGCTTTGGCATCTATTAAAATTGAGGCTTAAGATCCAAAGTCAACAAAATGAGGTCTTATATTAAACTGAAAGCAATCTCTGAATTAGAAAAGTTTTTTTCATGAACCAATGGGGCAAATTAGCTTATTTCAATATCAATAATTAATGGTATAGTGACATAAGTTTAAAAATGATCGTTTTCCGTTTCAAAGATGCCATTGCCCCTATGTATGTGGTGAGAGACATGAAGCTACAGAGAAATGCACATATCATATCCCACTGAAAATCATCTCATAAGCAAGCTCATACTGTATTTGGATAGAGCATTTTAAGTATTTTTGCAAGGTCCCTTATGACTTAGAGGTATGGTTTTAAATCAAATCATATCAAATGGATAAAGTAATACATTTTTTTTGCTTGCCAGTGTTGTGACATACTCTCACTTTAGTATTTTCTAATAATTCTTGAAGTACAACTATTAAGCAAAATAATCTATAAGTTTATGTTACTTTGTGTAACTACTCAAAATCTTTAAAAATGTTCACCAAAATGAAATAAAAGAAGAAAAAGAGCAGGTCATTTTAAAAGCATTTTGATGCAAATGGAAAAAGAAAGATTTCTTACTATTATGAAATGAGAAAAAAATGAAATGGTCCAAAAAATGATTGCATGCTGGAATCCTATTCCCACCTATCCACACCTGTCATCTCATTCCTGGCTCATCACCCAGAGTCATCTGAACAGTAATTTTAACTGAAATACTTTAAAACATCATATTTTTCCTAACATTCTAGTTTAAATTTAAACAAAGTACATATGCAATGACACTGTCAAAATTCTTCAAATGTAGAAAAAAAACAAAAACTAAAAGTGCTTTAAATAAAAGTAAATATTGACTTTGCAAAGTTACAATGTTAAGTTCTGATACAGTGTTGTTTCAAAACATTCTGTATATTCCTAATTTAAGTAAAGATGTAAAGATACAGCTATAATAACAATACCACTGGAATTTTCTTCCTACTACCTGCAGAACATGTACAACATATTGACTGCTAAAATGATATTATGTAAGTGTTTAAAGGACCAATGACCTTCAATGTTGTAGATATGTTTTTTTTTTTTTTTTGTTTGTTTGTTTTTTTTTGTATCTAATGGATTTTTATTAAACATTTTTTCAAGTACAATCCATGATTGAACACAATACAGAACGATTGTCATTACAGGTATTGCATTGTAAGGCATATCTTAACTTATAACAAGGAATCATAAGCTTTCTTCCGTAAGGAATGTGTTAGGTAACCGTATAAATGTATATACATTTAACTACAATTATAGCAGTATATGTATAGACAGATAGACTGTAATCTTAAAAAATAAAAGCAACAGAATTTAAAGGCATAAGACGGGTACTCACTACCAAAACTTTTAATGAGAGTTAAAGTGCTTTTGACCAACAATGGCTTTAGGGCTGTTTTAGGGGTGTTAAAGCGCCACTGACAACCAATAAATGTAGGATTGACTTGAGGATAGTTTAAAGTTTTTTGGGCTTAACATTGACATCCAGTCAAAGTGATTTCAGTGCAATGCAATTTACATTCTAGGAATTTTTTTTCCCACTAATAATGGAAAAGTTGTAGTGTCAGTGGATGACTTTTAAAGACTAAGTGCACCTTAACCGTTTCTGTCAGGGGAGAGGAGACCGATCGTGTGTTTATACTAAGTATGAACACCGATCGGTCTCCTCCCCTAGTCAGTCCCATTCCCCCCCACAGTTAAAACACACCTAGGGACTAGGGATGAGCTTCGTGTTCGAGTCGAACCCACGTTCGACCCGAACATTGCCTGTTCGGTCATTCGCCGAATTGCGAACAATATGGGCCGTTCGCGCCAAATTCGAGTGGCGCGTCACGGCTCATAATTTACTGCGGCATCGCAGTGCATTGCTGGCTGATGATTGGACAAGCATGCATTATGACCCGCATGCTTGGACAATCACATCACCGTCTGTACAGGGAGCTGTAATTGGCCAAAGCCAGGGTGGCTTTGGCCAATTATGGCTCAGGGGGTTTAGTACACACCCCTCACTATATAAGGCCGCCTGCACATCGGCCCTGTGTAGTGTGTTCCGGCGTTTAGAGACAGAGAGACAGTGTCATTTGATTTAAGTTAGATAGATTAGGCAGAACAGTCAGTCAGTTAGCTGCACTTACAGTGTATTGTGTATATATATATGCATCCCAGGTGTTATGTGTGTGTGTATATATATATATATATATATATATATATATATATATATATATATATATATATATATACACTGTATTCAGTTTAGCGAGATCTGTTCTTGTTATTCTCTTCCTACTGACAGGCAGGCAGGTGTTGTTACAGTATTTACAGCTATCTGAAGAAAATTGCTGGTGTTCTTCTGATCCTATTAGTACCACAGTTAGGCAGCTACAGTATTTACAGTTAGTGTAGTGCGTCTTCTGCACAGTGTTCAGCTAAAGCTACCTGTAGAAGATTGGTGGTGTTTTTCTGATCCTATCACTACCGCAGGCAGCTACATTATTTACACGTTAATGTAGTGCAACCTCTGCACAGTGTTCAGCTAAAGCTACAAGTTAGTGTAGTGTGACCTCTGCACAGTGTTCAGCTAAAGCTACAAGTTAGTGTAGTGCGACCTCTGCACAATGTTCAGCTAAAGCTACCTGTAGAAGATTGGTGGTGTTTTTCTGATCCTATCACTACCGCAAGCAGCTACATTATTTACACGTTAGTGTAGTGCGACCTCTGTACAGTGTTCAGCTAAAGCTACCTGTAGAAGGTTTGTGGTGTTTTCCTGATCCTATCACTACCACAGGCAGCTACATTATTTAAACTTTAGTGTAGTGCGTCCTCTGCACAGTGTTCAGCTAAAGCTACCTGTAGAAGGTTGGTGGTGTTTTCCTGATCCTATCACTACCGCAGGCAGCTACATTATTTACACGTTAGTGTAGTCCGACCTCTGCACAGTGTTCAGCTAAAGCTACCTGTAGAAGGTTGGTGGTGTTTTCCTGATCCTATCACTACCGCAGGCAGCTACATTATTTAAACATTAGTGTAGTGCGTCCTCTGCACAGTGTTCAGCTAAAGCTACCCGTAGAAGATTGGTGGTGTTTTCCTGATCCTATCACTACCACAGGCAGCTACATTATTTAAATGTTAGTGTAGTGCGTCCTCTGCACAGTGTTCAGCTAAAGCTACCTGTAGAAGATTGGTGGTGTTCTCATACTAATAATACTACAGGCAGGCAGTTGATTTTGCTAGCTGCAGTATCAGTATATATATCTATATATATATATATCTATATATATAGATATATATGTATATATAGATATAGATATATATAGATATATATCTATATCTAGATATAGATATATATAGATATATATCTAGATATAGATATAGATAGATATATCTATATCTAGATATAGATATATATCTATATCTATTTCTAGATATAGATATATATCTATATCTATATATCTATATAGATATATATCTATATATATATCCCAGCTTAGTGCAGCTACATCTCACTGCAGGCCATTAGTATGTCTGGAAGGCCAACAAGGAGAGGCAGACAGTCACAAGCCAATAAAAGAGGGCAAGCAGGCTCTGTGTCTAGAGGCAACAGTGATGGTTGTGGACACGGTGCATCCTCATCAGCACGTGGCCGTGGGACATGCTTGGCCTTTTTTTCGGCAGCTAGCCGCGTTGAGCCGCAACATGTGGAAGACTTGGTTGAGTGGATGACCAAGCTGTCCTCATCCTCCTCATCCTCCCTCAAGGAGAGGGATCAATACTGGCTAGCAACCCTCCTTGATCTACGTTACAAGGGTAAGGTTGCGGACCTTATCTTGCCATCGCAGAGAGAGCAGAGGATGAAACATCTTCGGGAGGCCTTGCAGAAAGGTCTGTGCAACGTGTTCCCAGAGACTGGGAGGTTACAAACTCCTGTTCCTGGACAACGTTTTGCTGAGGAATCGGTCAGTCAAAGAAGGAGCGGTGGAGAAGGTGGCCGTCTGACCGATGCGTTCAGACAATTTTTTAGTCCGCAGCCCCAAGGTATGATTGGTTCCAGCAACCATTGCCAGCATCTGTTTTACATGGTGCAGGAATACCTAGGGGCAAGATCTGACTTGGACACCTTTCCCACCGAAAATCCTCTGGGTTACTGGGTCTTGAGGATAGATCACTGGCCAGAGCTTGCACAGTATGCAATTTAGCTACTGGCCTGTCCTGCATCCAGCGTTTTTTCGGAACGCACATTCAGTGGTGCTGGAGGTTTTCTAACCGATCACAGGGCCTGTCCACCGACTCAGTCGATCGACTGACCTTCATAAAAATGAATCAGTCTTGGATCACCACCAGCTACCAAGCACCCGATGCTGATGTAACCGAATAATTTTTTTTGAAATGTCAGATCCCTTCAAGAATGCCTATGCTGATGCTGAGTGACTATCCTGTTATGCTGAGTGACTATCCTCTTCCTCCTCAATGATTATGCTGATAGCTTGTAAGAATATTTTTGGTTCTGGGTGGTGCCACCAGTGCCTAAGGCCCAATTTTTCTGGCCCTGTTCAACGGGGACATGTAATTACAATTCTTGATCTAATATTTCACAGCAGAGCCAGTTTCTGCGCCCACCAAGAGTAACTGTGAGGGCTTACAGTGTTGTGACAACACCAACACCTAAGGCCCCAATTTCTGCAGAGTATATAGGGCAGGCCCCTACTTTCAAACATCCAACTTACAAATGACTCCTACTTGCAAACGGAAGGAGACAACAGGAAGTGAGATGAAATCTACCCCTAGGAATGGAAATTCTCTCCTGTAAGAGTTAATATGGGAAAAACGTGTCTCCTCTTCACTGATGCTTTATCACCAATCCTTGTTTCACTAAAAACCCGAAATTTTCAAAAAAAAATTGTCATTGGGACAGAAAGTGAGGTGAAGTCTTCTGAAGAGGTGCACAGACAACAAAACAAATGTTACAGGGATGATAACCCTTCCCCATGTTTTCCAAAAAGCTTAAAAATAGATTTTTTGGCTGGAGCTACACTTTAAAAATGTACCAGTTCAAAATTACAAACAGATTCTACTTAACAACAAACCTACAGTCCCTGTCTTGTTTGCACCGCCTGTATACTGCTGTTCAGAGTATATAGGGTCTGGGGGCCCCACACCTTTCCTTTTTTTAATTTGGGTGCAGAGTTCCCCTTAATATCCATACAAGATCCAAAGGGCCTAGTAATGGACTGGGGGGGTGGTACCCATGCCATTTGTTCACTGATTTTTATCCATATTACCGGGACCGATATTACATTAAAGCCGTAAGCAGTTTTAAATGACTTTTATTCCTTTAAAAATGTCATTTTGTGCAGGGACTGTTCTAAGAACGGGAAATACGCGCCACTTTACAGGCATACTATAGACACCCCCCAGGTATGATATTTAAAGGAATATTTCACCTTTTTTTTTCACTTTAAGCATCATTAAAATCACTGCTCCCGAAAAAACAGACGTTTTAAAAAAATTTTTTGCATTGATACATGTCCCCTGGGGCAGGACCCGGGTCCTCCAAACCCTTTTTAGGACAATACCATGCAAATAAGCCTTTAAAATTAGCACTTTATATTTCGAACGTTCGAGTCCCATAGACTTCAATGGGGTTCTAAAGTTTGCGCAAATTTTCGGTCTGTTCGCAGGTTCTGGTGCAAACCGAACCGTGGAGTGTTCGGCTCATCCCTACTAAGGACCACAGTTATTCCCTAGTGTTTACCCCTTCCCTGCCAGTGACAGTTATACAGTAATCAGTGCATTTTTATAGCACTGATCACTGTATAAATGTCACTGGTCCCAAAATTGTGTCAAAAGTGTCCGATTTGTCCGCTGCAGTATCGCAGTACCATTAAAAATCTCAGATCGCCGCCAATACTAGTAAAAAAAAATAAAACAAATAACAATAAAATGCCATAAATCTATCCCCTATTTTGTAGACGCTATAACTTTTGCGCAAACCAATCAATAAATGCTTGTGATTTTTTTTACCTAAAATATGTAGAAGGATACATATCGGCCTAAACTTGAGGTATTTATTATAGCAAAAAGTAAAAGATATTGTGTTTTTTCAAAATTGTCGCTTTTCTTTTGTTTCTAGCGCAAAAAATAAAAACCAAAGAGGTGATCAAATACCACCAAAAGAAAGCTTTATTTGTGGGAAAAAAATATTGTTTGGGTACAGCGACGCACGACTGCGCGATTGTCAGTTAAAGTGACACAGTGCTGTATCGCAAAAAATGGCCTGATCAGTAAGGAGAAATTCTTCCAGGGCTGAAGTGGTTTAGTCAATAGCGGCATGTTTCTACATTTTCAATAGGTCTTCATTCTTTTTTGTTTTTGTTCTTCATTTTGATAGTAAAGAATACATGCCCAGTGATTATTAAATACCATCAAAAGAAAGCTCAATTCCATGTGTCTAAAATATATATATATATATACATATACATACATACATATATACACATACATATATATACATATAGATATATTTTTTTTATTTATTTGGGTATAGAGTTGTGCTATGGAACAAATGTCAGTCAGACTCCCACAGGTCTGAAAGCTGAAAAAGGCATGGATGGGATAGAGAAGTAACATGCCAAACCTGAAGTGATTCCAACCAAAATCAGGCTTGTTCATGCTTAGCAAATATCAATGGATTTGCAAGTCTTTTCTGAATATGAATGAAATAATTAAACACTGAGACATGTGAACTGGAGTGTAAGAACTGGAGTCCCATATTTAACCACTTAACCACTTGCCTTCCAAACCTATTCTAATACTTTTCTCCTACATGTAAACATCATCATTATTTTAAGCAGAGTCCCTTGAGAATAAAATGGTGAATGTTGCATATTTTTATGTCACACAATATTTGCGCAGTTTAATGAATTTTTATGTGCAAAAACAAAATATAATACTAAATTGTTTGGTAAAATATAAAAGAAGATATTACGCCAAGTAAATAGATACCAAACATGCCACACTTTGAGCACTTCCCGCCCAGCCTATTGTCAAATGAGGGCCGGGCGGGACCTTTGTCATTCTGGTTGGATGTCATATGACATCCTCCAGGAACGCACATCGTATGAGCCCATGGACCCACACTGCACCGCGTTTTGTCTACTGGACACAGCGGATGGCTGATCACTGTATTGGCCTGCTGCCACTACCATGTGATTGCTGTGACCAATCACAGAAGATAACATGACATTTGTCAACAATAAATGGCTTTCATTCATGCCATTCATTGTGTACAATTGTGTTGCTAACTGTGATTGGTCACAGTGATCACATGGTACAGACAGGGCCAATCACAGATCATTTATACCATGTGATTCGCTGTGACCAATTACAGCTAATCACAACAATACACACTGAATGAATCCATTTCATTCAGTAAAATGGTTAATTATACCAATGAAATTCACTGATATAAGCTATCATAGTGTGTTTAAAAAAATCCTGATCACTTCCTCAGAGTAGTACAATTTTACTATGGTAACACTGTACTGCTCTGGTCACAGTGTGTTTAAAAAAAATAAATAAATAAATAAAAAATTATATTACTAAAAAACTAGAAAAAAAACTTGAATAAAAATCATAATTTTTTTATTTTATGATCACTGCCACACCAGTTATATGATGATGCTGTACTGCACTTCAAAAAACTTGGACTGTCTACTTTTCAAAAAGGGGTAATTTGGGGAATAGTTGAACTGTCCTGGTGTTTTCAAGGGGTTAACCACTAGGGGGCGATGAAGGGTTTAAGTGTGTCCTAGGGAGTGATTCTAACTGTGGGGGGATGGGCTTCAAGTCACAATACAGCGATCACTGCTTCCAATGACAGGGAGCAGTGATCTCTGTCATGACACAAGCCAGAACGGGGAAATGCCTTGTTTACATAGGCACTTCCCCGTTCTGAGGCTCCGTGACATGATCGCCCAGAAACCATCACGCTGCGCGTGGTGGTCATGCATGCACCTGTTATCCCAGCCTCTTAAAAGGGACGTACAGGTATGCCCACTTGCCCACCGCTGCCGACATATATGCAGAGGTCAGCAAGTGATTAGAAAAGATAATTTTTAAAGGAGCAGAAACAATAAAAATGAAAAATTCCTTTAAATATAGTGCCTGGGGGGGTTCTCTTTGTCTGCCTGTAAAGTGGTGCATCTTTATCCTGTATAGAACCTGCTGCAACAAAACTCACATGTATTAAGAAAAAAAAGGACATTTAGATTGATTTTCCCTGCAAGCTTTCTTTATTTTGTAAACAATGGCTTGGGGAGCCAGTCTGTATGATGGGGCCACAATTTAGTGCACTCGGAACAAGATTAGAGATGTTTGGGATAAATACGTGTGGTTTCTTGGCAGACTTTGGATGGAAATAACACATTTTTGCACCACAGTGAGCAAGCCTTATGTGAAGAAGCCACTCTTAGATAAAGTCCGGTGTCTTTTTTGCAGATTTTGGATAGAGGGAACAGGTGTGGAAAAATTGGGCTTTGAGTGTTGGTGGGGCCTTCACACCGTAACCCATATAGAGGTATGCTTGGAAAAAATCTGTTTACTTTTCTTAAAAAAACATATAAAAAAAGTCTAATAATAACTTCAAAAGAAAAGTTTCAAAATAAATTTACAAAACGAATTTGAAAATTGCTTTATTCTCTCATCTCTCATCTTCCTACTCCTCTTCTACTCCTTGTATATACTATACATTATTACACCTTATTAGAACTTCTCCAAGATGTCCAGACAATGCCCCATCAATATACTCTTCTGTATTGACGAGCTGAATGTTCATGTAGCCATCCACAGAGACCAGGTATCCCTTGTATTCCATACCCCACCTCAGTTTCACCATTACTGGCTTACCAGTGTTTTGCTTGAGTCTATCTAGGTTGCTTTGCGGTATAAGCAAGGAAGCAAAGACCTCTGCAGTGGGCAAATGTGCTTTTACTATACAAAAATGCTGTACATACAAAACAATTACAATATTAGGAATACAGTACAAGACTGACAAATATCTATTGCAAATTAACAGCCTAGCAAATAAGTAGAAACTATGGTCTGTAACAGTAGAAATAAACTTAAAAGTTAACTCCAGTTACTGTGTTCATGATCTTCGGTGACAACGAGGACTCAGTTGGTAGTTATTGGAGAATCAGGCGAAAGCATCTTTTCTTCAAAGGCTGGTTACACATAAGAGTCTTTTGGTGTTAATGCATTATGGAGCCTTTTGGTCTTACAGACTGTCCTTGGTGTTTAAGGCATGATGAGAGGCTCTACTATCAGTCTCTACTGCTCCTTTTATTTGGACTTTTGTTGACAATGGTTACAAACTCGTTTACCTTAACAACCAACTGCCAACTGTCAACAGTTCTCATTGTTTCAGGACAGCCTGTGTACTTGTTACCAAGGCACTCATCATCCTCAAACAAACCTGCAGTAACCTGATTGCTATTCTATGACAGTCTTATAGAAAAATTGTATTTTGTATCAAATGCAACACATTCCGCCCTTGATTGTTCTCACAGACTACACACAGAAAATCTCTTCATTATTAACAACTCATTCTACACATTAATTTTCCTCGAATGCAACCCCCCCTGTATTTTTGTCACTGAAGGTGTTTCAGTCTTTGGCTAAAAGTTCATTAGAAAGCCCATTCTAAAGTTCTTTAGAAACAAGTCCAGGCTTGTAATACATCAAAGGCCTTACTCACCACAGCTTTGTAGTCTTCCATTATTTTGTCCATCCTGAAACCAATTTTCTCTGGTCTTCCTATGGATCAAATTGGAGATGGCCTGTGGAGAGGAAAACAAAGCGGAGTATCTGTTCCTTCTAATAATACATAAACAGTAGACCCCGGCCCTTCAGCTTCAATCTCTCCTCTAACTGGCTCCTTGCCTGGATCTCTGACCAACACTTTGCCACCTGCCTGTATCCACTTATGAACCTCCCAAAGAACATCAATAGTGAGGAGAGGAAATATACTGATATTTCCCAAAAGATCACTGCTGTTTATTTTGGAAGGTTTGATGTTATACAGCCTCACTTTACACTCTTGCTGAGAAGTATACACTAACCAGAGTCCCCGCCACTATCCTGAAGCTCATATGCAAATGCAAATATAACTTCAAACCTTCCTGCCGGATTCCCTCTCATTCCTAGATAAGCTCCAGCTTCAAATACGTCACTCTTGGTTTCTATGTCATGGGAAGCAGTAACACAGTACCTGTTAAGCCCTGTTCTTTCAGGAACTTTATGTAAATACTGAACTCTGCACTCCAGCTGTGGAATCTGCACCCCAGCCCCCACCATCCTCTCATATGGTGCGCTTTTGGCTATTGGCCTAGAATTTAACAACATGACTGTCTATGTGAGGACGCGATTCCACCCCCTTAGTGTGAGCTTGCATGTCTGGTCCTTCAATAGCCCATTGTATCTTTCAATCAAACCAGCTGCCAGTGAGTGGTATGGGATGTGGCACAACCAGTACACTCCAGAATCTTTGGCCCCTGCTGTACTGTTGATTCAGTGAAGTGTGAGCCGTTATCACTTTGGAATTGTTAGGGACAACCATAAGCAACAACACGTTTCTGGAGCAATTGAAGCATTGCAGGCTTGATCTGCACATTTGCAAGGATGAACAAGCAAAAGTCCTGAATAGGTGTCCACTGCAGTACAACAATATCTCAGTCCATTCTTTCCCCGAGGCAGGGGACTGATGAAGTCAATCTGCCAGATCTTTTGCAATGGCCATTGTCACACTTCTCCACACACTGTACAGTTCCCTATTACAGTCTTTATCATGTTCATGGGTATAGGCAATCCTCTCTGCTGTGCCCATTCATATGTTCCTTTCTGCCCCAAATGTCCAGATTGCTGTATCAAGACAGGATCAATTTGCACAACTGCATTCACTTTGGCAATTTCATCTGCCCCTCTGTTATAGTTCTCGAAGTCTGGGACCAAGGGCACATGTGCGTCAACATGCCCCACTTTTATGGTGAGGGAGTGAGCTTCCTTCCAGATGCAGTCCCACACTTCCTTGCCTCCCCACACCACCTTTCCATGAATCATCACTTGTCAGTCCTTTAAAGACTGCCCAGCTGTCACTGTAGATAGTGACATGGGAAGAAGAATCCTCCTGAAGAGTCATCACTACAGCTTTCAACTCTGCATACTGACTGGACCCTCCAATTACGGTCTCCTACAGAACTGCGTCTGTACTTGGATTGTAGGATGCTACTGTCCATTTAAGCCTAGACGAGGTGACTATGGCTGAACCATGTCTCCTTTATGTCTTCTGACAGAGACTCAAAGGGTGGAGCCTCTTGAATGGTGGATGATTGCAGCACAGGAATTTCATCTTCTGGCTGGGTGTTGGTAAAAGTAACAAGCCATGCCAACTGTTTTGAAATATCTCTGACATCCCCAGCTGCAATAATCCCTCTTTCCTGAAGGTACCACTTCTATTTCATCAGTGTCTGGTTCTGGGCTACAGCTGCCCTAGTGGTCAGTTCATGATCTCTCACCCATCCTGCTATTGGCAATGCAATATGTATGGTAATTGTGTCCTTTCCTGTAATGGTCTCTACATGTTGAAGTGCTATGTAGGCCCCAAACAAATACTTCTCTAGGGGCATGCATCTCTTCTGTGCCCCTGTCAGTTTGGACCAAAATCCAATGGGTATTGCTCTCAGTCCTTTCTTTTCATTTGGCTGCTACAGACCCCAAGATATGGTACCATCCTGCTCCATTACATCCAGCTGAAATGGTACTCCTTGTCTCACGGGTCCTAATCCCTGATACTGTAAAAGGGCTTCTTTCGCAGAAAGGAATGCAGTCCACTGCTCTGAAACCCATGAGAACTCAGTCTTTCCTGGTGACATTGTATATAGGCCTCAGGATCGGTCCAAGATGTGCGATGAACAATCTCCAGAATCCAACAACTCCAATGAACTTCTGTGCCTCCGTTTTGGTAGTAGGGGGCAACAACGCCTGGATAGTTTGCACAACTGTCTCAGGAATATTCCTCTGTGGCCCAGTTCACATAATTCCCAGGAATTTCACCTCTGTGGCAGGTCCTTGGACTTTGTCTCTATTGATAGCCTGCCTCCTGTTCTCCATGTGCTGTATCAGCAGGTGCAGCGCTTTAGTTACATCTTATTTTGTCCTAGAGATCATGATGTCATCAATGTAGTGAAACACAGCAACTTTCAAATTCAAGGAACTTTACTCTCGGCAAATCTTTGGAGAATGAACATAGTCTTCAGGAAGCACGGTGAAAGTGTACTGGCGGCCATCCTGCACAAAGGCAAACTGGTTCTGACAGTCTGGGTCTATCAAAATAAAAAATAAACCATTAATGTCTATAACAGCATAATATTCTCCTGCCTTTTTATCAGTTTTCTCAATGATTGAGATCGTATCAGGTACAGCTGACTTCAATGGAGGTGCCACTTTGTTTAGACCTCTGTAATCCACAGTCATTCTATATGCATCCATAATACCCGTGGACGTGGAAAAACTGTAACATTCAAATCCACCTCACCATCAATGGAATACGAAATGAAACATTTCACCACCTGTACAACTAGATACATTGTTTACCTTATCACTTGCCCTTGTGGCAAACAATATGTGGGACGTACCACGCATACTTTTTCCACAAGGGTAGGGAACACATCACGAGTATTAAAAAGGGACGTACAAACCATAGCGTGCCTAGACACTACTTGGAGTTCCACAATCAAAACCCTGCAGGTACTAGTTTCCAAGTGATTGATAAATTTGTCCCCCATTGGAGGGGTGAATCCAATCTTAGAGGTGTTTCTAGACTCGAAACCTTCTGGATATAACAGTTAAAAAGCTATAAACCGTATGGATTAAACGTAGATTGGGATATCAACGCCTTTATTAATAAGGCCTAATTTCCCCATCAATATTCCTACATAGATGTTATATTTCGTCAGGTATACATATTTCATACATCCATTCCCTTCTGGTATGTATTCATTCCCCATATGTATATTTTTTCTCTTCTTGGTACCTATAATGTTGATCATGAACTTCATTTGTTCAGGATACTTTATTTATTTTTCTAGAGATTTTTTCTATATTGTGTATGTATAGGTTCCTTATCATATACTGATCTCTGTATAGAGGTTTTTATATTCTATATTCAACTCACACTGATACTTTCCCATGTATGGGTTCTCTTTGTTCTTTTTTAACCATTCCCCTTATCTTATTTGTATCGGGGGATTTATACTTTGGATGCACAGATTTATAATACATACATTATTGATGCTTCCACCAGTCTCCTATTTGGAGCATAAATGTGTTTTCGAAGGACTTTTATTTGTATGCCTGATTTAAGAGCCATTGTTAACGGCCCTGTGAGTTTTTTATTAACTCCATATATGAAGATTTTTTGTCGTGACACATTTTTATGCTCACTTTTATCATGATTTTGAATATTTACATTGTTTTCCTTATATGCAAGCTTGTATGGCTGTTTTTTGCCGTCATTACCTCTCCACTACATTATTGATTACCTATTTTGCAGGTTGCACTGCTGTACTAGGCTTTTATATTTATATATTAACTATTTATTTATTCTCTTGATTATTGGATTACTTTCAATATATTTAGTTTAACACTTAACCAGTCCTGGTGATGCACGTGTAAATTTATGACCTGTTTTCAATCAGCCACCGTCACATTCCCTGTGATGAGCGCCGCTCTATGTTTCTATGTTTACACTCCCTATCAGCGCTATCAGGAATTTTTTTAGCCATTGGCATATTCTCTAGGCTCTGTTGTACTGTGTAAGGTCGATGACGTGGGTCATGTGACTGGAGACATTGATGCGATTGGCCGCTCAGATGGAGGCTTAGTCATTGTTACACTAACGGCCGCACTTCCTCTCCCCATTGATTACGGAGCTTCCTGGTGACTGACGTCATGACGCTTTAGTCGTTCGAGGCTGAAGTGTCACGTTGCGCGGCGCCATGACGCCTGGAACGCAAATGAGACACCGGAAATTACAATTGTGACCGGCCACACAGGCTTGCAATTATGTCTATTCACATCCCTTTATAAGTGCAGTAGGTGGAAAGCTGGCGTACACCCCAGTTGAAGTCTTCTTAGACAAAACGTGTTGTGGAAAATTTCATATTAATGTATTGTCACAAGAGTCTCCCAGTGTTTGTCCTCTCACAGCCCGCTCTGAAGAGCTGACTGGGGCAGACTGACGCTGGTTGAGACCTGTTAGGTAGTGGAAAACTTCCTGGTGTTTTGAGAGAGGTGTTTGCGGAGAGAAGACATGTCCGCCAGCAAAGGGCCCCTGTACAATGCACAGAACGATCGTCTGGTGGGGGTGCGTTCGCTCTGCAAAGACATTATCAGTTTAGCGGTTGTTTCCTCTTGTCACCCCGGTATGCCTGATCAACATGTTTGGGGTGACATGACGTACACCTGCAGATAATCTCCCATCCACGAGGAACTTTAGTCATCATCATTTGGTTAACTGATTGTTGTATTTTTCTGTGTTGAAAGTCATATCTTTATTTGGTCATGTCCTTATATGTTCATTTCCTGTGAGGTCATAAGCTTTGTAAGAGGCATTTGGTTGCTGGAAGCCCAACCCTCGAGTTTTGGGACTTCCTGTTATGTTAATAAAGGGACTCACTCAGACAGCTGAAGGAGGCTGGCTGGCAGAGCAATATTGGAGCTAGTACCGTAAGGATGTGTTTTGTCTATTTGTGTTGATGGGGCACACACCAGAGGATGGATACGATCAAAAGGTGAGATGCATTTATATCATTAGACGAAATTGTTATTATTAGAAACAGGAGATTTGGCTGTGTGCTCTGTGTGCAGCCGAATTTCGCTGTCAGCTTGGCGAGCCAGGTAGGAGTGAACAGAACCTCCTTCAGAATCGGATCATTAAGATGTGCTGGGGATCGTCTGCTTTGCGAAAAGAACACATTTTTCGTCTTTTGAGATAATGCTGGAAGTTTGATCGTATGTCTGGTGTGTACCTGCGTGTGTGTGTGTGTGATTTGTATCTCGAATGTATGTGTAAGTAACTGTATGTTGTGTAGTTGTGTAATAAGTATATGAGAAATAGAAATGTATGATCATTCACAGCCTGCAATGTGTGTGTGTTCTGAGCAGTTTTGTAAGTAGCTGAATCTGTTTGTAAAGATGCCATGAGTTTTACCAGGGGAGGGGGGGCATAGCATTTTACAAGGGTATAAGTTGGCTACTCCCTGTTGACAATAGAAAGGTTTTGTTTTGAGATGAAAAGAACAGGGAAACATTCATTGTCTGTATTTCTCAATGTCTTGTTCCTGTGAAAGCTGATGTGAACTGAGTTTGAGAGGAGAGGGTATGTGGCAGCCGTGTGCTTGTGTTTTTTAATGTGCTCTTTTTGTCATCGGCCATCTTGCTGTGGTCCAGATTTCATCTACCATGTGTTCCTAAGTTGTGCTTTTTTGTAACTTTAACACTTTTAAATGTTTGTCTAATAGGGCGTACACACGGTCGGACTTTGTTCGGACATTCCGACAACAAAATCCTAGGATTTTTTCCGACGGATGTTGGCTCAAACTTTTTTTGTCTACACACGGTCGCACAAAGTTGTCGGAATTTCCGATCGCCAACCACACGGTCACGTACACCACGTACGACGAGACTAGAAAAGGCCGGTTCAGAACCAAGCGCGGCACCCTTTGGGCTCCTTTTGCTAATCTCGTGTTAGCAAAAGTTTGGTGAGAGACGATTCGTGCTTTTTCAGACTCGTGGCTTTCAGATCGTTTTCTGCCATTCAGTTTGTGCTTGTGGGTTTGTATCTGCTCTTCAGTGCGTGCAAGCAAGTTCCGCGTGACTTTAAGTAGTCATTGTATTCTTGTTCGTTCGTTACTGGTTTTCAGGTCGCTCTTCACAGGCCTTGCTGTTCTTCAGTGCGTTCTGTTACTTCGTTCTGAGCAGCCGACCGTTTTCTAGCCATGTTTCATATGCGTACTCCTCGTAGAGTTCGTGCTGTGTGGGGGCTTGGTGTTGGGGTCCTGACCTTGACACAAGTCCAGTCCATGAACAGGGTGGGGAGGAGTTCATGGACCAAGAATTGGTTGCTTCAGCGTGACCAGTTCTCTCATATGCCTTTGCTCCGTGAGATCCGTGAGAATAATCCTGATGATTTCAGGAACTTTCTCAGGATGACGGACCCCGTGTTTCACCGTTTGTTGGCTTCGCTGACCCCCTATATCAGCAGGCAGGATACCTGCATGAGGCAAGCCATCACTCCGGAGCAGAGGTTGGTCGCTACCCTGCGGTATTTGGCGACAGGGAGAAGCCTGCAGGACTTGAAGTTCTCGACAGGCATCTCCCCCCAGGCTCTGGGTATCATCATCCCAGAGACCTGTTCTGCCATCATACAGGTCCTGCAGAAGGAGTATATGAAGGTAAGATTTTTATCCTTTTATATCACATTTTATTGTATTGAATGTTTGCTAATATATTGTATTTCTTTCCTCATTCCCTAATTACCATGATTGTAATATGCTGTGAATGTCCCCTTTGTTCTCATGCATGCTGGATTTTTATGTAATTATTATTTTAGGTCCTTCATACATATTTGCCCTTCACTAACCTCCCCAGCATGGTGTCTCCTGGCCCTATATTCACCTCATGTAGTCACTTAACAATGTATTTTATCAGCTCCATAGTAGTGCTTTACCCCAAACACCCCCTAAAATGTTTGGAAATGTTATTTTTGATTTAAATTCAGGCAGAGTGGCAGAGGCTTTTTTTTGTGGTGTCCCCAAATAATTTTTAGTAACCCTCCCTCCCCCAACTGCTAAGTCAGATGATCCCAATTCTCTATCTATCCTCAATCATCTATATGCTGACTTTGCGAAACCCATACACACTATACCCACCTCTTTACTGGTCAGATTTATGAATGAATTCCCCAAAGCATGTAGTGCAAGGGCCTGCCTGTATACTTTCAAATGGTACTGTTTAAATTTTTTGTATCCTATTATTATCTTGACAGGTAATAGCAGAATGTCCAAATGTCCTCAAATGTGTACAGTGTGTATTTATATCTTTGTATTATGACACTTCTTACCTGTCCAGTGGGCTGCCAATAGTGTAACTAAGGAGGGGCTGTTCCAAGTAATACCCATTATTTAGGCATTCATCTCTCAATGAAGTGAAGAGGGTTACCTGTCCAAGATTTCCACACACCCCCTATAATGTTAGAAATGGCCCATGAGAGGGGGGGAGGGGGAATATGATAGGTGTACCTTATACTTTGGCCTTGTTAAATTCCCCTTACTAAATGCTATCTGGAGGTTGCCCCATAATGTTTGTGTCTAATCTGATTGCCATGTTTCTGTGAAAAAATAGTAATGTTTATTGTTTTTTCCTCAACAGTTTCCTTCCACGCCACAGGAATGGCAGACTGTGGCCTCCCACTTTGCCCAGCGGTGGGACTTTCCTAACTGCGGAGGGGCAATTGATGGGAAACACGTTCACATCGTCCCACCACCCAACTCGGGGTCCTACTATTATAATTTCAAGGGGTTCAATAGTATAGTGATGTTGGCGGTGGTGTCGGCTAATTACGACTTCTTGTATGTGGACGTGGGGAAGAATGGCCGGATGTCCAATGGTGGAGTCATCGCCCAGACGGAGTTCTACAGGCATCTCCAGAATGGCAGCTTGGACTTGCCAGCTCCAGAGGACAATGTTGAAGGACATTTGTGTTCGTTGCTGATGAAGCGCTTGCGCTAGGGGACCACCTGATGCGGCCATTCCCAATGAGGACCCTCACAGAGGGTTTTTAATTACCGGCTGGCCAGAGCCCGAAGAGTGGTGGAGAACACATTTGGAATCCTGGCCAGCCGGTTCCGCCTATTTATGACACCCATCCATATGGCGGAGTATAAACTGAACCATATTATACTTGCGTGCTGTGTTCTCCATAACTTTTTAAGGAAACATTCGGCCAACTATGCTGGCTCAGTTGGGCCTGAGGCCGGAATCATACATCAAACCACACTGACGGCGCTTGAAAGTGGCCGTCCTGGCTTGCCCTCCCTGAGTGCCCGTGATGTCCGGTTACGCTACCTGGAGTTCTTTGCGGGTAGGGGGGCTATCAATATGCCAGACAATCTGTGAAGCCTTTTTATACTAAAAAAAAAAATAAAAATTCTTTGTGGACATTTACTGCTTGTGTTTGTTTTAGCTGACCCTGACAGAAATGTTTTGAGTGCAGAAAATGGCGTGATTGTGTAACCTTATACAAAGCACTGTTGGCTGTTATTTACTAAATGCAAAAACACATTTCACTACAAGTGCACTTGCAACTGCACTGAAACTGCACTTGTAGTGCAAAGTGGATTTGCCCTTAGGAAATAACCCCCATTTTCTCATAAAACAACAATTATATCACCCCAAAAGTGTTGTAGCGTTGAGACAATAATCCACACATTCTTGATTAACAATCTTTTTAATACCTGCACAATCACATGTGCATTTACCAAAGGTTTTTCAAACAAACCAACATGTTTGTTGTATAACAATTTTTGTGGTGGCATTATCCAAAATAAAAATGCCCATTTTATAGAAAACAGGCCTGTGTAAAACCAACAAGAAAAGACACAAATCTTGAACTTACAAACGTCACATTTGGTCGAATTTGAAGGCAATATCAGACATGAGTATTTAGGAACTGTGTTTGATATTGCGTTCAGATGGGGGGAAATCACCCCTGGAAAAGTCAAATTTGGAAGATGCACACAAATTTCCCAATGTCAACATGTGCTATCTGCCATCACTGGGGATCAAGGGATGTGTTTTGGGGGAGAAACCCCTTCCTCACCGCTACTTTATTATTGAGGAAGGGGTTGCACCCCCAAAACGTGTCCATAGATCTCCCGTGATGGCAGATAGCACATGTTGACACACTGTGTGCATCCTCCAAATTTGGCTTTGGGAAAAATCACAAAAACATTTAGCACATTGTAGCACACAAAAGAAGAAAGTGATTTGGAGGGGTTTTAAACTCGCCCCAAAAAACATCAATGATGTTTTTATATTTTGGAATAACATCATTGATGTTTTGCTTGATGATTTCCAATTGTAAATTACACCCCATGATCTCCCTGATCAGGATCTGGGCACTTTCGGATGTGAAAGGATCTGGATCCACAACATTACGATCACCTAAAAAGAGAGGAACCCCAAAATAAATTTGGTTTAAAAAAAATGCCGCCATCCATCTCTTATCTGAGCCTGTGGTTGCAGACACTCACCTGTTGTGGTGACTAGTTCCACCACGTCTTCATCCTTCTGCTCAGCTTGTGTTGGGGGGATTTCCCCCTCTTCCAGAGGTGGGGGGTCTGTGGTCTCCTCGGATGAGGGGTGTCCTCTGAGTCTTTTCTCCCCATGTAAAACAAAAATGGTATACTTAGCACACAGATATTTAATGTCAGAACTATAAATAGGAAACATTGCTTGGAAGTGAGGTATAATTGTCTATTTTAGCAGAGTTCCAAGATGTAGCTTTTTTAGTGTCCTTTGTCAACCTGCAATACTTTACCTGTTTTGTACAAGCTTCACAGATGGAGACCCCCCTATAGTATACACTGGAGCACCTGTGTGGCCCCCCTAATAAAAATGGTGTTCTTCTGTCCCACACTAGTGCTCCAGTGTCCAGATGTGAAAACAGCTGCTCAGTGTCCTCTCCTTACACACAATCTAGTTTGCATTTCATTCTAGTAACAAAGCCATCTACACAACCCAATTCTTTGAAGACAAGTATAGGGCGTCAAAATGGTGGCCAAATGCATATGGGCTAAACAATGGTATTTTATAGTTGGAACGAAAAATGTTTGATCCGAACGAATAATGTGCCCATGAACATGAAAGTTGCCATTTTAAACTGTACAACAGTTCCTAAAAGCACATGGAGCAGCACGAACGTAATAAACACAAAAAGAATAGGAACACAGCACAACTACTTACTTTTTTGCAGCACTCTCCGGATCTTTCTGTACTGCTCATGTTCTCGTAATTTGAGGTCCGACCACCGGTTCCTGAGCTGATCTTTCGATCGTTGTATTCCGAAAATTCCGGTGCAGACTCCTGACCACTTTCGCCATGATCTTGGCCTTTCTGACATTGGGGTTGGGGTAAGGTCCATACTTTCCATCATAGTCGGCCTTCTTCAGGATGTCTACCATCTCCAACATCTCCCCAAAGGACATATTTGAGTCCTTAAATCTCCTTCTGGATCGGGATGTTTCAGGCTCCGGCCTTTCCTCCTCCTCCTCCTCCTCGTTGCTACAATTAGCACGCACCTGCTGTCTATCCGCCATGTGCTCTTCCCCCACTGCGCCGAACGAAAAGGGGCGGGGAATAGACTAGAAAGAACGTCAGGGGCGGGCGGAGTTATACGCATGCGCAGTGTGTATAAAGCGTAACACACGTGCGTATTACGTATGATCTGTGAGCGGAGGAAGGAGCATCGGAGACGCCGATCGTGATAACAAAGGTAAGAGCTAAACTTGCGCCTATACTGCTTCGAAATGGAAGCCTATATTGTAACAAGATTAGGGGAGTTTGGCCTGACATTAGGGTTTGTCTTGTGTTGTGTCTTGCAGAGAAAATGGATGGGTTCAACGACCACAATTTCCTGCCCCTGTTCATAGACAAGTACAGGGAGCTGCCCTGTCTGTGGCAAGTGAGACACCCCCACTATAATCACAAACAGAAGAGGCAGGCAGCGCTGGAGAAACTGCTGGAGTTGGTGAAGCCGGTGGTCCCCACAGCAACCATCCCTTATTTAAAAGCCAAAATTGGTGGCCTTATCTTAGGGAGTGCAAGAAGGTCACAGATTCCCAGAGATCCGGAGCTGCAGCAGATGACGTTTATGTCCCCAGACTGTGGTACTATGAGAGACTGCGATTTCTGTCAGACCACACTGAAGTCAGGGAATCCCTCTCCACTCTTCCTTCCACTCTTCCTTCCACCCCAGCTGAGGCTTCTGATGTCCAACCTGGGACTTCCAGCCAGGAAGAAGTGGAGGAGCCCAGCTGGAATCAGGCATAGCATTCTTCTACAGATTTCTGGTCAATAAATAAATGATGTTTACTAGATGTTATTATTGATCACTAATTGCTGATTAAAAAAAGTGTTTTACATATCAATAGACAGTAGTGGGCACCCAAAATTGGGACAAGAATGAAAAATGCTGGGCTCAGAAGGATAGTCTGTTATATTTGTTAACATTCAATTTGCAGCAGTCAGGAGGTGAAAATTGTGTGTGATTGATTGAAAAAATACAAAAACTATGTCCCTTTTTCATACACAGGAAGACCTCAGCCAGGAGGAGGTTGTGGAATGTGGCAGTCAGGAGGAGGTTGTGGAATGTGGCAGTCAGGAGGAGGCGGGGGTTAGTGGCAGCCAGGAGGAGGCGGGGCTAAGTGTCAGCCAAGAGAAGCCTGGGACCAGTCGCAGCCTGACTGAGTCTCAGGTCCCTCCCCTCCGCCTGCCATATAAACGAGCCAGGAAGGCCACTCCGAGTCCCGTGCAGGATTCAGCGTTCAGGCTGATCCAGGAGGCTTCTGCGTCCCTCAGAGCCTTACCCACACCTGAAGAGGCCTTTGCCTGCATGGCTGCCACCAAATTGCAGGGCATGCAGGAGGGTCAACGCAGGCTCTGTGAGGACCTGCTTTATAAAGTCCTACGTAAGGGGGTGAGTGGGGAACTAACACCCAAGACCGACGTGGTTGAGTTGGACCATACTCCTCCTCCTCCTCCTCCTGCTGCCACAACTCCACCAACGCAGCCACCGCGTGGAAGGAGGCGTGGAAAGAAGACCAGAGAGTGATGACCCTGGGTTCAGTCTGGTCTGACAGAAGATGCAGTCTCTTGTATGACCACAGCCTGGGGACACAGATGTCATCTGCTGCTTTCCGGATCTCTGGGACTTCTGGACCAGACTGCCCTCCCTTAGATAAGGACTCCTCAGGCCACCAATTTGGCTTTCAAATTATTGATGTCTGCCCTGGGGGTCCAAGGCTTCTCCCACTTCTGCAGTTTCTCTAGCGTTGCTTCCCTCTTTGTTTAGTTGTGACCCCTTAATAAAATCTTTTAGGTAAATTATACTCTCCTGTGTGTGTTTTCATCCAAAAAGGACAGTTTGTTGGTGAGGATTCAGGTACATTTCTAACATAAAATGTGAAATTAACAAGGGACAACAACACCAAACAATCTCCTACAGATTAAATAGAACAACATATCAATGTTGTTGTGGGAACTTGTCACAAAAAACGCACACAAACATTTTCGGGAGTACAAATCAAAATCGCAAAAAAAATAAAAATAAAATACAAACACAAAAAAAGAATCTACATTAAAGCCAAAAAATATATAAAAAATATACCAAAATATGTTGTCAGATGTGAGAAATCAAAATATATTGAGGGAATCACGATAAATAGTAACAAAATAAGTTTGTGAGAAGTGTGTGTGAATATGAGCAGCAAAACTACTTAATTCTTGTCACATTATAAAGAAGAAGAGAGTGCGCTGTATTAAACCATTTTGAACATTGCAGCGTGACGAAAGTGCTGTATCCATTGCGAACGCTAAGTTTACCAGAACGAGCTCTTCCGTCTTGGAATTTCTTCTGAGCATGCGTGGCACTTTGTGCGTCGGAACAGGCCACACACGGTCGGAATTGACGCGATCGGATTTTGTTGTCGGAAAATTTTATCTCCTGCTCTCCAACTTTATGTGTCGGAAAATCCGATGGAAAATGTCCGATGGAGCCCACACACGGTTGGAATTTCCGACAACACGCTCCGAACGGACATTTTCCATCGGAAAATCCGACCGTGTGTACGGGGCATAAGTGTTCATTTAGTATCTCAAATGTGTAATTTTGTCAGGAGAAATTTTTGGTTTTGGCAGGAAAATGGTTTTTGTCTGCTATTTCCATTTGTTCTTTTATTGTTGTCTGCCATGTGACTACGGTCGGCCATTTTCTATTCCTTTGTGTGTGAACTTTGAAATATTTATCCATCTTACATGCAAGTGTTTCATAAGCTCAAGCCCCCACCGTGTACAAGCAATTCCCTTCCAGCTGTCCCTGCCATTCTTACCTCCATCTTGGTATTGCATTTCAGTTTTGGTGGGAAAATGCGCCATTTTGTTGGGGTCTTGCTTTTGTTGTGGTCACCATGTGCATCAGCGGCCATTTTGAAGACCTGTGGGCCTTCCTACAGGGGAAGCTGCTCCATTGTGTATTCCTTTGTGTGTGCAAAGCCATGTGCTTTAAGCTACAATCTGGCTTCTAGGCACCATTTTGTGACTTCTGTTTTTGTACTGTTTACATACTTTTCAAGGAAACTATTGCGTTTTCTGTATTGAATATTGGTTTTAAGTTGAAATGCCTGTCGCATATCCAAGTGCCCATGCATTGTTGGGACATCACAATAGGAGCTGTTTACACACTGTGGGGGTTTCTAGGTAATAACATGGGGGGAGTTTCTGTTGACTTCCTAACTCTCAGAGTCAAATATTGTGTATTGTTTAAGACTTTTTATTTCATGTTTTATATTTTGTTTTGGATATATTGCATAATTGCATGGTTGGTGGGGTTGGGTGGAGACACCAGTCCATCCAGTTCAGCCTGAGTGAGTGTGGGTGTGTGTCTGCGGTTGTCCCTGTCCCTGTGCATTGTGTCTCATTCAGATGCTCATATTTGTTTAAAGGTACCCATATAGCGCCATCGGGTTGCGCAGGGCTCCACACGTGCATCGCATGCTCACGTCGGTCCCTGCCCTCATGGAGCCCACAGTCTGGGGTCCCCAGTTTGCATTCATGTACTAGGGCCAATTTTGGACGGAGGCCAATTGGCCTGCCAGCATGTCTTTGGAGTGTGGGAGGAAACCGGAGTGCCCGGAGGAGACCCACGCAGGCGCAGGGAGAATATGCAGAGACCGGGCGGGTGGTGTCATGGTTGGAATTCAAGCCAGCAGCCCTTTTTGCTGCTGGGTGGGGGTGCTAACCACTACACCACTGTGCCACCCAATATTGTTTAGTTAAATATGCCTATATTTCAGTATAGACCCTAATTGACATAGCCTAAAGTGTTTGTCTAGGGATAAGTGTTAAAATTGGTGTCTCAATTGGTGTCTCGATTGTATAGTCAGTTTTTGTAGGAAGAAATCCTGGTTTGTCTTGTCATTTTTCTGTAGTCCGGGTTTCATTCACCATTTTGCCATGGACCGATTTTCGATTGCTGCAACTGTCTTTTTGTTTCTGCTGATTTTAGTCTTGAGCGAAATATCTCTGGTTTTGTACTGAATTCCATTTCCAGTAGAATCATTTATGTTTCTAGTGAAGAAATCTCGATTTTGGCGTGATCAACAACTAAATTTCATGTGTTAATGGCGCCATTTTGTTTGTGGCTTGCAGTGGAAGGGAAAGACTTTGGTTGAACTCTTCCAGCCATCTTTTTGCAGGAGTTTCAGTGTTTGGCTTTTGTTACACTGTTGTGTGGTATTTCGGTCTCAAAACTTGTGGTTTGATTTCCCAGGGGATATGTGAGTCAAGGGGGATTCCCTCCCATTTGCAATGTGGGGGCTTATTCCACCCACTCCTGGACAAAAGATTTTATTTGTTGATGTTAGCCATAGATTTTTCTAATATCTTGATAGACAAAATATGAAGCTATTCGAGGCTTCCCCTCCCTCGTCCTACTCAGGTGTTCAACAGGAAGTTGGTGGGAGCGGCTTGAGGTCTTTTGACTTGTGTTTGGAAGGACAAAATCATTTTTATTTTTAAATTAAATTAAGGTTTATACTGTAATACAGTTTTGGGTAGAGAGCAAACAGGAGGCATCCAAGTTATTGTTGTAATATATAGGTACAGATAGAAGCCATAATATTGTTTTGAATAGTGGAGGATTTCCTGGTGCTTTGTAGTTTGTCTGACAACACATTTAGAGGGCTGCCGATAACCGGTTGTAGAGCATGTAAATGTGAGGAGTAGTACGCTAACAGCCCCACTCAGGTCGTGTATGATAATCGGAATGTGGGGGTCGATTATGGTGATAAAGGCGCAAACCATAATCGCTCTGAAAATAAAGCGCAGGGTTCTCTGGACGCAGCGTTCGCCAAAAAAGCGATTCGAATCGTCATGGGTAATGTGCCGTCCATGGGTTGGAGGAAAAAATGAGGCTCCACACCAGTCAGACACCTGCACCTCACATGAGATCTGGGTTTCGGGCTCCGGACATGAGACCCCTTAAAGATTGGCAGATATGGTCAGAGGGTACAGTAAGATGTATTCCTTTGGAAGGTACTTTTGATGTCTGGAGGTACGAGACCCCAGAAAAAAAATACCTTGGTAGTAGTTCAGCTGTGGCTTCAGAAATCTGTAAAGTTGAGTGAGTTGATGGATGCGTAGTACACGTTTGTGTGATTAAAAATACACTGTTTTTGAACTTTGTATGGCTGGTCCATGCAAAGATTTAGAAATGCTCTCGTGCTTTTCAAATTGTATTCTTTTTCTATCGCTAAAAGAGTGAAGGTAGCATTCCATCTGGTCATTTTTATTTTCTTCATTTTCATTTTTGGGAACTATGAAATATCTCCCCCACATTTGTATCTAAATGTTTGTCTTTGTTTCATTGTTTGTATGTGGTAACAAGATGTTTGAACCTACCGTGACAGCCCTCTTGCACGTCGCGGCTGTTGTATTTTAGTAAAAAAAGGTGAAAGTAAGATTTACAGAGAGTTTAGTTATTATCGGTTTTGTGGAATGTCAAGTGACAATTTAGCAATGTACACAAATGTTGTATTGTTTACCATTCTTTGAAGGCTAGAGTAATAAATTTTGTTTATAAGTATCTTTTCAGGTCCAAAGAGTTTCTGACAGTGTGTGTGTACAGGTGTATAAGAAGGTAAAAGTATCGTAGGCTATTTCACTGTTTTATTCTGCACCATTCTAAACCCTGCATGTCTTCCTCCAGCTTGTAATGAGTTGTACTTTCCTCATTAGCTGTCACCTACATTCTCAGCTGATGAGGTAGGTGCGATCACTGTAACATGAATTTCAAAAGGTCCACCACAGGGTTCACGAGTCCATCCTGGACCCTGACACAATAACCAGTTTACATTCTTTCCAACCAGGTGATTGGGTCATTGTAAAGAAGCTTGAGGGACAAGACCAGGCCAGCCACTGAAAGAAGCTGCTCAACTACACCAAAAGGATGAGGAATATCTTTGTTTATTTATATTTTTAAAGTGTATTTCCCAACTAGGTAAGAAAGAGAACAGGACACATGGTCGGGTATTTAGTGCCCCAGCGATGACGGCAGTACATGCTATATGTGACGTATATATTGGTGTGAGGTGTTTTGACAGACTAGTAAAATCCAAACAGACACCTGTCAAAGGAACTTAACAAAACATTTCTAGAGGGTAAAATTAGTTATAATTTTAACAATAGCTCTGGTTCTTGCCAGCTTTGGTATTGAGATAACTAGGTAGCCTACAAGTGTGCTTCAACTGTAGTTTGGTATTAATGCGGATCTACAGCTTATAAGGTAATTTCCCGTAAGGCAAGAGGTTCATGTGTACTGGTGAAACTCGTCCCAGCATCTTATGTTGCGGCCGATCGTGAGGATCTGATGGCGCGAGAGAAGGTAAGAATGGCAGGGACAGCTGGAAGGGAATTGCTTGTACACGGTGGGGGCTTGAGCTTATGAAACACTTGCATGTAACTGTTGAAGCTACAAGGAAGTTCCCACAGTCCAAGGGGGTTTCTGGGAATTCATAAGTAAAGATTGTTATATCTGGATCGGGGATAGTAGTGACAAAGTTCAGGTCCATATGGATAAGGTTTAGATCCCTACAAGGCAAAGCCAGAGCTATAGCTAGTGAAGGTTGGAATCCTTTTTAAGGGTTTGGGAATCGTTGGAGATTTAATTATTTTATTTTGCAGCGGATCATAGTGAAGGAAGTAGGGGTATATATACTCATGTTGTTTTTGTTTTTATTCCTTCTATATGCCATGATGAGGTGCTCCTGTTGCCTGATTGGACGCGTGACCAGAGCCTGAGCAGATGACCACATCTTCCCTGATGAGATGCCCCGAAGCTCGACCCACGTACAAGACACAGAGGATCCCAGAGCAACCGGTGACTACTACAGCTCACCACGTCATCTCCAACAGAGTCTACATGTCAAGCCGTGTTTTACTTTTTATGGACTAAGAAGAAGATCAGGATTCATCGAGGGACACATGGGATCATATGACAAGAGGAGGGACTGTTGTGGAAAATTTTATATTAATGTATTGTCATAAGAGTCTCCCAGTATCTGTCCTCTTGCAGCCTGCTCTGAAGAGCTGACTGGGGCAGACTGACACTGGTTGAGACCTGTTAGGTAGTGGAAAACTTCCTGGTGTTTGGAGAGAGGTGTTTTCGGAGAGAAGACATGTCCGCCAGCAAAGGGCCCCTGTGCAATGCACAGAACGATCGTCTGGTCATTATCGGTTTAGCGGTTGTTTCCTCTTGTCACCCCGGTGTGTCTGATCAACATGTTTGGGGTGCCATGATGTACACCTGCAGATAATCTCCCAATCCACGAGGAACTTTAGTCATCATCATTTGGTTAACTGATTGTTGTATTTTCCTGTGTTGAAAGTCATGTCTTTATTTGGTCATGTCCTTATATGTTCATCTTCTGTGAGGTCACAAGCTTTGTAAGAGGTGTTTGGCTGTTGGAAGCCCAACCCTCGAGTTTTGGGACTTCCTGTTATGTTAATAAAGGGACTCACTCAGACAGCTGAAGGAGGCTGGCTGGCAGAGCAATGTTGGAGCTAGTACCGTAAGGATGTGTTTTGTCTATTTGTGTGGATGGGGCACACACCAGAGGATGGATACGATCAAAAGGTGAGATGCATTTATATCATTAGACGAAATTGTTATTATTAGAAACAGGAGATTTGGCTGTGTGCTCTGTGTGCAGCCAAATTTCGCTGTCAAATGCGTAGGGTTAAATACGCTGGCTGTGGCCACCATTCACTACACTTCTTTGTGTCATCTATTGTTTTTATATATTTTTTTGGATATCCGTTTTATTTTGTGCCAATAAATCCTACCATACGGATTTACACCATGGGGACACTCTTTCTTTCTTCTCCATGTTTTTAATACCCCATATCTGAGTTGGAGGAGAGGCTTCCGCTGGGTCGATGCGGGATTGGCGTTGCAGACTTCCACTCATTTCCGGGATTGGCGCCTTTGATGCTCACCTACCTATCGAAGAGGTCATCTTGAACCCCACCTCCGAAGTTTGGATCCAGGCTTCCATCCCTATGCCTTACTGACCCACAACTGTATGGTGAGTTGGGTCCAACGCTCCTGGTAAGGGTACCTCTTCCTCTTTTATATCTCCCTTCCGTGGGTGAATGCACTTTTGGGTGTTCATCAACCATCGGAAACTTTCACCTTAGAGACTGTTTTAAATCCTTGTTGGAGATACCTTCTTCAATACACCCCTCCTATCAACATGATTTGAGGAATTTCTTTATTGTTTGACTTTTCAGTCATTATCATATTGATATTCACATAAGATTGATATCTCTATGTCTAAATTACTAGTCACTGTATTTTGTTTGCTTTGCAGCTTCTGCACTCATATTGTTATACACTTTGGCTTGTAATACACTATTAATATGTGGGACCCCCCCTTTTTTGTTGGATGCGACTCTTAGTTGCATGACACAATCAATTACATCTTTACAAAACACATTACTCCTTCTAGCTCCTAACTAGAGAGCTACCAGTCCAGTTCACTTCACTTACCCATTTTCTTTCACACTTATTTTTTTCATTTAGCACCACACTGTATATCTCCATTCTATATGTCCCATCAGGTTTCTGTACTGGGAACACCAGAGACAAAAAAGGACTTACAGCAGGTCTAAGGATCCCTAATCTAAACAGTTCTTGAATAGTCTCCCCAATTTCTTTGTGGCCTCCAGGAAGTCTGTACTGCTTGAGACAGACTGGCTACTCTGGTGGAGGAATGTAGACAGGGGTCCATTTAGCATGACCTCTGACCACAGCCTTCACCGCCCTAACCAGATATGCTTTATCAGGATACCCAAATGGGAATGTACCCCATTCAGTCTGAATTGACTGACCTTGAAATACATCCATCCCAACAATATTTTCGAGTAACTCTGATACCAAAACATTTGTCATAAATTCTGATCCCTTGCCAATTTCACCCGTGTCCTAACTGTTGGTGTGATTTGCCCTCCCAAACCTTCTATATAAATCAATACTCCTTTGTGATATGAAGGATTTCCTTGCAAAAGTGTAACTTCAGCTCCAAATATCAACTAAAGCCATTACATGTGTAGGAGAAGATGATTTCCCCACCATACAGTGACAGGTGCATATTGGCTTCGGTTTCCTGTTGTCACTCCTCACTGCTATTACAGGAGACCCACCTTCCCTTCATAAAGGATAAGGAACCAATCCTCTTTTCTGAGTCTCTCTAACTCCTCCCCAGGATAAAGGGATTTGGGTTTGGGTTTATGTGCAGTTTTGGGAATTGGTTTGGGGTTAACTGGAGGGGTCTGTTCTGTTTTCTCCAAATCTAGGCTGCTATTATCCTCACTAGGAGTAGTGTTTCTAACCCTGACAGTTTTCCCTACTAAATGTTTCCACCTCTTCAGTAATTCTGCAGTAGAAATCCCATATATCTCATCTTTAGGTACTCCTGCCTTTAATAGGCCCACCCACATTTCTTTCCTTGAAATAACTAGCCTGTTTTTTCTCTTCACCTCCTGTCTTCTCTACCCCATTCCCTTTCTTATCTGGTATTTTCTGCTTGTATTTTTCCTGTCTGGCCTTGACCTTATCAACTGCCCTGACAGGTTTTGTTTTAGTCTCCTCTAGCTCCCCCAACTGGCTTAATATGGTAGTGGCTTCATGAATCTTGCTGTTTAATCCCAGGCCTCCCATCAAGGACAATAAAGGAGCCCTGAGATTAAATGGATGTTAGGGCTTGGCTCAGCCCTTCCTTCTCTGAGCTGGCCGCTCAGCTGTCGGCTAATTGCCAGCTCCTTTCTCCACAGTGAATCAGCTGTTGATGATCTGCTCGTCAGTCCTCGCTACTTAAAGGTGTCCAGCTCACTTCATCTCTGCCTTCGCCTTTGGTCACATCTCAGAGACTTTCTCCTGCGTTCCTGTTGAAGATTTGCTCGGCAGATGTCCCTTCTGGCTCCTGATCCTGCTTGCTGTACTACTATGTTGATCTCTGGCTCTCTGACATTGGCATTGGCTGACTACCCGATCTGGTTACTGAACTCTGGCTATGTATTGACTATGTTTACTCTGTTTACATTTTTATTATTATTAAACAAGCGTGATTAACTGTACTTCTGTCTCTGTCTGACTCATGGTTTCTGACAGTAGGTGAAGGCCATGAATTCAGAAGATGCAGTCAGTCCACTTGTTGGTAATATTTTTTCCAGATTGGATGACCAGGATCACCGCATGGATCAGTTTGCCTTGGCGTTACAAAAACTCCTGAGTCACATGGCTCACCTTGAATCTTCCACTATGGCTGCTCCGGTACAACCTGTGTTGCAGGCCATCCCTGCTGCTGCTCCAGTCTCTGTGCAGGCACCCGCCTCGAGTATTACCTCTATAAGAGGCATGTCTGGTTCTGCTCCACTTCCCCAGCAATTTGGGGGCAATCCAGTTTAATGCAGAGGGTTTCTCAACCAGGTTGAGATATACTTTGAGATGCTGCCCCAGGTGTTTCCCACGGCCAAAAGCAAAGTAGGTTTCGTGATATCTTGGTCTGGGTAAACCCTCTATGGGAGATGCAAAAACCCGTGGTTCTGAGTTACCCAGAATTTGTGGCTTCCTTCAAAAGGGTATTTGACGTTCCTGCGCACTCCGCTTCTGCTGCCAAGAGCCTCATGTCCATCAAACAGTGTACGAGAACTGTTGCCGATTACGCCATTGAATTCCGTACTCTGGTAGCAAAGGTTGCTTGGAACAATGAGGCCCTCGTGGCTGCCTGCTCTCATGGTCTCTCGAATAACATCAAGGATGAGATAACAGCCTGAGATATACCCACTGAGCTGGAGAGGTTGATCACATTTGCCATCCTCATTGACTCCAGACTCAGATAAAGATTCTCTTTCAAGGAGTGCTGACGGAAGCCTCCTGTACGTTTGCCTCCGAGCTTTGCAGTCCCACCCTTGCCTCCCTCACCTCCCATGCCTCCTGGTACTGAGTCGGTCTGCGAAGATGAACCCATGCACTTGGGCTTCATGCGTCTCTCTGCGGATGAGAGAGCCCTTAGAAGGAGGGAGAGATTGTGCCTTTATTGTGGCCAGGCTGGTCATTTTTTAAAATCTTGTCCTACCCGTCACGGACAGACCTTAGGTGGTGTTGTTTCGTCTCCAGTTTCCCAGAAAGATAAGCCCCTGGTTTCGGTTACCCTGCCTTGGGCTGAGTCATCCGTCAAGATACAGGCTCTAATCGACTCTGGGGCTGCAGACCTGTTCATTGATGCTGCCTTTGTATCGAAGCACTCGATTCCGCTGCAGCTGCGTGACACTCCACTTGCAATTAAGGCTCTTGATGGGAGACCTCTACAGCCTGCCCATGTGACTCATGAGACTGTTCCATTGTCCATGGCCGTAGGGGACCCTCACCATGAGATAATCCAATTCCAAGTTATTTTCTCACCTACGTTTCCACTGGTTATTAGTTATCCTTGGTTACAGAGGCACAACCCTTCTTTTGATTGGCTCCGTGCTGAGGTTCTGTCCTGGTCACCACAGTGCAGTGAGAGATGCTTCCAGAAGGTAGCTAAGGTCCTGTGCACCATTTCACTTTCCTCCCTGCCGGAGGAGTACCGTGATTTTAGCGATGTCTTTGACAAAGGTCAAGCCAGTACTTTGCCTCCACACCAGTCGTATGATTGCGCAATTGACCTTCAACCTTGGTGCCATACCCCCTCGTGGCCAATTTTACCCTTTGTTGGTCTTGGAGGACAAGGCCATTGAGGAGTATGTTGCAGATAAACTTTCTCGAGGTTTCATCCGCAAATCCTCATCTCCTGCTGGTGCTGGTTTCTTTTTTGTGAAGAAGAAGAGTGGTGAGCTGATACCTTGTATCGATTATAGGGGTCTCAGTCATTTCACGATTAAGAATGCCTATCCTATTCCATTGATTACAGAGTTATTTGACCGCCTCAAGGGAGCAACGGTTTTCACAAAGCTTGATTTGAGAGGGGCACACAATCTCATCAGGATTAAGGAAGTCGACGAGTAGAAAACTGCGTTTAATACCAGATCAGGTCATCATGAGTATCTCGTAATGCCTTTTGGCCTTTGTAACGCTCCGGCAGTTTTCTAGTTCATTAACAATGTCGTCCGAGATTTGTTGCAGTTATGTGTGGTGGTTTATCTCGAAGATATCCTCAAATTTTCCAAGTCCCTGGAGAGCCACCACACAGATGTCTGTCATGTGCTTCAGAGACTAAGAGAGAACAATATCTATTGTAAATTGGAAAAGTGCGAATTCCGTTGTGAACAGGTTAAATTCCTGGGCTATGTCATTTCACCGGTGGTTTTTCGCTGGACCCAGAGAAACTTTCAGTGGTCCTACAGTGGCCTCGACCCATGGGTTTACGTCCTTTGCAACATTTTCTTGGCTTTGCCAACTATTATCGGAAGTTTATTCGTAACTTCTCATCCCTGGTCAAGCCCCTGACTGACATGACCAGGAAAGACGGCAACCCACAGAGTTGGTCTCCAGAGTCAATTAAGGCCTTTGAGAGTGAGGCTGCCTTTGTTTCTGCTCCTGTGTTGGCACACCCTGATCCTACGTTGCCTTTTATTCTAGAAGTTGATGCTTCTGAGACTGGAGTTGGTGCCCTTCTGTCTCAACGTCCTAACTCTGAGTGCGCTATGCATCCGTGTGACTACTTTTCCAAGAAATTGTCACTGGCAGAGTGCAATTACGAGATTGGTGACAGAGAGCTGTTGGCGATCATTTTAGCCCTGAGAAAATTGAGACATCTCCTTGAAGGTATCACTGTGCTGGTTCTCATTCTTACTGACCATAAGAATCTCACATTCTTGTCTGAGGCTAAGTGCCTCTCTCCCAGAAGGGCGCAATGGGCTCTTTTCTTGTTGAGTTTTAATTACATTGTCTCATTCTTACCCGGTACTAAGAATGTAAGGGCTGACACCTTGTCACAACAATTTTCCTCCACTTCCAAGATGGAGTCGGTTCCGGTTCCTGTGATTCCTCCTGATCGTATTCTGGCTACGGTTCGCACCAGTCTTACTTCTCTTTTGACTGACAAAATTCTTGCTGCTCAGGTCGATGCTCCTCCTGAGAAAATTTGTGAGTGCTGCTTTGTTCCTGAGAGTCTCCGTAGTGCTGTGCTCCAGACTTACCATTCTCCCAAGGCTGCTGTCCACCCTGGGAAGAACTCTTTTGGGCCATTTCCCAACAATTCTGGCCTAGTCTACATGCTGATGTAGCCGCCTTCGTAGCTGCCTGTTCCGTGTGTGCTCAGAGTAAGACTCCACGACACCTTCCAGTGGGCCTCCTACAACCCATACCCAATGGAGAGAGTCCCTGGACCCACCTGTCTATGGATTTCATTGTGGAGTTACCCAACTCCCAGGGCAACACAGTGATCCTTATGGTAGTTGACCTGTTCTCAAAAATGTTGCATTGTATTCCACTTAAGAAGTTGCCTACTTCTAAGGAACTGGCTTCTATTTTTGCTCGGGAGATCTTCCGCTTACATGGGCTACCCAAGGTGATTGTCTCAGACAGGGGTAGTCAGTTTGTGTCCCGGTTTTGGTGAGCCTTTTGTGCACAGTTGGGTATTCAGCTTGCTTTCTCCTCTGCGTATCACCCGCAGTCTAATGGGGCCGCAGAACGAGCCAATCAGTCCTTGGAGCAATTCCTATGTTGCTATATATTTTTATTATTATTATACAAGTGTGATTAACTGTACTTCTGTCTCGGTCTGATTCATGGTTTATGACAATGGCGCAGACTTCATCAGCTTAGAGTGCAAAGAAGATGTAAAAGGTTCCACATCTGGACCCATCCATTCTGGAAATTTATTTAATCCGGTTATACAACCCATCTCACATAACCTGGAAATACCCTCTCCTATTGTTCTCCAGGAGTAAGTAATTTCCAGGTCACTAGGACGAGCGTATACTCGGACTATTCCATCTATCACGAGGTCTAACAGTGAAAAATTCACACTAAACTCTCGGACTTTTCACATGGCCTGATGCAATTGTGGATCATGGGTTAACACTCTTATAGCCACTGCTTTCTTACCCACAAGTGTAGGAGCCAACTCAATAGGGGCTCTACAGGCCTTTGTTTGCATTGTTTTGCCAGCTTGTGGAGTTCAGTTTGTGTAAACTCCCATATGTCTTCAAATTCCACATCTCTGGGGTTGCAATAATGCACCTCCCCATCTGCCATATCCTCTCTATCATTTTGCCTTTTCCTATGCTTAGTGATGAGAGGTCTGCACACCTTTTCTTTCCCACTAGCAGATCATTTTCTGCAATTTCAAACTCTCCTCATTGTCACTATCATTTGAGGAGAGCACATCCTCACAATCCCAGTTTTGAGATGTGACAATGGCACATACCCTGGCTTTACTAATAGGTTTACGGCCCTTCCTTTTCCTTAAGGCATGAATTGATTTGGTCATGAGGGCTGCACACCACTCTTGCAAATCAGCCCGACTAGCAGTTGAACAAACACACTCTGAAGAAACTGCTAGCTGGTCTTTTAATACCTTAACTTCTGCCTCTGCCTTCTCCCTCCTTTGTGATTCAGTAAAGAGAGTATGAAGGAAGTACCAATCCACTGTGGACACTGTCCTCTTCTTTTTTTTACTTAAATCCAACGCCTTAAGGCTTAAATCTACAAAATGATCTGACATTTTATCACTCCAATTCATATTCAAGGGAGAAGCATACTTTACAAACTCTTTAGCAAGAGGCTCCCGCTCACTGTCTTTGGCCCAGATAGGTAAGTTGCACAATTCCTTCTGACCACCAGAACCCTCTGCAGCCTTGCTTTTCCTAAACAGCTTATGCAGCATTTTTACCTAGCACAAGCTACACAGCACACCACAGAAAAAAAACAGGTCTGCTTCAGTTGAATTATAGCGCAAATCATGGCATGAGCCCCCAATTTTTTTGCTTGAGTCTATCTAGCAATGTTGCTTTGTGGTATAAGCAAGGAAGCTGAGACCTCTGCAGTGTGTAAATGTGCTGTTACTATACAAAAATGCTCATCCCCACAACCCTGGCCCGGTGGTTGTGGGGGTCTGCCCCCAGATCCCCCCCCCCTTTACCAAAAAAAGTGTCAAAAAGTAAAAGCCACAATACACAGTTTTTCACATATCCTTTATTAAAAAAAAAAATTAAAAAGTGTCTCGCAATGTCCATCTATCTTCATTCACACCACCCGATGGACCCGAAAAATAGAAAAAAATAAAAGCTCCGCCTCAATGGGGCCATCAGAGGGTGAGGCCATCCAGTCACGTCACCGGGTGGCCCCACCCTTGTCTATATAACAGCATAGGGGGGCCGGGATCTGGGGGCCCCCTTGTTAAAGGAGGCTTCCCTATTCTTTTTTTTTTTTCAATATTGTTTATCGGTTATTTTCATAGTTAAACAAAATACAAAAGATACATTAGTATACGCATCATCTAATATACATCCTTATATTATCAATTTATCAAAGTCATTTGGGCCAAATAGACCAACAGTTGTCAAACATTTTAGAGTTCATAGAATTAACAGCTATGAGACTTTCAAAGGTGTAGTTTCTATGTACTGCTGTAACTATGTCAGATATGTTGTGTTCCCTCATATAGGTCAGATATAAGTGTAATGCCCTGGTCAGTCAAGTCTTTGACTTTTATCATTGGTATTTTGGTTTCCAACAAGGTGAGGGGTAGTTTATAATTTGTGGTTTGGGTATCCTGATGGTTTTGTTCTAAGATAAATCTCCATGCCTTCAGTGAGGTCTGCATTGGAGGTGATAGTATATTTGTGTCCCATGGTGCCCATCTGTCGCCCATAAGCAGTAGTGTTAGGTCTTTCGTAGGTGATATAGCTTTATCAATGTCTACCCACAATTGCGTGTTTGTCTCTTGAAACCAATAGTCGATCTCGTCTAGGTGTACCGCCCAGAGGTAGTCATAAATATCCACCAGTCCCGCCCCTCCTGCTTTTCTATGGGAAGTTAGATTGTTTCGTGAACATCTGGCTTTTTTCCCCTCCCAAATGTACCTTCAACTGAGATTTGTTATGCTCTTGATGTAATGACGTGAGATAATGTACCTCCAACTGAGATTTGTTATGCTCTTGATGTAATGACGTGGGATGAGGATCGACAGGGTGCGGAACATGTACAATATTTGTGGTAATATCAACATTTTGTAAGCGGTTATCCTGCCTAGCCATGATGTTTCTTTTTTTGATATATCCTTGAACTGAGCCTCCACTCTGGCTATCAGCGGGGACATGTTAGCTTTAGCATGTGCAGACGTTTTGTTAGTAATTGTAATTCCTAGGTAAGTGATGCCTCCTGTGCTCCATGTATAAGGTAGTTGTGCTTGAAGGGTGGCTCGGGTGTGGGGAGGCACTCCCAGGTCCAATATTAAGGATTTCGTGAAATTGGCCTTGTAATAGAAGATATCCCCAAAATTAGTGAGGATTGTGTGTGCCTCATTTAGGGATGTGTGTGAATTGGTCAGGAGGAGGATTACATCATCTGCAAAAAGGTTGATGGTGTGCTTGCTAGAGCCAAACTGGAAGCCCGTGATCAAAGGATGAGTTCTAATAGCATCTGCCAGAGGTTCTATCATTAGATTAAAAATGGTTGGAGACAGAGGACAGCCTTGTCTAGTCCCATTAGATATTTTGAAGGGTGTGGATAGAAAACCTGCGGAGTATACCTGTGCAGATGGGCAAGAGTAGAGGGCCATAATCGCTTTCAATATGGAGCCTTTAAAATCATACTTGTCTAAAACCATTTCCATATAGGTCCAATGAACTCTGTTGAATGCCTTCTCTGCATCCTTTCAAAGCAACAGAGAAGGCTTCGAGTTCGCTCAGCATGATGTAGCACATTAATGATTCTCCTAGTTGCATCAGAGGTCTGTCTCCCCTTCACAAAGCCCATCTGGTCGTGCTTGATTATTGTGGGTATGATATTTGTTAGTCTTTTGGCTAGTAACTTTGCATAAACCTTGCTATCCGAGTTGAGTAGAGATATGGGCCTAAAGTTGGCTGGTGTATTCGGGTCTTTACCTGGTTTCGGTAGCATCACTATATGTGCTCTCAGTATCTCTTGGTGTAGGGTTTCGGAAATTGTGGCTTTATGAAAGACTTTAGACCTGTGAGGTGCAAGTATGTTTTTGAACGTTTTAAAGTATTCATTGGAGAAACCATTGGGTCCAGGTGATTTCCCATTGGGTAAAGATTGTATAGTTTTTTCTATCTCTTGGGCTGTGACTGGTGCCTTTAATATATCTAGTTGAAGTTCTGAGAGAGATGGGAGATTTATCTTCTTCAGGAACACTTGTATTTTATCTGCTGTTGGTTGAGGCGTGTTAGCGTCAGTTTGTAGGTTGTACAGTGAGCTGTAATATGCGGCAAATTGGTTTGCTATGTCTTGGGGGTTGACAACTTTGTGTGTGGAGGTAAGGTGTTTTAAGTATGCAATTCTAGTTTTGGTGCGAGCCGCTTTAAGTCTATTTGCTAGGTATTTACCTGCTCTATTGGCATTGGTGTAGTAGTTTAGATTTAAGCGCCTAAGATGTTTATCATATTGTTGCGTTAGTAGTTCTCTAAGTTTTTCCTTGAGGGCGGTCAGTTGGTTAGTTAACCACTTGCCGACCGCCTCACGCCTATATACGTGAGCAGAATGTCACGGGCAGGCAGAATCACGTACCCATACGTGATTGCCTTCCCGCGGGCGGGGGGTCCGATCGGACCCCCCACCGGTGCTAGCGGTGGTCGGCATTTGTCTGGGAGCGTTGAGAGGCGAGGGGGAGGCCTTCCGATCGTGGCCCCCCCTCGCGATCGCTCCCAGCCAATGAGAAACATCCCCTGCCTGTGTATAGTACACACAGGCAGAGGATGTGATGTCATCTCTCCTCGGGTCGGCAGTTTCCGTTCCGGTGCCGAGGAGAGAAGACTTCACAGTGAGTGAACACACACACACAGTAGAACATGCCAGGCACACATAACACCCCAAGATCCCCCCCGATCGCCCCCCGATCACCCCCCAATCACCCCTCCTCCCCTATGTCACACTGACACCAAGCTGTATTTTTTTTTTTCTGATTACTGCATGGTGTCAGTTTGTGACAGTTAGAAGTGGTAGGGCAGTTAGTATTAGCCCCCTGTAGGTCTAGGATACCCCCCTAACCCCCCCTAATAAAGTTTTAACCCCTTGATCACCCCCCGTCACCATTGTCGCTAAGCGATCATTTTTCTGATCGCTGTATTAGTGTCGCTGGTGACGCTAGTTAGGGACGTAAATATTTAGGTTCGCCGCCAGCGTTTTATAGCGACAGGGACCCCCATATACTACCTAATAAATGTTTTAACCCCTTGATTGCCCCCTAGTTAACCCTTTCACCGCTGATCACCGTATAACCGTTACGGGTGACGCTGGTTAGTTTGTTTATTTTTTATAGTGTCAGGGTACCCGCCCTTTATTACCTAATAAAGGTTTAGCCCCCTGATCACCCGGCGGTGATATGCGTCACCCCAGGCAGCGTCAGATTAGCGCCAGTACCGCTAAAACCCACGCACGCAGCATATGCCTCCCTTAGTGGTATAGTATCTGAACGGATCAATATCTGATCAGATCTATACTAGCGTCTCCAGCAGTTTAGGGTTCCCAAAAACGCAGTGTTAGCGGGATCAGCCCAGATACCTGCTAGCACCTACGTTTTGCCCCTCCGCCCGGCCCGGCCCAGCCCAGCCCAGCCCACCCAAGTGCAGTATCGATCGATCACTGTCACTTACAAAACACTAAACACATAACTGCAGCGTTCACAGAGTCAGGCCTGATCCCTGCGATCGCTAACAGTTTTCTTGGTAGCGTTTTGGTGAACTGGCAAGCACCTGCCCCAGGCAGCGTCAGGTTAGTGCCAGTACCGCTAACACCCACGCACGCAGCATACACCTCCCTTAGTGGTATAGTATCTGAACAGATCAATATCTGATCCGATCAGATCTATACTAGCGCCCCAGCAGTTTAGGGTTCCCAAAAACGCAGTGTTAGCGGGATCAGCCCAGGTAGCGTTTTGGTGAACTGGCAAGCACCAGCGGCCTAGTACACCCCGGTCGTAGTCAAACCAGCACTGCAGTAATACTTGGTGACGTGGCGAGTCCCATAAGTGCAGTTCAAGCTGGTGAGGTGGCAAGCACAAGTAGTGTCCCCCTGCCACCAAGAAGAAGACAAACACAGGCCCGTCGTGCCCATAATGCCCTTCCTGCTGCATTCGCCAATCCTAATTGGGAACCCACCACTTCTGCAGCACCCGTACTTCCCCCATTCACATCCCCAACCAAATGCAGTCAGCTGCATGAGAGTCATTTTCTTTATGTCCTCCCGAGTACCCCTACCCAACAAACCCCCTCAAAAAAGATGTTGTGTCTGCAGCAAGCGCGGATATAGGCGTGACACCCACTATTATTGTCCCTCCTGTCCTGACAATCCTGGTCTTTGCATTGGTGAATGTTTTGAACGCTACCATTCACTAGTTGAGTATTAGCGTAGGGTACAGCATTCCACAGACTAGGCACACTTTCACAGGGTCTCCCAAGATGCCATCGCATTTTGAGAGACCCGAACCTGGAACTGGTTACAGTTATAAAAGTTACAGTTACAAAAAAAAGTGTAAAAAAAAAAAAAAAAAAACAACACAAGCAAAAATATAAAATAAAAAAAATAGTTGTCGTTTTATTGTTCTCTCTCTCTATTCTCTCTATTGTTCTGCTCTTTTTTACTGTATTCTATTCTGCAATGTTTTATTGTTATTATGTTTGATCATGTTTGCTTTTCAGGTATGCAATTTTTTATACTTTACCGTTTTTACTGTGCTTTATTGTTAACCATTTTTTTGTCTTCAGGTACGCCATTCACGACTTTGAGTGGTTATACCAGAATGATGCCTGCAGGTTTAGGTATCATCTTGGTATCATTCTTTTCAGCCAGCAGTCGGCTTTCATGTAAAAGCAATCCTAGCGACTAATTAGCCTCTAGACTGCTTTTACAAGCAGTGGGAGGGAATGCCCCCCCACCGTCTTCCGTGTTTTTCTCTGGCTCTCCTGTCTCAACAGGGAACCTGAGAATGCAGCCGGTGATTCAGCCAGCTGACCACAGAGCTGGTCAGAGACCAGAGTGGCTCCAAACATCTCTATGGCCTAAGAAACCGGAAGCTACGAGCATTTTATGACTTGGATTTCGCCGGGATGTAAACAGCGGCATTGGGAAATTGGGAAAGCATTTTATCACACCGATCTTGGTGTGGTCAGATGCTTTGAGGGCAGAGGAGAAATCTAGGGTCTAATAGACCCCAATTTTTTCAAAAAAGAGTACCTGTCACTACCTATTGCTATCATAGGGGATATTTACATTCCTTGAGATAACAATAAAAATGATTTAAAAAAAAAAATGAAAGGAACAGTTTAAAAATGAGATAAAAGCAAAAAAATAATAAAGAGAAAAAAAAAAAAAAAAAGCACCCCTGTCCCCCCTACTCTCGCGCTAAGGCGAACGCAAGCGTCGGTCTGGCGTCAAATGTAAACAGCAATTGCACCATGCATGTGAGGTATCACCGCGAAGGTCAGATCGAGGGCAGTAATTTTAGCAGTAGACCTTCTCTGTAAATCTAAAGTGGTAACCTGTAAAGGCTCTTAAAGGCTTTTAAAAATGTATTTAGTTTGTCGCCACTGCACGTTTGTGCGCAATTTTAAAGCATGTCATGTTTGGTATCCATGTACTCGGCCTAAGATCATCTTTTTTATTTCATCAAACATTTGGGCAATATAGTGTGTTTTAGTGCATTAAAATTTAAAAAAGTGTGTTTTTTCCCCAAAAAATGCGTTTGAAAAATCGCTGCGAAAATACTGTGTAAAAAAAAAAAAATGAAACACCCATCATTTTAATCTGTAGGGCATTTGCTTTAAAAAAATATATAATGTTTGGGGGTTCAAAGTAATTTTCTTGCAAAAAAAATAATTTTTTCATGTAATCAAAAAGTGTCAGAAAGGGCTTTGCCTTCAAGTGGTTAGAAGAGTGGGTGATGTGTGACATAAGCTTCTAAATGTTGTGCATAAAATGCCAGGACAGTTCAAAACCCCCCCCAAATGACCCCATTTTGGAAAGTAGACACCCCAAGCTATTTGCTGAGAGGCATGTCGAGCCCATGGAATATTTTATATCGTGACACAAGTTGCGGGAAAGAGACAATTTTTTTTTTTTTTTGCACAAAGTTGTCACTAAATTATATATTGCCTTCAGGCTTTCTAAGGGCGTACATTTTTAATTTCACTCTTCACTGCCTATCACAGTTTCGGAGGCCATGGAATGCCCAGGTGGCAAAAAAAACCCCAAATGACCCCATTTTGGAAAGTAGACACCCCAAGCTATTTGCTGAGTGGTCTAGTGAGTATTTTGCAGACCTTACATAGTTACATATTAGGTGAGGTTGAAAAAAGACACACGTCCATCAAGTCCAACCTATGTGTGTGATTATGTGTCAGTATTACCTTACATATCCCTGTATGTTGCGGTCATTCAGGTGATTATCTAATAGTTTCTTGAAGCTATCAATGCTCCCCGCTGAGACCACCGCCTGTGGAAGGGAATTCCACATCCTTACCGCTCTTACAGTAAAGAACCCTCTACGTAGTTTAAGGTTAAACCTCTTTTCTTCTAATTGTAATGAGTGGCCCCAAGTCTTATTAAACTCTCTTCTGCGAAAAAGTTTTATCCCTATTGTGGGGTCACCAGTACAGTATTTGTAAATTGAAATCATATCCCCTCTCAAGCGTCTCTTCTCCAGAGAGAATAAGTTCAACGCTCGCAACCTTTCCTCATAACTAAGATCCTCCAGACCCTTTATTAGCTTTGTTGCCCTTCTTTGTACTCGCTCCATTTCCAGTACATCCTTCCTGAGGACTGGTGCCCAGAACTGGACAGCATACTCCAGGTGCGGCCGGACCAGAATCTTGTAGAGCGGGAGAATTATCGTTTTACCTCTGGAGTTGATCCCCCTTTTAATACATGCCAATATTCTGTTTGCCTTATTAGCAGCAGCTTGGCATTGCATGCCATTGCTGAGCCTATCATCTACTAGGACCCCCAGGTCCTTTTCCATCCTAGATTCCCCCAGAGGTTCTCCCCCCAGTGTATAGATTGCATTCATATTTTTGCCACCCAAATGCATTATTTTACATTTTTCTACATTGAACCTCATTTGCCATGTAGTCGCCCACCCCATTAATTTGTTCAGGTCTTTTTGCAAGGTTTCCACATCCTGCGGAGAAGTTATTGCCCTGCTTAGCTTAGTATCGTCTGCAAATACAGAGATTGAACTGTTTATCCCATCCTCCAGATCGTTTATAAACAAATTAAATAGGATTGGTCCCAGCACAGAACCCTGGGGAACCCCACTACCCACCCCTGACCATTCTGAGTACTCCCCATTTATCACCACCCTCTGAACACGCCCTTGTAGCCAGTTTTCGATCCAGGTACTGACCCTATAGTCAATGCCAACGGACCCTATTTTGTACAGTAAACGTTTATGGGGAACTGTGTCAAATGCTTTTGCAAAATCCAGATACACAACGTCTACGGGCCTTCCTTTATCTAGATGGCAACTCACCTCCTCATAGAAGGTTAATAGATTGGTTTGGCAAGAAAGATTCTTCATGAATCCATGCTGATTACTGCTAATGAAATCGTTCTTATTACTAAAATCTTGTATATAGTCCCTTATCATCCCCTCCAATACATACTATTGATGTTAGGCTAACTGGTCTGTAATTCCCAGGGATGTATTTTGGACCCTTTTTAAATATTGGTGCTACATTGGCTTTTCTCCAATCAGCTGGTACCATTCCAGTCAATAGACTGTCTGTAAAAATTAGGAACAACGGTCTGGCAATCACCTGATTGAGTTCCCTAAGTACCCTCGGATGCAAGCCATCTGGTCCCGGTGATTTATTAATATTAAGTTTCTCAAGTCTAATTTTAATTCCGTCCTCTGTTAACCATGGAGGTGCTTCCTGTGTTGTGTCATGAGGATAAACACTGCAGTTTTGGTTACTGAAGCCCCCCGATTCACTCGTGAAGACTGAGGAGAAGAATAAATTCAATACCTTTGCCATCTCCCCATCCTTTGTAACCAGATGTCTTTCCTCATTCTTTATGGGGCCAATATGGTCTGTCCTCCCTTTTTTACTGTTTACATACTTAAAGAATTTCTTGGGATTTTTTTTGCTCTCCTCCGCTATGTGTCTTTCATGTTCTATCTTAGCCGTCCTAATTGCACCCTTACATTTCTTATTGCATTCTTTATAAAGTCTGAATGCTGAGGATGATCCCTCAACCTTGTATTTTTTGAAGGCCTTCTCCTTTGCTTTTATATGCATTTTTACATTGGAGTTAAGCCACCCAGGATTTTTGTTCGCTCTTATAAATTTATTACCCAATGGGATACATTGGCTAATGCCCTTATTTAATATGCTCTTAAAGCAAACCCATCTCTCCTCCGTATTCTTTGTTCCTAATATTTTATCCCAATTTATGCCTTTTAGCAAGGTTTGTAGTTTAGGGAAGTTGGCTCTTTTGAAATTCAGTGTCTTTGTATTCCCTTTATGTTTCCTATTTGTGTGATTTATACTGAAACTAATTGACCTGTGATCGCTGTTACCTAAATTGCCCCGTATTTCCACATCTGTGATCAGGTCTGTATTGTTGGTAATCAGTAGATCCAGTAATGTTTTATTTCTAGTTGGTGCGTCTACCATCTGACCCATAAAATTGTCCTGCAAGACATTAAGGAACTGGCGAGCCTTAAATGAATGCGCGGTTCCCTCCGCCCAGTCTATGTCTGCATAATTAAAATCCCCCATTATGATAACACTTCCCATCCTTGCTGCTAATCCAATTTGTGATAGGAGATCCGTCTCCACTCCCTCCTTCAGGTTAGGGGGCCTATAGCATACTCCCAGTATTATTTTCCCCTTAGCTTCATCCCTTTGGAGCTCTACCCATAAGGATTCCACCTCCTCTCTAGCTCCCTCAGTGATGTCATCTCTCACTTTTTGTCACAAAGTTTTGAAAATTGAAAAAAGAAAAAAAAATTTTTCTTGTCTTTCTTCATTTTCAAAAACAAATGAGAGCTGCAAAATACTCACCATGCCTCTCAGCAAATAGCTTGGGGTGTCTACTTTCCAAAATGGGGTCATTTGGGGGGGTTTGTGCCACCTGGGCATTCCATGGCCTCCGAAACTGTGATAGACAGTGAAGAGGGAAATCAAAAATTTACACCCTTAGAAATCCTGAAGGCGGTGATTGGTTTTCGGGGTCCCGTACGCGGCTAGGCTCCTAAAAAGTCCCACACATGTGGTATCCCCATACTCAGGAGAAGCAGCTAAATTTATTTTGGGGTGCAATTTCACATATGCCCATGGCCTGTGTGAGCAATATATCATTTAGTGACAACTTTGTGCAAAAAAAAAAAATTGTCACTTTCCCGCAACTTGTGTCAAAATATAAAATATTCCATGGACTCAACATGCCTCAAAGCAAATAGCTTGGGGTGTCTACTTTCCAAAATGGGGTCATTTTGGGAGGTTTTGTGCCATCTGGGCATTTTATGGCCTTCACAACTGTGATAGGTAGTGAGGAGTAAAATCAAAAATTTACGCCCTTAGAAATCCTGAAGGCAGTGATTGGTTTTCGGGGCCCCGTACGCGGCTAGGCTCCCAAAAAGTCCCACACATGTGGTATCCCCATACTCAAGAGAAGCAGCTAAATGTATTTTGGGGTGCAATTCCACATATGCCTATGGCCTGTGTGAGCAATATATCATTTAGTGACAACTTTTTGTAATTTTTTTTTTTTTGTCATTATTCAATCACTTGGGACAAAAAAATGAATATTCAATGGGCTCAACATGCCTCTCAGCAATTTCCTTGGGGTGTCTACTTTCCAAAATGGGGTCATTTGTGGGGGTTTTGTACTGCCCTGCCATTTTAGCCCCTCAAGAAACGACATTCATAAATTAAAGGCTGTGTAAATTCCAGAAAATGTACCCTAGTTTGTAGGCGCTATAACTTTTGCGTAAACCAATAAATATACACTTATTGACATTTTTTTTTACCAAAGACATATGGCCGAATACATTTTGGCCTAAATGTATGACTAAAATTGAGTTTATTGGATTTTTTTTAGAACAAAAAGTAGAAAATATCATTTTTTTTCAAAATTTTCGGTCTTTTTCCGTGTATAGCGCAACAAATAAAAATGGCAGAGGTGATCAAATACCATCAAAAGAAAGCTCTGTTTGTGGGAAGAAAAGGACGCAAATTTCGTTTGGGTACAGCATTGCATGACCGCACAATTAGCAGTTAAAGTGACGCAGTGCCAAATTGTAAAAAGTGCTCTGGTCAGGAAGGGGGTAAATCCTTCCGGGGCTGAAGTGGTTAAGGGCACTGATGGTGATTTTTTGTTTTGTGATTCCATGTTATGTATGTCTGAGAAAATCTTATTGAGATGTTGGGCCTGTCTTTTTTTTTCTCTAGCTCCCATTTGTATTAGGATGCCTCTTATAAAGGCCTTGTGTGCGTTCCATACAATATATGGGTCTGTAACTGAATCTTTATTCTCTGAAAAGTAATTGTTGAGATGCTGAGATAGGGGTTTTTGAAAGTGTGGTTCTTGGAGAATTTGTGTATTGCAGCGCCAGATGGGGGGGAAGAGGAGACCCCCTTTTCCGCAACAGACATAGATATGGCAGCATGTTCCGACCATGTGATATTGTGTATTTTTGTCATTTCAATGTTTTGCAGGAGCCATTTATACATTAAGAACATGTCTATTCGGGAGTAAGAGCCATTTCTGTTTGAGAAAAAGGTATAGTCTTTTTCGTTGGCGTGAAGGCATCTCCACGTATTGAATAATTCCTCATTTTGGAGCAGTGTCTGCAGGGATAGGGTGCCTTTAGGTTTAACTAAGGAAGAGTCCAGTAGTGGATCTGAAGTTACGTTGAAGTCTCCGCAGATCAGGAGGTTACCATATTTCATGGCATTGGCTTTGGCGAGAACTTTCTTTATAAAATGTATTTGATGTGAATTTGGGGCATACAATGTAACAATCATGTATGGTTTGGAGTTGAGGTCTCCTGTAACAATGATATATCTACCTCCCTCGTCTATAGCAACATCTTTGGGTTGGAAAGAGAGGAAGTTTCTGATGGCCAATAGAATGCCTCCTCTTTTGCTGTTGGGGGTACAAGCCATGTAAATAGTTGGGTATGCTTTGTGCAAGCATTGCGGGGTGTTGTTCAATTGGAAATGTGTTTCCTAAACACAAAGAATGTCTGCTCCTTGTTTACAGGCTTCTTTCCATAGGGAGAATCTCTTTGCCGGGTGGTTTAGACCTTGGGCGTTAATTGATAGAAATTTGATCATCGTTGTAAAGGTAAGAGAGATCTTACGGTTGTGTTGTGCAGGTACTTACAGTTCCAGTAGGGTTCTTTCCGGATTGTTGCTAACGCAAGTGAAAAGGGTATCTGGTGTGTATCTTCTTCGGCGATGGAGTACATGTTACTTCGGAGGATGTTGCGTAAATCCGGAGGCTTCCCTATTCTGATAAGCCCCTCACCCGCAGACCCCCACAACCACCGAGCAAGGGTTGTGGGGATGAGGCCCTTGTCCCCATCAATATGGGTACAAGGTGTTTTGGGGGATTGCACTTGCTCGCCTCTCCATCCTATCCTCCAGGCTGCATGCTCAAATAAGGGTCTGGTATGGATTTTGGGGGAGGGGCCCACGCTGTTTTTTAAAAAATTTTGGCATGTAGTTCCCCTTAATATCCATACCAGACCCAAAGGGCCTGGTAAAGACTTCGGGGGGACCCACACCATTTTTACCAATGATTTTTATCTATATTGCTGAGATCTGGCAATATATTACAGCCACGAGCAATTTTAAATTACATTGTTTCTTTAGAAATGTAATTTTGCTGCGGGGCTGTAAAACACATCAGGCAGAAGCGCCACTTTACAGGCAGACTAAGGGGACCCTAAAATCACTGCTCCTGAAAAAATGGCAATTTAAAAACTTTTTTTTTTGCATTGATACATGTCCCCTGGGGCAGTACCCGGGTCCCCATATACTTTTTAGGGCAATAACTTGCATATAAGCCTTCAAAATGAGCACTTTTGATTTTTCATGTCTGTGTTCCATTGACTTTAATAGAGTTTGCATGTTCGCACAAAATTTTTGCCTGTTCGCATGTTCTGGTGTGAACCAAACCGGGGGGGTGTTCGGCCCACACTAAAAAAGCAAATACTATCATCCCTGTCAGTGGAGGCTGCTGAGAGGTCATGAGTAGGGATGAGCTTCACGGCCCATAATTCACTGCGGCATCACAGTGCATTGCTGGCTGATGATTGGCCAAGCATGCACTATGACCCGCATGCTTGGCCAATCACAGCACCATGTGTACAGAGAGGCGTAATTGGCCAAAGCCAGGGAGGCTTTGGCCAATTATGGCTCAGGGGGTTTAGTACACGGCCCACACTATATAAGGCCGCCTGCACGTTGGCCCTGTCTAGTGTGTTGCTGTGGCGAGAGATAGGTAGACAGAGAGACAGTGTCATTTGATTTAAGTTAGATAGAGTAGGCAGGTAGAGTCAGTTAGCTGCACTTGCCGTGTATTGTGTATATATATGCATCCCAGGTGTTTATATATATATATATATATATATATATATATATATATATATATATATATATATATACACTATATTCAGTTTAGCTAGATCCTGTTCTTCTCTTCCTAATATACTGACAGGCAGACATGTGTTTTTACAGTATTTCCTGTTACTGTACTGTGTACCCTGCACAGTTGCACCTACAGTATAGCTACCTGAAGCCAGGTGCTTGTGTAGGCTCTTGACGTATTTCCAGTTACTGTACTGTGTACCCTGCACAGTTGCACCTACAGTATAACTACCTGAAGCCTGGTGCTTGTGTAGGCTCTTGATGTATTTCCAGTTACTGTACTGTGTACCCTGCACAGTTGCACCTACAGTTTAACTACCTGAAGCCAGGTGCTTGTATAGGCTCTTGACGTATTTCCAGTTACTGTACTGTGTACCATGCACAGTTGCACCTACAGTATACAGTCAGGTCCATAAATATTGGGACATCGACACAATTCTAATCTTTTTGGCTCTATACACCACCACAATGGATTCGAAATGAAACGAACAAGATGTGCTTTAACTGCAGACTTTCAGCTTTAATTTGAGGGTATTTACATTCAAATCAGGTGAACGGTGTAGGAATTACAATAGTTTGTATATGTGCTTCCCACTTTTTAAGGGCCTGAAGTCTGGAACGCATAGACATCACCAGACACTGGGCTTCATCCATGGTGATGCTCTGCCAGGCCTACTGCAACTGCCTTCAGTTCCTACTTGTTCTTGGGGCATTTTACCTTCAGTTTTGTCTTCAGCAAATGAAATGCATGCTCAATCGGATTCAAGTCAGGTGATTGACTTGGCCATTGCATAACATTCCACTTCTTTCCCTTAAAAAACTCTTTGGTTGCTTTCGCAGCGTGCTTCGGGTCATTTTCCATCTGTGAAGCGCCGTCCAATGAGTTCTGAAGCATTTTGCTGAATATGAGCAGATAATATTGCCTGAAACACTTCAGAATTCATCCTGCTGCTTTTGTCAGCAGTCACATCATCAATAAATACAATAGAACCAGTTCCATTGGCAGCCATACATGCCCATGCCATGACACTACCACCACCATGCTTCACTGATGAGGTGGTATGCTTTGGATCATGAGCAGTTCCTTTCCTTCTCCATACTCTTCTCTTCCCATCACTCTGGTACAAGTTGATCTTGGTATCATCTGTCCATAGGATGCTGTTCCAGAACTGTGAAGGCTTTTTTAGATGTTGTTTGGCAAACTCTAATCTGGCCTTCCTGTTTTTGAGGCTCACCAATGGTTTACATCTTGTGGTGAACCCTCTGTATTCACTCTGGTGAAGTCTTCTCTTGATTGTTGACCTTGACACACATATACCTACCTCCTGGAGAGTGTTCTTGATCTGGCCAACTGTTGTGAAGGGTGTTTTCTTCACCAGGGAAAGAATTCTTCGGTCATCCACCACAATTGTTTTCCGTGGTCTTCTGGGTCTTTTGGTTTTGCTGAGCTCACCCGTGCATTCTTTCTTTTTAAGGATGTTCCAAACAATTGATTTGGCCACACCTAATGTTTTTGCTATCTCTCTGATGGGTTTGTTTTGTTTTTTTGGCCTAATGATGGCTTGCCTCACTGATAGTGACAGCTCTTTGGATCTCATATTGAGAGTTGACAGCAACAGATTCCAAAAGCAAATAGCACACTTGAAATGAACTCTGGACCTTTTATCTGCTCCTTGTAAATGGGATAATGAGGGAATAACACACACATGGCCATGGAACAGCTGAGCAGCCAATTGTCCCATTACTTTTGGTCCCCTAAAAAGTGGGAGGCACATACAAACTGTTGTAATTCCTGCACCGTTTACCTGATTTGGATGTAAATACCCTCAAATTAAAGCTGAAAGTCTGCAGTTAAAGCACATCTTGTTAGTTTCATTTCAAATCCATTGTGGTGGTTAGGGATGAGCCGAACACCCCCCTGTTTGGTTCGCACTAGAACATGCGAACAGGAAAAAAGTTTGTTCGAACATGCGAACACCATTAAAGTCTATGGGACACGAACATGAATAATCAAAAGTGCTAATTTTAAAGGCTTATATGCAAGTTATTGTCATAAAAAGTGTTTGGAGACCTGGGTCCTGCCCCAGGGGACATGGATCAATGCAAAAAAAACTTTTAAAAACGGACGTTTTTTCAGGAGCAGTGATTTTAATAATGCTTAAAGTCAAACAATAAAAGTGTAATATCCCTTTAAATTTCGTAGCTGGAGGGTGTCTATAGTATGCCTGTAAAGGGGCGCATGTTTCCTGTGTTTAGAACAGTCTGACAGCAAAATGACATTTCGAAGGAAAAAAAGCCATTTAAAACTACTCGCGGCTATTGCATTGCCGGTCCAACAATACACATAGAAGTTGATTGATAAAAACGGCATGGGAATTCCCACAGGGGAACCCCGAACCAAAATTGAAAAAAAAAAATGACGTGGGGGTCCCCCTAAATTCCATACTAGGCCCTTCAGGTCTGGTATGAATATTAAGGGGAACCCCGGCCAAAATTTAAAAAAAAATGACGTGGGGGTCCCCCTAAATTCCATACCAGACCCTTCAGGTCTGGTATGGATTTTAAGGGGAACCCCGGGCCAAAAAAAAAAAAAAACGGCGTGGTATCCCCCCAAAAATCCATACCAGACCCTTATCCGAGAAGATGAAGAGAAGAGCGGGAGCCTCCCCCCATGCCATGGGTGCGGAGCGGCCTGAGGAGAAGAAGATAGAAGATGCCGCAGAGGAGATGCTGGACGAGAACGCTGGAGGAAGAACCAGAAGAACCAGAAAAAGATGAAGGAAAAAGATGAAAAAGAAGAAGCATTTATATAAAGGAATTGTCAAAAACTGTCTCTTGTCATTTTTAACATTTTTGACAGTTTTTTTGTGAAATGGTAGGGGTACCCCTTACCATTTCACACAGGGGGTCCGGGATCTGGGGGTCCCCTTGTCAAAGGGGGCTTCCAGATTCCGATAAGCCCCTCGCCCGCAGACCCCCACAACCACCGGCCAGGGTTGTGGGGATGAGGCCCTTGTCCATGGGGACAAGGTGTTTTGGGGGGCTACCCCAAAGCACCCTCCCAATATTGAGGGCATGTGGCCTGGTACGGTTCAGGGGGCGCGCTCTCTTGTCCCCCCCTCTTTTCCTGCGGCCTGCCAGGTTATGTGCTTGGATAAGAGTCTGGTATGGATTTTTGGGGGGACCCCACGCCGTTTTTTTTGTTTTTTTGGCGCGGGGTTCCCCTTAAAATCCATACCAGACCTGAAGGGCCTGGTATGGAATTTAGGGGGACACCCACGTCATTTTTTTTTTACAATTTTGGTTCGGGGTTCCCCTGTGGGGAATTCCCATGCCGTTTTTATCAATGAACTTTTATGTGTATTGTCGGACCGGCAATGCAATAGCCGCGAGTAGTTTTAAATGGCTTTTTTCCTTCGAAATGTCATTTTGCTGTCAGACTGTTCTAAACACGGGAAACATGCGCCCCTTTACAGGCATACTATAGACACCCCCCAGCTACGAAATTTAAAGGGATATTACACTTTTATTGTTTGACTTTAAGCATTATTAAAATCACGGCTCCTGAAAAAATGTCCCTTTTTAAAACTTTTTTTTGCATTGATTCATGTCCCCTGGGGCAGGACCCAGGTCCCCAAACACTTTTTATTACAATAACTTGCATATAAGCCTTTAAAATTAGCACTTTTGATTTCTCCCATAGACTTTTAAAAGGTGTTCTGCGGCATTCGAATTTGTTCGCTGTTCGGCGAACTTGCGAACAGCCGATGTTCAAGTCGAACATGCGTTCGACTCGAACTCGAAGCTCATCCCTAGTGGTGGTGTATAGAGCCAAAAAGATTAGAATTGTGTCGATGTCCCAATGTTTATGGACCTGACTGTAACTACCTGAAGCCAGGTGCTTGTGTAGGCTCTTGACGTATTTCCAGTTATTGTACTGTGTACCCTGCACGGTTGCACCTACAGTATAGCTACCTGAAGCCAGGTGCTTGTGTAGGCTCTTGATGTATTTCCAGTTACTGTACTGTGTACCCTGCATGGTTGCACCTACAGTATAACTACCTGAAGCCAGGTGCTTGTGTAGGCTCTTGGCGTATTTCCAGTTACTGTACTGTGTACCCTGCACAGTTGCACCTACAGTATAGCTACCTGAAGCCAGGTGCTTGTGTGGGCTCTTGGCATATTTCCAGTTACTGTACTGTGTACCCTGCACAGTTGCACCTACAGTATAACTACCTGAAGCCAGGTGCTTGTGTGGGCTCTTGACGTATTTCCAGTTACCGTACTGTGTATCCTGCACGGTTGCACCTACAGTATAGCTACCTGAAGCCAGGTGCAGGTGTTCTCATACTAATAATACTACAGGAAGGCAGTTGATTCTGCTAGCTGCAGTATAATCGGTATGTATATATACATTCCAGTTTTGTGCAGCTGCAGCCTCACTGCAGGCCAATAGTATGTCTGGAAGGCCAACAAGGAGAGGCACACAGTCACAAGCCAATAAAAGAGGGCAAGCAGGCTCTGTGTCTAGAGGTAACAGTGCTGGTCGTGGACACGGTGCATCCTCATCAGCACGTGGCCGTGGGACACGCTTGGCCTTTTTTTCGGCAGCTGGCCGTGTTGAGCCGCAACATGCGGAAGACTTGGTTGAGTGGATGACCAAGCCGTCCTCATATTCCTCATCCTCTCTCACCCAGGCTCAGGGTACTTTGTCTGGCAAAGCAGCTGCCAACAAGGCTTCTTCCCTCGGCTCAATGGCATCAGTGACTCCTTCACTAGCCCCACCATGTCCTCCTGAGGAGTCCCTCAAACTGTTTGACCACAGTGTTGGGTACATGCTCCAGAAGGATGCCCAGCATTTTGAAGGCTCCGATGATGGTACTCAGCTAGAGGAAGGCAGTAAGGTGAGCCCAGACAGAGGGGGTGCCCAAGAAGGATAGCAATCTGGCAGTCATGTTCCCCCTGCTGCAGCATATTGCCAGGTTTACTCCAGTGATGAGGAGGGAGGGGATGATGAGGTCACTGACTCCATGTGGGTGCCTGATAGGAGAGAGGAGGAGGAGGAGGAGGCACATAACCAACGAGGCAGGATTCCCTCCAGGGGCCAGCCTAAAGGGCAGCACACTGACTGCATCACACCACAGAGCTCCGCATGTGCAGGGTGCTGCTGTCTCTGCATGTTATTCCAAAAGTTCTTTGGTGTGGGCCTTTTTTGGGATGAGTGCATCAGATCCCACTGCTGCTATTTGCAACATATGTCTCAAGTGTATCTTGCGTGGCCAAAACATCTCCCGCTTGGGCACCACATGCTTGACCAGACATATGTTGACCTGCCATGCAGTTCGTTGGCAAGCTATCTGCTATCGGTACACCAACGTCAGATTGTACCAGGCAAATTTCCCTGCCCCAGCTGCTGCACCGCAGAAAGAATTTCGCTCCCAGCCATCCACATGCCCAGTGGTTGAATACTAGCTTGGCAAAATTGCTAGCACTTTAACTGCTACCTTTTCAGTTGGTAGACTCTGCCCCCCTCCTGTGAGTTTGTGGAATGTGCGGTTCCTCAGTGGCAGGTTCCCAAACAGCACTTTTTCTCACGGAAGGTGATTCCGGCTCTCTACCGGCATGTGGAAGGCAATGTCTTGGCCTCGCTGGACGGGGCGGTCAGCGGTAAGGTGCATATTCATGGTCCAGCAGGCATGGACAGGGACGTTACCTAAGTTTCACGGTGCATTGGGTGACTCTGCTGGCAGCTGGGAAGGATGCAGGACAAGGTGCAGTAGTGTTGGAGGTTGTTCCGCCACCACGCCTCCAAAATGCCACTACTGGTGATTCTGACACACCTCTCTCCTCCACCCCCTCCTCTTTTTCTTCCTCCATGGCCTCTTCCTGTGCTTTGTCCTCGGAACCAGCGGTGCTCTGTAGGCGTTCAAGGGGCTACGCAAGTATGCAGGCCAAAAGATGCCATGTGGTGCTTGAGCTGGTGTGCTTGGGGGACAGGAGCCACACTGGGGCAGAGATTCTGTCAGCTCTGCAGGGGCAGGTTCAGAGGTGGTTGACACCACACCAACTTAAGCCAGGAATGGTGGTTTGCGACAATGGCACCAACCTCCTCTCCGCCCTCCGACAGGGACAACTGACCCATGTGCTCTGTTTGGCTCACGTCCTTAACTTGGTGGTGCAGCAGTTCTTGGGCAGGTACCCAGGCTTACAGGATGTCCTGAGGCAGGCCAAGAAAGTCTGTGTGCATTTCCACCGGTCATATAATGCCAGTGCTCGGCTGACTGTCCACCAAAAGGAATTTAACCTGCCCAAGAACCGCCTAATCTGTGACATGCCCACCAGTTGGAACTCAACGTTGGCCATGCTGCAGCGGCTGCACACGTACTCAATGAGTACCTGTGTGACTATGGCACCAGGACAGGGTCAGGGGAGCTTGTTTTTTTTCCCCACGCCAGTGGGCCATGATCAGGAATTAATGCACTGTCCTGTCACCATTTGAGGAGGCCACGAGGATGGTGAGCAGTGACAGTGCATGCATCAGTGACACTGTCCCCCTTGTCCACCTGTTGGAGCACACGCTGTGTGGAATAATGGACAGGACACATGAGGCAGAACAGAGGCTGGAAGAGGAGGACTTCCTTAGCTCTCAAGGCCCCCTTTATCCAGACAGTGTTCCTGTGTGCTCGCCGATCACACAGGAAGAGGACGAGGAGGAGGAGGAGGATTGTGTCAGCAAGGAGGTGGAGCCTCGCACTCAGCATCAGCAGCAGTATTTAAGGGATCATTTACAGTCCCAAGAAACCCATGGACTTGTACGTGGCTGGGAGGAGGTGGCTGCGGATCATGTCGTCCTTAATGACCCAGAGGACTCTGGACCGAATGCCTCAGTAAACTTACGGTGCATGGCCTCCCTGAACCTGCAAAGCCTGCGCAAGGATCCTTGTATTTCTGGTATCAAGGAGAGGGATCAATACTGGCTGGCAACCCTCCTTGATCCACATTACAAGAGTAAGGTTGCAGACCTTATCTTGCTGTCGCAGAGGGAGCAGAGGATGAAACATCTTTGGGAGGCCTTGCAGAAAGGTCTGTGCAACGTGTTCCCAGAGACTGGGAGGTTACAAACTCCTGTTCCTGGACAACGTGTTACCGAGGCTTAGGTCAGTCAAAGAAGGAGCGGTGGAGAAGGTGGCCATCTGACTGATGCGTTCAGACAATTTTTTAGTCCGCAGCCCCAAGGTATGATCGGTTCTAGCAACTATTGCCAGCGTCTGTTTTACATGGTGCAGGAATACCTAGGGGCAAGATCTGATTTGGACACCTTTCCCACCGAAAATCCTCTGGGTTACTGGGTGTTGAGGATGGATCACTGGCCAGAGCTTGCACAGTATGCAATTGAGCTACTGGCCTGTCCTGCATCCAGTGTTCTTTTGGAATGCACATTCAGTGCTGCTGGAGGCTTTGCAACTGATCACAGGGTGCACCTGTCCACCAACTTGGTCGATCGACTGACCTTGATAAAAATTAATCAGTCTTGAATCACCACCAGATACCAAGCACCTGATGCTGATGTAACCGAATAAATTTTTTTTGAAATGTCAGATCCCTTCAAGACTGCCTATGCTGATGCTGAGTGACTATCCTGTTATGCTGAGTGACTATCCTCTTCCTCCTCAATGATCATGATGATAGCTTGTAAGAATATTTTTGTTTCTGGGTGCCGCCACCAGTGGCTAGGGCCCAATTTTTCAGCCCCTGTTTAACAGGGGCATGTAATTACAATTTTTCATGCAATTCTTTGCAGCAGGGCTCGTTCCTGCGCTCCAACTAGAGTATCTGTGAGGGGTTGCAGTATTGTGGCACCAGTGCCTAAGGCCCAATTTTTCAGCCCCTGTTTAACAGGGACGTGTAATTACAATTTTTGGTGCAATTCTTTGCAGCAGGGCTCGTTCCTGTGCTCCAACTAGAGTATCTTTGAGGGGTTGCAGTGTTGTGGCACCAGCACCAGTGCCTAAGGCCCAATTTTTCTGTCCCTGATCAACAGGGACATGTCATTACAATTCTTGATCTAATATTTCACAGCAGGGCCCATTCCAGCGGCCACCAAGAGTAACTGTGAGGACTTACAGTGTTGTGGCACCAGCAAAACCACCACCACCACCAAAGGCCCAATTTTTCTGCCCCTGTTGAACAGGTGCATGTAATTACAATTCTTGATCTAATATTTCACAGCAGGGCCCATTCCAGCGGCCACCAAGAGTAACTGTGAGGACTTACAGTGTTGTGGCACCAGCAAAACCACCACCACCACCAAAGGCCCAATTTTTCTGCCCCTGTTGAACAGGTGCATGTAATTACAATTCTTGATCTAATATTTCACAGCAGGGCCCATTCCAGCGCCGACCAAGAGTAACTGTGAGGACTTACAGTGTTGTGGCACCAGCACCACCACCAAAGGCCCAATTTTTCTGCCCCTGTTCAACAGGTGCATGTATTTACAATTCTTGATCTAATATTTCACAGCAGGGCCCTGTGAGGGCTTACAGTGTTGTGGCAACACCAACACCTAAGGCCACAATTTCTGCAGAGTGTATAGGGCAGGCCCCTACTTTCAAACATCCAACTTACAAACGACCCCTACTTGCAAACGGAAGGAGACAACAGGAAGTGAGATGAAATCTACCCCTAGGAAGGGAAATTCCCCCCTGTAAGAGTTGATATGGGAAAAACGTTTCTCTTTTCCACTGATGCTTTATCACCAATCCTTATTTCACTAAAAACCCCCAAATTTTCTAAAAACATTTGTCATTGTGACAGAAAGTGAGGTGAAATCTTCTGAAGAGGAGCACAGGCAGCAAAACAAATGTCACAGGGGTGATAACCCTTCCCTATGTTTTCCAAAAAGCTTAAAAATAGATTTTTTGGCTGGACCTAAACTTTAAAAATGTACAAAATTACAAACAGTTCAAAATTGCAAACAGATTCTACTTAACAACAAGCCTACAGTCCCTGTCTTGTTTGCACCACCTGTATACTGCTGTTCAGAGTATATAGGGCCTGGGGGCCCCACGCCTTTCCTTTTTTTAATTTGGGTGCGGGGTTCTCCTTAATGTCCATACAAGACCCAAAGGGCCTGGTAATGGACTGGGGAGGGGATACCCATGCCATTTGTCTCACTGATTTTCATCCATATTGTCTGGACCCGACATTACATTAAAGATGCAAGCAGTTTTAACCACTTGCCGACTGCCTAACGCAGATATACTGCGGCAGAATGGCACGGGCAGGCAGAATCACGTAGCCATACGTGATCTGCCTCCCGCGGGTGGGGGGTCCGATTGGACCCCCCCCTGGTGCCATAGGCGGTCGGCTCCTGTTCGCGGGCGATGAGAGGTGAGGGGGAGGCCATCCATTGTTGGCCACCCCCTCCCGATCGCTCCCGGCGAATGAAAATGCTTCCTTTCCCTCTGTAATGTAAACAGAGGGAAAGGAAGTGATGTCATCCCTCCTCGAGCCGGTCTTTTCATTCCGGCGCCGAGGAGTGAAGACATCCAAGTAAGTTGCACCAACACTACACTAACAGTAGAACACGCAGGCACACTTGTCACCCCCAGTCACCCCCCGATCACCCCCCGATCACCCCCCTGTACCCCCTGTCACTCTGTCACCAATAGCAGTTTTTTTTTTTTTTTTGCATTGGTGTCAGTTTGACAGTTATAAGTGTTAGGGCAGTTAGGTTGGCCCCCTTTAGGTCTAGGGTACCCCCCTTTAGGTCCAGGGTACCCCCCTAAGCCCCCCCTAATAAAAGTTAACCCCTTGATTACCCCCCGTCGCCAGTGTCGCTAAGCGATCGTTTTTCTGATCGCTGTATTAGTGACACAGGTGACGCTAGTTAGGGAGGTAAGTATATAGGTTCGCTGTCAGTGTTTTATAGCGACAGGGACCCCCATATACTACCTGCCAAAGGTTTTAACCCCCTGATTGCCCCCTAGTTAACCCTTTCACCAGCGATCACCGTATAAGTGTTACGGGTGACGCTGGTTAGATAGTTTGTTTTTTGTAGTTTATTATAGTTTATTACAGTTTATTACAGTTTTAGGGCACCCGCCGTTTATTACCTTATAAAGGTTTAACCCCCTAATTGTCCGGCGGTGATAGAAGTTACGTTTTTAGGATCAGATAAGGTCTGCGTCGCCCCAGGCAGCGTCAGGTTAGCGCCAGTACCGCTAAAACCCACGCACGCAGCATACACCTCCCTTAGTGCTATAGTATCTGAACGGATCGATATCTGATCCGATCAGATCTATACTCCCCAGCAGTTTAGGGTTCCCATAAACACAGTGTTAGCGGGATCAGCCCAGATACCTGCTAGCACCTGCGTTTTGCCCCTCGGCCCAGCCCTGCCCAGCCCACCCAAGTGCAGTATCGATCGATAACTGACACTCACAAAACACTAAGCACACATAACTGCAGCATTCGCAGAGTCAGGCCTGATCCCTGCGATCGCTAACAGTTTTTTGGTAGCGTTTTGAATCAGTCGCTAACAGTCAGGAGCTTTTTTGCCTGTGAGTCTCACTAGTGTACCCCTAAATTTAGAGCCCAAAATGGCAAATCGAAGGTACACTAGTGAAGAGGCCTACACGTTTCTGAGTATGACAGATAGTGAAGAGGAAGTCACTCATCTGTCAAGTTCAGGCTCAGAATACGAACCTGTAGAGGACAGCGGCTCCATGACAGATAGCTCTGACGACGGAGTTGTGGTCCCTGCTAGGGTCAGGCGTACCAGACCCCGAACTTCTTCTGTCCTTGAAGTGCAAGAACCGCAGGGCTCTCGTATGGAGCAGAGAAGTACTAGCGCCGCTACACCTTCTGGTGAACTGGCAAGCACCAGCGGCCTAGTACACCCTGGTCGTACATCCAGCACTGCAGTAACACTTGGTGACGTGGCGAGTCCCATAAGTGCAGTTCAAGCTGGCGAGGTGGCAAGCACAAGTAGTGTCCTGCTGCCACCAAGAAGAAGACGAACACAGGCCCATCGTGCCCATAGTGCCCTTCCTGCTGCATTCGCCAATCCGAATTGGGAACCCACCACTTCTGCAGCACCCTTACTTCCCCCTTTCACTGGCCAACCCGGAATTCAGGTGGAAACAGTTGACTTTACGCCACTGGATTTTTATTTGCTGTTTTTCACCGAAGATCTCTATAGATCTATTGTGGACCAAAGCAATTTGTACGCTGGTCAACACATCGCCACTATTCCCCAGTCCTCCCTTGCCAGAGATTGGAGACCAATTACGGTCTCCGAATTTAAGATCTTTCTGGGCCTTTCCCTCAACATGGGCATAACTAAAAAGAGTGAGTTGCGGTCATATTGGTCCACTGACCCAATTTACCATATGCCCGTGTTCTCTGCCTCCATGACCAGGGCACGATACGAGGAGATTTTGCACTTCAACGACAATGAACTCTGTCGTCCTCGTGGAGACCCTGCATACGATCGGCTCTACAAAATTCGGCCCCTCGTAAACCACTTCAACCAACGTTTTGCAGACTTGTTTACTCCCCATCAAGTTGTCTGCGTTGATGAGTCCCTGATTAAGTTTTCTGGCCGCTTGTCATTCAAACAGTACCTTCCCAGCAAGCGTGCCAGATACGGGGTCAAGATGTATAAGCTCTGTGACAGGGCCACAGGCTATACATGTAGATTTATGGTTTATGAGGGCAAAGATAGTCACGTAGAGCCGATAAACTGCCCTGACTACATAGGAAGCGCTGGCAAGATAGTATGGGACTTGGTGTCACCCTTATTCGGAAAGGGGTACCACTTGTACGTGGACAATTATTACACGAGCGTGCCACTTTTTAGTCACTTGTTTGATCATCAGATTGGAGCATGTGGCACCGTGCGACCTAATCGCTGGGGCTTTCCCCAGCGGCTTGTAGAGTCCCGTCTTAGGCTGGGGGAGAGAGCCTGCTTGCAGTGTAATAATTTGCTCGCTATGAAGTGGAGGGACAATAAGAATGTTTTTGTTCTTACCTCCCTTCATGCAGACACGACAACCCAAATTACTACGGTGACTGGTGTTGTGGAGAAACCCCTCTGGGTCCACGAATATAACCTTAATATGGGAGGGGTGGACCTCAACGACCAGTTGTTGGCGCCGTACCTAATTGCCCGTAAGGCCAGACGCTGGTACAAAAAAGTGTCTGTTTATTTATTTCAATTGGCTTTGCTGAATGCTCATGTGCTATACAGAGCTTCAGGACGGAATGGATCCTTCCTTAAATTCCAGGAAGAGATCGTCAGAGCCCTTCTGTTTCCAGACGGTGCTCCACCTCATCTTCCCAATCCAAATGCAGTAAGCCGGCTGCATGGGAGGCATTTTCCTTATGTCCTCCAGAGTACCCCTACCCAACGAGCCCCCCAAAAAAGATGTCGTGTCTGCAGCAAGCGCGGATTTAGGCGTGACACCCGGTATTGTTGTCCCTCCTGTCCTGACAATCCTGGTCTATGCATTGGTGAATGTTTTGAACGCTACCATACACTAGTGGAGTATTAGCGTAGGGTACAGCACTGCACAGACTAGGACACACTTCCACAGGGTCTCCCAAGATGCCATCGCATTTTGAGAGACCCAAACCTGGTACCAGTTAAAAAAGTTAAAGTTACTAAAAAAAAGTGTTAAAAGAAAAACACAAAAAAAATTAAAAAAAAAACACAAAAAAAATATAAAATAAAAAACCAAAAATAGTTGTTGTTTTATTGTTCTCTCTCTTTTCTCTCTCTATTGTTCTGCATTCTATACTGCAATGTTTTATTGTTATGTTTTTATCATGTTTGCTTTATAGGTATGCAATTTTTTTATACTTTGTTTTTTATTGTTAACCACTTTTTTGTTTTCAGGTACGCCATTCAGCTGCAGAGCGGATTTACTTATCTTGACAGCAACAGCGTTTGCTCCCACGATATATAAAGCCGTGACTCCAGCGCTGTTGGAGGTGATTTCACCACCACAGTTACATACTTCAGCATATATGCCGAAGCGTGGGGGCAGCAGTGGGTGGAGGAGCAATTTGCTCCTGCCTTTTGCGGGAGGATGCCCCCATGCTTCGGCATATATATATTTTAGGTAGGCACAGGTTGCGTTAAATGTTTTATTGTTTACTATGTTTTTTTTTGTATTTGCTTTGCAGGTATGGTAAGTATTACTGTTATACTGTAATGTTACTTTGTTTTTTTGTTAACCATCATTTGCTTAGCAGGTACGCCATTCAGTTGCAGCGCGGATTTATTTATCTTGACAGCAACAGCGTTTGCTCCCACGATATATAAAGCCGTGACTCCAGCGCTGTCGGAGGTGATTTCATCACCACAGTTACATACTTCAGCATATATGCCGAAGCGTGGGGGTAGCAGTGGGTGGAGGAGCAATTTGCTCCTGCCTTTTGCGGGAGGATGCCCCCATGCTTCGGCATATATATATTTTAGGTAGGCACAGGTTGCGTTAAATGTTTTATTGTTTACTATGTTTTTTTTTGTATTTGCTTTGCAGGTATGGTAAGTATTACTGTTATACTGTAATGTTACTTTGTTTTTTTGTTAACCATCATTTGCTTAGCAGGTACGCCATTCAGTTGCAGCGCGGATTTATTTATCTTGACAGCAACAGCGTTTGCTCCCACGATATATAAAGCCGTGACTCCAGCGCTGTCGGAGGTGATTTCATCACCACAGTTACATACTTCAGCATATATGCCGAAGCGTGGGGGTAGCAGTGGGTGGAGGAGCAATTTGCTCCTGCCTTTTGCGGGAGGATGACCCCATGCTTCGGCATATATATATATTTTAGGTAGGCACAGGTTGCGTTAAATGTTTTATTTTTTACTATGGTTTTTTTTGTATTTGCTTTGCAGGTATGGTAAGTATTACTGTTATACTGTAATGTTACTTTGTTTTTTTGTTAACCATCATTTGCTTAGCAGGTACGCCATTCAGTTGCAGCGCGGATTTATTTATCTTCACAGCAACAGCGTTTGCTACCACGATATATAAAGCCGTGACTCCAGCGCTGTCGGAGGTGATTTCACCACCACAGTTACATACTTCAGCATATATGCCGAAGCGTGGGGGCAGCAGTGGGTGGAGGAGCAATTTGCTCCTGCCTTTTGCGGGAGGATGCCCCCATGCTTCGGCATATATAAATGGTGCATGTATGCCCATCATTAGAAGTGGGTGGATGAAGGGAGGTATTCTAATGGTGGGCATACCCACCGATCAATATCTTTTTTTCGTTCAGCCCACAGGCTGCATGAAAAAAAAGTTTACAATATATGCCCAACAAGGACCAGCAACGTACTGGTATGTTTCTGGACTTTGAGTGGTTATACCAGAATGATGCCTGCTGGTTTAGGTATCATCTTGGTATCATTCTTTTCAGCCAGCGGTCGGCTTTCATGTAAAAGCAATCCTAGCGGCTAATTAGCCTCTAGACTGCTTTTACAAGCAGTGGGAGGGAATGCCCCCCCCCCCACTGTCTTACATGTTTTTCTCTGGCTCTCCTGTCCAAACAGGGAACATGAGAATGCAGCCGGTGATTCGGCCAGCTGACCATAGAGCTGATCAGAGACCAGAATGGTTCCAAACATCTCTATGGCCTAAGAAACCAGAAGCTACAAGCATTTCATGACTTCGATTTCGTCGGATGTAAACAGTGCCATTGGGAAATTGCGAAAGCATTTTATCACACCGATCTTGGTGTGGTCAGATGCTTTGAGGGCAGAGGAGAGATCTAGGGTCTAATAGACCCCAATTTTTTCAAAAAAGAGTACCTGTCACTACCTATTGCTATCATAGGGGATATTTACATTCCCTGAGATAACAATAAAAATGATTAAAAAAAAATAAAAATGAAAGGAACAGTTTAAAAATAAGATAAAAAATCAAAAAATTAATAAAGAAAAAAAAAAAAAAAAGCACCCCTGTCCCCCCCTGCTCTCGCGCAAAGGCGAACGCAAGCGTCTGTCTGGCGTCAAATGTAAACAGCAATTGCACCATGCATGTGAGGTATCACCGCGAAGGTCAGATCGAGGGCAGTAATTTTAGCAGTAGACCTCCTCTGTAAATCTAAAGTGGTAACCTGTAAAGGCTTTTAAAGGCTTTTAAAAATGTATTTAGTTTGTCGCCACTGCACGTTTGTGCGCAATTTTAAAGCATGTCATGTTTGGTATCCATGTACTCAGCCTAAGATCATCTTTTTTATTACATCAAACATTTGGGCAATATAGTGTGTTTTAGTGCATTAAAATTTTAAAAAGTGTGTTTTTTCCCCAAAAAATGCGTTTGAAAAATCACTGCGCAAATACTGTGTGAAAAAAAAAAATGAAACACCCACCATTTTAATCTGTAGGGCATTTGCTTTAAAAAAATATATAATGTTTGGGGGTTCAAAGTAATTTTCTTGCAAAAAAAAATAATTTTTTCATGTAAACAAAAAGTGTCAGAAAGGGCTTTGTCTTCAAGTGGTTAGAAGAGTGGGTATTGTGTGACATAAGCTTCTAAATGTTGTGCATAAAATACCAGGACAGTTCAAAACCCCCCAAATGACCTAATTTTGGAAAGTAGACACCCCAAGCTATTTGCTGAGAGGCATGTCGAGCCCATGGAATATTTTATATTGCGACACAAGTTGCAGGAAAAAGACAAATTTTTTTTTTTTTTGCACAAAGTTGTCACTAAATGATATATTACTCAAACATGCCATGGGAATATGTGAAATTACACTCCAAAATAAATTCTGTTGCTTCTCCTGAGTACGGGGATACCACATGTGTGAGACTTTTTGGGAGCCTAGCCGCGTACGGGACCCCGAAAACCAAGCACCGCCTTCAGGCTTTCTAAGGGCGTAAATTTTTGATTTCACTCTTCACTGCCTATCACAGTTTCGGAGGCCATGCAATGCCCAGATGGCACAAACCCCCCCAAATGACCCCATTTTGGAAAATAGACACCCAAAGCTATTTGCTGAGAGGTATGGTGAGTATTTTGCAGACCTCACTTTTTGTCACAAACTTTTAAAAATTGAAAAAAGAAAAAAAAAAATGTTTTTCTTGTCTTTCTTCATTTTCAAAAACAAATGAGAGCTGCAAAATACTCATCATGCCTTCTCAGCAAATAGCTTGGGGTGTCTACTTTCCAAAATGGGGTCATTTGGGGGGGTTTTGTGCCATCTTGGCATTTTATGGCCTTCAAAACTGTGATAGGTAGTGAGGAGTGAAATCAAAAACGTATGCCCTTAGAAATCCTTAAGGCGGTGCTTGGTTTTCGGGGCCCAGTACGCGGCTAGGCTCCCAAAAAGTCCCACACATGTGGTATCCCCGTACTCAGGAGAAGCAGCAGAATGTATTTTGGGGTGTAATTCCACATATGCCCATGGCATGTTTGAGCAATATATCATTTAGTGACAACTTTGTGCAAAAAAAAAAAAAAAATTGTCACTTTCCCACAACTTGTGTCAAAATATAAAATATTCCATGGACTCAACATGCCTCTCAGCAAATAGCTTGGGGTGTCTACTTTCCAAAATGGGGTCATTTGGGGGGGTTTTGTGCCATCTTGGCATTTTATGGCCTTCAAAACTGTGATAGGTAGTGAGGAGTGAAATAAAAAATGTATGCCCTTACAAATCCTGAAGGCGGTGCTTGGTTTTCGGGGCCCCGTACGCGGCTAGGCTCCCAAAAAGTCCCACACATGTGGTATCCCCATACTCAGGAGAAGCAGCTGAATGTATTTTGGGGTGCAATTCCACATATGCCCATGGCCTGTGTGAGCAATATATCATTTAGTGACAACTTTGTGCAAAAAAAAAAAAATTTGTCACATTCCCGCAACTTGTGTCAAAAAATAAAATATTCCATGGACTCAACATGCCTCTCAGCAAATAGCTTGGGGTGTCTACTTTCCAAAATGGGGTCATTTGGGGGGGTTTTGTGCCATCTTGGCATTTTATGGCCTTCAAAACTGTGATAGGTAGTGAGGAGTGAAATCAAAAATTTATGCCCTTAGAAATCCTGAAGGCTGTGCTTGGTTTTTCGGGGCCCCATACGCGGCTAGGCTCCCAAAAACTCCCACACATGTGGTATCCCCGTACTCAGGAGAAGCAGCTGAATGTATTTTGGGGTGCAATTCCACATATGCCCATGGCCTGTGTGAGCAATATTTCATTTAGTGACAACTTTGTGCAAAAAAAAAAGAATTTGTCACATTCCCGCAACTTGTGTCAAAAAATAAAATATACCATGGACTCAACATGCCTCTCAGCAAATAGCTTGGGGTGTCTACTTTCCAAAATGGGGTCATTTGGGGGGGGTTTTGTGCCATCTTGGCATTTTATGGCCTTCAAAACTGTGATAGGTAGTGAGGAGTGAAATCAAAAATGTATGCCCTTAGAAATCCTGAAGGCGGTGCTTGGTTTTCGGGGCCCCGTACGCGGCTAGGCTCCCAAAAAGTCCCACACATGTGGTATCCCCGTACTCAGGAGAAGCAGCTGAATGTATTTTGGGGTGCAATTCCACATATGTCCATGGCCTGTGTGAGCAATATATCATTTAGTGACAACTTTTTGTAATTTTTTTTTTTGTCATTATTCAATCACCTGGGACAAAAAAAATAAATATTCAATGGGTTCAACATGCCTCTCAGCAATTTCCTTGGGGTGTCTACTTTCCAAAATGGGGTCATTTGGGGGGGGGTTTGTACTGCCCTGCCATTTTAGCACCTCATGAATTGACATAGGCAGTCATAAACTAAAAGCTGTGTAAATTCCAGAAAATGTACCCTAGTTTGTAGACGCTATAACTTTTGCGCAAACCAATAAATACACGCTTATTGACATTTTTTTAACCAAAGACATGTGGCCGAATACATTTTGGCCTAAATGTATGACTAAAATTGAGTTTATTGGATTTTTTTTATAACAAAAAGTAGAAAATATAATTTTTTTTCAAAATTTTCGGTCTTTTTCCGTTTATATCGCAAAAAATAAAAACGGCAGAGGTGATAAAATACCATCAAAAGAAAGCTCTATTTGTGGGAAGAAAAGGACGCAAATTTCGTTTGGGTACAGCATTGCATGACCGCGCAATTAGCAGTTAAAGTGACGCAGTGCCAAATTGTAAAAAGTGCTCTGGTCAGGAAGGGGGTAAATCCTTCCGGGGCTGAAGTGGTTAAATGACTTTTATTCCTTTAAAAATGTCATTTTTGCAGGGACTGTTCTAAGCACGGGAAACACATGCAACTTTACAGGCATACTATAGACACCCCCCAGGTACGATAATTAACGGAATATTTCACTTTTTTTTTCACTTTAAGCATCATTAAAGTCACTGCTACCGAAAAAACGTCCGTTTTTAAAACTTATTTTTGCATTGATACATGTCCCCTGGGGCAGGACCCGGGTCCCCAAACCCTTTATTAGGACAATACCATGCAAATTAGCCTTTAAAGTTAGCACTTTTGATTTTGAACGTTCGAGTCCCATAGACTTCAATGGGGTTCTAACGTTTGTGCAAAGTTTCGGTCCATTCGCAGGTTCTGGTGCGAACCGAACTGGGGGGGGGGGGGTGTTCGGCTCATCCCTAGTCATGAGATATAGCGGGGGTAGACATGAAAGGTGAGGAGTGAGGAGGAGAAGAATTGTGTCCCTTTTGTGTGGTTTTTAGATGCTCTTGCCAACGGGCTTAGTGGTGGGAGGTTAAATACCTTTGCAAGCATGTGGTATCAAAATGGCTGGTGTTTTTGCCATGCTTTATCTACTTGCAGCAGAGATTGCAAATTGCAACAGTACAATCAGCTGCACATGTGCTAAAAAGGGCTGAGAGCTGAGCTGTGGGAAGTGGGCTGGGAGATAACAGCTCCACAATCTGATGGAATAGGGTGGCTTCTCTCTACTCTTCCATGATTGCTGCCTCTGGGGGACATCCTGCCTCGTTGGGGTTGTGCCTCCCCCTCACTTTCCTCCTCTGTTCTATCCGGCACCCAAGTCGCGTCAGTGACTTCATCATCATCATGCCCTCCATCCTCATCATCACTGGAGCCAACTTGGCAATATGCTCCTGCTGGGGGAACATGACTGCCAATTTGTTGTTTATCAGTGTTCTCCCCTCTCTGTAGGCTCATGTTACTCCCTTTCTCAACCTTAGAACCAACATCAGAATCAAGTAATACCTTTGCATTGTGAAGAAGCAAGTGGCTGATGCTGTGTTCAAATAATTCAGCTGATTCCTCCATGCATGATGCTGGGGCTAGGGCAGAAGTAGCTGTGGACAAGGAGGCAGAATAAGCCGCTCTGGCAGCTGTGGTGGACTGCACACTAGTCTCAGCTTGGGTGATAGAGGATGAGGAGGATGAAGATGGTTTAGTAAGCCAATGCACCACCTCTTCTGCATGTTGTGGCTGGAATAGCATGGGCAACATCACTAAACAGAGAAAAATGTGCCCTGCCTGAGGACGGACCACATCTACCTTTGGCCTCTCAGACATGATTGGGGGGGGGGCATTACCCAAATGTAATAGATACTGGAAAATGTGTAATTGGATGCACTTTATTCAATGCAAAGTGGTGTTTGGTGCACTTTAAATTGAGGACTGCAGCTGATAAAAATGTAAACACTATAAAAAAAATTAAAAAGGAACAAAAGCATCACATTCAAAAAATTGCTACTGGGAATTCAAAAAAAGGGGGCAGGCATGGAACAAAAAAAAACAAAAAATCCAGCAACCAAAAAAAAAAGGGGTATACAGCACTAAATGTTATGTAATGCTGCGTTAAACACTGCATTACACTAACACTACACTCACACTACTGTACACTGACACTACACTATACTCACAGTTAGGGATGAGCTTCGAGTTCGAGTCGAACTCATGTTCGACTCGAACATTGGCTGTTCGCAAGTTCACCGAACAGCGAACAATTTGGGGTGTTCGCGGCAAATTCGAATGCCACGGAACACCCTTTAAAAGTCTATGGGAGAAATCAAAAGTGCTAATTTTAAAGGCTAATATGCAAGTTATTGTCATAAAAAGTGTTTGGGGACCTGGGTCCTGCCCCAGGGGACATGGATCAATGCAAAAAAAAGTTTTAAAAACGGCCGTTTTTTCAGGAGCAGTGATTTTAATAATGCTTAAAGTCAATCAATAAAAGTGTAATATCCCTTTAAATTTCGTACCTGGGGGGTGTCTATAGTGTGCCTGTAAAGGGGCGCATGTTTCCTGTGTTTAGAACAGTCTGACAGCAAAATGACATTTTGAAGGAAAAAACTCATTTAAAACTACCCGCGGCTATTGCATTGCCGACAATACACATAGAAGTTCATTGATAAAAACGGCATGGGAATTCCCCAAAGGGGAACCCCGAACCAAAATTTAAAAAAAAAAATGACGTGGGGGTCCCCCTAAATTCCATACCAGGCCCTTCAGGTCTGGTATGGATATTAAGGGGAACCCCGGCCAAAATTTAAAAAAAAAAATGACGTGGGGTTCCCCCTAAATTCCATACCAGACCCTTCAGGTCTGGTATGGATTTTAAGGGGAACCCCGCGCCAAAAAAAAAAAAAAAAACGGCGTGGGGTCCCCCCAAAAATCCATACCAGACCCTTATCTGAGCACGCAACCTGGCAGGCCGCAGGAAAAGAGGGGGGGACGAGAGTGCGGCCCCCCCTCCCTCCTGAACCGTACCAGGCCACATGCCCTCAACATTGGGAGGGTGCTTTGGGGTAGCCCCCCAAAACACCTTGTCCCCATGTTGATGAGGACAAGGGCCTCATCCCCACAACCCTGGCCGGTGGTTGTGGGGGTCTGCGGGCGGGGGGCTTATCGGAATCTGGAAGCACCCTTTAACAAGGTGACCCCCAGATCCCGGCCCCCCCCCCTGTGTGAAATGGTAAGGGGGTACATAAGTACCCCTACCATTTCACAAAAAAAGTGTCAAAAATGTTAAAAATGACAAGAGACAGTTTTTGACAATTCCTTTATTGAAATGCTTCTTCTATCTTCCTTCATCTTCTGGTTCTTCTGGCTGTTCTGGCTCTTCTGGCTCTTCTGGTTCTTCCTCCGGCGTTCTCGTCCAGCATCTCCTCCGCGGCGTCTTCTATCTTCTTCTCCTCAGGCCGCTCCGCACCCATGGCATGGGGGGGAGGCTCCCGCTCTTCTCTTCTTCTTTTCTTCTCTTCTTCTCTTCTTCATTTTCTTCTCCGGGCCGCTCCGCAATCCATGCTGGCATGGAGGGAGGCTCCCGCTGTGTGACGGCGCTCCTCGTCTGACAGTTCTTAAATAACGGGGGGCGGGGCCACCCGGTGACCCCGCCCCCCTCTGACGCACGGTGACTTGACGGGACTTCCCTGTGACGTCACGGGGAATGCCACAGGGAAGTCCCGTCAAGTCACCGTGCGTCAGAGGGGGCGGGGTCACCGGGTGGCCCCGCCCCCCCCGTTATTTAAGAACTGTCAGACGAGGAGCGCCGTCACACAGCGGGAGCCTCCCTCCATGCCAGCATGGGTGCGGAGCGGCCCGGAGAAGAAAATGAAGAAGAGAAGAAGAGAAGAAGAGAAGAAAAGAAGAAAAGAAGAAGAGAAGAAGAGAAGAGCGGGAGCCTCCCCCCCCATGCCATGGGTGCGGAGCGGCCCGAGGAGAAGAAGACAGAAGACGCCGCGGAGGAGATGCTGGACGAGAACGCCGGAGGAAGAACCAGAAGAACCAGAAGAGCCAGAAGAACCAGAAGATGAAGGAAGATAGAAGAAAGAAGAAGAATTTAAATAAAGGAATTGTCAAAAACTGTCTCTTGTCATTTTTAACATTTTTGACACTTTTTTCGTGAAATGGTAGGGGTACTTATGTACCCCCTTACCATTTCACACAGGGGGGGGGGCCGGGATCTGGGGGTCACCTTGTTAAAGGGGGCTTCCAGATTCCGATAAGCCCCCCGCCCGCAGACCCCCACAACCACCGGCCAGGGTTGTGGGGATGAGGCCCTTGTCCTCATCAACATGGGGACAAGGTGTTTTGGGGGGCTACCCCAAAGCACCCTCCCAATGTTGAGGACATGTGGCCTGGTACGGTTCAGGAGGGAGGGAGGGCCGCACTCTCGTCCCCCCCTCTTTTCCTGCGGCCTGCCAGGTTGCGTGCTCGGATAAGGGTCTGGTATGGATTTTTGGGGGGACCCCACGCCGTTTTTTTTTTTTTTTTTGGCGCGGGGTTCCCCTTAAAATCCATACCAGACCTGAAGGGTCTGGTATGGAATTTAGGGGGAACCCCACGTCATTTTTTTTTTTTAATTTTGGCCGGGGTTCCCCTTAATATCCATACCAGACCTGAAGGGCCTGGTATGGAATTTAGGAGGACTCCCACGTCATTTTTTTTTTTTCATTTTGGTTCGGGGTTCCCCTTTGGGGAATTCCCATGCCGTTTTTATCAATGAACTTCTATGTGTATTGTCGGCAATGCAATAGCCGCGGGTAGTTTTAAATGAGTTTTTTCCTTCAAAATGTCATTTTGCTGTCAGACTGTTCTAAACACAGGAAACATGCGCCCATTTACAGGCATACTATAGACACCCCCCAGGTACGAAATTTAACGGGATATTACACTTTTATTGTTTGACTTTAAGCATTATTAAAATCACTGCTCCTGAAAAAACGGCTGTTTTTAAAACTTTTTTTTGCATTGATCCATGTCCCCTGGGGCAGGACCCAGGTCCCCAAACACTTTTTATGACAATAACTTGCATATAAGCCTTTAAAATTAGCACTTTTGATTATTCATGTTCGTGTCCCATAGACTTTAACGGTGTTCGCATGTTCGAACGAACTTTTTTCCTGTTCGCATGTTCTGGTGCGAACCGAACAGGGGGGTGTTCGGCTCATCCCTACTCACAGTATACTGACACACTATACTCACATTATACTCACACTACATTATACTCACACTATACTCACACTACACTGATACTTTACACTCAGTCACAAAAACACAAACTCACTAGTAGCAGTGTCCTGCTCTATTTCCAATCCAAAAATACACTGCAAAAGGTTCCTGTGTGAAGGAACCTTTTATAGTGCGGGGTGGGACTATGAGCACTGAGCCATGGTTGTGCAAAATTATCATGACTTTGTACAATCATGGCTCTAAATGTGCTCTGTGCCCTGACTGGACAAAGCCTTGCACCTGACCAGCAGTAAGGTGCATTGTTTTCATCCAATTAGGGCCCTAGAATGTACTGTGCAGCATGCAGTGAATTATGGAGAGCTCGGAGGACAAATATCCCACCGAGCGCTCTGGAAATGCAGGTGTTCGCCGAATGGGTGAACAGGAGATGTTCGGGCCACACTTTTGTACTGTATATTGTCTTTCTTGATTTAACTTATCCGCCAAAAGTTGCAGCCATTGTTCTTGTTAATTGCTTTCTCACAATAAAATGTAATTAAAAAAAAAAAATATTTGATGATACATTAAAGGTATTGCTTCCTAAAACCTAATCTCTATATAATTGCAACAAAATACATATTGTACATCATTGAAACAATGGCCATGTCAAAACTAAAGCCTATGACTGTTAAATATTCAGTAATTAATACTAACAGCTCTGGTGTCATAAGTAATGTACATTGTTTTTATTTTAATGCTCTCATGATTCAAGCAACAAACATTCCATGAAATATCCTCAAAAATCAAATGTAAGTGTGCTAAAAGGATAATAAAAATTATAAAAAAAATGTCATAGTTTGGCAGTGGTTTAGTGGAAAGTGACCTATTTCCATATTAAAAAGAAACGATCTCTGTAATAAAGCACATAGAAATCATTATATTGTCACAACTAAGAGGCTGGGGGCTTATCTAACTTGGATTTTAAAATATAAAATTAAATGACTCCATGGTACTTTAAAGTAAAACATTTTATTTATCTTTTCTGTAAACGCAATAGAAAGTGATATTCAAGTGATAATGCTAGTATAAAGCACGAGGCACTGATACATATTTGGATTACTACTGATGTGTTCTTGATACAGTAAATTTCCAAAAGTATTGGGACTCCTGTTTTTACACACGCATGAACTTTAATGGCATCCCAGTCTTAATTCATAGGGTTCAGTTCTGAGTTGCCCCACCCTTTGCAGCTATAACAGCTTCAACTCTTCTGGGAAGGCTGTCCACAAGGTTTGGGAGTGTGTCTATGGGAATGTTTGACCATTCTTCCAGAAGCGCATTTGTAAGGTCAGGCACTAATGTGGACGAGAAAACCTGGCTCATAGTCTCTGCACTTCATCCCAAAGGTGTTCTATCGGGTTAAGGTCCAGACTCTGTGCAAGCCAGTCATGTTCCTTCACCCCCAACTTGCTCATCCATGTCTTTATGGACCTTGCTTTGTGCACTGGTCCGAATCATTTGGTGAAGGGGGAATTATGGCATGGGGTTGTTTTTCAGGGGTTGGGCTTGGCCCCTTAGTTTCTGTGAAGGGAACTCTTAAGGCACCAGCATACCAAGACATTTTGGGCAACTTTATGCTCCCAACTTTGTGGGAACAGTTTGGGGCTGGCTCCTTCCTGTTTCAACATGACTGAGCACCAGTGCACAAAGCAAGGTCCATAAAGACATGGATGAGTGAGTTTTGGGTGGAGGAACTTGACTGGTCTGCAAAGAGTCCTGACCTCAACCCGTTAGAACACCTTTGGGATATACATGACTGAGCACCAGTACACACAGCAAGGTCCATAAAGACATGGATGAGCGAGTTTTGGGTGGAAGAACTTGACTGGTCTGAACCCGTTAGAACACCTTTGGGATGAATAAGAGCAGAGATTGTGAACCAGGCCTTCTCATCCACATCAGTGCCCAACCTCACAAATGCACTTCTGGAAGAATGGTCAGACATTCCCATAGACACACACCTAAACTTTGTGCACAGCCTATCCTGAAGAGTTGAAGCTGTTATAGCTGCAAAGGGTGGGCCAACTCAATATTGAACCCTACAGACTAAGACTGGGATAAAGTTCATGTGCGTTTAAAGGCAGGCATCCCAATATACATATATATATGTATAAACACACACACACACACACACACTGTATATCAAGGCATTTCTTTGACACTTGTAACTGAGTATATTTATGGCTACACAAGTACCACAGGAATATCTTGGAATAAATACAAATATATCTATTTTGGATTTTGCCATAGAGGTGGTCAGTAGCAGAAGAAAGAAGACAAGGGTTAAAGTGCCTAAAGTTTCTAAACATGGAAAGCATGCAACTAGTTCATAGAGAGCCGGCCCCTTGGACTTTTTAGGCAGAAAAAAGGTATAGAAGTATAGAAATATATAAAAGGCAACTATGTGCCACTTTTATTAAATACAAAACAGGCTAATGATGCATGCACCCCGACATGTTTCGGAAATCTTTATTGGTACATATTATCCTTCATCAGGGAAGACTTACTTGGGGTGAGCTCAGCAGACAGGGGGCAACCAAGTGCTTCACACATGCAAGAGACTTCCTGGTATATACCCAGCAAGAAACATTTATCTGAAAAGTCATAAAAGAAAGACCTTAGAGTTATAGAAATTAGTTATAGAAATTAAGTATAATTTTATGATGTTAGTAAGACATCATGCTATGGTTACTTAGCAAAACATTATGCCCTGAGTTGCTTAATTAAGAATAGAGTAAATATTACCTTTCACTGAAGATGAAAAAAGTATGGTGCAAACAGCCAGGCAGCAGTCATGAGAGGATGCTGGATGCAACCATGCACCTTAAATAGTATAGACTGTGTGGGAAGCCATTCAGGCAAACTAGTAGTGTGTTGCTGGTAGTTCCATGTAATCAGCTGCAAGGAAAAGCAGCTGAAATAGGAACTCAGAGTGTCTCCCTGAGGCAGGGGTGTGCGGCGTCACCGGCAGAACAAGAGGTCCTCATCAAAGCATTGCATCAAATGGGGACATACAAGAGCTCGATCCCGCACAAAGGCATAGGTGGGGGTCACAAAGACCTTCATACCCCATAGGCCTGCACGGGAGGAGCCCACCCACTGGGCATGCGCAAGGCACGGTGCAAACCTGGGCACACACCAAGCGCCATCTAGTGGCCAAGTAGAGTGATGGCAGCCAACGTGTTTACAAAAACAAATACAACACAAAAATGGAGGGAAAAAAAAGTATTAACAATGAAATAGACATAAATAAGTAAAAAATGTATATACAAACAAAAATATGTAAGTGGCAGCAATTAGCAACATATGTGTAGTTTATTCAAATGATCAAAACATGCTCATTACATCAAAATTGACAGCCACAGTTCCATATATCAATACCAATACATTTTCTCATAGATATGCATTGTGACTGTATACAATTTGCATAATAAAAAAGAGTAAGAAAAAAGAGAAAGCTATATTAGCAGAAAGTTGATTATAAATTGCCCTATTGAAATTTGATTGAATGGCCCTCATGTACTGTCATCTAGGATTGGAACGACATGTAACCAATAATGAAAGCATGGCTCAGGATGGTATAAAAGATAGTGATTCAGAGAGATCAGGAGAACAGTGGGGAGAAAAAGGGGAAGTAGGACTTTATAAATTCAATTCGCAACCCCCTGAAACAAAGCCAGGAAGAAAAGACCTGAAATTAAACGCCTCTACAAGTAATCGTTTTTTGCCTGGGAGGGAAAGGTGGTTGGAGACAAGGACACTGTGAAAGTGATGAGGTTGTGATCAGAGAGAGGAACGGGGGTGTTGTTGAGGTTGCCAGAAGTGCAGAGATGGGACATTACAAGGTTGAGGGTATTACCATCGGAATGGGTAGAAGTGTGTGTCTATTGTGTTAGGTCAAAAGATGAGGTTAGGTTGAGAAGTTGAGCTGTAGCCAGGCTGTTAACATTAACAGGGATGTTAAAGTCACCAAAAATGATAGTAGGTATTTCAGAGGAGAAAAAGTAGGGTAGCCAGGCAAAAAAGCGTGATACTGGTCCAGTCGGCCAATAAATCACTGCGATCCTCTGAAAAATTGTAGAGAACAGATAAATACAGTGCATTTCAAAAGAAGAGAGGGACAGAGAGGAGGGATAGGGAGGACTTGGAAAGGGATAGAAGGAATCTAACTCCAACTCCACCTTCTTTCCGTCCTCTTTGGGGAGTGAATCCAGTGGCGGCTACCATGGAAGAGGTCAGCAGGAGAAGTCAGGTCAGAATCGTGAAACCAGGTTTCAATTTTGGCAAGTATCTTAAAGTAATGGGAGATAAAAAGGTCATGCACTGATATAAATTTGTTACAGGTGGAGCGAGCATTCCAGAGGGCACATTAGATTAGGGGGCTAGTTTTTGGAAGCAGGAGGATAGAAATTAAACTGAATGGATTGTGGCTGTTGCCAGATGAGGAAGGGTGCCAGATATGAGGTTTGCAGTTAGAAAATGGAGGGCCAGGATTAGGAGAAATGTCCCTAGAGATTAGGAAAAGAAGGGGGTGAGAAAAGTAAGATGAGAGCAGGATGTGTATGAGTGCACATAACCTCACTGTCCTGGTGTTTAGGTCAGCATGTGGGTTCAGTATTTGCAGGAGGTGATGGGTGCAGTAGTGGGGAGAGGATAGGAGTGAGGGTAATATGTGTAGGCTGTGGGGTAGATTTGAGGGGTAGAGTAAGGACAATTTAAGGGCAGAGAACACCAATGTGTGAAGGAAGAGTAGAGGGAGCATGTTAGTGGAAAAAGAGTGATACTTATGCCGCGTACACACGGTCGGACTTTTCGTCTACAAAAGTCCAACGGACGCCGACGGACTAAAGCTGGCTGGTAATCCGATCGTGTGTGGGCTTCTCCGGACTTTCAGCAGACTTTTTCAGCCTCAAATCCGACGGACTTTAGATTTGAAACATGCTTCAAATCTTTACGTCGTAACTACGACGGACCCCGAAATCCGCTCGTCTGTGTGCTAGTCCGACGGACAAAAACCCATGCTAGGGCAGCTATTGGCTACTGGCTATGAACTTCCTTATTTTAGTCCGGTGTACGTCATCACGTACGAATCCGTCGGACTTTTGTGTGGTCGTGTGTAGGCAAGTCCGTTCGTTAGAAAGTCTGCTGCAAGTCCGCCGAAAGTCCGCCGGAAGTCTGTCGGACAGGCTGTCGGACTTTTGTAGACGAAAAGTCCGACCGTGTGTACGCGGCATTAGACTTCAGAGTTCTTGTTGTATCTTCATACAGCTTTAATTACTCTGTTTTAGTTAAACTGCAATGTTGAAACTGTGACAACACGCGTAAAATAGACACTCAAGAAAGAGACACAGGGGAGATTTACTAAAGCTAGTGCATTCAGAATCTGGTGCAGCTGTGCATGGTAGCCAATCAGCTTCTAACTTCAGCTTGTTCAATTAAGTTTTGACAAAAAAACCTGGAAGCTGCTTGGTTTCTATGCAGAGCTGCACCAGATTTTGCACTCTCCAGTTTTAGTAAATCAACCCCATGATGTCCGCGACTGACCCCCTGTCTGCGACTTCCCCATAATCTGTTCTAAATTTATAGGGATTTGGTTTTACGCCACAGTCGTATCAAGTCAGAATATCACTTCTACCTGATGTCTACAATATCAGTTCTGACTGAATACTCATACCTTAGATAATGGGGTGAGTTTCCTCTGAATGGACTTCAATATCTCATATACCCAGAGAATTACCGGTAGCAATTTTCAAATGTTGCGATTTTACCATATCTGAAAGTACAGATGTGACAGGTGCAGCCCCACTAAATATACAGTTGTGCTAAAATTTACATACCCTGGCAGAATGTATGATTTCTTGGCCTTTTTTCAGAGAATATGAATGATAACATTTCTTTTACTCATGGTTAGTGTTTGGCTGAAGCCATTTATTATCAATCAATTGTGTTTACTCTTTTCAAATCATAATGGCAACATAAACTACCCAAATGACCCTGATCACAAGTGTACATACCCTGGTGATTTTGTCCTAATAACATGCACACAAATTGACACAAAGGGGTTTAAATGGCTATTAAAGGTAACCATCTTCACCTGTGATCTGTTTGCTTGTAATTAGCATGTTTGTATAAAAGTTCAATGTGTTTCTGGACTCCTGACAGACCCTTGAATCTTTCATCCAGTGCTGCACTGACATTTTTGGATTCTGAGTCATGGGGAAAGCAAAAGAATTGTCAAAGCATATGCGGAAAAAGGTAGTTGAACTGTATAAAACAGGATAGGGGTATAAAAATATACCCAAGAAATTGAGAATGTCAATCAGCAGTGTTTAAACTCGAATCAAGAAGTAGAAAATGAGGGGTTCTGTTGAAACCCAACTACGGTCAGGTAGACCAACTAAAATTTCAGCCACAACTGCCAGGAAAATTGTTCGGGATGCAAAGAAAAACCCACAAATAACTTCAGGTAAAATACAGGACTCTATGAAAACATGTAATGTGGCTGTTTCAAGATGCACAAAAGGGAGGCACTTGAAGAAAGATGGGCTGCATGGTCGAGTCACCAGAAGAAAGTCATTACTAAGCAAAAGCCACAAAGTATTCCACTTACAATATGCCAAAGAGCACAGATGACATGAGGGGTTGGAAGCTGGCAGGGGGTTACAGGTGAGATGAAGATGACAGAGGGTGGTAGAAAGCTGGCAGAGGGGTACAGGTGGGATGAAGATGACAGGGAGGGGTGGTAGGAATCTGGCAGAGGGGTAAAGGTGGGATTAAGATGACGGGGGTTGGATGCTGGCAGAGGGGTACAGGTGGGATGAAGATGATGGGGGGTGGTTGGAAGCTGGCAGAGAGGTACAGGTGGAATGATGATGAAGGGGGGTTGGAAGCTGGCAGAGGGGTACAGGTGGGAAGAAGGTGACAGGGGGTTGGAAGTTGGCAGAGGGGTACAGGTAGGATGAAGATGACAGGAGGTGTTGAAAGCTGGTAGGGGGTTACAGGTGGGATAAAGATGACAGGGGGTGGTAGAAAGCTTAAAGGGGTGTTATTATGCTTAAAAAATTCTATAAGGTTACTAGTAATGGTAGGTAGAAGTGTCTGGTCGGTCAAAAGTGCAGGTTTAACCTCCATGTCGGTTGTTGCCTTGTTATGTTCTGTAGGTCCAGTGATAGTGAGATAAGGGCGTGGTCCGAGATCGTTTGGGATCCTATTCGAGTATCAGTAATGTTCGAGAGGTCCCTTTGGGAAATGAAAATGCAATCCAAACGTGCATATCTGTTGTGCGGGACCGAGAAATGTGTGTAGTCCCTACCTTCTGGGTTGAGGAAGCGCCAGGAGTCAACCAGCTTCAGTTTTTGTAGAAGTGATTTAAGTTTTTTTTTAATTTTATAGGTGATGCAGGTCCTGCCGTTGGATGTATCCAACAGGGGGTTTAGGGGAACGTTGAAATCCCCCCTAGTATAAGGCAGCCCTTAGCAAACTCCTGTAGTCTCCCCACAATGTGTTGGCAGAAAGTAGTGTGTGCTTTGTTTGGGAAGTACACGTTGGCTAGGGTTATGGGTACATCATTGTATGAGCCCTTCAAGAACACAAATCAACCATCAGGATCACACAGTTGTTCGGTCAACTTAAAGGGTGTGTCTTTACCTACCAGTATCGTGACACCTTTTGATTTAGAGTCAGCAGTCATGGCATGGAAAGCCCTCGGGAACTGCGGGCTCGTGATTTTTGGGATATTGTTTGTCTTAAAATGGGTTTCTTGTAAAAACACAAACTGAGGCTTACCTTTTTTAAGTTCCCTCAAAAGGGTGGAGCGGTGTTCAGGGATGTTCAAACCTCTGATGTTATGTGAGATCACAAGGGGTCCATGCCCCAATGATGAGTAAACCATAGCGGTGGTGAAGGAGGAGACAGTCGGAGTTCAAAGCTGCGAAGACAAAACTATTATTTAGGAGTTAGTGTCTGGTAATCCAATCAGAAGCTACACACCTCTAGTTATCTAAGTGGGTACCTTCTTAAAATTAAACAGACAGGGATCTTAGCGGGGGGAAAGAGATACGAGAGGAGAGAAAGAAAGAATGAGAGATTAATTTAGCGGAAGGGTATTACAATGGTGGGTCTCTCTCCAAAAACAACTTCAACACCCCCAAGGGAGAGGAACCACCAAACGTAATGTCTTCCCCGTCCCCCCCCAGGAGTCAGGAAAGTTTTGTGGGGTCGCTGGGAGGCGACAACAGCCAGAGGGCAACCAAATCTCCAATTAATTGGAGGTATGTGAGAACTAAATCAGAACAGCCTCATAGAGGCACACAAGTTTAGTTCACTCAAGCAAAAGTGATATTGGCATATTGTTTACACCTGACCTAGGTGTATCATGTATATATTCGGGCATATATGTGATAAATTAACACTAGAGGTCACACAGGCATTACTATAATAAATGTGGTATTACACTGCCCCGTTTATAGTCCCGACGTACGTGTTTTACGTCACCGCATTTAGAACGATCGGATTTTCCGACAACTTTGTGTGACCGTGTGTATGCAAGACAAGTTTGAGCCAACATCCATCGGAAAAAATCCTAGGATTTTGTTGTTGGAATGTCCGAACAAAGTCCGACCATGTGTACGGGGCATTAGTATACGCCTACTATCACTACATTGTCTTGTAAGTTGCCAATTGTTGTGTAAATACATTTGTTTTTATACTGCTACTTTAAGATGCGCCCTCTACTGTCCTTATGTATTACCATAGAGAATCTTCAGTGTCTTGAGAGGTGCTGCACTACAGTGTTTTGGAATCACTACACCAACTCACCCGGAACCCCTAAGCCATCTCCCTCCAGTGTGTTGGTCACATACACTTCTGCGCAATATCTCTCCACATACATGGGGCCACTTAAATGCTTTACCAAGCTGGAATGCCATTTTATCCCTAGACATTTTTTCTTTGTTCTGTATGATTTCTTCATTGTGGTGTTCAAGAAACAATTTTAAATCATTGCTATTATTTTTAAGAGCAAGGGATTCCAAGGAAGCTAAAGTAATCACGGAAAGCTTAGCACTTGTTTATCAATTGTTCCACTTCAGTTTTATATTGTTCAATAAGCAGCTTCATATGGATAGAACAATTAGTTAAATATTGTTTTCATTCATGTTTTAAATCAGGGGATATGTCATCAATTGTATATAAGACCTGAATATACAGACCAAAAATAACAATCAGTGTATCAATATATTGTAGAAAATACAAAATGTGCCAGAAGTATATTGACTTTTTTACAAATGTTAAGTCTTAAATGTAATTATTTAATTCTCCTCTCTATTATTCCTTGAGAAGTCTTAATGTTTTTTTTGATTCATCAGTTCTTCCCAGTTTTGGCCACACAATACCAGACACTTTGGCATGCACTGTATTTGATATAATGTTTTTTTTTTTTCAATCCATATTGTGATATACTAAAAGGGAACTATATTAAGGAAAATTGTTATCCATACATACCGTAATTTTCCTTTCCAAAACCCCCCATGTCAGCCTACTATGGGTCTTCTCTTCTCTTCTCTGCCTTCTCTGACCCCTCCAGGACCACCTCTTTCTTAGCCCATAAAGGGCAGCTGTCTGACCACACCAGTGTTAAAAAATACCCGCCTTGCGATGGATAAACTGGGTGGGAATCCTCGGCTAAAATGGGCAGTATCCTGGAAAGTAAAATTACGGTAAGTATGGATAACCATTTTCCTTATTCCTGGACCTCCCCATATCAGCCTACTATTGGATGTACCAATAAATATTAAGAAGGGAGGGAAATTAAAAAATAAAAATAAGGCAAACCCTCCATGCAATGCTGCTCAAAAATTTTTAATGGGCAACAGATGCCATAATAACCGTAGAGCCAAATGTTTCCTCAGGCGGACAAACCACATTAAGCCTGTAATGCCTATTAAAAGGTGTTGGGCACGCTCCAGTATGCTGCTCTGCAAACTACCTTAAGGGTGACCTTCGCGTATGCTGCCCAGCATGCTGCCATACCCCTGTGTGCTTTGATCTCTGAAGCAGGAGGAAGTCCCAGCGTTCTGTATGCAATATGCCTGGACTTGACAATCCAGGAAGACACAACTCTAGATGTTGGTGGCATACCCTTTTTAGGCCCCATTGGAAAAACCTACAGCTGATCTTGTTTTCAAAAGCTTTTAGTCCATTTCAGGTAGGTTGATACCGCAGAGACCAGGTATAACCTACTCCACTCATCATCAGCTGTATCCCGCGGAAAGGCTGGGAGAATGATCCCCCAGTTCATACGAAATTATGTGGCCACCTTAGGTAGAAAGCTCGGTACAGGCCTAAGGACTATCTTGTCTGAAAGCACCAAACAATATGGTTCTTTAGATGAGAAGGCGCACAACTCTAAGATTCTTCTGGCCGAGGCAATGGCTAGCAAAAAACAAAAACAAAAAACTGCTAAAAGAAATAATGAAAAAGAGAAAGTTTGATCAAACGGATTAACCAGCAAGGTTCTCAAGACTAGCGTTAAGTCCCATTTTGGAAAAAACTATTTCAGTGGAGGTCTGATTTCCAAGGCTGCCCTAAAAATCAGATCACCAAAGCATGTAGCGCACATCCTGTACACGACATAGCCAACAAGGCAGGGATTTGACCCTTCAGGGAATTATAAGCTAACCCTTTATCGAGACCACTCTGCAGAAACTCCAAATGTTTGATACTGAAGGAGATCCAAGGTTCTAACCCCTCTCTGTAGTATTCCAGATCCGGGTATAGGTTACATTTGCGGTCCTCTTACGAGCCTGTAATACTGTCTCCACTACACGGCCCGAGAGATCCAAGCCAGTTAAAGGCCCCCTCTCACTTCCAAGTCATTAACTTCAACCTCCTAGGGTTCGGGTGTCAAGCCCCACTCTGCAGAAGAGCATTCTGACAAGGAGGCAGTGGGATTGGTGAGCCCAACTTTATCATCCAAGCCAGAGGGAACTACGGCTTCCTAAGCCAGTAAGATGGGACTACTATTGCTGTGACCCTTTCTCGCTGAATCTTCAGCAATATTTTAAGAGCCAGTGGAAACGGCAGGACCACATACACCAAAGGGAAGTTCCAAGGCCTGGACAGAGCACCCTACCCCAACGCCTGTGGATGCCAGGTACGGGAGAAGAAGCAGTTCACAATTACCCTCCGATGCCATAAGATCTATCGAAAGCGCCCCCCAGACCCTGAAGATTTTGCGTAGGTACTGGGGGTTGAGTCATCATTCGTTGTTATCCCAAAAGCTTTGACTCAAGTGATCTGCTAAAACATTCCCGGGCCCTGGGAGATAAGATGCTGTAAGAGAGATGAGATTCTTCTCTGCCCATAGGAGGATTTGACATGCCAGCTGAAGGAAAGGGGCGACTTCTTGTGCCCCCTTGATGAGACACATAAGCCACCGTAGTTTTGTTGTCCAAAAGGATCTTGACAGCTCGACCTCGCAACATAGGTTGGAACGCTAAGAGAGGGTGTCTGACAGCATCCAATCCCAGGAAATTTTGAACTCTTTGCCCCACAAAGGTTCCATTGGCTTTGAACCTGCTGTCCCAGGCAGTGTGCCCCTCAGCCTGCCAGACTGGCATCACGACTATTGGTTCTGAGGCCTTCAACGGAACTCCGTGGGAAAGATTGTGAGCTACTGAACACCAAATCAGAGACCAGAATATCGGAATTGGCAGATAGATTTTCTAGAACAAGGAGTGACGATCCCACTGAAGAAGAAAGTTGCATTGAAACCTTCTGTGCTACCTGACCCATGGGACTACTGGAATTGTGGTTGATAGAACACCCAGATACTGCATGCATTCCTTCACCATCATAGAAGGCCTGGCCATCACTGCTTTTGTCTGAGACTGGATCTCCTGGACCTTCCTCTGAGGAAGAGAAACACGCCCCCGATCTGTGTCGAATTGTACTCCAACATATGGGTCGGATGCATTTGGCTCTTCCGAAAGTTGAACAACCAACCAAAACGAGCTAGTGTTTTGAAGGTGAGAGTCACATGAACTAGAAAGTGCTCTTTTGACGGAACCAGAAGTAGCATGTCATCTAGCTAATGGAATATTTGCACTCCCCTGACCCTGAGAGTCGCGACGACAGCAGATAGTAGCTTTGAAAATGTTCTCGGAGCCGTGAAGAGACCGAATGGGAAACATTGAAATTGAAAATGATAGCCTTCGACGGAAAACCTGAGAAAGAGATGGTGAGATGCGTCTATGGAAACATGAAGATATGCATCCGCCAGATCGATGGAAACCATCCAGCCTCCTGACTCCATAACCAAAATCATCTTTTCTATTTTGAATGGTGGAACCTTCATGTAAGAATTCCGGACTGAGGTCCAAAACTGGTCTGAAACCCCCTGAAGCCTCTGAGACCAAAAACAGAAGGGAACATACTCTTTGACCCAATTCATGCCTTGGAACCAGAAGGATGGCCCTTGTTGCCAACAGCTCCCCTATATATCCTTGTCAACACTGCCTCCTTTCCAAATCCGTAGGAAATCAAGTTTCTATGAACAAGGACTGAGGGGGCCTTGTTCTGAATTTAAGACAATAACGTGAACAAGGACTGAGGGGGCCTTGTTCTGAATTTGAGACGATAACGTGATCGAATGACGGCCACAATCCAGGCATCCCGTAATTTTTCCACCCAAACCTCCCCGAATTGGGCTAGTCTTGCTCCTACTTGAGAGGGTTGAGCGAAGACACCTTCAGAAGGACTTATTTGAAGCCTTAGGAGCTTTGTTGGCCCTGGGCTTGGAAGGCTTCTGGAAGATCGAACCGGCTCCCTCCCACTGACTGAAAAAAATGGCCTACCAGGTCTGTAAGCACTGGCCTCTCTGAATCCTTCTTTGGATCTCTTGTTAAACTGAAGGGGCTGCCATTGTCTTTTTCTCTTCTGCGGGATTAGGCCAGATCTGCCGCTGGAAACCCACTGAATTGCTGATTCTAAAGTCTTCCCGAAGAGTAGCTTCTGTCGCATGGAACAGAACACAGACTGTGCTTAGAAGCCTTATCGGTCGACCAATGCTTTAACCACAAGGCTCTGTGGGCTGTGATGGAATGAGCCATTATCTTGCTGTCATCTTGACCTGGTCAACAGCCACTTCAGCCACAAACTCTACAGCAGTCTTGACAAACTGCAAAGGAGAAGAACTGCCACTTCCCAGACTTTCATCCGAACATCCAGCCACCAGCTCCGCTACCCACTCTCTAAGGGCTGCCTTCACAGAAGTGAGTGCTACTGCCCTTCTGCAGGCTGCTCCGGCCAAACTATACAACCTTTTTAGGTCTGCGTTTATTCTGCGATCCAAAGGATCCCTTAAAAGAGACCGAATCCTCCAGCAGAAGCATGATGTGGCGGGTGAATCTCTGTAATGAAGCATCCACCTTAGGTATAGTGTCCCAAGGGGTACAGCTTCGATACTCTATTATGCACATTGGGATTCTTCGCAGGCCTCGCCCACTCATCGTCAATTACTTCTTTAATTTCAGAAATGAATGGGAAGGAAGGTAACGATTTCTTTAAATACGGGTAGTATGTCTGCTGTTTCTTTGGAGGCGACGATTATTCCTGCCACTCCATCGCATCCTTAGTCTCCACCAAGGGGGGAACCAGAGCAAAGATCAAACGTATGCGATTCCGAGACCAATTCTGCCTCGGATGGATCCGAATCACTAATCAACTTCAGAGTTAAAACGCACTGAAAACACATGATCTGAATCTGCAGAAGCTGAAGATACAGCAGGATGAGCAAGATTCCTTGAAACACTCTTTAACCCTTCCTTGACTGCGTGCTTAATGTAGGATTTAACCTGACGTGCTTTTGCAGCATTGTCCCGAGCTGCCCCCTTGAAGCAAGATGCACATACCCGCTTTCCTCTGAAGACCTCAGTTGAGCAGGCCCAACCTTGATCTTTCCTCTGCCTGGGCTGGCGTCGAAGACCTACCCGAAGAAGAGGATCCTCTTCTGTGTCTGCTCCCAGGTTTGCTCTTTCTAGAGGCTTTCTGATGTCTTGACCTCTCTCGGCTCGGGCCTGGGTGACTAAAGTGAGGTGGGACGAGGGATATCTGGACTGCCGTGACAATGGGCATCTATTCAGCTGCATGCAACTCTGCGATTTGTCATGTCTAGTCCCTTTTTTACTCCTTTGAGGCTGGAATGCTGATTTGAAACCTCTTTGTAGGCGTTTATCCTGCATTGGGCCCTTCTCTCTGTAAAACACAGAGGATGTGCTCTCTCTCTTTTTTTTTAATTAAATAAAAGAACTTTTTTTAAAAAACAAAAAATAAATAAAATAAATAAAAACAATTAAAATAAACTTCTCCATCCGAATCTTCAGTGCTAAGGCAGCTAGGCAGGTAGGCAAAATTCCCCAGACCTATAAAGCACAGGATAATATAAACACTCTGACAGACAACTAACACAGGAGAAAGTAATGAGAGACCTGAAAGTAAGGCTTACCAGAGCAGGGCAGCAAATTGATCAGCTGGAGAGTGCCCATAGAGTGCCCTGGCCCACCCTAGAGGACAGAGCCTGCTGCAAATCAGCAGTGAGCATTCTGTTTTTTGCTAAGCAAGCCAAAGAAGAAGCTGCCTCTGACCTCACTTGCCCAACTCTGAGATTCCTGAAAGGAATACACATGGAGAAAATAGAGGAAAGAAACGCTGCCAATGCCACATCCAAACATATAGGGACAAAGGAAAAAAAAGGAAAAAAAAGGATACTACTAGAGTAGCCAAAAATCGGACTTTAACGGCATGGAAACAATGGAGAAGTGATAAAATATATATGATTTATTAGAAAAAATACATTGTACAAACACAATAATCACAAAAAGATAAAAAGCATGAAAGCTGATACAGTCAGTACAGTGAGCCCTTGTGCGTCTACGCGTTTCGCTGTGAGGCTTCTTCAGGACACGATCAAGGTTCAAAGGCGTAACAAATGAGAAACAGAGAGCGAGTCTCACTGTCTTTGATTTGATAGGCCTCAGATATAGATTCGTATATAGATTCTCCGTAGTAGAAAATATAGAATATTTATTGTGAACAACTATTTTATATCTTCCAAAGTATCTAGAACAGGGGCCCATGCGCATCATGTATTAGAAAAGGAGAGGAGAGACCGTCCAGCTATTAAAACTGAAATATACAGCGTCATAGAAAGACAGTAAGCCAAAATCAGGTAAAGTATTGCTGGTGATGTGTGCCATAGCCTCTACTGGCATACAATGCATGTCAATGGTAATATAGTGGTATGCCCCTGGGAGACGGCCGGGTGCTGAACTGAGTACAGCAAGCTCGGACCTATTTTTCCTACGGAATGAATATCGAATGGGATCTGAATGCTTTTATTAACAATAGCTAGATTTCCCATTCCTTTTTTCATTCTTTTTTTCTATTGGTATTAATATTTTTAATTATTGATTTTTGTTTTGAAATTGTATTTGAGAATTATGGGGGAAGTCCTTTTTGTTCTTTTATGCTTCAGCATAATGTTATTATTTATTTATCTTTCTTTATAAGTTTTGTATGTGCAATACTTGGTTTGTAGTTTGCTATTTAAATACAAGATGCCGCCACCTTCTACAACCACTATAAGTCAGTTTATACATTTTAATTAATGGTCACTCGCATTGTTGTTTTAAATTTGATTTCGGCCCCTCTTTTTTGGTTAGCCAATTACATACAAGAAATTTACAATCTGATTTTTATCTTTTTTTTTTTTTTTTTATCTATTTTTCTCTTATTGAAAGTTTCTAGTTGCTAATTATAAATTAGAGCTTTCTGAGATGTGTTGGTTCTGGTTTTTTAAGTTTACACTTCCGGACCATGGAACGCATCCAATTTCCACCTGTCAAGTCCTTCTACCCTTATAAATAAACGTCCTTACGCGCCATAACCACGCCCCTGAAGACACATGTTGATGATGAAACGTTGGGCGATGTTAGAGATGAGTGACGCTGGACGTGGTTGGACGGAGACACGGCAGCCATCTTGATGGTTAGAAGCACTGGTCGCTTCATATTGCCTTCGTATTTCTTATCAAATGTGAGTTTGTTTTTACTTATCTATACAATAAATACCCCTTGTTAAGAAGTTTGCGCAATGAGCGTTCCTTTTATACTCCCTACATGCATATGATTCTTGAGCTACCATACGCCCATTGGAACGTACCTGGCACTTTATCCTGTTGAGAGGGAGAGGGATGTTTTGGGATTGTATGAGCAGAGGATCGCTTCTCTTTCTAGGAAAATCATTCTCATCATTTGGATACATTTCATGTGTATAACCGATACACTGATGGTAAGGTTCAGTTAGTTTGGGTGAGGGTGATGGTTTTTCTATTCCCTTTTGAAGTTCCCTCCATGGTGGATCTTGTCCAATAGAAGCCCTTTTTTTCTCTTCGGTGGTGATGGCTCTGATTGGCTTCACTTTTACTTATGCTTGGAACATTCTTCTATTGTGAACTTTGCATATTATTTTAAGCGCTACACCTTTTTTTTTTATATTACGCTAATTGCATCCAGCAATTTAGTGTTAGTTGCTTTTGTTTCATATATCTATATATTTAGCGCAACAGGTTTGTGTTTTTATTTTTGTCTTTGGTTATATTGTGTTGCAGCTTTTTATAGTTTTGGTAATGGATATCTTTGAATTCAGAGCTACCCATTCAATTAATACAGAAGGGATTTTTAATGAAATTAGCAATTCCACTGATGATATTGGTGGCTTGTTTATGAGGCTTAAAAATTTGGTAACCACTGAGTTGCATACCAATTGGGACATAGCTTTCTTTGAACAATATTTAGCTGACAAAATGGTTCCACGTAGTTTACGATGGGACTTTACTCCTTTGAGTGATGTCACAGATACTACAGAATGGTTTCAATTTTTTAACACAGCTGGCCTACATTTGATTCAGTTTTTGCTTGAGAGAAAGCAGCAGAAACTCCTCAAAGTGGATAAGGAGATCTGCGCTATCAAGGACAAGCTGAATCCTTTCAAAGATAATAATGATTACAAGAAAAAGTCAGATCTTTTAAGAAAACACCTTGAAAAAGAGGAGTCAGAACAAAGGATTAAAAAGGAGAAAACACACCTTAGAGATGTCACTGACTATAAAAAAAAATAAAACAGTCTTTAAATGGCAAACTAAGGATATTGGGAACTATCAAACAGACAAGGAGAGTGGCAGTGCCGGTGAGATACAATTTTTACAATCTTTAGATACTACTACTAATACATCACAAGCCCCCCCATACACTCAGCCCCTAATCAATTACAATTCCAGAGGACATCATTTAAAGGGGGTCCCAAGGGCAAAGGAGGTGGAGGAAAGAGAGGAAGCCAACATACATCCCACAATCAATTCCCTACTGTGGTCCACAATCGCTTTGGACCACTGCGTGAATTGGATAGTCCATGTAGAGATGACAGATATATCACAGAACATCATGATAATTGGGGCCCTCCATACTATCAGCAACATGGCTATTCCCCAAGGACCCCAGTAGGAGGGAATTGGTGGCAACAACAAAATTACCCCTCAGATTCTAATAACCCAAGGAGGGATGGACAAGCTTTGGGAGGGTATGAGAGAATTTTTTTTTCCTGAAGTTAAGCCAAACAAAAGAGGCATAGACCTAAAAGGGGTGCCAGAGGGGGGAGGCGGGTGTGACGGGAGGGCCCGTGGAACTCAGAATACATCTTATGTCTAAGTCACCCAGCGCCATCCTGGCACAGGGTGAGTGAGAAAATATATCTTGGACTACTTAAAATGGGACAGTAATATTTGTCCACAATATCTCCCAGGATGTATGTAGAGACTATTATTGGCTTGGTTGATTCTGAACTCAACCTGTTAATTGAGTGAGCTGATCACATTAGCCTCCAGGACTGGCTAGGAGACGAACTGTTGATGAATAGGCTGAGGAGGAGGGGAGATTGTTGTTTGTATTGTTAATTGTAATTAGCTCCAGCTATTGTGTTTATACTACTGTGTGAAGCTCGGTGCCCACAAGTCTGTCATCTGGTCTGGGTAAATTTTTTAGTTAATTAGCTCATGTTAATTATATTAATTAGGTTACAGTTGTTTTGTAGATATCAGGTTCCAACGGCATATAAAGTCTTGTAATTTTGATTCTAAATAAAACAGTTCATGTTAGCAACAAGCAAGTGTCGCCTTGTTTTGTGCTCAGAGAGGCTGGGATATCTGTATACAGACTGAGAGGAAGTGGTATATGACGGAAGCACTCAAGCGGAGTGTGGAACGTTCCGTGACATTGGTGGCAAGCAGCGGGAAAGCTTCCTGCAGTCTGGGACATGCAAACTTCCATCTGGATCCAAGGTCCAGATAGCAGGAGAGGAGAGGTACAGATACCAGCCACCATGGATGAGGAATTCAGAAGGAGGTTGCGAGAGATGCAGATACAGCACAGAGGACCAGTGTCAGAGCAGGTCCTGCTGGGATGGTGTGATTCTGCAAACTCTGGAAGGAAGCGCTAGCCCGTGAGCAGCGACACCAGGGAAAAGTTCTCCCCTCCATCGAGGAAAGGTACTGGTCGCAGTACGGACTGCGGGTGCGGTTTTTGGGAGAAAAACCACACAAGAAGCAGACAGCTGAATTAAGCAGACTGGTCTGGGCAGAGATAAAGCTGGATGAGAGTTACAGAGCCCTCCGGTGGCATGTATCCCAAGCATGTCCCTGGATAGCGGATGACAGCCCAATGGAAGGCTTAAGCTACGGCGGCTTGGGACTGTTGTATGTGAAGCTGACAGGGGACTCTAACTTTGGGAGTGATTTGGAGTGGCGGTTGGATGAAATCATGGATTTCAGAGAAGGGCTACTGAACATTTTGGAAGTGCACTGGGCACAGGAAGATTTGGAGTTTCTGGCCATTCAGGAATGGGAGCTAGAGATCGCCTACAGACGGCTGCTAGACATTGCTCAGTGCCAGGGCTGGGCTCCCTTTGCCTGGGACTATCAGGAAATACCAGCTGACAACCCTGAAATCCTGGCTGAAGAGTCGGCAATGTGGTAGAGCAATAGTGTGCTTTGCCAACCTGCCCCCATAGGAAGGCGGAGGTCTTATGGCGGATGCAGCAAGTGCTGACTGACCTTGATGATCCTGTATCTGCATGGGATGATCTTGGATGGAGGAATGTGCCTGTCCAGCAGCATGCCAGAGAATCTGCAGCGGAAAATCTGGAGATTGCCATCCCCAAAGCTGAAGTGCTGACAACAAGGCAGAGCTCTGCTAACCTCTGCCCAGCACTGATAGCATCTTCTGGATTCCATGGACAGGAGATGGAGAACCTCCATCCCCAGACACCAGTTGCAGAGACAGGGGATTTGATAGACTTTTCTGCTGAGGAAGAACCATCGGGTGAGCCCCAGCAGAAGAGTTGGGATTACGGCCAAACTTCATTGCGCTCTGCTCAGCACTGATGGCATCTTCTGAGTTCCACGGACAGGAGATGGTGACCCTCTATCCACAGACACCAGTTATAGAGGTAGGGGATTTAATAGACTTTTCTGCTGAGGAAGAACAACCTGATGAGCCTCCAGCAGAAGAGCTGCTATTGGGGCCAAACTTCACTGTGCTCTGCCCAGCACCAACAGCAGTATCTGTGGAGTTAAAGGGAACTTCCCCAGTTGAAGCACCGGCAACCGGGCAGAGTGCTACCAACCTCTGGCCATCACCGGCAACAACTACAGAGTTCCGGGGAGGTGGGGCAGTCTGCCTCCCTCCCCAACAGGTAGCCGGAGCAGATGGTGTGGGGTTTCCAGCAGAAGGGCTGGCAACAGGGCCGAGTACTGCTGGACTCTGCCCTCAACTAACAGGAGATGGATTTCCTGTGAAGGTGGATGGGACTTCAGTCTCCACCTGTATACTCCAGGGATGCTGGGCAGTCGGCCCAGATCCCCAACAGCATGACAGAGTGAGCCCAGTCCCCCTGTCTTCTCTCCAGCGGCAGAAAGGACTCCAGGGAGAAGGGCCAGTCCAGGCCTCTCCCCAGCGGCAGATATGTTCTCTGAGAGAGGCAGAGGTTGGCTGGGTGAGTAATGCTTTGTTTGGAACAATTTATTTGGGGTACTGTGTGGGTACAGGCATTAGAGGACTGGAGCTACTTACTAACTTTGGAGTCAACCCGTCTGGGGTCTCCTCCTGTGTTAGTCTTCTGCCGAAAGGGGAGAGATGTGACGGGAGGGCCCGTGGAACTCAGAATACATCTTATGTCTAAGTCACCCTGTGCCATCCTGGCACAGGGTGAGTGAGAAAATGTATCTTGGACTACTTAAAATGGGACAGTAATATTTGTCCATAATATCTCCCAGGATGTATGTAGAGACTATTATTGGTTTGGTTGATTCTGAACTCAACCTGTTAATTGAGTGAGCTGATCACATTAGCCTCCAGGACTGGCTAGGAGACGAACTGTTGATGAATAGGCTGAGGAGGGGGGAGATTGCTGTTTGTATTGTTAGTTGTAATTAGCTCCAGCTATTGTGTTAATACTACTGTGTGAAGCTCGGTGCCCACAAGTCTGTCATCTGGTCTGGGTAAATTTTTTAGTTAATTAGCGCATGTTAATTATGTTAATTAGGTTACAGTTGTATTGTTAGAGGAGGTTCCAACGGCATATAAAGTCTTGTAATTTTGATTCTAAATAAAACAGTTTATGTTAGCAACAAGCAAGTGTCGCCTTGTTTAGTGCTCAGAGAGGCTGGGATATCTGTATACAGACTGGGAGGAAGTGGTATATGACGGAAGCACTCAAGCGGAGTGTGGGACGTTCCGTGACAGCGGGTCCGCGCAAAAAAGGAGGCACACATAAAGCCTATTGGTCTTTTCAATTTAAGTAAGGCTACCCTTTCCAATGAGGAAAAGTATGTTCTAAATCATAGATTGAAATTTGCCCCCTCGAAGCCCCTGAACAAGTTTGAAACCTTCATTGACGTTCAAAAATGAATTCGGAAGATGAACGTCCAGCGCTATTTTATAGCAAATCCTTTTCGCTCCAATATAGCTGTCTCAGTAGACATGAGGCAATCTAATTTAAAAAACACCTCATTATTTAATCCCCCAGGACAACAAGCCCCAGCTATTTCTGTTTTTAGAGATTTAGTGAATAAGGATTTACTTGCATTACAGATTAAGAAAAACAGAAGGGAATACATGTTTAAGAAAGGTTTAGAACAACTCAAAGATCATGTTGACATAATCGTACGCCCTGCAGATAAAGGTGGAGGTATCATGATTTTGGACAAGAAGGCATATAATACAGAGATGTCTAGATTACTTTCGGATCGGAATACCTATCTTCCCCTGCGGGGTATTCCGACTGCCCAATACAAAAAAGAATTGATTGTATTGGTGGATGAGGGTTTTCAAAATAGTATTATATCTAAAAAAGAAAAAGCTTTCTTAATTCCATCAGCCCCAAGGATTCCAGTAATCTACTATTTACCTAAAGTACATAAAGATCCTGTTTGCCCCCCTGGAAGGCCGATTGTCAGTGGCATTGACTCGGTTACTTCCAGGGTGGGCAAATATGTGGATCATTTTTTGCAGCCCCTTGTCACCAAGACTCCTTCATATCTGAGAGACTGCACGCAAGTGATTAATGCACTTAAGAATGTACAGTGGAAGGAGTCTTACATTTTTGCAACTGCGGACGTTGCTTCGCTTTATACTGTAATATCGCACAATCATGTTAGAGAAGCGGTTGAGCATTTTCTTAAGATGGATACCCTCCATACTAAACAAAGAGCCTTCATTCTTAACTTGTTTGTTTATGCCATGCAACATAATTATTTTTGGCACAATGGCTCATACTATTTGCAGAATAGGGGTGTAGCCATGGGGGCCAAGTTCACCCCTAGTATGGCTAATTTTGTTTATGGCTAAATGGGAGGAGGATGTCGTCTATCAGGAACCCAGTGCAGAGCTGGTGTTCTAGAAAAGATATATAGACGACATCCTCCTCCTATGGGACGGCGATTTGGACTCTTTGTCTAGTTTCATTGCAGGTCTCAATGTTAATGATAGGGGTGTTGTCCTCACTTTTGAAGCCAGTACTACCGACATACATTTTCTTGACCTTAGAATTAGAGTTGTTGATGGCCAAATCATAACTTCTACATTTTTCAAAGAAACAGACCGTAATGGTTATATTGATACTAAAAGTTGTCACCATAAGGCCTGGCTAGAGTCGGTACCTAGCAGCCAATTCCTGTGGTTGAGGCATAACTATATGAACTGTGAAGATTTTGTGTCTGAGGCCTCAGTCCTCAGGAAGTGATTCCTGGACAGAGGATATTCTGCAGGTGTTCTAGACGTGGCTTTTGACTTTGCAATGGAAAAAAACAGGGATGATCTGTTGATTACTAACACTAAAGTCCAAGATGATTCCTTTAAATTTTCCTTTGTCACGGCATATTCTAATCAGTATTATGATATCCAGAAAATAATACAAAGACATTGGAAAGTTTTGAAAGGTGATAGAGTTTTGGGTCCTAACCTAAGAGGAGCCCCCCCATTGGGATTACAGATTGCTCCCAATGTGGTTGAGCCACCTAAGCAGGTGTCCTTCTTTTAAAACATGGGAGGCTTTTTTCCGTGTAGGAGATGTCCAATTTGCAAGTTGAATAGCAAAAAAAGTAGAAAAACAGATTAGTTTCAATCAACCTCCACACATGAATCTTTTTCAATAAAACCTTTCATCACGTGCACTACTAAATATGTAGTGTACGTCATCACGTGCCCTTGTGGGTTACAATATATAGGGCGTACAATTCTTAATTACACGTTAGGCTCAGTAAACATGTGGATAACATCAAAAGAGGGTTCCCGAAGCATAGCTTGTCTAAACATTATGCCCTAAAACACGATTGTAACTCAAAAGGGTACTACCTTTTTGGGGATTGATACATTTTCAGGGCATTGGAGGGGAAGCAATATGGTCAGAGGGGTCTTTCAATTGGAAACCATGAGGATATATCAAGCTCGGACCTATTTTCCCTACGGAATGAACATCGAATGGGATCTGAATGCTTTTATTAACAATAGCTAGATTTCCCATTTCTCTTTTCATTCTTCTTTTCTATTGGTATTAATATTTTTAATTATTGATTTTTGTTTTGAAATCGTACTTGAGAATTTTGGGGGAAGGTCCTTTTTGTTCTTTTATGCTTCAGCATAGTGTTATTATTTATTTATCTATTTTTATACTTTTTTTATGTGCAATACTTGGTTTGTAGTTTGCTATTTAACCACAAGATGCCGCCACCTCCTACAACCACAGTTGTAAGTCAGTTTATACATTTTAATTAATGGTCACTCACATTGTTGTTTTAAATTTGATTTCGGCCCCTCTTTTTTGGTTAGCCGATTACATACAAGAAATTTACAATCTGATTTTTATCTTTTTTTTTTTTAATCTATTTTTCTCTTATTGAAAGTTTCTAGTTGCTAATTATAAATTAGAGCTTTCTGGGATGTGTTGGTTCTGGTTTTGTAAGTTTACACTTCCGGACCGTGGAACAAATCCAATTTCCGCCTGTCAAGTCCTTCTACCCTTATAAATAAACGTCCTTAGGCGTCATAACCACGCCCCTGAAGACACATGTTGATGACGAAACGTTGGGCGACGTCAGAGACGAGTGACACTGGGCGTGGTTGGACGGAGATACGGCGACCATCTTGATGGTTAAAATCGCTGGTCGCTTCATATTGCCTTCGTATTTCTTATCAAATGTGAGTTTGTTTTTACTTATCTATACAATAAATACCCCTTGTTAAGAAGTTTGCGCAATGAGCGTTCCTTTTATACTCCCTACATGCATATGATTCTTGAGCTACCATACACCCATTGGAACGCACCTGGCATTTTATCCTGTTGAGAGGAGGGTTTCCTAGGATTTTCCATCTGGTCCAGAGGGAGAGGGATGTTTTGGGATTGCATGAGCAGAGGATTGCTTCTGATTCTAGGAAGATCGTTCTCATCATTTGGATACATTTCACGTGTATAACCCATACACTGATGGTAAGGGTCAGTTAGTTTGGGTGATGGTGATGGTTTTTCTATTCCCTTTTTATGTTCCCTCCATGGTGGATCTCGTCCAATAGAAGCCCTTTTTTTCTCTTCGGTGGTGATGGCTCTGATAGGTCCAGGGAATACCAGACACTTTGGCATGCACTGTATTTGATATAATGTTTTTTTTTTCAATCCATATTGTGATATACTAAAAGGGAACTATATATATATATATATATATATATATATAGATAGATAGATAGAAAGATAGATAGATAGATAGATAGATAGATAGATAGATAGATAGATAGATAGATAGATAGATAGATAGATAGATAGATAGATAGATAGATAGATAGATAGATAGATAGATAGATAGATATAGATAGGTATAGATATAGATATATAAATATATATATATATATATATATATATATATATATATGACATATGACATGTTCTATTCTAATAAGATTATCTGAGTATTATGTATAGATGGAGATGTTTGCCTTTTGTTTGCAGAGCTTGGTTTGATCTGCAGGGGGAACTTCACATGGGACAGCTAGGCACAGGTTGGTTCCTCCTTAGGAATGTATATAAAGGTGAGCATTTGGGCATGGTCACATGCCCCGTAGTTGGAGGTGGAGATGGATTGTTCCCCCCAAGGTGATGGGAAATTTAAAGTCTCACTCCCTTGGATGGGAGGGGACCTCCCCTCTGTGCACACCCATGGAAGGTGCCATGAGTGTATGTAGTTATTTCATCAACACTGTGATATTACGTGGTCATGTTGCAGTGCTATGCAATGACATCACTAACATGATGATGCCATATTTGTGATGTTATGTCCCCTTGGTGGAAATGGTCTGCCAGTTTGCTGGCATGACAGAGATGGCACATATGGCAGGGGACCTTAATAAGGAGATCTCAAGGCCTTCCTCTATACTTCATTCTGGATTCATGGTGGGAATTGTAGGCAGTGTGTGGACTATTCCTAGTAGCATGCACCATTTTGAAAACAATGTCTTTAGGTAAGGGCTTTATTCATGTATAGCATATGGTGATGACATGATGTGTTAGAAGGGGAGGGAGGGTTGCTGAATCACTCCATTGACTCACTCTGATGTATTTATTAATTTGAGCTTGTGTAATAGAGGTATGTAAACACAAGACTATTTTGCAGCAAAATGCTTAAAACATACACATGCTTTCCCCACGGTTGAAGAAGATACATGGTACTTCTGGGTATGTAAAAGAACGGCGTTAAAGCCACACATGTGAGGTATCGCCGCAAATGTTAGAGTGGGAGTAACAATTCTAGACCAAAACCTCCTCTGTAACTATAAACAGGTAACCTGTAAAAAATTTTAAAGCGTCGCTTTTGGAAATTTTTAAATACCAATGCTTGGTGCCATTCCACGAGTGTGCGCAATTTTAAAGCGTAACATGTTAGATATCTATTTACTCGGCGTAACATCATCTTTCACATTATACGAACAAATTGGGCTAACTTTACTGTTTTGTTTTTTTAATTTGTGTGTGACATAAAAAGTTGCAACAACTGCCATTTTATTCTCTAGTTATTCCCTAGGGTCTCTGCTAAAAAAAAATATATAATATTTGGGGGTTCTGAATATTTTGTAGAAAAAAATAATGATTTTTACATGTAGGAGTGAAGTGCCAGTATTGGCCCAGATGGAAAGTGGTTAATGGTCGGGCAATCTTCTGGGATCTGTGACGTGTCCCAGAAGATTGCAGGGGGGAGAACTTCCGTTCGGATTGCCTAGGCAGTCCAATCGCCAGTGGGAGCGGGTACCTGTCAAAACTAGGTACCCGCTCCCCCCCCCCAAATAATGACATGCCAAATGTGGCATAGAAGGGGGGCGAGGAATGCTTAAAGTGGAACTTCCCCATTTGGGTGGAGCTCTGCTTTAAGATCCTTAACATTAACAATGTTAAAATGAGCCCACAGCCCCACCAGTTGCCTGGAAATGTAAATGTGAAATATTAATTTGCAATATTTCATACTTATAACTTACAACTATTAACCCTTTCATGACTAAGCCTATTTTTGACATTTGGTGTTTACAAGTTAAAATCCTTATTTTTTGCTAGAAAATTACTTAAAGCCCCCAAACATTATATATATTTTTTTAGCAGAGAATCTAGAGAATAAAATGGCGATTGTTGCAATATTTTATGTCACACGGTATTTGTGCAGCGGTGTTTTAAACACAACTTTTTGGGAAAAGGGACACTTTCATGAATTTTAAAAAAGCAAAACAGTAAAGTTAGCCCAATTTTTTTGTATAATGTGAAAGATGATGTTACGCCAAGTAAATAGATACCAAACATGTCATGCTTTATAATTGCACACACTCGTGGAATGGCGACAAACTACGGTACCTAAAAATCTCCATAGGCGACGCTTTACATTTTTTTTGCGGTTACTAGGTTAGAGTTACAGAGGAGGTCTAGTGCTAGAATTATTGCTCTCACTCTGACAATCACGGTGATACCTCACATGTTGATTTGAACACCGTTTACATATGCGGGCGCGACTTCCATATGCATTTTCTTTGCTGCGCGAGCTCACGGTGATGGGGGCGCTTAAAATTAGTTTTTTTTATTATTTATGTTATTTATTTTAATATTAATAAATTGTTTAAAAAAAACAAAAAATGTGATCACTTTTATTGCTGTCACAAGGAATGTAAACATCCCTTGTGACAGTAATAGGTGGTGACAGGTACTCTTTATGGAGGGATCGGGAGTCTAAAAGACCCCCGATCCCTCCTTTGCACTTCAAAGTATTCAGATCACCATTTTTGGCGATTCTGAATACTGTATATTTTTTTAAAACCGGCGTCATTGGCAGCCGAGTACATGGGAAGTGACGTCATGACGTCGCTTCCATGTTTACAATTAGGAGGCTCCAATGAAGCCACTTACGGCTTAGTTCCAGACTGTCACTAGCCGCCAGAGGTGGTGGATTGTTGACCGGGCCTCCCGGTGGAACGGGAGGCCCGGTAAGAGCCGCGGGAGGCAGCAGGAGGGGGGGCGTCACCTCCCGTTCCTCCGGTATAATAGCCGAGGGGCTTTTAGCCGCATCAGTTGTTATTGCTGGAAAGCCGATCGCCGGCTCTAAAAAACAGTACCGGGGTGATGCCTGCAGCTGCGGGCATCATCCCGGTATAACCCCCGAAAGCCGAGTACGTACACCTGCGCACGCTCGGCGGCAAGGGGATAACAAAATACCTATTTGTCTAGAAAATATTAATACAGCAACATCATAAACTCCTTTTACCAGTTTCAAGAAAATTTGAATTGCCCTTTTAGATTCTAATATCATACCTATATTAGTAAATCTGCAGTTTTATAGTAATTTTTAGTTTGCCTCTTTCAGATACTGCTTTTACTGTTCGGTCTCTATGTCCTAAATATCAGTAATCAAGTATTATTTTAATGTTTAATGTCTGTAGCTGCATTTCCTCAAAGTGTATTTGAATGAATGTTCCATTCACCCACAGGGATAAGTGAAGCCTTTAATTATGAAGAAATTCTAAAGAAATTGAGTTTTTATTCTATGAGAACTCAGAGCTTTAAAGTGCATTTTTTATTCTTAAATATAGTTCACTGGTCTGTGGAATTTGGAATTCAGTCACATTCACTCATGATTAGAGATGATTAAATTGATCTTCATAAGGTCACACTTCTAAAAGACAGAACAGGATCAGTGTATTAGGCATGAGAATCATGTGTGTGACTCCCACTATGCTGATACTAGAATTATTTGTATAGGGTTTTCCAGTTCCAAAATTACTTGACAATAGATATTCATTGTTTACATGGCTAGAGATTCCTGGCAAAGTGGCAATTAAATGAAAGGTGTTAGGTGACATCACTGGTTGCTAAGGACACAGTAGGTACCTACTCCCTCCATATTATTAGAAACCATTGACAGGAAGAAACTGTATTATATAGTAGCAGCAGAAATACTTCAACTATATAATACATTCGGCTCCCGTCCAGAGACTGGAAGAATGCCCTAACAGTTCAGTCTGAAGCTGAGTTCAGACTGAACCTTGAGCCAATCCCTATTCACTATAAACAGGGCAAGTAATAGAATAATGCTCATACTATTTTATCTACAGTTGTATTAGTTATTTAAAAAAAACAGTTGAAACAAGAAAAAAAAGCATGTCTTATACTTATGTTATAACTTTTTGTCTACATTCATATAAGAACATTTTCCTAAAAAAAAAAGTATTACTCCATTTTCTTAAGTAGTGACAAAATTATTGCGAAAACAATATGTCCTCAGCTGGTGTAATTGCAATAGCTGAATTTTAAAGTCTATCTAGTATTTGATATACCGTATGTATACCTTATGTACCTGCAGGCTACCTAGTATTTGCAGTTATTCGTTGCCTCTTAAAAAGATCACAGTAGTGCTTCTGACAATGGCGTTGTCATCTTTGTCAAGTCATCATCATGGATCAGAATCTACTTTGATTACATTTTTTTCCTTAAAATATTAACATCTTATCAGTTTTGGTGCAGTAGCCTTTATGTTCAAAGTAGACACCTATTGCTGTCTCTCAGCAGAAGGTTTGCTACAAAGATTTTTTTTTCTACAGATAATCAGTGATTACTGGGGAGATGGAACTGAATAAATATCCTACATGCTTGCAGCAGACTAATGACACCATTCACCCAATCTTCACCTCTTTGCCCAGTCACAATTACTCGTCTGGAGCTCAGAAGTTGCGTTTTAATGACAAAAGGTACTGTTTATAAACACAGTTTCTGTAAATTTTGATGTCAGGAATTATTTATGTAGACTTGTAAAATTACTGATATGACCACTTCAGCTTCAACACTTGTATATCCCTTGAACCCTAGAAATTTGAACAGTTCTGCTAAGGGCATGTTTCTTTTGTGAGAACTTTGCCTTTTATTAAGATAGCAAAGTAGAACATATATATATATATATATATATATATATATATATATATATATATATATATATATATATATATATATATATATATATATATATATATATATTTTTTTTTTTTTTAGTTTTAGTTTTTTGGTGAAATTGTCTATCAAAGTGTATTATTTTTGTTACTATGCAATCGAAAGACAATCACTTGTTACAAAACTAAAGGAAATGCTCTTTTTCTACTTTGATCAGAGTTAAAAAATGGTATTAAGTGGTAATTTACATTAGGGTATACATTTTATTCTATAAATTGCCAAGTTTTGTAATGAAACAAAAATTACTAAGTTTTTTTACAAATTAACTACATACATTATTTTTTAATGCAAAAAATAAAAAACAAAAAATTTAAAAAGAAGAATGTTTGAATGGTAATAGTAAGAAAATAGAAATAAAAAAACAGCAAGGAAATAATAGCTATGGTTAAAAAAAGGGAGGAAGGAGTCAATTGGGACTGGTTAGGCTTAATTAAGCGCTAATAAGGGATTAAAAATGTTATTTAAAAATTTATATATACATATATATACATTTTTTACAGTACTATTTAGACCTTTAGATAACTAACTTTATCCACTTGGTTCCTTATTTCTTTTCGATTCTCGTAGAGTTTATCCAATACACCAATACAGTGCCTTGAAAAAGTATTCATACCACTTGAAATCTTCCACATTTTGTCATGTTACAACAAAAAATGTAAATGTATTTTACTGGGATTTTGCTTGCCACGTTTTTGGGCATGCGTTTTTACCGCGATTTTGCCACAATTTGCGTTTTGCACTTTTTTACACTGTATATAGCTGGTTGCTAAGGAAGGGGCCGGAAAGCCAGCCACTACCAGGCCCTTGGGTCTAGTATGTATTCGGAGGGGACTCCCCATGCCAAAAATATTTTTTAAAAATGGCGTGGGTTCCCCCAAAATCCCTACCAGACCTTTATCAGAGCATGCAGCTTGGCAAATCAGGAAAGGGAGGGGATGAGCGAGCGCCCCCCCTTCTGAACCATACCAGGCCACATGCCCTCAACAGGGGGGGTGGGTGCTTTGAGGCAGGGGGGCTCTGCACCCCTCCACTCCAAAGCACCTTGCCCCCATGTTGATGGGGACAAGGGCCTCTTCCCAACAACCCTTGCCGGGTGGTTATTGGGGTGTGCGGGCGGGGGGCTTATCGGAATCTGGACGTCCCCTTTGACAAGGGGCCCCCAGATCCCACCCCCCCATGTGAATGAGTATGGGGTACATTGTACCCCTATACATTCACCAAAAAAAGTAGTGTTGTGTGAAAAAATACAGTAGACAGTTTTTGACAAGTCTTCTATTAAAAATATCTTTTTCTTCCCCACTTCTTCCTCCGGTCTTCCTCCATCTTCTCCCACATCTTCCTCCTCCGGGCTTCTCCTTCTCCCGCTTCTTCTTTCTCCTGTCTTCTTTGTCCGGTCTTCTTCCTTTGCCACTGCTCCTGCCAACGACCCTTCTCCAATGCTGCATCCTGCTGATCTGTCCGCTCTAAGGTCAAGCATGTCTTAGATAACGATGGTGGCGTAGCCATCGGAGGATGTCATCCGGAGGCCCAGCCCCCTTGTCATGTCACCGCCAGGGGCATGATGGGTCCGTGATGTCACAAGGGGGCGAGGCCCCCAGATGGCCACGCCCCATCAATATCTAAGAAATGCTTGACATCGGTGCAGACAGATCAGCGGGATGCAGCATCGGAGGAGGGTCTTTGTTGGAACCGGCAGCAGAGGAAGAAGAACACCGGAAAAGAAGACAAGAGAAAGAAGAAGAGCAGAAGAAGAAGCGAGAGAAGGAGAAGCCCAGAGGAGGAAGATGCGGGAAAAGATGGAGGAAGCCCAGAGAAAGAAGCGGGGAAGCTATTTTTAATGAAAGACTTGTCAAAAACTGTCTACTGTATTTTTTCATACTACACTACTTTTTTGGTGATTGGGTAGGGGTATCCCATACTCATTCACATAGGGGGGGGATCTGGGGGCCCCCTTGTTTAAGGGGGCTTTCAGATTCCGATAAGCCCCCCACCCACAGACCCCGACAGCCACCGGGCAAGGGTTATCAGGATAAGGGCTTTGTCCTCATTAACATGGGGGAAAGTTGCTTTGGGGTGGGGGGCCCCCATGTTGAGGGCATGCGGCCTGGTATGGTTTAGGAGGGGGGGCTCGCTCATCCCATCCCATGTTGAGGGCATGCGGCCTGGTATGGTTCAGGAGGGGGGGCTCGCTCATCCCCTCCCTTGCCTGACTGCCAGGCTGCATGCTCAGATAAGGGTCTGGTATGGATTTTTGGGGGGGAACCCACTCCTCCGAATCCATACTGGACCCAAGGGCCTGGTGTGGACCTGGGGGGGACCCCACGCTGTTTTTTTTCATGGTTTTTTTAGCCAGCAATTCTTTTTTTTTTTTTACATTCAGCCGGGAAGCCCACTGCCAGCTAATGACTCATGGGTTGTTTATACAGTGAATGTTATATACAGTGAACGTACAGCAAAAAAACACCACAAATCGTGGCAAAATCGCAGTAAATACTCGGTACTTGCATTTTTGTTGCGGGTCCATTGAAGTCTATTACATGCAAAATGCTGCATTTTGCGTGGAAAAAGTCCACGACCCTTTCCAAAAATGCAGAGGCACAAAAATGCGTTGATGAACATGTTCCATAGGAACCCATGTTAAAAACTTTCCCTGCAGTGCTGCAAAATGCAAAATGCATTCGTGTTAATTGAGCCTAATGTATGTGAGTTTTTTTTCTGCATAGGAAAGTGCAACATGGAGGGCAGGAGGCGGAGCCTAGCAGAGCAGACATGCATTGTTAGAGCTCCACACCGCTGAGGAGAGAAGAGAAGGACAAAGCGGAGCCTGCAGGCTCAAAAGGTATCCATTTGAACCTTTTTGCCCCAGGGAACAAACTGTGAAAGTTTGGGCAGGAAATATGGTACTGGGAGGAAACCGTGGCAGAAATAAAAATCACCTCACAAAGAGCTCACAGGCACTCACTGCAGCTGAAGCAGCTCCAGTCACCTCACAAGATACAGCATCAGGGCGCTCTCACAGACAGAAAATGTCACAGCAAGACTCTCCATTTGAGTCAGATACAGAACAAATCCTCTCACAAACTTCTCCACAAGCCTCCTCAGTATCCCCAGTAATATTATTACAATTTGAAAAGATGCTTCATAAGGCTTTAAAACAAACCTCAGACCAAATAACAAAAAGCCTAACCAAAGAAATAAGAGAGCTGGGAAACCGCACCGCAGCCTTAGAAATAAAAATGGATGAAATTGAAATTACAACCCAAGAAAATATAACAGAATTGGAACAATTAAAAAAAGAGAATTTAATACTTCAAACTAAGCTCGAAGATTACGAAAATAGAGCCAGACGTTCAAACTTGCGCATAAGGGGAATACCTGAAACTGTGACAGACCTGCAATCTACTATTACTGCTCTATTACAAGAAATAAAGCCAGATATCCCTATTGAACGTTTAGAACTGGACAGAGTACACAGAGCCCTCACAGCCAAAAAGAAAGATGGACCCCCACGTGATATAATCACAAAATTTCATTATTACAGAACGAAAGAACAAATACTAATTGCTGCAAGAGAAAAAAAGGAACTTAATTTTCAAGGACACAATTATCAAATTTTTGCTGACCTATCCCAACTTACTATTACTAAAAGACGATCCATGAAACCTCAACTAATGGAACTGCAACGCCACAACATTATGTATCAATGGGGCTTCCCCTTTTCAGTCAGATTTAACTACCAAGGTACAATTTACAGAAGCAGATCAGCAGATGAACTACAACAAACCCTTTTAAAATTAAATCTGACAGAACCCACAAGCAGCAACACTCCCACACGCAGAAGAATGGTGTCATCTTCACCTTCAGGCAGCACCCAGAAAATTTCAGAACAAAATGGGAATCATCATTCTCACAAAAGAGGCCGTTATGCCACATCATCCATGGACCAAGAAGATTCAATGGACTGACATCCTAATTCCTGATATCTCTTCATTTATTATACTAAGAGATGGTTCTCTATAAAAAACCTATATTTATAACTGAATGTAACTGCATTCTAATAGTCACACACTGTGTGGGATCATGTTACATTCCAGTTATATTTCTTATTACTTCTGATTCATATAGCCTTAGAATATATAAGTGAAATAAGGAAATTCTTGTTCAGTTATATATTATCAGGTAATAACAATAGATTTATTACTTTTTAGGACAAATATGTTCAATAATCCAGAAGTAATGGAAGCTTTTTCTTTCTTTTCTTAAAACAAATATATTATTACCTAACTAGTTCCTAGAATTATGTTTTTGTTTATTCTAATCTGAAGCAATACAACCTCAATTTTATGAGTTAACATATCTAAACAGTTACATATGAATAAAATATGTAATTGTTTACTCTAAAAGGGTTAAAATCCCAAAATAATTCAAACTATCTTCATCAATACCAAAGTTATTAACAGTACCTTTCTAACTGAATTATTTAGCCTAGGGCAAGACTAACCATATACAACCACCCTGGAATAAATAATTTCAACAAAAACTATATTCTGCACTCCAATTAATGAAACATCATTTTGATGTCTTTTGACATAGCACTTCTCTCCTGTAAGCGGAAGATCCGTGTACCCCCATTAGCCCTCCTCATTCTCCCAACCATATTATGTGGGAGTGTGACGAAGGCACTTATTCCCCTGAGAGAGATATTTATTCTCTTTCACGGGTAAATTGTGATTACTTGCAAAAAATAATTTATACAATGTATCATCTAATCTCATATGTTTTTTGTTTACTCTTTACTCCAGAATTCACTGGTTTCTTTTCTATCTATTCATCTCTTCAGTCCACACAGGTTGATCTGCGCAGTCAGCTCTGCATAACAAAAAGTAAGTCAAAACTATTTGATCTATTGCCATGGCACCACTGAATATACTTTCCCTGAATGTTCAGGGAATAAATGTCCCTCAAAAAAGGACCAAAGACTTCCGTACTTTCCATAACAAGAAGGCTCACATAGTATGCCTCCAAGAAACACACTTCACCAAAGATTCTACTCCAAAATATATTTCTCCTTTTTATCAACTAATTTACACGGCTTCTGCCTGTACCAAGCAAAGGGGAACTCTAATTGCATTTCACCGATCCACACCATTCACCTTATCATCAGAAATTAAAGACCCAGAAGGTAGATACCTGATACTCATGGGTTATATAATGGATACAGCAATCACAGTGATTTCCTACTACGCTCCTAACAAACAACCTACACCATTCCTCTCACATATATTACAAGTGATTAATACACACAAAATAGTAACAGTGATATTGTGTGGGGATTCGAACCAGGTCCTCCTCCCATTTCTAGATAAATCACCTTTTACACCATCCAAAATAACCTCTAGATTACCTTTTTCTCAACTTCTTTCCAAATACAATCTGGTAGATTCATGGAGAGAAAGTAACCCAATGAAAAAGAAATTCACTTATTTCTCGCACCCTCATCAAACCTTCACCAGAATAGATCATATTTTTCTAACAATAGGAATGATACCAGAAATTATTGCATCAGATATAATTCCGATTCCGTGGTCTGACCATAATGCAGTATACACTACTATAGCCTCAGCCATACCAAAAGCGCATGACCCAACGTGGTACTTACCAGACATAATGCTCAAACACCCACTACATCAGATGGCCATTGAACAAGCTTTAAAGGAATACATATCAATTAATAATACAACAGACATCTAACCAATAACACTGTGGGAAGCTCATAAGCCTGTCTTGCGTGGTACAATACAAAGACAAATGGCACTATTTAAACGGGAACGCAAAAATCTAGCAAAAAAACTAGAACTCAATTTTAACAGCTTCAGATCCGGGCCATTGCCAAATGACGGCAACAGCGCGGATCTAAATTGCCGGGACGACGTCTATTGACGTCGTCCCGTGCATGAGCGGCCTGCGCACCCCCTGCAGGGCGCGCGCGGCGCGCTCGGTGATCAGCGAGTCTATGAGACTCGCCTGATCACAGATCAGAGTAAGGGGTTGGTCCCGACCCCTTACCACATGATCAGCTGTCAGCCAATGACAGCTGATCATGTGATGTAAACAGAGCCGGTAATCGACTATTTTTCCTCCTCGCGCTGACAGCGCGAGGAGGAAAAAAAAAACCCGATCACCGGCGGCCGTGATCGGGACATCAGTCCCGATCACGGCGATCTTCTAACACAAGGCAATAGGCAGCAGTGCTGCCTACCAGTGCCCACCAGCGTCACCCATCAGTGCCCACAGTGCCAACAATCAGCGCCACCCATCAGTGCCCACAGTGCTACCCATCAGTGCCCACAGTGCTACCCATCAGTGCCCACAGTGCCACCCATCAGTGCCCACAGTGCCACCCATCAGTACCACCCATCAGTGCCACCCATCAGCACCCACATCAGTGCCACCCATCAGCACCCACATCAGTGCAACCTATCAGTGCCCATCAGTGTCACCTACCAGTGCCCATAAGTGCCCATCAGTGCCACCCATCAGTGCCCCCCCATCCATGGTACCTATCCGTGCCACCCATCCGTGCCACCCATCCGTGCCACCCATCCGTGCCACCCATCCGTGCCACCCATTTGTGCCACCCATCCGTGCCACCCATCCGTGCCACCCATCTGTGCCACCCATCTGTGCCACCCATCCGTGCCACCCATCCGTGGCCATCAGTGCCGCCTTATCTGTCCCCATCAGTGCCGCCTTATCTGTCCCCATCAGTGCCGCCTTAACTGTGCCTATCAGTGCCGCCTTAACTGTGCCCATCAGTGCCGCCTTATCTGTGCCTATCCGTGCCCATCAGTGCAGCCTATCAGTGCCCACCAGTGCTGCCTCATCAGCGCATATCAATGAAGGAGAAAAATTACCTGTTTGCAAAATTTTATAACAAACTATTAAACATGATTTTTTTTTTTTCAAAAATGTCCATCTTTTTTTGTTTGTTTAGCAAAAAATAAAAATCCCAGATGTGATCAAATACCACCAAAAGAAAGCTCTATTTGTGGGAAAAAAATGATAAAAATTTCATTTGGGTACAGTGTTGTATGACCGCGCAATTGTCATTCAAAGTGCGACAGTGCTGAAAGCTCAAAATTGGTCTGGGCAGGAGGGGGGTTGAAGTGCCCAGTAAGCAAGTGGTTAATGCAGCCTACATATCATTTCAAGATAATCCATCTCAGAGTACAAAATCTCATCTGGAAAAATCTAGATTGGAATACGATCTATTTCTCACTGAGTCAGTTGATAAATCCCTCAAACGCTCCAAACACAATTTCTACATGAATACAAACAAACCAGGTACATATTTGGCTCGGGCATTAAATTCAACTAACAAATCTTTCAAACCGATACGTTTGAAATTATCAAAAAATGTTTACACTTGTAATCCAGTTAAAATAGTCCATAAATTTCACTCACATCTCGCAACTTTATACAAGACAAACAATGAATTTAATCCTACAGAAGCTGAATCCTTCTTCTCAAAAATAACCTTACCTGAGTTATCTCAGAATCAAAAAAGCAGTTTGGATGAGCCTATAACTATAGATGAAGTTGCTAACGCCATAAAAGACCTAAAACTTAACAAAAGACCAGGCCCAGACGGCTACTCGGCTTTATACTATAAAACATTCTCAGAAATACTCTCTCCCATTCTCACTGAAACTTTTAACAAACTTCTAGATGGACATTCTTTTCGGCAAGAAACACTAATGGCAATTGTTTGTATGATCCCAAAACCCCTTTCTGATGATACTTCCTGTGTGAATTATCGGCCTATCTCTCTGTTAAACCTCGATATTAAATTATTAGCAAAAATAATAGCAAAACGCCTCAATAGCATTATAGGAAAATTAATACATAGAGATCAAGTAGGCTTCATGCCAAATAGACAGGCAGGCGATAATATACGCAGGGCAGTGTTATTGGCACATATTGCTAAAAAACGGAAAATCCCTTTATGTTTTCTATCTCGCGATATTAAGAGGGCATTTGACACAGTATCCTGGCAATATATGCAATATTCATTACAAAAATGGGGTTTTGGACCCCACTTTTTAACATGGATCAAAGCATTATATAATAAACCCAAAGCCTATATAAAATATGCTGGATACAAATCTGAAGCCTTTAATATCGAAAGAGGTACCCGACAGGGTTGCCCATTATCTCCCTTATTATTTGCCCTTATACTCGAACCCATGGCCCAATACATCAGAACAAACCAAACTATAACTGGCATTGAAGTAGGAGGTATTACACACAAATTATGTATATTTGCAGACGATATATTACTTTTTCTATCATCACCACAGGTCTCTGGTCCTAACTTAATACCAGCTCTTGATGGATTTGCAGCCCTATCCAGCCTTATGATTAATCCTAAGAAATGCCTAGTGCTTAATATTTCACTCACAAACATGGAATTGATCCCGGCTAGGGCTGCACTCCCATTCACATGGGCAGAAAAATCAATCCCATATCTTGGAATTCATTTAACAGCATCTCATTCTGACTTATTCTCAACCAATTATCCTCCTGTATTAAGACAGATCACAAATCTAATAAAACAATGGTCGCAACTTCCTTTATCCTGGATAGGGAAGATTAATGCAATCAAAATGACTATTCTACCCAAATTGCTTTATCTATTCAGAGTCCTCCCTATTCCAATTCCTTCCTATTTTTTGAGAATAGTACAAAAAAGAGCAACTTCGTTTATATGGGGCTCTTCTAAACCACGTATACCTATACACACACTACATCTTCCCAAAAATAAAGGAGGCCTGGGATACCCTAATTTTACTAACTACTACAGAGCAGCACATTTGGCCAGTCTGTCCAAATACCATGCAAAACAGGAAATCCCATTATGGGTATTTATAGAGGCTTCAGAAAATGACCCTCTATTAATATCAAATTTATTATGGCTTGATCCTAAAGACCGCTTTAAAATTCATAATCCCATAACTAAACACTTCTTATCTCTCTGGGATAAACTAAAAACCAAATATCAGTTACAATCTCCACACAATCCTCTCCTTTCTTTTATCAGAAATCCGGCCTTTTATCCGGCATGGATCTACCCAAATTCTTTTAAAGCTTGGACAACATCAGGCATTCAGACACTAAATGACTTCATAGCATCTAAATCATTCCTTTCATTCCCATCGCTTAGAGAAAAATATGATCTACCAAACTCTGAGATATTTAGATATCTCCAAATCAAAAATTTCTATACACCATTCCTAAAGGGGGATACACCATTATCCCAATTATCCATTTTTGAATCAATCTGTACAAAAGATCCATTTGCTAAAGGTACAATTTCATCACTTTATAATCAATTATATGGAGTAGCAAATCTTAATAGACCCTCTTACGTTCAGAGGTGGGAGGAGGACCTGGGACGAACTTTAGAAGACACGGACTGGTCTAATATATGGCTCACATCTAAGTCATCTTCACCCAACATCTTGGCACTGGAGACAAATTATAAAGTCCTAACTCGCTGGTACCTTGTACCCGCTAGAGTGGCAAAATATTCACCTAATACCTCAACTCTTTGTTTTCGAGGATGCCCAGAAATAGGCACATATTTACACATATGGTGGACGTGCCCAGTAATCCAAACCTTCTGGAAGGAAGTCTTCGTGATTGCATCTAAAATATTTAAAAAAATAATACAACCAGATCCATATTTAACTTTACTTAATCTAAAACCTGAATGGTTAACACTCTCTCAATTCAAACTTATAATCCAACTAATAACGGCTGCAAAACAAACAGTGGCCAAGGCATTGAAATCTCCTACATTGGTACTAGCAGAAACAATTCACAGAATGAATAATACAATGTCCCATGCTAAGATGGTAGCCATCGATCAAAATCAAATTCCAAAATTTGAAAAACTTTGGCATCCTTGGATAAAACAACAGTTCCTGTCAAATTTCAATGACTCTGTCCTGTTGCCATGGTAACAGATTAAATGACTTACAGAGACACCCATTCTAAGGCTTCAAAGAGAACTAAAAAGAATAATAAACTGACGAGCGGGACAACCTTGTGGACCATACCTCTACCTTTCAACCCTTTTTCTTCTTTCTCTTTCCTTTTCTCCACCTTACGATTAAAGCTCATTATCAGAATTTATTTGACCTATATACACTCTACTTGTAAACAATATGTATAGTAGGTATAAATCATTTAAATACCTACAAAAGTAACTAAGGAAATGATATATATCTTTAATTTAGGTTTACGTGAACCCAATGTTTAATATTTGAAATTTCATGATATTTACCTATATAAACCCTACTGTAAAACAATGAGCTTACTTTATAGATCCTTGTAAACTTACTTTATGTATCTTTATGTATCTTTATAACATTGTATACTCAATAAACTCCTTTTGACAAGGAAAGTGCAACATGAATTTTCTGCAAGGACACAAAGAAAAATAGGATTTTTATAACAGCTTACCTGTAAAATCCTTTTCTTGGAGTACATCACGGGACACAGAGCAAACACAAACTGGGTCAAGCAAGAGCTGGTACTGACACATGGCAACATGGCTCCAATGCTTTATGCATCAGGTAACACCAACACTGGTAAAATGTCAACGTTGCAGGAAAGCTGATTCTGGATGGATAAGCAATAAATCTAGCCAGCCCAACTAGCTTTTTTTGATCACACTGCATATGGCCAAAAAAATTCAACAAAGCTCTTACTGGCAAATTCCAGTTGTAAAATAAATGACAGCCAAGACTTCCTGAGTGGTATAGTAGCATCTGTAGCTACTCCTGTCAGAAAATAACTTTCTAAACATGGTCTGTCAGAAAACACACTTTCAACCTTATTCACACCATGTGCACAGACGTGAACTTTTCTGTACCTGTCTCTGTAGAGGCATAAGAAAAACCATTGTTCTCAATGTGCTCTGTTTACACCGCAACACTGGTATCATGTGAGGATTTTTTTTCTGTGCAGAAATCTGTAACATGTATGCAATTTTCTGCACAGAGAAAAAAACTCACAAGATATTAACATTGAGGTGTGAACAGAGCACATATAGAACATTTTTTTTTATCATACATCACGGGACACAGAGTCACAGTAATTACTGTATGGGTTATATGGCACCTTCAGGTGATGGACACTGGCAAACCCTAGACAGGAAGTTCAATTCCCCATATAACCCCTCCCCTTACCGGGAATACCTAATTTTTGTAGCAAAGCAATACATGTGTAACCAGAAAGAGGGGAGGGACCTCTGTGTCCCGTGATGTACTCCAAGAAAAAGATTTTACAGGTAAGCTGTTATAAAAATCCTTTTTTCTTTATCGTACATCACGGGACACAGAGCCACAGTAATTACTGTATGGGATGTCCCAGAGCAATGCCACCTGAGGGGAGGGGACACAAACAAAAGTAGGGTGCCATGAGACCTGAGGACCTATACTGCCACCTGCAGTACACTGTGCCCAAAGGTGATATCCTCATGCCTTCTTACATCCACCTGATAGAATCTGGTGAATGTATGGAGTGAAGACCAGGTTGCAGCCTTGCAGATTTGAGCCATGGAGGCTTGGTGATGCACTGCCCATGAAGCACTAACAGCCCTGGTGGCGTGCGCTTTGATTTTAAAAGGTGGAACCTTTCTCTTCAAGCCATAAGCTTGAATAATTACTTGTCGAATCCATTTGGCAATAGTGGATTTTGACACGGCCTGTCCTCTCCTAGGACCTTTAGGCAACACAAACAAAACATCTGTTTTCCAAATCTGAGCAGTCGCCTTTAAATAGATTTTGACTGCTTTCACTACATCCAAAGAATGTAGTGACTTTTTTTCCTTAGAACAGGGTTCTGGAAAAAATGAAGGTAGAACAATATCCTGGTTTAGGTGGAAACCTGAAACCACCTTTGGCAGAAAGCTAGGATGAGGAAGCAATACTACTCTATCCTTGTGAATGATTAAATATGGCTCTTTACAGGAAAGAGCCGCCAACTCTGATACCCTTCTTACTGAAGAAATGGCTACCAGGAAAACCAGCTTCCTTGTCAAAATGACCAAAGGAATATGTTGTATCGGCTCAAAAGGCTGTTTCTGTAATGCTGACAGAACTAAATTCAAGTCCCAAGGGTTCAGGGGTGCTCTAACTGGTGGATCAAGCCGCGTTACCTCCTGTATAAAGCTTCGGACCAAAGAATGCAAAGCAAGCGGACGTTGAAACAATACCAATAAGGCCGAGACCTGGCCCTTGATATTACTCAAGGCCATTTTAATCTCTAGCCCCATTTGCAGAAAGGCAAGAATTCTTCCTATGACATACTTCCTAGGATGCCAACCCCTGGATTCACACCAGGAAACATATGCCTTCCAGACTCTATAATAAATGACTCTGGAAGCTGGCTTCCTTGCATTAATCAAGGTAGATATCACTGAGCCTGAAAGCCCACGATTCTTCAGAATGTGGGTTTCAATAGCCAAACCATTAAATCTAGTGTTTGTAAGGTAGGATGGAACACTGCTCCCTGCAATAGCAGATCTGGACGTGGTGGTAGGGGCCATGGGGCCCCTACCACCATCTTTACTATTTCTGCATACCAAGATCTTCTGGGCCACACTGGGGCCACAAGAACTCCCGACTTCCTTTCCTTTTCAATCCTGAAAATAAGTCGAGGTAGCAGCAGAATAGGAGGGAATGCATAAATCAGTGAGAACTGATCCCATGGGGTCACCAACGCATCTGTTCCGCATGCGAGTGGATCCCTTGTTCTTGACACAAAGTTGTTGACTTTGTTGTTGAACCTGAACGCAAACAGATCTACATCCGGGATCCCCCATCTTTGGCATATAGCCAGAAAGATGTCGGGGTGAAGGGATCATTCCCCTGGGAACAACTGCTGGTGACTTAAATAGTCTGCCTGCCAGTTCTCTACCCCTGGAATGAAGATTGCCAATATTCGCGGCACATGCTTTTCTGCCCAGGTTAGGATATGGTTTACCTTTCCCTGGGCTGCCTGACTTCTGGTGCCCCCTTGGTGATTGATATAAGCCACTGCTGTGGCATTGTTGGATTGAATCCTGACAGGAGAATTCTGCAACCTGAATGTCCAGGCCCTTAGGGCTAGACGCGCTGCCCAAATCTCTAGAATGTTGATGGACAAGGTCCTTTCTGTTCTGGACCATTTCCAACAGCACAGACGCCTCTTCCAGGACTGGTCCCCAACCTAAAAGGCAGGCATCTGTTGTTACCACCTTCCAGGTAACCGGTAAGAAGGATTTCCCCTTCTGCAGATTCTCGGATATCCTCCACCAACTGAGGCTCTGGCGCACTTTTGGCAACAAACGCATCAGAAAATCTAGTGCTTGGACCTTCTTGTTCCAGGCCAATAGGATACTGTTTTGCAGCAGTCTCAAAATAAACTGAGCATAGGGAACTACTTTGAATGAAGCCACCATCTTCCCCAACAACCTCATACAAAGGCGAATGGAAAGACCCTTCTTTGCCCTGACCACCTGAACCAGTTTCTTTATGTCGCTGATCTTTGCCTGGGGTAAAAACACTCTCTTCTGGGCTGTATCTATAACCAGACCCAAGTACTCTAATCTTTTTACTGGCTTTAAAGATTTCTCTAGGTTGAGGACCCAACCTAGGTATTCCAGGTAGTTGACTGTGGTGACCATGCTTTGGCCCAAGCGGGCTACCTATCAAGAGCAGGTCGTCTAGGTATGCTATTATTGTTATACCTTGAGTCCTTAATCTGGCCAGAGGAAGGGCCAGAAGTTTTGTAAACACCCGAGGTGCAGTAGCTAGACCGAAAGGCAAGGCTACAAACTGAAAATGAAGTTTATCTACTTTGAAACGCAGATACTTCTGGTGAGCGGGGAAATAGGTACATGCAGGTATGCATCCTTGATGTCGATTGATGACAGAAGTTCTCCTCCTTGTAGGATGGAGACTACTGATTGGATTGATTCCATGCGAAAAGAGCAAATTTTCAGGAACCGGTTTAGGTCTTTGAGATCTAGAATGGGTGTGACATCCCCATTTGGTTTTGGCACCATGAATAGGTTTGAATAAAACCCCAATGCCTGCTCTTCCATGGGGACCACCATAAAAACTTTTTGCAACAAAAGTCGGTCTAACGCTAGAAAGAGAGACTTCTGTTTCTCTGGATCTTTGGGGACATTTGACCTGAGGAAACGAGGAGATGGGAATTCTCGGAACTTTAGTTTATAACCTAGAGCTATTGTGGAGACCACCCATCTGTCTCGAAATTCTTCCTTCCGGACCCTTGAGAACTGCAGAAGTCTTCCCCCCACTCGAGCGAGTGGGGGTGCCCCTTCATAAAGAGGCTTTAGCGTTCTGTCTTGTGGGTTTTCTTCCCCAGGATTTCTTTTGTCCCTGGGGTTGACCCTGAAGTTTACCTCTTGAACCTGACGGTGGAGGCCGTCGCGACTGCCTGGAGGCTGATGCCCCTGACACTGGAGAAAGAGCCAGTTTAAATGAGGGACGTTTATACTTTTTCTTAACTGGCAAAAGGGTACTTTACTTACTTAATATTGTTTGGATATATTTGTCCAAATCCTCCCCAAACAGTTTTTCACTGCGGAAAGGAAGACCAGCCAGGAGCTTTTTGCATGGCGCTTCGGCTGCCCAACTTTTCAACTATAAGATTCAACGCATATGTACCAACCCAAGTGTAAGGCGAGGGGTTTGAAGAATAGAATCTCTGATTGCGTCAATTGTAAAATATAAAGCCGCTGGCAGCTCAGGTAACTCCTGGGCCTGCTGTTCAGGGAAATCCTTGAGTACCTGTTTCAAATGGTCTCTCAAGGATTGACATATCCCAGTTGCCACCACTGCAGGTTGAGCCACTGAACCCGCCAAGGAGAAAATGTTTTTTAACAGGAATTCCAATTTTGTATCATTTGGATCCCTAAGCATTCGCGCACTGTCAACTGGACAAGTCAAACTTTTATTCACAGAGGAAATAGCAGCGTCAATTGCTGGCATACTCCATATCTTAGTAAATTTTACCTCCATAGGATAATGTGTTGAAAACATTTTAGGAGGGAAAAAATGCTTATCTGGGTGATCCCACTCAGAATACATAAGCTTTTCAAGTAATGAATGGACAGGAAAGGCACGCAAGGCTTGAGGAGGCTTTCGTAAACCCAAACAGGAAGTGGGCTCTTCAACCGACTCCGTTAAGGGTAGCTTAAATGTGGAGCGGACCATTTCAGTAAGAGAATGCACCAGCAACTTCTCAGCATGTGAAGCTGAAGAAGGTCCTTCCCCACTTGATCCTTTGGAAGAGGAATCATCAGCCTCTTCACGGTCCCCTGAGGGGGATTAATCTTCCCCCTACCACTGTTCCTCTGAGGATGCTGGGTGGTAGAAGGGGACCTAATGCGTTTTCTTCCACTCTGTGAAGATGCGATTAAAGCCACTAATCTTTTCTCCAATCCACTCATAGCTGAGGAGAAAACCTGCTCAGTTATATAGACAGGGGCTGAAGTGTCGGAAGCAATTGCAGCCCCTGAAGATCCCGATGGCTCACTCTGACCAGCCTCCCTAGATCTTTCAGGGGGGATGGTATTGCAGAGGGAGGGTCCTTAGGGCCTGAGGGCAACCCCTTTGTGTCCTTGGTTTTTGTGGTATTTGTACCACTCCCTCTGGTCATAGTGCTGAGCACAAACACAGAGGTACTACCAAAAAAATGCACCCACTGCTGAGCAATAGTCCAGCAACTGCCACTGCTATTAAGCTCAGCCTGATGCTTAAGTAAATGTGCCCTGGGAATGCGTGTGTCACCAACACTCACATGCCACCCTTCTGTTCTGTGTCCCTCCTTCAGCTGTATGCACCTGAAAAAAGGTGCACTCTATAGCTACACAGCCTGCATTGTGGACGCTAAAGCACACCAATGCCACTAAACCCTGCCCCCTTCCTCCGACCACCCACTGCGCCCCCCATCTTTTTCAAAATAGAACCTTTTCCGGGGGCGTGGCTTAGCAATGGCCGAGTGAGGACACGTTTTGAGAGAGCTTCTGGCCATCCCGTTCTAGCCCGCTAAGTAGACGGTATTCTTAGTGAGGAAGAGAGGCATGATACCTGCTAGACATTACCGAACAAGATCATCAGCAGGAGGGAACCGCTCTTCCACCCCGAGAAGAGGCATTCAACAGTATTTCAGAGACACATGGAGAGTGTCGCCGGAAGCCATTATAGCAGTGCCACATGTACTCAGCCTCTCGGGGGATACTACACTGGGCTCAGCGAGATCCCCAACCTCCTCTGTGGACACAGACTTTGCCTCGGAGCCACCTACCATCTGTCCCATAATTATGGAGGACACGTCTCCAAGGCTGATCGGAATGCCTGATGATCTCCGCTCTATCCTGCAATCCCTTCCGACCAAGGCGGATATAGAAGGCCTCATCCTACGCATCGAGGAGGCACACAGCAGGGACATACAAGAAGTCAGAGTGGACTTACACACACTGACGGACCAGGTTGATTCTGGCGAGGCTACGATCACCTCCCTCATACATCGGATCACTGCACTAGAGCGATCTCAGGAATCTCAAGCGGCAACGGCCATTGATCTATGTCACAGACCTAGCCGGGACAGAGGCTGTTGTAGAGGACTGTATGCAAGCCTGTTGCCTTTTGATTATGGGTCCTGGATTTTCAATGGATTCATTCTGTTGGGACACATCCTGTGAGGAGATGCTGGTGTCATCAACCTGTGTTTATCTTAATTGAATGAGCTAATGACATTGTCCTCTATACAATGTAGGAGACGGGACGACTGCTATTGTGTTGATATAACTGTGTGAAACTCGGTGCCCACAAGTCTGGGCGAAAGGTCATGTCTCAGTCACCTAGGCTGTATAAAGGATTAGATAATTAGCTCATGTTAATTAGGTTACATTTGTATTGTTAGAGTAATCTTCTCCTGTGTATATAAGACTGTATTCTGGTTCTGAATAAAGTGAGTTCTTGGTAGCAACAAGCAAGTGTCGCCTTGTGTTGTGCTCAGAGAGGTTGGGATATCTGTATACAGACTGGGAGGAAGTGGTATATGACGGAAGCACTCAAGCGGAGTGTGGGACGTTCCGTGACATTGGTGGCAAGCAGCGGGAAAGCTTCCTGCAGTCTGGGACATCCAAACTTCCATCTGGATCCAAGGTCCAGATAGCAGGAGAGGAGAGGTACAGATACCAGCCGTCATGGATGAGGAATTCAGAAGGAGGTTGCGAGAGATGCAGATACAGCACAGAGGACCAGTATCGGAGCAGGTCCTGCTGGGATGGTGTGATTCTATTCACTGCAAACTCTGGAAGGAAGCGCTAGCCCGTGAGCAGCGACACCAGGGAAAAGTTCTCCCCTCCATCGAGGAAAGGTACTGGTCGCAGTACGGACTGCGGGTGCGGTTTTTGGGAGAAAAACAAGAAGCAGACAGCTGAATTAAGCAGGCTGGTCTGGGCAGAGATAAAGCTGGATGAGAGTTATGGCCCAGTTATGGCCCAGTCTGGAACAAACTCAATGTGACATACCCCTCAGTAGGGCCCCCTGGTGTTTTAACTCCTTGCCCAGAGAAATGAGGAATCACCCCCTGGGAGGTACTACTGTACAAATATGCTCTGCTATTTTTGTATGTTCTAACCTGGTGTCCCTGAATTCCCCACTTCGCCCGGTATTGGGAAGCCCAGAGTTTACTCCTGGTCATACAGATCCTATCTTTCGCGCATTAAGAACAGCAGGATATTTCCACCATCCCACTTCTTGGTCAATGGGAAATGGCCATCCGTAACAGACCATATGAATACTGATGGTCCCTTCCATTTAGATTTTTGGAGAGCTCAGCAACTCTATAATTTCCTTAAATCAATGCCTCTTTCCAGTAACCCTGAACAACCTCTAACTACCTTCGAGACCTATTGTTCGGAAGATGGTACCATGCCCCATACATTATCGGCCACCTATCAATTGCTGATCACACCACCAGATGGACCTGTCTACGTTACATAGACAAATGGGAAAAAGATCTACGATGCACCTTTACGTCGCGCCAAAAACAAAATATCCTCCATTTCACACATAAGTCCTCAATTTGCTCGAAGACACAAGAGACCAATTATAAAATAGTTACAAGATGGTACAATACCCCAGCAAAGTTGCAGAGGATTTTTCCTTCTGCCACGGATCTTTGCTGGAGATGCCAAAGTGATTGTGGAACGATCCTCCACATTTTCTGGTCATGTCCCTTGTTGGTGAGGTTTTGGAAAACCATTCAACATACGATGCAGAAGTTCACTGAATACCCCATTCAAGCGGATCCAGCCCTGTTTCTACTTCATGCATCCAACAAATCCCGGAAAGCTTATAAAAAATCAATAATACCGCACCTACTTAACGCAGCGAAGGCATGCATCCCCTTAAACTGGAAATCCAGGGAATCTCCTCCTATTAGTTTATGGATCAAGAAAGTAGAGGAAATCAAAAAGATGGAGGACTTAATCCTTACGGCCCGTCATCAAAGTGAACAGTTCACTAAGACATGGTCCAATTGGAACATCTTCATCTACTCGGATGAAGGTCAGATCCTGTTGGGGAGGGATGGACCAGATTGAAATTGTCATACTCTAAAATGCCTGATAATCGACCCGGTCTATTGGGGATGTGGGCCTGGTCTTCCCTGATCCTGGATATGGAGGGGGTGCGCGTGCTGCCTCGATGTACCCCATTTTCTTCCTATCCCTTTCCCCCTTCCCATCTGCTTTCCTTCTATCTCTCTTTCCTGCCTTTTTTCCTTCCCCACTTACCTTTTCTTTTTTCTGTTTCTGCTCCCTGCGGAGCGGCTGTGGGTGGATGGGGTACTGTTTGGTGCCCCGTGGACCTTCAGGGCTTTATTTTTACATTAAACTGAAAAATGGAGCAGGACTCGCGGAATCTCTTGATGATCTGGGTACTGCCTCAGAGTAGGCATTTCCTGCATCGGCCAGAGTCACGGGAGAAAATACTCTTATTGCCAAAGACTAATGTAGTTCTTTTTAGTTATATTTCTCACTTTTGTCATGGTGTATTGTTAAGGTCATTTAATGATGTGATGTTTTTTCCTGGTGTGATTTTGATTTGATGTATTCCGTGTGTCTCTGCCAAATCTTTAAATAAAAAATGTGAAAAAAAAGAACCTTTTCCCATGCAAGAGGGCTCAGATTCGACCGGATCCCATGGAGGAGGGCTAGGGTAGAGGAGAGGAGGAGAGCTGCCAATGGGAACCGTTGGAATGGCAGCAGGAGGGGCGTGGCACACCGCCGACTGATCCATGCTCCCTCTGCTTCCTGGAGTGAAGCTATCCAGGTGGGGGGACATTCCAAGGAGAAAAAAACCCTCTTCCCATGTCTTACCTGGAGCTTGGGCCAGAGGAAACGTGCAGCTTGTGACATACAGCGAGACTGACAAGTATGGAATCAGGTATGTGCTATAGGCATGACAACATTTACTTTAAAGGAGAAAACCCACAAGAATTAGAAAAATTCCTTAGGAATCTCCCTTATCTATCCAGCTGCAGGATTCTGTGGTAACTGATCCAATCTTCACCATTCATGGTGGGCTCCATTAAAAATTCTTCAGGGACCGGGGCCCCCCTTTTTATCGGGGGATCAGGGGATAAAAAGGGCCTGGGCCTGTAAAGCACCCCATCAGGAATATGGCTGAAAAAAACAAATACTGGATCCCGGGGTCCAGCTCTCTAAAAAGTGAAAGCGTTACAGGCAAAACCTTGTTTCTTCAGACACGATGCCCGGGTACCATTTAATTCAGCCTGGAAAAGACACTTTGAATGGATCTGGTTAAATAGCTTGCCCCAGCAAAGAATATTCCAGCGAAGCTCAGCACAGCACATCTTTACTCATGACCAACACCTAAGACACTGGCGAAATAACTGAGGTACTCCCGGTAAGAGGAGGGGGTTATATGGGGAATTGAACTTCTTGTCTAGGGTGTGCCAGTGTCCATCACCTGAAGGTGCCATATAACCCATACAGTAATTACTGTGGCTCTGTGTCCCGTGATGTACCATAAAGAAAAAAATCTTCTCTATGTGCTCTGTTCACACCTCAATGTTAATATCTTGTGAGTTTTTTTCTTTGTGCAGAAAATTGCATACATGTTACAGATTTCTGCACAGAAAAAAAATCCTCACATGATACCAGTGTTGCGGTGTAAACAGAGCACAATGTTTTTTTCTGCCTTTACAGAGACAGGTACAGAAAAGCTCACGTCTGTGCACATCGTGTGAATAAGGTTGAAAGTTTGGTTTTTGACAGAACATGTTTAGAAAGTTATTTTCTGACAGGAGTAGCTACAGATGCTACTATACCACTCAGGAAGTCTTGGCTGTCATTTAGTTTACAAATGGAATTTGCTAGTAAAAGCTTTGTTGAATTTTTTTGGCCATATGCAGGGTGATCAAAAAAAGCTAGTTGGGCTGGCTAGATTTATTGCTTATCCATCCAGAATCAGCTTTCCTGCAATGTTGACATTTTACTAGTGTTGGTGTTACCTGATGCATAAAGCATTGGAGCCATGTTGCCATGTGTCAGTACCAAGACTCAAGCTAGTCCTTTAAGGCTGAGCAAAACTCACCTGAGACAGCTTTTACCTGGAAACAATAGTGATTGGCCAGCTCCTTGCTTGCGCACGCTACCTGGATAGCTCTTGCTTGACCCAGTTTGTGTTTTCTCTGTGGATTACCATGTTTGCTGTGACCTTGCTCTCTCCACTGTAATTGTGTACCATTTTGGACTCCACTTGTGGAACCACTTGTGCATGACTTGGCTTGTCTCGGCATCTGCCTGACCTTTCTGTGTTATCAGACTCTGTTACTTCTTGGCCTGCTCTGATGAGTCCTTGCTGCCCTATTGACATTTGTGATGTGCACCACAAGTACCAGCCAGTCTAATCTGCCTATGGCCCTGCTATTATTGAATTGTCTACATATGTAGCAGTTCTGAACTGTTTGCTGTTATCCATAATTCTGACCTGACATCATATACCATTTTACTAATGTGCCAGGTTATGCAGGTCCAGTGTTTTTTTACATGAGCATTAAACACTAAGTCCACTTTTTTTTTAGGAAAAAAAACAATCCCCTCTGGGTGATCTATGTTGAGAAAGAATTTAATGAATTTTAGAAATTGTAACAAACTTTGTGGCAGAATCCCACCGGTTTCTGTTTTTAAGAAAAGCTGTATGTTCTGCTATGTCCTAGGAAGTCTGGTTCATGACTGGGAGTCTTTGTGGTTAGTCTAATCAGCTCATGCACTTGCAGTCTTATAATGAGGAAAATTTCAGTATCTGCATCCCTTTAGAATAATTAACCCTTAGGAAGTATCTCACCAAAAATCGAATTCCTAGTGCAGAGGATATCCAAATTATATTTGTATTTTACTGCAGACTTCTGGAAAATCAGTGAGCCAATTGCACAAGCAGGAAACTACATTGAAGTTTTGTACCCCAACTGTGTACAGAAGATCTCCAGGAGGCCATATTGCATCGAATTTAACATAAAACTACAGCGGCTGCAGAAAAAGGAAAAATATATATATTTTTTTACTTTATTTTATTTAGTCATAGGACACAGTCAAAGACATACAACAGGGCATTCCAAAAAAAAACACAACATCATTGAAATTAAACATCGCAAATTAGAACCCAGTATTTGGATCGCCATCTAGAGTATCTCTCCTATTCTGCAATAATGATGCTAGAGACATTGTGTTAACTCCTGGTGTACTCAACGTATAAAGAAAAGTGAACCATGTGTGCTGCCCCATCTATAGTCCCAGACCAGTCCTAATCAATTTTATAACTTTATATATTAAAGAAAGATTTTGGACACCAGGAGCCCAGATCCAAGGGCCAAAAAGGAAAAAGGGGAAAAAAAGAGAGGGGGAAAAAAGAAAGAAAAGAACAGAGAAAAAGAGAAATAGTGAGGAGGTGAGCTCGCTGAATGCGGGGGGAAATAAGATGAGACCCTTGGGTACCCCAGAAAAAAAAGGCTGAGTCTTAGCTGTTCAGGTTACTGTCAAGGAGGGTTCCTCATCTGAAACCACAAAGACATTCCAGAGTGACCAGGTCTTAAAGTAGCGTTACTGCTGGTGTCGGGCGGAGAGAACCAATTCTTCCATTTTGCTGATCTCTTTTACTTTACGTAGCCACATCCCTACTGTCGGGGGTAGTGGCGATTTTCACGCCAAAGGGATACATGCCTTAGCGGCATCTAGAAGGTGAGGGATAATAGATTAATTGTATACCTTTTCTGGTATGTGGGATGCATGAAGGAGGAAAAAAGCCGGGTCCTCCGATATCGTTCGATCTGTAAAAATTTGAAGAATGCGTCTAACCTCTGTCCAGAAGTGCTTTAGTTTGGGACAGTTCCAAAAAATATGTAAAATGGTACCTCTATCTCCCTGGCATCTCCAACACAGATCAGAGGAGTCAGGGAAAATTCTCTTCAGTCTCAACGGCGTTCTGTACCATCGGGTGAGAATCTTAAAGTTGGTCTCTTGTGTTTTTGTACAAATCGATGATTTGTATGTAAACCTAAGGATATGTTCTCGCTGTATTGTACTGAAAGATTTACATAAATCCTGTTCCCATTCCTGAACACAGTTCAAGGAGTGGGTTTCCTCAGGCGTGATTAGTAGTTCATAATTGGCCGATAGCGTATGGGACATTGCTCCCATTTCCAAGCAAAATTCCTCAAAGGTGGTATTTTTTTTTAAACAATGAAAAAGGTGTAATGTTCCAAGCACGATACAGCAGCACATGCAAGGAAATGACAAAGAAAGGAAAACTTGTCGTAACACCAACAAGGGCCACTGATAAGGCAGTACAGCCAGCCCTCCTGTACTGGGCCCGGGCCAATCAGTTTAAAAGGTGGGCCCAGGCACCCGCTGAGCAGGAGGGCCAGCTGTACTATATTATTGCAGACACCAATTCTCTTTTGCCTCCCCTGTAGCGCTTCCAGCTTCTCCTCTTCTTTCTCCCTCTGGCTTCAGTGCAGGGGGATTGGTTCTAGCACTTGCGTAACTCCCATCTGCTGTCTGGGCCCGTTTGTCATTTTCCCCCACAGCACTGCCAGTTTCCCTCCTCTCCTCTTCTGCTGACAGCTGCTGCAGGCACACAGGGTTACAGGATGGAGAGTGGGGGGAGGGGCTGGGGAACATATAATTTATTGTCCCCTTCCTTTCCTGAATGAACACTGTGTGTGATTGGTACCGATCACTCCTGTTTCCATTCATTGCGTTTACTATGTCAGTTTGTGAATGAGCAAGAAGCCTCAGATCGCTTCCAATTCATTCATCTGTGCAGCTCAGGCTGCAGAAAAAGGGACTGATAAAGCTATGCCCTCAGTCACTTCCGGCCGGGGGGGCCCTGTCAGGTAGGCTGTATGCCCTGTCAGGGGCCCCGTGATTTCTCATAGCAGCCCTAACATCAGACAGAGGGGGAGGACTAAAAAAAAGGGGGTAAAAATTAGAAGAGGGAATGGGGACACCACCTTCTGCCCTCTCCTTCAGCTTCTGGTAAAATATAAGTAAAGTCATCACGTCAATGGCTTGGTGGTAAGTTATTTGTGAGATTCAAGGTCTTGATCTTCTCTTTAGATCTCAGTTTTCAGTCTGTACTAGCTCCTGGTATGTCTGAGAGCCTTGAAAAATTGTCCAGGCCTCCCATAGGTCAGAAAATTTAATGATTTTATCTTGAGTGGTGTATATCAGCTCCTCCATCTGTGCTATGCGATTAATGCAAGGAAACTACTCCTTCATCGAGGGGGGAGGTGGACCACCAATGAACTGGCACACATAGCCTAGCAGTGTTAATTATATGCATAGCGATTTAAAATACAGTTTCTTAGAGATCTTGGCATACGTGGGACTGATCCTGAAATGTGTCTGTAAAAACACGATTTGAGCTTTAAGTCGGTATGCTTCTGACATAACGCTGCTGCACTTCTCAGGCACATTAAGTCCCTTGACATTAAGGGAATAAAAAAAAGGGGGGCAGTTAGGGATGGGGGTGCGAAGGTTAGTGGGTAAGGAAAGAATGTAGTCGGGAACTGAAGGGTAGGACCTAAGACTTACTAGGCCGGGTAGATAAGGGGGGAAAAAAGATAGATGCGATTCTCTTCAGAAAGAGGGTAGGAATATTGGGAAATCGCGTGTCTACTACTGGAGGTGGAGACAGACCTACTAGCCCACATAATTGGGGGGGGGGGATAAAGGGGTGAAGTAAGCCAGATAGTTTCAAAGGAGACCCTGCTACTCTGATGTGGGGGAAGAGTCTAGCACAGGAGGGATCAGATAATGTTATATTATTTAAATATAAATATTTAAATGTTGTCAATTGATATGATGACTGTCAGAACGTATATACATTGTTGCTAACATTCCGTTTTTTATTCTGTATCTTATGCAATAATTTTGCCATTAATAAAATGTACACTTTTCTATTCACTATGTAACCCTAGTGCCTTTAAAGTCCAGTTAGGGGATTACTCTTCTTTCGATTTTTCTGCAAGCTGACACAAGCAGCTTTATAGCCTAAGCTAGAAAGAAGGACTTGCAAACAGGTAACCAAGACTCATTATAGTGCACCGTTCACAGCAGCCCAAAATACCACACCAAATTACAGTACCTATACCATAAAATAAAACATATTTTAAAACATATTCTACATAGCCCACCTTATAAAAAGCATAAGACACCAGCCGGAGCCACCATTTTGTTTGCTCTGCGTGAAGGAAATGTAGTTTTTAATAAAAATAAATTACAATATGGCTTGTGTAGCAAATAATAATAATAATAATAATAATACTTAATATTACTGTATTATTTTTTTTATTTGATATATTTTTTTATTTGAAAGCAGAGTTACCTTTTAATTGTTGTGTTATTTAATATTATATATTGACCAATCAATCAATTTTTATCTGACAAAGCATATCACAGAAATATGATCTTACATATAAGAAATGTGAAAACGTTTGTCCTGGAATTATTAAACTACTTGAAATATTCCATGAACTTTGAAGACCTATATCAGCACATACTAGGCTGACTCCACCAAGGTATGTTGATAGTTTTTTTATAGTAGAAAATTATTTCATAGTAGAAAGGTATTTGCTATAAGAGTCATTATTAGCAATAATTAGGGTCAATAAAAACTGCAAGTAACAGTTACTTGGCTAAAACTGAAGATCAATATGACAAATACCATATGCATAATAGTTGAGTGAATTGACGCTAACATGCTAATGCTATACTATGCTGTGTGTTGCAATATGAATAACCCCACATACAGTATGTCAATGGAGTATAGGCCATAGACCTACAACAAATGTAGTCTTCAACACATCAAGATTATGTTTATTATGTTTTCTGTTTTAAAACTTTGGTTGCAACTAAACAATCACAGTTAGTAACATACTCAACTTCAGTTTATTTGTTTGTAAACTTTAAATTCCTAACTGAGCTGTAAATGTTTAATACTTAATAGGCTATCCTGTATTTTATGAGTAAATGAGTAAGCTTTAGTGTTCACTAAATTGAATTAAAAGAATATATTCCCCAGATATCATTTTAGAAAATACAAAATTATGTTTATTTAAAATAAAGATTTAATATATAAACTGATATTCTTTTTCTTAATATGCATCATTTAAAGTAAATTGCTATAGTATGACACTGTACAACAGTATGCATACTATGCCAATGACAGCATAAAGATGCCCTTGAAGAAATTACACAACCTTCAACTGTGCTTCTAATTTCTTCTTTCATTTGATTCCTGGAACATAAAACTGCATCATTTCCCCAAGGACATCTGCTTCTACCATCTGCTTAAACTTTGTTAAGGCATGTGACAAAAAATGAAGAAGTACTTAAATGTGTCTTATAAAAACACTAGAAGATCTTTCTTTTTAACGTTTTACCCTGATTTCTTTATTATATTATTTTAAAACATTGGGTTTTAATAAAGTTGGTTTGTTAAAAGCTAGCATAACATTACAGGCAAGTAGGGATAGACTGAATTTGGATTGAGGTTGGATTTGTAGAGAATCCAACATGTTCTCAAATCACGTGAACACGGTGAACTAATCTGGTTATTTCCCACCATAGCAAACATCTATCAATAATGCAAACTCTGTGGCTTAGAATTATCAATAATGGGGGCAAAAATGTTTTAATGAACTCTCTGCACGCTGCTATACACCCTTTCTAGCAAACTTTGCAAAAGACAGGGTTTTTTTGTTCACATACACTGCAATATACTGTATGTTTAGGCTTGCCAATTGCATCAAAGTAATCCCTCTCTGACCAGTTCCTATGCTGCCCTGCAAATTTCAAATTCTCTAGCGGATACAGTGCCAATATGGGGCAGATAGATACAAGTTGTATGAGAGCTACAGGTGCAGATCTGGTCTCTGACCTGGATAATGAAATAGAAATAAGATATACCTGTGCTCAAATTCCAGTAGCTTACACATATACAGTATCTTACAAAAGTGAGTACACCCCTCACATTTTTCTAAATATTTTATTATATCTTTTCATGTGACAACACTGAAGAAATGACACTTTGCTACAGTGTAAAATAGTAAGTGTACAGCTTGTATAACAGTGTAAATTTGCTACCCCCTCCAAATAACTCAACACACAGCCATTAATGTCTAAACCGCTGGCAACAAAAGTGAGTACACCCCTAGGTGAAAATGTCCAAATTGGGCCCAATTAGCCATTTTCCCTCCCCGGTGTCATGTGACTCGTTAGTGTTACAAGGTCTCAGGTGTGAATGGGGAGCAGGTGTGTTAAATTTGGTGTTATCGCTCTCACTCTTTCATACTGGTCACTGGAAGTTCCATATGGCACCTCATGGCAAAGAACTCCCTGAGGATCTGAAAAAAAGGATTGTTGCTCTACATAAAGATGGCATAGGCCAGTGGCGGCCCATCCATAAGGGGCGCATGGGCGCCACAACCCCTCCAGGCAGAAAAAAAAAAAGAAATAAAAAAGAAAAAAAGGTCCTTAAGTGTACTGTGTTCGGACACCGGACACAGTGCACTATGGGAAGGGGCATGTCTATGCAATCATGAGATTGCAGATGCGGCGCTTCAGGCGCATTATGAAGCGCTGAGTAGCTTCCACCCGGCGCTCGTAGTATCTATTACTACGGCCGAGCGGTTTGATTGACATCTGAGTTAGATGTCACTTCCTGTTTTCACTCTCTCATTGCGCCCGAGAGAGAAAACCGGAAGTATGAGGAGTGGAATCCTCCATCACCGCTGCCAGTAGAAGGAGACACAGCAGAAGAGGAGAACACAGCAAGGTACCGGTCCGGACCTCCTGCGGAGGGGGGTTTGATGTGACACAGGCTGTATTTTATGTGACACAGGCTGCATTTGATGGGACACAGGCTGCATGTAGGAAGGGGCTCTGCTGGGGGCAACTGAAGTAAGGATGGACTCTGCTGGGGGCACCTGATGTAAGGAGGAACTTTGCTAGGGGCACCTGATGTAAGGAGGGACTCTGCTGGGGGCACCTGATGTAAGGAGGGACTCCGCTGGGGGCACCTGATGTAAGGAGGGACTCCGTTGGGGGCACCTGATGTATGGAGGGACTCTGCTGGGGGCACCTGATGCAAGGAGGGACTCCACTGGGGGAACCCGATGTAAGGAGGGACTCTTCTGGGGGCACCTGATGTAAGGAAGGACTCTGCTGGGGGCAGCTGATGTAAGGAGGTGCCCCCCATCCTAAAACATCCCCATCCGCCACTGGTATAGGCTATAAGAAGATTGCCAAGACCCTGAAACTGAGCTGCATCACAGTGGCCAAGACCATAGAGCAGTTTAACAGGACAGGTTCCACTCAGAACAGGCCAGAACAGGCCTCGCCATAGTCTACCAAAGAAGCTGAGTGCACATGCTCAGCATCATATCCAGAGGTTGTCTTTGGTAAATAGACTTATGAGTGCTGCCAGCATTGCTGCAGGGGTTAAAGGGTCAGTCTGTCAGTGCTTAGACCATGTGCTGCACACTGCATTAAATTGGTCTGCATGGCTGTTGTCCCAGAAGGAAGCCTTTTCTAAAGATGATGCACAAGAAAGCCCACAAACGGTTTGCTGAAGACAAGCAGACTAAGGACATGGATTACTGGAACCATGTCCTGTGGTCTGATGAGACCAAGATAAACTTATCAGGTTCAGATGGTGTCAAGCATGTGTGGTGGCAACCAGGTGAGGAGTACAAAGACAAGTGTGTCTTGCCTACAGTCAAGCATGGTGGTGGGAGTGTCATGGTCTGGGGCTGCATGAGTGCTACCGAAACTGGGGAGCTGCAGTTCATTGAGGAAACCATGAAGGTCAACCTGTACTGTGACATACTGAAGCTGAGCATTATCCCCTCCCTTTGGAGACTGGGCAGGACAGTATTCCAACATGATACTGACCCCAAACACACCTCCAAGACAACCACTGCCTTACTAAAGAAGCTGAGGGTAAAGGTGATGGACTGGCCAAACATGTGTCCAGACCTAAATCATATTTAACATCTATGGGGCATCCTCAAACAGAGGGTGGAGGAGCACAAGGTCTCTAACATCCACCAGCTCTGTGATGTTGTCATGGAGGAGTGGAAGAGGATTCCAGTGGCAACCTGTGAAGCTCTGATAAATTCTATGCCCAAGAGGGTTAAGGCAGTGCTGGAAAATAATGGTGGCCACACAAAATATTGACACTTTGGGCCCAATTTGGACATTTCCACTTAGTTTAAACATTAGTGACATTTTCACAACCAGTTTAAACATTAATGGTTGTGTGTTGAGTTATTTTGAGGGGATAGCAAATTTGCACTGTTATACAAGCTGTACACTCACTACTTTACATGGTAGCAAAATGTAATTTCTTCAGTGTTGTCACATGAAAAGATATAATAAAATATTTACAAAAATGTGAGTGGTGTACTCACTTTTGTGAGATACTGTATATTATCTGTCAAGTACCAAAGGAGTGTGATCAAATATGTGGCAGGGCAATGCCCCACCAGGGTGATGTTAACCCAATATTCTCAACTAGGCAGCTTTAGGAGCTCCAGGGGGTTTGCTTCATGGCCTCATGGTTTGGAAAGGTCTGTTTTGAGACCTGGAGCAAGGAGATTTTTAAGAGGTCCAGATGGCATGAAAGCTCCAGTGTTGGGTCCTTGTTTTCAGAACCGCCAAACACTAATTAGTCATGTGTGCTGGTCTTTTTGTAGAAACCTGACCATGGTTCTGGGCTCCTTCCTCCTTAGAAGTCTGGGTATGCGCAAGGGAGAAGCCAGAGGTGTTCACTGGAAAAGACAGAGACCCAAGCCTGAGGGCCAGAGCAGGCTATGTGGACAAGTATTGGTGAGAAAAAAGCCTGTAGGAGAAAGATGAGGGCCTAAAGTGAAAGACCACAGTGGCAATGTTACATGTGTAAGCAAGGAGGCTGAATCTACCGTTATTTAGTGTTGATTGTATGGACTTTTTGTTTTTTTCATTCAAATAAAAGTGGTCCAACAAGCCCTTAAATTACAATATCTGTCAATGACTGTACTTAATGGCGGGCACTACACATGAGCTAGGTAACCCCTAACTTTACACATGTGAACCCTCTGCACATTGCTATAGACCCTTTTGTAGCAAACTTTGCACAAAACAGGGATTTGTAGATCATTGCAATACTTGCTTAAGCTGGCCAATTGTGTCAAAGTAATCCTTTTCTGGCCAGTCCCTACTCTACAAAATGCAAATGCATTTCTAATTTTACAGTACATGCCAGCCCCTTAAATATAAGGGAAACAGGGATTAAAGCACCACAACAAAAAAAAATATTTCAGATATAGACTTATTTTAAAATGGAATAATAGATTTTTTTCACAGAGCCCGTGTGTTTCAGGGGTCAGAAAATGGCCCCTTCAGGGCATCAGGGTTTATGGTTTAATGACAATGTATATTGGACTGGATATAATTACTAAACTGGATGTGGGTATATGTTTTTGAGCCAGGTGAGTATTAAAACGTATAGTCTGTCAGGTCTGTCAGCAGTTGGTTTTAGTGGCCTCAGAAAACACTCCCTTCATCAAGGCTTACGATTGCATGATATTGTATGTTGGACTGGAAATTATTCATCTATATAATAGATTTTTGAACTGGTTGTTGGTAGATTTGCTTTCTGATGTTGTTTGCTTTGTTTTCTCAGCCCTGAAGAAGGGAGAGTTGTGAGCCCCTGAAACACATTGAATTTTTATTTATTGACCCACCATTTTGAGACTAATAAATCTATAACAAACTTATCATAAAGTCATATGGCACTCCCATTCATTCTACTTTCTTTGACTATTCTGTGAACCTATAGAAATACAATACTTCAGGGGCGTTGCTAGGTCTACAAAAGATCTGGGGCTAGAGCCCATAGCAGCAAAGTGAAGAAAGTCACTGTGGGCATACAGTGGGTGGGCATACAAATGTATATAATATACATGTGTGTGTGTGTGTTTGTGTGTGTATATATATATATATATATATTGTTACATATCTGAGAGTGGATCCCATGGATTGTTATTATTAATTGATTGGGTCCCCCGAGCCTCCCTCATTACATCAGGTGCCCCAGGTGTCCCTTCATCCTAGTCCTCAGGTGTCCTTGCTGGGTGCTGTGTTCTGCCCACATCCTAGTCCTCTGGTCTCCCTGCAGAGTGCTGTGTTCTGCCCACATCCTAGTCTGCAGGTCTCCCTCCAGAGCGCTGTGATCTGCCCACATCCTAGTCCTCTGGTCTCCCTGCAGAGTGCTGTGTTCTGCCCACATCCTAGACCTCTGGTCTCCCAGCAGAGTGCTGTGTTCTGCCCACATCCTAGTCCTCTGGTCTCCTTGCTGGGCAGAACACAGAACTCTGCAGGGAGACCAGCAGACTAGGATGTGGGCAGAACACAGCACTCTGCAGGGAGACCAGAGGATTAGGATGTGGGCAGAACACAGCACCCAGCAAGACCAGAGGATTAGGATATGGGCAGAGCACAGCACTCTACAGGGAGACCAGAGGATTAGGATGTGGGCAGAACACAGCACTCTGCAGAGAGACCAGAGGATTAGGATGTGGGCAGAACACAGCACTCTGCAGGGAGACCAGAGGATTAGGATGTGGGCAAAACACAGCACCCAGCAGGGAGACCAGAGGATTAGGATGTGGGCAGAACACAGCACCCAGCAGGGAGATGAGAGGATTAGGATGTGGGCAGAACACAGCACTCTGCAGGGAGACGAGAGGATAAGGATGTGGGCAGAACACAGCACTCTGCAGGGAGACCAGAGGATTAGGATGTGAGCAAAACACAGCACCCAGCAAGAAGACCAGAGGACTGGGATGTCTACAGGGAGACTAGAGGATTAGAATGTTGGCAGAACACAGCACTCTGCAGAAAGACCAGAGGATTAGGATGTGGGCAGAACACAGCACCCAAAGCAAAGAAAAAAAGAATTGTGCTAGGTGCTAAATAAAAAAGCAAATAATGATAAAAAAAAATGTGAAGGAGGTCCTGCAGCTAAGCACTATAACCCCAATACGAGGGCACATAGAGAAAAGCTTAAAAGGACAGTGCAGCGCTGGACCAATTGCAAAGTGAATAAATAAGTGATTAAATATGTTATAAATTATATATAAAGTATATAACTAGGAGATTAACTTGCAGTGATAAAAAACAGCCAGTGATGATGGCTAGTGAAAAACCATACAGTACAAGTTGTGCAAAAAATTAACATGAAAAGTATAAATGTTTATAACAAAGTTCATAGATGTAATGTAAGTGAAAAATCAAGTCCAAAGATTAATCAATGCAGGATCTGGAGTTGTATAATCCACCGCCAGTGCAGCCCGCCACCAGATGATAAGTAATGGAGGCTTACCAGAGAGCCTGCGACCGCCCTTACTCAGGGGGGTCAAAACAGGCTTAGTAGTGGAAAATAAACTCCTGGGGATGTCCCACGATAAACGCCATAGAGTGTCTTGCCGGTCTCCTTCTCAGGCAGCTGATCAGCAGTGGCAGGGGTGCCAGTACAGAAGGAATACTCCCAGGGACGCTTTCAATACTTCTGCAACAGTGAGCTGGAACTACCGATGAAAACCACGAACAGAGAAGCCGCGACGCACTTGTGATCGAATGCACAGACTCACGAACATGAAGTGAGCTGGGAGAGTCAGCCTACAGTAGTGACGTGTAGTACCACACACTGGAACTGACACGGTGTCGGTTCCAGTGTGTGGTACTACATGTCACTGGCGCCCCTGCCACTGCTGATCAGCTGCCTGAGAAGGAGACCGGCAAGACACTCTATGGAGTTATCGTGGGATATCCCCAGGAGTTTATCTTCCACTACTAAGCCTGTTTTGATCCCCCTGAGTAAGGGCGGTCGCAGGCTCTCTGGTAAGCCTCCATTACTTATCATCTGGTGGCGGGCTGCACTGGCGGAGGATTATTCAACTCCGAATCCTGCATTGATTAATCTTTGGACTTGATTTTTCACTTACATTACATCTATGAACTTTGTTATAAACATTTATACTTTTCATGTTAATTTTTTGCACAACTTGTACTGTATAGTTTTTCACTAGCCATCATCACTGGCTGTTTTTTATCACTGCAGGTTAATCTCCTAGTTATATACTTTATATATAATTTATAACATATTTAATCACTTATTTATTCACTTAGCAATTGGTCCAGCGCTGCACTGTCCTTTTAAGAACACAGCAACCAGCAAGGAGACCAGAGGATTAGGATGTGGACAGAACAAAGCACCCTGCAGGGAGACCAGAGTATAAGGATGTGGGAAGAACACAGCACTCTGCAGGGAGACCAGAGAATTAGGATGTGGGCAAAACACAGCACTTTGCAGGGAGACCAGAGGATTACGATGTGGGCAGAGCACAGCACTCTACAGGGAGACCAGAGGATTAGAATGTGGGCAAAACACAGCACTCTGCAGAGAGACCAAAGGATTAGGATGTGGGAAAAACACAGCACCCAGCAGGGAGACCAGAGGATTAGGATGTGGGCAGAAAACAGCACTCTGCAGGGAGACCAAAGGATTAGGATGTGGGCAGAACACAGCACCCAGCCAAGGAGACCAGAGGATTAGGATGTGGGCAGAACACAGCACCCAGCAAGGAGACCAGAGGATTAGGATGTGGGCAGAACACAGCACCCAGCAAGGAGACCAGAGGACTAGGATGTGGGCAGAGCACAGAACTCTACAGGGAGACCAGAGGATTAGGATGTTGGCAGAACACAGCACTCTGCAGAGAGAACAGATGATTAGGATGTGGGCAGAACACAGCACTCTGCAGGGAGACCAGAGGATTAGGATGTGGGCAAAACACAGCACCCAGCAGGGAGACCAGAGGATTAGGTTGTGGGAAGAAAACAGCACCCAGCAAGGAGACCAGAGGATTAGAATGTGGACAGAACACAGCACCCAGCAAGGAGACCAGAGGATTAGGATGTGGGCAGAACACAGCACCCAGCAAGGAGATCAGAGGATAGATAGAGATAGGAAGAGAGATAGGGATGAGCCAAAAACCCCCCGGTTCGGTTCGCACCAGAACCTGCGAACGGATCGAAAATTAGCACGAATGTTAGAACCCCATTGACGTCTATGGGACTCGAATGTTCAAAATCAAAAATGCTCATTTTAAAGGCTAATATGCATGGTATTGTCGTAAAAAGGGTTTGAGGACCACCGGGGGACAGGTATCAATGCAAAAAAAAGTTTTAAAAACGGCCGTTTTTTCGGGAGCAGTGATTTTAATGATGCTTAAAGTAAAAAAAAAAAAAGTGAAATATTCCTTTAAATATCATACCTGGGGGGTGTCTATAGTATGCCTGTAAAGTGGCGTGTGTTTCGCGTGCTTAGAACAGTCCCTACACAAAATGTCGTTTTTAAAGGAAAAAAAGTCATTTAAAACTGCTTGCGGCTTTAATGTAATGTCAGGTCCTGGCAATATGGATGAAAATCAGTGAGACAAACGGCATTGGTACCCCCCCAGTCCATTACCAGGCCCTTTGGGTCTTGTTTGGATATTAAGGGGAACCCCACACCCAAATTAAAAAAGGAAAGGTGTGGGGCCCCCAGGCCCTATATACTCTGAATAGCAGTATACAGGTGGTGCAAACAAGACAGGGACTGTGCTGTAGGTTTGTTATTAAGAAGAATCTGTTTGTAATTTTGAACTGGTACATTTTTAACGTGTTTAGCTCCAGCCAAAAATTCTATTTTAAGCTTTTTGGAAAACCTAGGGAAGGGTTATCACCCCTGTGACATTTGTTTTGCTGTCTGTGCTCCTCTTCAGAAGATTTCACCTCACTTTTTTGTCCCAATGACAAATGTTTTTTGAAAATTTAGGTTTTGTTTGTGAAACAAGGGTTGGTGATAAAGCATCAGTGGAAAGGAGAAAAGTTTTTCCCATATTAACTCTTACAGGAGAGAATGTCCCTTCCTAGGGGTAGATTTCATCTCACTTCCTGTTGTCTCCTTCTGTTTGCAAGTAGGAGTCGTTTGTAAGTTGGATGTTTGAAAGTAGGGGCCTGCCCTATATACTCAGCAGAAATTTGGGCCTTAGGTGTTGTTGTGGCCACAACACTGTAAGCCCTCACAGGGCCCTGCTGTGAAATATTAGATCAAGAATTGTAATTACATGCCCCTGTTGAACAGGGGCAGAAAAATGGGGCCTTTGGTGGTGGTGCTGGTGCCACAACACTGTAAGTCCTCACAGATACTCTTGGTGGGCGCAGAAACGGGCCCTGCTGTGAAATATTAGATCAAGAATTCTAATTACATGTCCCTGTTGAACAGGGGCTGAAAAATTGGGCCTTAGGCACTGGTTCTGGAGCCACAACACTGGAACCCCTCACAGATACTCTAGTTGGAGCGCAGGAACTAGCCCTGCTGCAAAGAATTGCATCAAAAATTGTAATTACACATGTCGATGGCTGGGAGCGAACTTCTTTCGGCAGTGCAGCAGCTGGGGCAGGGAAATTTGCCTGGTACAATCTGACGTCGGTGTACCGAAAGCAGATTGCCCACAAGTACTTGGCTGTGATACACCTAATTCTACACCTTCATTCCTCTCAGTGCAGGTCTCAGAGAGGACTGAAGCTATAGTGGGGTTGGAGATCTCAGCTGATGAGGAGCAAGGAGAGGTCCTCTTTGTTCTTTGGTGTGGGTCTTTTAGATACGCTTGCCAACGAACTGCATGGCAGGTCAACATATGTCTGGTCAAGCATGTGGTGCCCAAGCGGGAGATGTTTTGGCCACGTGAGATACGCTTGAGACATATGTTGCAAATAGCAGCAGTGCGATCTGATGCACTCGTCTCATAAAAGGCCCACACCAAAGAACTTTTGGAATAACGCGCAGATACAGCAGCACCCTGCACATGCGGAGCTTTGGGGTGTGATGCAGTCAGTGTGCTGCCCTTAGGCTGGCCCCTGGAGGGCATCCTGCCTCGTTGGTGATGTGCCTCCTCCTCCTCTCTCCTATCAGGCACCCACGTTGAGTCAGTGACCTCATCATCCCCTCCCTCCTCATCACTGGAGCAAACCTGGCAGTATGCTGCAGCAGGGGGAGCATGACTGCCAGATTGCTGTCCTTCTTGGGCACCCCCTCTGTCCGTGCTCATGTTAATGCCTTCATCTAGCTCAGTATCATCATCAGAGCCTTCTAAACGCTGGGCATGCTCCTGGAGTATGTACCCAACACTGTGGTCAAACATTTTGAGGGACTCCTCAGGAGGACATGGTGGGGCTAGGGAAGGAGTCACTGATGCCATTGAGCCGAGGGAAGAGGCCGCATTGGCAGCTGCTTTGCCAGACAAAGTACCCTGAACATGGGTGAGAGAGGATGAGGAGGATGAGGACGGCTTGGTCATCCACTCGACCAAGTCTTCCACCTGTTGCGGCTCAACACGGCCAGCTGCCGAAAAAAAGGCCAAGCGTGTCCCGCGGCCACGTGCTGATGAAGATGCACTGTCACCAGACCAGCACTGTTGCCTCTAGACACAGAGGCTGCTTGCCCTCTTTTATTGGCTTGTGATTGTTTGCCTCTCCTTGTTGGCCTTCCACACATACTAATGGCCTGCAGTGAGATGTAGCTGCACTAAGCTGGGATATATATATATATATATACTGATACTGCAGCTAGCAAAATCAACTGCCTGCCTGTAGTATGAGAACACCACCAATCTTCTACAGGTAGCTTTAGATGAACACTGTGCAGAGGTCGCACTACACTAACTTGTAGCTTTAGCTGAACACTGTGCAGAGGACGCACTACACCAACATTAAAATAATGTAGCTGCCTGCGGTAGTGATAGGATCAGGAAAACACCACCAAGCTTCTACAGGTAGCTTTAGCTGAACACTGTTCAGAGGACGCACTACACTAACTTGTAGATTAGCTGAACACTGTGAGGAGGATGCACTACACTAACTTGTAACATTAGCTGAACACTGTGCACTACACTAACTTGTAGCTTTAGCTGAACACTGTGAGGAGGACTCACTACACTAACTTGTAGCTTTAGCTGAACACTGTGAGGAGTACGCACTACACTAACTTGTAGTTTTAGCTGAACACTGTGCACACACAGCAAGGAGACCAGAGGATTAGGATGTGGGCAGAACACCACACTCTGCAGGGAGACCAGAGGATTAGAATGTGGGCAGAACACAGGAGCCAGCAAGGAGACCAGAGGACTAGGATGTGGACAGAGCACAGCACTTTTTGCAGGGAGACCATACGATTAGGATGTTGGCAGATCACAGCACTCTGCAGAGAGACCAGAGGATTAGGATGTGGGCAGAACAGAGCACTCTGCAGAGAGACCAGAGGATTAGGATGTGTGCAGAACACAACACTCTGCAGAGAGACCAGAGGATTAGGATGTGGGCAGAACACAGCTCTTAGCAAGACCAGAGGATTAGGATGTGGGCAGAGCACAGCACCCAGCAAGGAGACCAGAGGATTAGGATGTGGGCAGAACACAACACCCAGCAAGGAGACCAGAGGATTAGGATGTGGGCAGAACACAGCACCCGACAAGGAGACCAGAGGATTAGGATGTGGGCAGAACACAGCACTCTGCAGAGAGACCAGAGCAGACATGCCGACCTGCACAAATCATTTCAGGGAGGTGGCAAACTCATTTCAGGGAGGTAACGCTTCACACCGGCGCAGACCCCGTCGACTGGGCACACATCAGGGCACGGGGCACACAAGAGGGCATGGGGCACACAACAGGGCACATCATGGGGCACACATCAGGACATGGGACACACAGCAGGGCAGGGGGCACACATCTGGACACAGGGAACATAATGGGGCATACATCAGGACACAGGGCACACAGCAAGACATGGGACACGCAGCAGTTCATACAGCGGGCATGGGGCACACAGTGGGACACTGGACACACAGCAAGGCACACAGAAGGGCATGGGGCACACAGCAGGGCAAACAGCAGGGCATGGGGCACACAGCATGGCAAACAGCGGGGCATGGGGCACACGGCAGGTCACTATTCACACAGCAGGGCATGGGGCACACATCACAGCAAGATCCAAGCAGCTGCTGTTACATTACTTGCAGAGTAGCGTGGGAAGTGGCTGTCAGTACCTCTCGTGGCATGCTCCCCCCACCGGCCCCTCCTCCCTTCTAATCTGTCTGAGGTGATGACAGATCTGGTCCCTGCAAAGCTGCGATCAAAATGCAATATACAGTTAATGTTAAATTTGGTGAATGCTACAGTATATGCAGCTATACTACTGTAAATATCTTCTCTGAAGTGTTTATTTCCCTCTGAATGTAAGAAGGAAGATGGCTCAAGAAAAACAGGATTTTATTAATGGTGTTATGACTAATTTCTGATTGGGATGCTAAAACAAAGTTAATACTGCAGCTGCAGGAACAGATTCACAGGACTCGATCACTGTGTTTAAAATGTCCGTTCAGTGTCAAAATTTATTATTACATGTTATTTTATACATAGATAAGAAAGGGGTGGGGTGAGATGTTATTGAAAGCTAGCGAATAGAACAATTGCAATAGTAAAACCTTGGGAAGGGAGGGGAGAGTAGAGAGCGTTTAGTAGGAGATGTGTCTGTGTGTTAGGTGAAGGTCAACAGTGAGAACAAAATGGAGTCTCTTGTGCTTAAATGAACAGTACAGTGAATGTCCATGTAATTTCCCTCCTTTTGTTTATTTGACACCATTCTTCTCCGTGTTACATTAAGCCAATTGTTGGTAACTCCTGTTACATTGGCGCAGAGAGACCGCGTCCTGTTCAGCTCTCTCTTAGCTTTCTCACAATAATGGGTTCATCAGGGCTGGTACATTTGTTGGTACAGTGGGTAGTCACACAGAGGCATAGCCTGATGAGGAAGTAAATAACAAATATGAGAAATAGGAACATCACAATGTAAGCGCCTAGTTTCTGTAACCGTGTTGCTATGCCATATAAAAAGTCACCAAAACCTCCTAAACCCTGAAAGGGGTTCCATCCATCTTTAGCAATATCTCTGGCCTTATTCTGTAGTTCTCTTATCTTAGCAAGATGCCCTTTAATAATGTCCTCATTATCAGAAATGTATATACAACAGTCAGTATGAAATACCTTGCACATCCCACCTTGAGCTGCAGTGAGATAATTTAGCGTTAATCTGTGCTCTAATACTACATTTTTAAGCTGAGCCATTTCTTCACTTAATAAACCTATATCAGTGGTAGTAAGATTAATAATCTCATCTACATTTCTAGTGTAATTATTTATTCTTTTCATTGCTTCAATTCCCCATCCTGTCCAGGAAGGGAACCATGACCATGCCATGTCACCTTCAGTGAACAGCTCTCTTTTGAACACTTATGCCCTGTACACACGGTCAGATTTTCCGCCGGAAAAAGTGCGAGTGGATTGTGTTGTTGTGTGGGCTCCGTCTGACTTTTTCTGTCGGAATGTCGGACACACAAAGTTTGAGAGCAGGATATAAAATTTTCCGACAGCAAAATCCGACCGGTTAAATTCCGATCGTGTGTACACAAATCCGATGCACAAAGTGCCACGCATGCTCAGAATAAATTAAGAGACAAAAGCTATTGGCTACTGCCCCATTTATAGTCCCGACGTACGTGTTTTATGTCACCGCGTTCAGAATGATCAGATTTTCTGACAACTTTGTGCGACCGTGTGTATGCAAGACAAGTTTGAGCCAACATCCGTCTGAAAAAATCCATGGATTTTGTTGTCGGAATGTCCGATCGTGTGTACAGGGCATAAATGGTATTCTGGACTTTGATCTGGTCTCACTGTATATTTGCGAACAGCCAAAGCAGATACTAACTTCTCAATATAACATGTACCTGTAACATTAGTAGGAAGCCAGGCGTAAGCTTTATTTCCACATATATAATATAACCCTCTACGTATAGATGGTATGCCTGCTCCTAAAAAACTGGAAGCAATAACATGGAATCTCAGGTAACTGATATTTTCACATATTGGGAACTGTGAGCAATTTGTACTATAAAGGGTTCTATTTGATTCTGGATCTGGGATATAATAATATTGACCATAGTTTCCTCCATAAACTGTAATTTTTGCTCCGGTGCAAACTGAATTGCCCAACTGTGTACATTTAGTGTTAAACGGGCATATAATGTTTAAACAAATCTGTGGAGTGTCTATCTGTTTTGAAACCATCAAAGTTACTGATCTGTGCTCATTAGCTGTGGAGACAATGTATGAGCCATCTATTCTGGTCCTGTTTAGATCAGTGAATTTGAGAGGCATTGCTATCATGGATGGGGGAAGATGGTAGTTGCGCTGTGATGAAGGGGGGGGGGGGAAGTTGAAGCTACAAAGATGACTAAAGTGGCAAAGTGAACTAAAAAAGAAATGGGCCAATGCATGAATGGATCTTGCTAAAAGAACATGGTGAGGATGCAGTGCAGTGCAACGTAGCTGATCAACATGACTATAATGTTGCGGGTAGACAAAGCCTAATATATAAAGGTAATTGTGAAACAGTGACTGCTTGAATATAGCAAAGCAAAAATGCATATACTAACACAAATAGGATAAATAATGACACAATACAAAAAAATATATAATGCAAGAAAAATACATGTGGGCTAGTGCCCCATTAGCAAAAACGTGCCAAATCCTGGTGGACTACAAGTGACAAATCCCCAGGACAAACATGAATAATAGTTCTATCATCCAGTCCAAAAACAAAAACTCATGATGAGAAACACAAAACAATTCCAATCGTGAAGGGAAGGGGGATCTTCAGTGAGGACACCTCAGTGTTTGCAAGCCGCTTACCTTACAGCTGTAAGGTGTACAGCCTGTGTTGCAAATGACCCGCAGGTGTAGACGTTCCATGAAGAATCCTCTGAAGAAGTCACGTGACGTGACGATATGCATTAGGATTGGAGCACGGGACGCTGCCACAGACAAACAACAGGAGACGAGCTCGGCGCTTGTAGTTACTACACACTGCAGCATTGTTTTATATGTAAGTTGATTGGACTTGTTTTATTAAATAAATATACCTTTTATATGGGATCACGCTATGTGCGTCTCTTTCCCCCTCACACTGTACATCACTACTCTACCTGACGAACACTGAGGAGAGAGGCACAGGGACATATTCCAGTTTCCAGGCACGGGGACAGATTCCAGATTGGTGATACCCCTGGAGGCATACGAGCTCGGCGCTCGTGGATTGATGCCCACACTCACTTCATGCAAGTGAGTGCAACCTCCCCCCGTGTGTGTCTTGCCCCCCCCTCCACTGTGGTCGTCGCAGAGTTATTTTACATGCTGTATACTTTTTATTTTTTATATTTCGCTTGGCATGTTCATCATTGTCACTACCTTATGCACGGAACGTCTACACCTGCGGGTCATTTGCAACACAGGCTGTACACCTTACAGCTTTAAGGTAAACGGCTTGCAAACACGGAGGTGTCCTCACTGAAGTTCCCCCTTCCCTTCACGATTGGAATTGTTTTGTGTTTCTCATCACGAGTTTTTGTTTTTGGTCTGGATGATGGAACTACTATTCATGTTTGCCTAGGGATTTGTCACTTGTAGTCCACCAGGATTTGGCACGTTTTTGCTAATGGGGCACTAGCCCACATGTATTTTTCTTGCATTATATATTTTTTTGTATTGTGTCATTATTTATCCTATTTGTGTTAGTATATGCATTTTTGCTTTGCTATATTCAAGCAGTCACTGTTTCACAATTACCTTTATATATTAGGCTTTGTCTGCCCGCAACATTATAGTCATGTTGATCAGCTACGTTGCACTGCACTGCATCCTCACCATGTTCTTTTAGCATGTAGGATCCATTCATGCATTGGCCCATTTCTTTTTTAGTTCACTTTGCCACTTTAGTCATCTTTGTAGCTTCAACTTCCCCCCCCTTCATCACAGCGCAACTACCATCTTCCCCCACTTTTGTCTCATTTGTCCTGCTTTGGATCAGTACTTAGGTGTTACAGCAGTGTCCTTTTAGCATAGGCCCCCCCCCCCCCCCCCCCCGACAGCGCAGGAGTTTCCACTTTCACATTCCTATCATGGATATTGTTCCTGTTTGGGGATGTTAGTGAGAACACACCCAGCAGTTACTAGCATTGCTATGGGTTGCATACAATTTTAACATTTGGATGAAAGGGTTATTTTTCCATGTCTCAGTTCTTACAAACAACAACAAAAAAAAGAAACATCATCATAATATTTTCAAAGGATCTCATCACTTCAGGATTTTCTTGCAGTGACTGGCGTGAATCCAGGTGGGCTTTCCTTCCAACTTGACAGAGGAACCGGTTGTCAAAAGCACCAAATGTGGTCCGTCAAATTTTGGTTCTAGTGGCTTTCTGACGTGTCGCTTGACCACCACCCAATCACCTAGTTGGATTCTGCGAACACCTGAAACAGAATCTGGGTCGGGGATTTATAAACACCTTCATGTATTTTATTCAATGTTCATTGCAAAAGCTGAACATATTCTAACAGACTAGATTGAGAAGCCTGCATCTGTTGGGGAACATATAGCCCTGTTTTGGGTGGCCCTCCAAATAAAATCTCATGGGGGATAGCCCATGTGGTTGTTTAGGGGTAGTGTGTGCAGAATATAGGGCTAATGGCAAAGCTTCCACCCATCCTTTTCCTGTATCTGCTTTAATTTTTGCACAACTGTTTTTCAAAATTCCATTTTTTCCATCAAATTCCAAGTCTCTCAACTTTACCACTACTTTGTGGATGATAAGGTGTATGGAAAGCTTGCTGTATGTGAAAGGCTTCCATTACCTCTTTCATTACTTCACCAGTAAAATGGGTTCCTCTGTCACTCTCAATAGTTTCAGGAACTCCATATCTACAAACTATTTCATTCAAAATTTTCTTTGCTTGTTGTTTTTGCATTTGCTTTAGCTACCGGCCAGCACTCGGGCCAAACTGAGAACATGTCAACACACACTAATGCAAACTCATAGGTGCCTATTCTGGGCATCTGAATGTAGTCTATTTGAATTCTTTGGAAAGGGAAATCTGGCTTAGGAGAATGCTTTTGGGGAACATGGACAGGCCTCCCTGCATTGTACACAGCACAAGTGAGACATGAAGCACAAAACCTGTCTGCAAATGCACTAAATCCAGGTGCTATCCAAAAGCAGTCAGTAAGTGCCACCATCGCGCCCTTAGCAAGATGACTGATGCCATGTGCCAGTTGTGCTAACACTGGGTACAAACTCCTGGGTAGACACCCCCTGTTGTCAGCGCTCCACAGGCCCTGCTGATTTTGGGTAGCATTACATTTGATCCACTTATCCTTCTCTTCATCAGGGGCCTGGTTCTGCAACTGAATTAGAGTTTGTACATCCCACTGCTCTTGTTGAGGGGAATCTGTCCCCACTACCTGGGCAACCCCTACAGTGGGTGTGACTCCAAATGCTATAAGGGCAGCATCCTTTGCCGCTTGGTCCTCTAAAGCATTTCCTCTGGCTCTCATGTCATTTCCCCTTGCATGCCCTTTTACCTTCAAGATGGCAACTTCTGCTGGTTTCCGAAAGGCCTCAAATAGCTGATCTATGAGTTTTGCATGTCTCACTGACTTCCCTGCACTAGTCAGGAAGTTATGTGCTTTCCAAAAAGGCCCAAAATCGTGGGCTATTCCAAACGCATATCTACTGTCAGTGTAAACGTTTCCCCTTTGATTCTCTAGGAGATAACATGCTTTGACTACAGCACACAACTCCACTTCCTGTGCTAACATCTGGGGTGTCAATGCTTCCTGATGTAAAATGGTGTCTGTAGTGGTTACAGCAAACCCTGTGTGTGGCTGACCATCATCAGTGTAAAATCTGAAACCATCTACGAATAAGTGTATGTCACAATCTGATAAAGGCTCATCTTTTTCTGGTGTGAAAGAGGCCCTTTCTACCTCCATCAGAGCCATACATTTATGAAAAACTCTCAGGTTCTACATTAGTACCATTTGTTGCATCTTCCTCATCAATTATAGGAAGAAGAGTAGCCGGATTTAAAGTAATACATCATTTGATTGTTAAATTCGATGGAGCAAAAAGAGCAGACTGGTACTTGCCAACTCTACTGGCAGACACATGTCTGGTATTTCCTTGATTCATGGTTTCCTGTACTGCATGTGGCACATATAGGATCAGAGCAGAATCCAGTACAAGCTCAGTTACTTTGTCTAGCAGCAAAATGCAGGCTGCTATGGCTAGCATACTACTGGGGGAGCCTTTGATGACAGGGTCTAATGAGGCTGATACATACATCACAGGCCTCTGTTTGTCTCCATGTAGCTGGGTGAGTACACCTGCAGCAAATCCAGTGACTTCATGACAGAACAACGAGAAAGTCTTAGTATAGTCAGGAAGTCCAATGGCGGGAGCTTCAGACAAAATTTTAATAAGCTCCTTCATCTGCAATTCATTGCTCCATGTGAGTTTGAAAGGGATCCTAGTGGTAGCCTCATATAGAGGAGCCATAAGTTCTGATGCATTTGGAATCCAGTCCCTGCAATATCCCACTAACCCAAGGAAGGCACGTAGTTGCCGTACATTTTTTGGCTTTTCAAATTTTTTAGAGTTTTAACTCGATCTGGGGTTAGGTGATGGATTCCATGTGAAATGCAGTAACCCAGGAAGATCACTTTCTCTTGGCAGTATTGTAGCTTATCTTTGTTGTTACTGTTATAGAGAAACATGAGAAGGCTTACTGTTTCTCTGCTACAAATGTCCTTTGTATCAGAACAAATAAGCAAATCGTTTATGTACTGAAGCAAAACTATGTTTGGGTGTGAGGGGGACCATTGGTCCAATACTTGCTTTAATGCAGTATTATATTCAGAGGAGCTACTCACACAGCCTTGGGGCAATCTTGTCCATGCTAACTTTTGGGAATCATGGGTAAATGAAAAAAGGTGCCAGCAATCTGGGTGCAGGGGCACTTGATAAGAAAGTGTTTGCAAGATCAATCACTGTAAAGCAGGTGCTGGAGGCAGGTATTCCACTTATTAAAGTGCGGGGGTTGGGCACGATCGGGGTATCTGCCTCAATTATATTGTTAATGGCTCTCAAATCATGCACCATGCGGTATGTCACCTGCCCATCTTCCTTGTCTGGCTTCTTTGCAATTGGGAACAGGGGTGTATTGACTTGGGACTTGAATTGGTACAACAACCCATGCTGCTTTCAGTTGAGTGATTTGATCCTTTATCCCCTCAGTCTGAGCAATACTCAGTGGGTACTGTTTAATAGGGATGAGCCGAACACCCCCCGGTTCGGTTCGCACCAGAACCCGCGAACGGACCGAAAGTTCGCACGAACGTTAGAACCCCATTGACGTCTATGGGACTCGAACGTTCGAAATCAAAAGTGCTCATTTTAAAGGCTAATTTGCATGGTATTGTCCTAAAAAGGGTTTGGGGACCCGGGTCCTACCCCAGGGGACATGTATCAATGCAAAAAAAACTTTTAAAAACGGCCGTTTTTTCGGGAGCAGTGATTTTAATGATGCTTAAAGTAAAAAAAAAAAAAAGTGAAATATTCCTTTAAATATCGTACCTGGGGGGTGTCTATAGTATGCCTGTAAAGTGACGCGTGTTTCCCATGTTTAGAACAGTCCCTGCACCAAATGTCATTTTTAAAGGAAAAAATCTCATTTAAAACTGCTTGCGGGTTTAATGTCATGTCGGGTCATGGCAATATGGATGAAAATCAGTGAGACAAACGGCATGGGTACCCCCCAGTCCATTACCAGGCCCTTTGGGTCTTGTATGGATATTAAGGGGAACCCCGCACCCAAATTAAAATAAGGAAAGGTGTGGGGCCACCAGGCCCTATATACTCTGAACAGCAGTATACAGGCGGTGCAAACAAGACAGGGACTGTAGGTTTGTTGTTAAGTAGAATCTGTTTGTAATTTTGAACATTTTTAACGTGTTTAGCTCCAGCCAAAAAATCTTTTCTAAGCTTTTTGGAAAACATAGGGAAGGGTTATCACCCCTGTGACATTTGTTTTGCTGTCTTTCCTCCTCTTCAGAAGATTTCACCTCACTTTTTTGTCCCAATGAAAAATGTTTTTTGAAAATTTGGGTTTTTTTGTGGAACAAGGATTGGAAAGCATCAGTGGAAAGGAGAAATTGTTTTCCCATATTAACTCTTACAGGAGAGAATTTCCCTTCCTAGGGGTAGATTTCATCTCACTTCCTGTTGTCTCCTTCCGTTTGCAAGTAGGAGTCGTTTGTAAGTTAGATGTTTGAAAGTAGGGTCCTGCCCTATATACTCAGCAGAAATTTGGGCCTTAGGTGTTGCTGTGGCCACAACACTGTAAGCCCTCACAGGGCCCTGCTGTGAAATATTAGATCAAGAATTGTAATTACATGCCCCTGTTGAACAGGAGCTGAAAAATTAGGCCTTAGGCACTGGTGCTGGTGCCACAACACTGCAACCCCTCACAGACACTCTAGTTGGAACGCAGGAACGAGCCCTGCTGCAAAGTATTGCTTCAAAAATTGTAATTACACGCCCCTGTTAGACAGGGGCAGAAAAATTGGGCCTTAGGCACTGGTGCTGGTGCCACAACACTGCAACCCCTCACAGACACTCTAGTTGGAACGCAGGAATGAGCCCTGCTGCAAAGTATTGCATCAAAAATTGTAATTACACGCCCCTGTTAGACAGGGGCAGAAAAATTGGGCCTTAGGCACTGGTGCTGGTGCCACAACACTGCAACCCCTCACAGACACTCTAGTTGGAACGCAGGAACGAGCCCTGCTGCAAAGTATTGCATCAAAAATTGTAATTACACGCCCCTGTTAGACAGGGGCAGAAAAATTGGGCCTTAGGCACTGGTGCTGGTGCCACAACACTGCAACCCCTCACAGACACTCTAGTTGGAATGCAGGAACGAGCCCTGCTGCAAAGTATTACATCAAAAATTGTAATTACACGCCCCTGTTAAACAGGGGCTGAAAAATTGTGCCTTAGGCACTGGTGGTGGCGCCCAGAACCAAAAATGTTCTTACAAGCTATCAGCGTGATGATTGAGGAGGAAGAGGATAATTACTCAGGGATAGTCACTCAGCATCAGCATAGGCAGTCTTTGAAGGGATCTGAGATTTCAAAAAAAATTATTCGGTTACATCAGCATCAGGTGCTTGGTAGCTGGTGGTGATCCAAGACTCATTCATTTTTATGAAGGTCAGCCGATCGACCGAGTCGGTGGACAGACGCACCCTGTGATCGGTTACCACGCCTCCAGCAGCACTGAATTTGCGTTCCGAAAGAACGCTGGATGCAGGACAGGCCAGTAGCTCAATTGCATACTGTGCAAGCTCTGGCCAGTGATCCATCCTCAAGACCCAGTAACCCAGAGGATTTTCGGTGGGAAAGGTGTCCAAGTCTGATCTTGCCCCTAGGTATTCCTGCACCATGTAAAACAGACGCTGGCGATGGTTGCTGGAACCGATCATACCTTGGGGCTGCGGACCAAAAAATTGTCTGAACGCATCGGTCAGACGGCCACCTTCTCCACCGCTCCTTCTTTGACTGACTGAAGCCTCAGCAACACGTTGTCCAGAAACAGGAGTTTGTAACCTCCCAGTCTCTGGGAACGCGTTGCACAGACCTTTCTGCAAGGCCTCCCGAAGATGTTTCATCCTCTGCTCCCTCTGCGATGGCAAGATAAGGTCCGCAACCTTACCCTTGTAACGTGGATCAAGGAGGGTTGCCAGCCAGTATTGGTCCTTCTCCTTGATACCACGAATACGAGGATCCTTACGCAGGCTTTGCAGGATCAGGGAGGCCATGCAGCGTAGGTTTGCTGAGGCATTCGGTCTGGAGTCCTCTGGGTCACTAAGGACAACAACGTCCGCAGCCACCTCCTCCCAGCCACGTACAAGTCCATGTGTTCCTTGGGACTGATCCCTTAAAGACTGCTGCTGATGCTGAGTGCCAGGCTCCACCTCCATACTGACACAATCTTCCTCCTCCTCCTCCTCCTCGTCCTCTTCCTGTGTGATCGGCGGGCATGCAGGAACACTGTCTGGATAAAGGGGGCCTTGAGAGCTAAGGAAGTCCTCCTCTTCCTGCCTCTGTTCTGCCTCAAGTGCCCTGTCCATTATTCCACGCAGCGTGTGCTCCAACAGGTGGACAAGGGGGACAGTGTCACTGATGCATGCACTGTCAGTGCTCACCATCCTCGTGGCCTCCTCGAATGGTGACAGGACAGTGCATGCATCCCTGATCATGGCCCACTGGCGTGGGGAAAAAAAAACAAGCTCCCCTGACCCTGTCCTGGTGCCATAGTCGCACAGGTACTCATTGATGGCCCTCTGCTGCGTGTGCAGCCGCTGCAGCATGGCCAACGTTGAGTTCCACCTGGTGGGCATGTCACAGATTAGGCGGTTCTTGGGCAGGTTAAACTCCTTTTGGAGGTCCGTCAGCCGAGCACTGGCATTATATGACCGGCGGAAATGCACACAGACTTTCCTGGCCTGCCTCAGGACATCCTGTAAGCCCGGGTACCTGCCCAAGAACCGCTGCACCACCAAGTTAAGGACGTGAGCCAAACAGGGCACATGGGTCATTTGTCCCTGTCGGAGGGCAGAGAGGAGGTTGGTGCCATTGTCGCAAACCACCATTCCTGCCTTAAGTTGGCGTGGCGTCAACCACCTCTGAACCTGCCCCTGCAGAGCTGACAGAACCTCTGCCCCAGTGTGGCTCCTGTCCCCCAAGCACACCAGCTCAAGCACCGCATGGCATCTTTTGGCCTGCGTACTTGCGTAGCCCCTTGAACGCCTACGGAGCACCGCTGGTTCCGAGGAAGAGGCCATGGAGGAAGAAGAAGAGGAGGGGGTGGAGGAGAGAGGTGTGTCACAATCAGCATTTTGGAGGCGTGGTGGCGGAACAACCTCCAACACTACTGCACCTTGTCCTGCATCCTTCCCAGCTGCCAGCAGAGTCACCCAATGCGCCGTGAAACTTAGGTAACGTCCCTGTCCATGCCTGCTGGACCATGAGTCAGCGGTAATATGCACCTTACCGCTGACCGCCCTGTCCAGCGAGGCATGGACATTGCCTTCCACATGCCGGTAGAGAGCCGGAATCGCCTTCCGTGAGAAAAAGTGGCGTTTGGGTACCTGCCACTGAGGAACCGCACATTCCACAAACTCACGGAAGGGGGCAGAGTCTACCAACTGAAAAGGCAGCAGTTGAAGTGCTAGCAATTTTGCCAAGCTAGCATTCAACCGCTGGGCATGTGGATGGCTGGGAGCAAACTTCTTTCGGCGGTGCAGCAGCTGGGGCAGGGAAATTTGCCTGGTACAATCTGACGTCGGTGTACCAAAAGCAGATTGCCCACAAGTACTTGGCTGTGACACACCTAATTCTACACCTTCATTCCTCTCACTGCAGGTCTCAGAGAGGACTGAAGGTCTAGTGGGGTTGGAAATCTCAGCTGATGAGGAGCAAGGAGAGATCCTCTTTGTTCTTTGGTGTGGGTCTTTTAGATACGCTTGCCAACGAACTGCATGGCAGGTCAACATATGTCTGGTCAAGCATGTGGTACCCAAGCGGGAGATGTTTTGGCCACGCGAGATACGCTTGAGACATATGTTGCAAATAGCAGCGGTGCGATCTGATGCACTCGTCTCAAAAAAGGCCCACACCAAAGAACTTTTTGAATAACGCGCAGAGACTGCAGCGCCCAGCACATGTGGAGCTTTGGGGTGTGATGCAGTCAATGTGCTGCCCTTAGGCTGGCCCCTGGAGGGCATCCTGCCTCGTTGGTGATGTGCCGCCGCCTCCTCCTCCTCCTCCTCCTCCTCTCTCCTATCAGGCACCCACGTTGAGTCAGTGACCTCATCATCCCCTCCCTCCTCATCACTGGAGCAAACCTGGCAGTATGCTGCAGCAGGGGGAGCATGACTGCCAGATTGCTGTCCTTCTTGGGCACCCCCTCTGTCCCTGCTCATGTTACTGCCTTCATCGAGCTCAGTATCGTCATCAGAGCCTTCCAAACGCTGGGCATCCTCCTGGAGCATGTACCCAACACTGTGGTCAAACAGTTCGAGGGAATCCTCATGAGGACATGGTGGAGCTAGGGAAGGAGTCACTGATGACATTGAGCTGAGGGAAGAGGCCGCTGCTTTGCCAGACAAAGCACCCTGGGCATGGGTGAGAGAGGATGAGGAGGATGAGGACGGCTTGGTCATCCACTCGACCAAGTCTTCCGCATGTTGCGGCTCAACACGGCCAGCTGCCGAAAAAAAGGCCAAGCGTGTCCCATGGCCACGTGCTGATGAGGATGCACCGTCTCCACGACCAGCACTAGACACAGAGCCTGCTTGCCCTCTCTTATTGGCTTGTGACTGTCTGCCTCTCCTTCTTGGCCTTCCAGACATACTAATGGCCTGTAGCTGCACTAAGCTGGGATAGAACACCTGTAATTTTCTTCAGGTAGCTTTATATACTGTAACCAGACAAGCCTGCCTGTCAGTAGGAAGATAACAGGAACGGATCTAGCTGAACACTATGAGCAGGACGCACTGTACTAAATGTAAATAGTCTAGCTGCCTGACCGTGGTACTAATAGGATCAAATAGAACACCTGTAATTTTCTTCAGGTAGCTTTATATACTGTAACCAGACAAGCCTGCCTGTCAGTAGGAAGATAACAGGAACGGATCTAGCTGAACACTGTGAGCAGGACGCACTGCACTAAATGTAAATAGTCTAGAAGATAACAGGAACGGATCTAGCTGAACACTGTGAGCAGGACGCACTGCACTAAATGTAAATAGTCTAGAAGATAACAGGAACGGATCTAGCTGAACACTGTGAGCAGGACGCACTGCACTAAATGTAAATAGTCTAGAAGATAACAGGAACGGATCTAGCTGAACACTGTGAGCAGGACGCACTGCACTAAATGTAAATAGTCTAGAAGATAACAGGAACGGATCTAGCTGAACACTGTGAGCAGGACGCACTGCACTAAATGTAAATAGCAGGAACGGATCTAGCTGAACACTGTGAGCAGGACGCACTGCACTAAATGTAAATAGTCTAGAAGATAACAGGAACGGATCTAGCTGAACACTGTGAGCAGGACGCACTGCACTAAATGTAAATAGCAGGAACGGCTCTAGCTGAACACTGTGAGCAGGACGCACTGCACTAAATGTAAATAGCAGGAACGGATCTAGCTGAACACTGTGAGCAGGACGCACTGCACTAAATGTAAATAACAGGAACGGATCTAGCTGAACACTGTGAGCAGGACGCACTGCACTAAATGTAAATAGTCTAGAAGATAACAGGAACGGATCTAGCTGAACACTGTGAGCAGGACGCACTGCACTAAATGTAAATAGCAGGAATGGATCTAGCTGAACACTGTGAGCAGGACGCACTGCATTAAATGTAAATAGTCTAGATAGAAGATAACAGGAACGGATCTAGCTAAACTGAATACAGTGTATATATATATATGCAACACCTGGGATGCATATATATACACAATACACTGTAAGTGCAGCTAACTGACTGACTGTTCTGCCTAATCTATCTAACTCAAATCAAATGACACTGTCTCTCTCTATCTCTCAGCACACCGGAACACACACTACACAGGGCCGCCGTGCAGGCGGCCTTATATAGTGTGGGGTGTGTACTAAATCCCCTGAGCCATAATTGGCCAAAGCCACCCTGGCTTTGGCCAATTACAGCTCTCTCTACTGACGGCGCTGTGATTGGCCAAGCATGCGGGTCATAGTAGTGAATTATGGGCCGTGACGCGCCACACGAATTTAGCGCGAACGGCCCATATCGTTCGCAATTCGGCGAACGGGCGAACAGCCGATGTTCGAGTCGAACATGGGTTCGACTCGAACACGAAGCTCATCCCTACTGTTTAATCTGTGGGAGATGGGCTCCTGGTTTAATTTTTATCATGACTGGGGTGCAATCCAGCAGACCTACATCATATTTGCTTGTGGCCCATAATTCAGCGGGAATCACTTTCAATTCTGGTGGAAATGGCAGAGCGGAGTCTTGGATTAAAAATACTCCACAGGCAGAATGTAAAATTTCTCCTGGCAGACTACTGACCACTTGAGCTCCTGTAGGAGTGCAGTCTATGTTTGCTAAAATTTGGTTCAAAATGTCAGCTCCAAAAAGATTGATAGGAACTGTGTCTGAAACTAACACTTTAGTGACAATTTCTGTTTGCTGTCCTAGCCTGAGTTTAAGTGGCTTAGACTCAACCAAATCAGTAGAGGTCCCGGTTAGGCCAACACCAGAGATAACATTTGTAGATAATAATCCTGGAGGTAAGTCCTCTTTATTAAAAACACTTCGGCTTGCACCAGTATCAGTTAAACAGATTCATTCTGTTTCTCCTTCAGGATAGGAGAGTTCTTAAAAAAATACTTTTACTCTCGCCTCCGGACCATTGTCTCCCCTATTTAACATGATTCATACTGGCATGCCATTTTCCTATGCTTGATCCACTGCTTTTGGCAGAGAACTGGGATCAGCATGAGGTGCCTCTAAGATCTTTTCCAGTCTATGGTCAGGAAGATGGCAGAATTTGGCTATGTGTCCTTGCCTTTGCCTCTTCTTCTTCCTCTCTGCTTCCCCATGTACATAACCTTGGGTTTGCTGTCTTTTTGGTTAATCCTATTTTCTATGGATAACAGGATAGGCAGGACATCTCGAATAGACATATTGCCTGCCTCAGGCCTTGCTGTGAACAACTTTTCTTTCAACTGGTGTATTAAACCATCAAGAAACCTTTGTTTCACCAGTTGTGTAGATGGACTTGCAGTTTCTCCTGCCTTCTCTTCCTCTATTTTAATGCCTGCTTCCTCAGCCATATCACTTAACTGCCTCCAATAAGCCCCTGCTGCTTCCTCTTTCCCTTGCTTAGCATTCATAAATTCAGCATGTCTGGTTTGTCCATATATTTGGGGCAATTTTTCCTTCGGTTCATATATTCTCTAGCGGTCATCTTGCGCTGGGCATTTTCTGAAGGCCTCTCACCCTTCATTCCCTTAATTAATTTAATGCCCATAATGACTGGCCAGTCTTCTCTACTTGTGCCTATACCCTCTTGCCTCAAAACAACTAGTACAGCAAATCTGCAGATTTACAAGAATAGTCTCCACTTATCTACGTGGATAGAAGGGGTTTATGACAATAGACAAAACACTCATTAAGAGATCCTCCTCGTCTCTTCTCTTCTCTGTGAGTTTTATCTGACCCTACCATGCGCCTCTGACCCAGGTTGCCCACAAAGAGTCAATGCAGGGAACTGCAGAGGATTCTCTCTATCCACACACAGTCCAACTTGTGAAGGGGGACACAAACACATTCACACACACACGTTACCCAACCAGAAAGGTCCGAGAGTGGTCTGGTTTCCTTGAGAACCGACAGATAGGATACATAGGAAAGGCAGAAATATAGCAAGCTTAAGGGCAGCTTACCTAACCGGCATTTGAGGCCTGCGTTTCCCGATGATCCCAATCAAAGCGAGGTTCCTTCTGGAAACTCTGTTAAACTCCTGGCTGGCTCACCAAACTGTTATGACTAACTTCTGATTGGGACTCTAAAACAAAGTTAATACTGCAGCTGCAGGAACAGATTCACAGGACTCAGTCACTGTGTTTAAAATGTTCTTTCAGTGTCAAAATTTATTATTACATGTTATTCTATACATAGATAAGAAAGGGGTGATGTGAGATGTTATTGAAAGCTAACAAATAGAAATATATTATTAAAAGCTAGCGAATAGAACAATTGTAAAAGTAAAACCTTGAGAAGGGAGGGGGGAGTAGAGAGCATTTAGTAGGAGATGTGTCTGTGTGTTAGGTGAAGGTTACAGAACACATTTCAACAGTGAGAAGAAAATTGAGTCTCTTGTTCTTAAATGAACAGTACAGTGAATGTCCATGTCATTGGTAAAGCAAGAGAAGAATCTTTTATATACACGGCGCTGTATATACAAAAATGATTCTGTGAACTATCGTAACAAATGCATGTATATATATATATGTGTATATATATATATATATATATATATATATATATATATATACACAGTGGGGACGGAAAGTATTCAGACCCCCTTACATTTTTCACTCTTTGTTATATTGCAGCCATTTGCTAAAATCATTTAAGTTCATTTTTTTTCCTCATTAATGTACACACAGCACCCTATATTGACAGAAAAACACAGAATTGTTGACATTTTTGCAGATTTATTAAAAAAGAAAAACTGAAATATCACATGGTCCTAAGTATTCAGACCCTTTGCTCAGTATTTAATAGAAGCACCCTTTTGATCTAATACAGCCATGAGTCTTTTTGGGAAAGATGCAACAAATTTTTCACACTTGGATTTGGGGATCCTCTGCCATTCCTCCATGAAGATCCTCTCCAGTTCTGTCAGGTTGGATAGTAAACATTGGTGGACAGCCATTTTTAGGTCTCTCCAGAGATGCTCAATTGGGTTTAAGTCAAGGCTCTGACTGGGCCATTCAAGAACAGTCACAGAGTTGTTGTGAAGCCACTCCTTCGTTATTTTAGCTGTGTGTTTAGGGTCATTGTCTTGTTGGAAGGTAAACCTTCAGCCCAATCTGAGGTCCGAAGCACTCTGGAGAAGGTTTTCGTCCAGGATGTCCCTGTATTTGGCCGCATTCATCTTTCCCTCTATTGCAACCAGTCGTCCTGTCCCTGCAGCTGAAAAACACCCCCACAGCATGATGCTGCCACCACCATGCTTCACTGTTGGGACTGTATTGGACAGGTGATGAGCAGTGCCTGGTTTTCTCCACACATACCACTTAGAATTAAGGCCAAAAACTTCTATCTTGGTCTCATTAGACCAGAGAATCTTATTTCTCACCATCTTGGAGTCCTTCAGGTGTTTTTTAGCAAACTCCATGTGGGCTTTCATGTGTCTTTCACTGAGGAGAGGCTTCCGTCTGGCCACTCTGCCATAAGGCCCCAACTGGTGGAGGGCTGCAGTGATGGTTGACTTTCTATAACCTTCTCCCATCTCCCGACTGCATCTCTGGAGCTCACCCACAGTGATCTTTGGGTTCTTCTTTACCTCTCTCACCATGGCTCTTCTCCCCCGATAGCTCAGTTTGGCCAGACGGCCAGCTCTAGAAAGGGTTCTGGTTGTCCCAAACGTCATCCATTTAAGGATTATGAAGGCCATTGGGCTGTTAGGATCCTTAAGTGCAGCAGAAAATTTTTTGTAACCTTGACCAGATCTGTGCATTACAACAATTCTGTCTCTGAGCTCTTCAGGCAGTTCTTTTGACCTCAGGATTCTCATTTGCTCTGACATGCACTGTGAGCTGTAAGGTCTTATATAGACAGGTGTGTGGCTTTCCTGATCAAGTCCAATCAGTATAATCAAACACAGCTGGATTCAAATGAAGGTGTAGAACCATCTCAAGGATGATCAGAAGAAATGGACAGCACCTGAGTTAAATATATGAGTGTCACAGCAAAGGGTCTGAATACTTAGGACCATGTGATATTTCAGTTTTTCTTTTTTAATAAATCTGCAAAAATGTCAACAAATCTGTGTTTTTCTATCAATATGGAGTGCTGTGTGTACATTAATGAGGAAAAAAATGAGCTTAAATGATTTTAGCAAATGAATGCAATATAACAAAGAGTGAAACATTTAAGGGGGTCTGAATACTTTCCTTCCCCACTGTATATACAGGGGTCCCCTAGTTACAAACATCCGACTTACAAACGACTCCTACTTACAAACGGAGGGAGACAACAGGAAGTGAGAGGAAATCTACCCCTAGGAAGGGAAATAAACTCCTGTAAGAGCTAATATGGGGAAAAGGTACCTCCACTGATGCTTTATCACCAAGGCTTGTTTCCACAACAACCCAAAATTTTCAAAATCCAATTGTCATTGGGACAGAAAGTCAGGTGAAATCATCTGAACAGGGGCACAGACAGCAAAACAAATGTTACAGGGGTGATAACCCTTCCCTATGCTATCCAAAAAGCTTAAAAATAGTTTTTTTGGCTGGAGCTACACTTAAAAAGGGTACCTGTTCCGACTTACAAACAGATTCAACTTAAGAACAAACCTACAGTCCCTAACCTGTTTGTAACCCGGGGACCCCCTGTATATATATATATATATATATATATATATATAAATAAAAACTGAGCCAACACATATTATATCACATATAAGCACAGTAAGCACATACTACTCCAATAACCATACATAAATGCCTTGTGTTTAAATATTTAAGGAGAATGTGCTTATTGAGCTCTGTGCATTTTACCTCTCATGGCACGCTCTTCCCCGCTGGCCCCTCCTTCCCTCCCAACCACCCCAGAAGCACCTGGGGTGGACGGGAGGGAAGGAAGGGCCGGCAGGGAGGAGCATGCCATGAGAGGTCTCAGCGCAGCATGGGGCACCAGCATGGGGTGTGTCTCCAGATCTCCCGGCTCTGTCCTGCCCCCTCCCCTGGCCACAGACAGAAGACGGAGCAGCTCGAGTGGCTGCCGTGGCCGTGCGCCATTCGGCCGCTCGGGTTGCTCAGTCTGTGGCTGGGTGACAATCCCAGCCAGGAGATCACCCAGTCAAATGCGGCAGGCTCCCCTGACTCGCAGGAGACTTGCGAAGTCTGCCAGAGGATAAGGATGTGGGCAGAACACAGCACCTAGTTATTACCTAGTCTATTGCCAATCATGGTGGAGTGTGATTTCATTTTGCAGACCATTAGTGAATTCTGCATTCAGCTATTTTAGCTCTGCTTTGTCCCTTGTGATGGTGCATTGTACATACACCATGAGATTTTCTGATTTCTGCTGACTTTAGAATCACCATATCTACCCCTGCTATAAACACACACAATACAGAGTGCACCTTTTCTGCCTGCCATCTGACACCTCTATTACTTCAGTGTTTACACAAGCCTTGTAAAAGATTATTGCAGGGGGGGCTAACTGTTCACTTTGCATGAAAAGAGACAGCTTTTAGAAGTCAGGCACTGAGGGCTCAGGGTCAAGAGGCAGCTCAGCACTTCCAGTGGGAACAGTAATGAGATGAGAGGATGAGAGTCATACAGCAGACAGTTAAAAAAGCAGGAAGATCAGACTAGAAGAATCCGAAGGTGGTGAGAGTCAAAGTACAGGGAGCATCAGACACACAAGGGGCTTCTACAACAATGCTTGGGAAAGAATTACGATCACCAACGGATCCTCAATAATCATATATTGACCACGCATCACTTCCCTGCAGTCCCACGCTGACACACTGAGCTGTGTGGGCTCTCTGCCACCCCCTGCAGGCTGGAGGGAGAAGAACACACACTCTTCTCTCCAGCTATCTTACCACACTCAAGCTGACAGTTGGCAAACCTAGACTCGGGGTTATGGGCACCAGATTCGGGCTCCAGCCTCAATAGCCACCTGCTAGTGATGCCTATGGTATCAATTTAAGATACCTGTTTTTGTTATCAAGCTCTAACACATGTGGATTTAGTGTTTGCTTAGCTTACAAAAGGAAAATAGGAATAGAATGTTGTTCATTGACATGTAGTACTTCAAGACTGTTCAATGTATCATAAATCATCATCAACGTATGCCTATTATGGACAAGTATGCAACATTAGTGTGTAGATAAGCTATTTATGTTTTTAAACACAGTTATAGTCATGTAGCTATGCAATACTCAATACTACATTGTCTCTCAAGATCTGTAACAATTTCCATGTGTTACCAGCTATTTAGTATTGCATTCATGGTTATATTTTAGTTCTTAATACAGTGGGAAAAGGGTTATAGATTGTGTTAGTTTTACTCCTATTGCTACATGTATTCATATTAGATCATCTTTCCCTAATTTCCTTTTCTGGAGATACACTTAATTTCAGAGTGTAACTTGGTGAGACTGAGACAGGAGAAGATGAGAAATCTGCCGATGAAGACATTGCAATAAACATTCCAGAAGTTCTTGCCACTCTCCACATTTAACCAAAACCGGGGTTGGTAAGAACTTCAGTGAGTTTTTTTTCCAAACAGGGAAGCAAGGGGCAATATAAATGTGACAAAGGTGTGAACCATTCCCCCACACTATTCAAAACTAGAATACCATTTTGACAGCATTAGTGCGTAAGCTTGTGATGAAGATCATAATAATTCACCCACCACCCAATAACTGAGGATGCTATCAGTTAAGCCCTCTTAATCTCTGCCAGGCCTAAGCACACCTATCTCCAATGCCCCATATTGAATTCCTGAGCAACTTGGGACCCATCATGCAGCTGAGGCCTCCCCTGTGGGTGGCTACCATACCCACAATACCCACCTCCTCTTCCCACCACATTACTGCCTGCAAGTAATTTAGAATAGAGGATGCCAAATTCATCTGATGATAAATCCTGATCAGCTTAACAGGCCCTTACATCAAGAAACTGACCTGCTTATGCAATGAAGAATGAGTGTCTCCACCCCCTGTCTTCTTAAATAATGGGCCAACTCACTTACTCCCACTACTGATGTCATGGCCAATCATACATCCCCTAAAACCCCTCCTTACAGTGCTGTACTTCCTGCTCCTGATCCTATGGAACCACCCTCTGATAATGAATCTGGCACCATCTTGAGCCCCTTATCACCACATGGGATAGTGGGCTTCTGATGGAACCCCCCAGCCTTAAATCACTTTGCCACCATGTAGTTGCCTATCTTCCCAGTTTTGTGCACATTAAATGGTTGTTGAACTGAGTTTTTTTTACCATGGGAAATCTTCATACAAATGAAAAGGAAGAAAAAACCTTGAGTGCCTTGTAATTCCTTATCTTTGATGTGTGCAACTTTCAAAACATATGATTTTGGAAAGACCATGAGCAGATTTATTGGACATACCCGGACTTAAAAGGCCAGTGAACATTTCTGTTATATATTCAAAATTCTAAAGATGTTCCTATGGAAGTGACGATTATTGAAATCCAAAATGGTCAAAAAAAAAAATAATCATCTTGCACTTATAGGACTTGAACATAAAAAATAGACTTTTCACACCAGTGATTGTTTGTATGAAACATTTAAAATTCTAATCTGGAATTGGATAATTAAAGAATACAAAATGATGGGAAGAGTAAAATTCCAGTCACTGAACTTTAACTAAAGGGAAACTAACACTATAAAAAATAACTTGCTATAGAAGAATTAAGGAAGGTAACATCTTTAATACATTAAAAAAAATGGGTGACCAGATGCTAAATTCCAAAGTAGATAGCCATATTCTCTTATTTACTCTCCAAAATGTGCAACTCTTCCATCTAAGTTTGCAAGCTTCTGGTGGGAAAGAGGAGCAAACCTTATCTTTACTGTACATGGCCATTCTCAGGATCTTCAATCCTAATAATGAAACCCACTCTTTCATGTATTGAAAAGATGCAAACCAGTTTCTCAAGTCACTGGATGCAGCGTCCTACCCAGGTGGAGATTCCTAGGTGTCTCAAAGAGAGAAAGGCTCTCCAAAATCAACGTGTAACTCCCTCACCATCACTTAGGAAGGAAGGTATATAACCTTTCTTGACCTCACGGTAAGGCTCACTGATGGGATTCTTGTAACCAAAGCTTTCAGGAAACAGATGGAGGTCAATACTCTGCTTCATGCTGGTAGCCATCATCCGGGGTCCTTGATTTGAGGGATACTGACTGGACAGTTCCAGAGAATAATGTACCAGTGAGATGGACTACCAATGTGAGGCAGACAAAATGTATACTAGGTTTAGGGAGAGGGGGTATTCCCACCATACATTAAGGAGAGCAAAGAGAATTGCTAATAACAAAACAAGAAACAATCTCCTTGAGCCCTGTTGTATGAAATCACAGGCCCTTGAAGGCCCAGTGAGAATTATAACAAAGTTTGGGGCACAATGGAGTGAACTAGGTAGGATCCTTAAAGAACACTGGCACATACTGACAAGATGCAGTGATCTGCAAGAGGTAGTAGATTCTAGGTCATACCTCGTGGCAAAAAATCCAGCATTTTGAGCAATGTTTTGGTCCAATCTGAATTTACCAAGTCACATATTAGGAACAGGTTGACGGACCTCCCAGCCCTGATGGGATGTATCCTTGTGGCCACTGTGCGATCTGCAAATTTGTAGATCACACAGATGTGTTCTCCGATTCTGGCGGCAAAAATCAATATTAAGCAGTTTATTAACTGCACTACTACCTGGGTATTATATATCCTGGCGTGCCCCTGTAAGAAAATATATGTGGGCAAGACTAAACACCAGTTGCGCGTTAGGATTGAAGAACACATCAAAAGTATTAATTTGAAAGAGGAAAATCCCTTTGGACAACATTTCACTGAATTACATAATGGCAAAACGAGGGGCCTGAAGGTTAAGGGCTTTTTTGCCCTTAAACTTTCGGACTGAAGATGGGATTTGGACACAGTCCTCTTACGGAAAGAAAAGTCTTGAATTTTCCTGTTAGGCTCTATGATTCCAGTTGGCCTGAATAATGAAATGAGTCTAAAAGTGTTTTTGGAAGTGAGAGATTGACCTAATTTAAACTGGGCAATGGTGGAGGTTTTTGATTAAGTTTGAAACCCCGGGATGTACTGTTGTCCAGCCACTAGCACAAATGCCACACTGGAAACTATGCATTGTGAAAATGCTAGTATTTTAAGCTATTTCTTAGATGTGAATTAAGATCCACAAATGGCTTTACAAAATGCTTTGTGATGTTTAAACAGTGTTTTTAGGTTTTCATGAAAGGCCACTAGATGGCTTCAGAAGGACGCACACGGATGATGTAATTAGACGTGAACTTTTCTCTGCTTTAAATAGCATGTCCAAACAGCATTATTACTTCCTGAGAATGCATATGGCCAGTATGCGAAATGCATAGACGTAACAGGGCGCAGCAGGGTTTCTAATCACACCCTGCAAACCATAAACCCAGCTTTTGTTAGACACCTGGCTCTGGAGGGCCTTGGAGGACTGCCACAGCTTCAGCAGGATTGGCACCCCCATTTCACAGTTCATGTGTGTCATTGTGAGGCATTTGGAGTGCTCTACTAGAGACAGCATTTGAAACCAGTGTGTTGGAGCCACGTCATAGACGTCTGCCTTGAATGGTGGAGTGATCCATTGCCTAATTCTCTATCAGAGAAAGGTGAGAGCCTAAAGGCCACGGTATTTACCTTTTCCCTGTACTCACCTTTCGTGCGGATCCTGCTACCCACGCCAGCTTGCTACACTTGACCACATATATGACAACATTGTCAGTTTCTGCTATGCAAGTGATCTGCAGAAACCAAGCAGATGTGTTTGATATCTATTAGCTGTCGTTTGTTTGAATAATGACAGTGATGTTAGCAACAGAGTTTTTACTCCATAATCAATCTGTCTACCCTGCATACATTTTCAAGGATCTTCTATGCAAGCTGTGAAACAGAACTCTCCATGATCTTTGCTCCAATTCCATTAGGATCTTAGAAAGCATCTTGTATTGAGCAGGAAAAAATCACCCTGCCTGCTGGAAATTCATGATCACTCTCCACCTTATACATTAGCCCTATTTGTACCCATGCCAACCTGAACATTGTCAGTGTTTGCTATGCAGGTGATCTGCAGAAACCAAGCAGGTGTGTTGTTATTTATCAGCCATCGTCTGTATGAATAATGAACTTTAATGGCATCCCAGTCTGATTGACTCTATCTTTTTTTTTTTTTGCCTGTAATCTGCTGTGAGCTATCACAGGGCAATTACAGGACTGTGCTTGTGCAAGCAAGGACAGGAGTGCAGTTCCTGTAGGACATACTGGTGCATCCTCCCAAAACAATAGAGATGTGGACCAGCCAAATATATGTAGCGTGACCGGTCCACAAGTGCTTAAATAAATTGTGCATTTAAAGAACTGCTCCCCACTAAACTGTAGTTTTTTTTTTTTTATTTACTATCTACTACATCACTAATGATTATGTCCAATGGGAAGACTCTTATGAAGAGCTGCTTTCTTTTGTCTGTAAAGAAAGAGGTTGGGGATTCATTTAATCTATACCAGACCGTTATCCTAGATGCAAGTCTGATATAGATGTTAATTGAGGATCCAATTAACACAGCATGGTGTTCCCCCCTAATTCATACAAAGTTCATTAAGTCTGGCATGCAAAAAAGATCCCATGAAAAAAAAGAAACGAAAAATGCATAAGGTGTCCCCAAACTTCTATAATAGACCCTTAGGGTCTGGTATGGATTTTGAGGAGGAACCCTATGCAGCCCCTGTGACAGACCCAACTGGGTCAGAGGCTTTTGGAGAGAACTAAGGGCATGCCTTCTACCAATAGATTATGACCCATGGAGGAGACCGGGGATTTGGTCTACTTCTCCCAGTCAGAGCATGGAAAAGTGCTCAGTTCAGCCTCTGATCACATGGAGATAGTAGTTCATTTTCTAGTGATGGACAACAATGTGATGAACGCTGAGAGCGAGACTTGGATTGATTCTCTGAATAAAGACAATAAAGCTTCCCTTCTGGAGTGGATGGAAAGGTGTAATATTAATCTCGTACAGGTTAATGGTCAGAGGAAATATGGTGGCCTTCCTGCAGACTGAGTTGGAGAAAATCCTTCACTTGGGACAGTAATATTTATGCACAACATCCCTCAAGCAATCTATGGAGATAAATTAATTCCACTTTTTCAGTCTGCTGGAGCATTGTATGAGTTTTCATCTCATAGACTGCTGTAGACTGTTTCTGGACTGTCTGAGGTGGGGTGGAATCCCTGATTAATCAAAGCATTGTCCGGGTATCTGGCTGTTGTTAAGATCACTGCTAGCTGTTAGGTGTTAATTGGGTTGCTGTTTGAAGTTTGCATTGTCATGCTAATATCCCCAAGAGGGGAATGTCCTCCTGGAAGGTATAAAGTATGTGTGTGAGTTTTAATAAAGAGTCATTCCTCAACATCTTGTCTGTGTATGATGTATGAGGTAAAGGGTTGGTATTAGCTCTCGGTCTGCTGGGAGGGTTTGGAGGGCAGGAGGCACTGTTGGGCGGAAGCACCCAAGCAGGATGCCATGTGGTCCATCACAGCCCGCATAAACAATACCAGGCCATGTTGATGAGAGTCTCCTTCCCACAACCCTAGCTTGGATTTGGGAGTCTGTGGGTGGGCAACTTATCAGAACCCGGAAACGGGAAGCCTTCTTTAACAATAAGGGAACACCCAGGCACTGCCCCTATCGGATGTGACCCCTACTCATTCACAAAAAATGTAGTTTTTGACAAGTCCTTTCATTTAACCACTTTCGGACCGCCGCACGCCGATGTACTTCCTCACTTTGAGGACGGATATCGTTGTTATGGCAGCAGCTAACTGCCATAAGCCCGGTATCCCTGTGTTTGGCCAGCGGTCCGGTACAAGATAAAAGGGGTCTCTTTGGCGGACTCGCTGCAAGATCACTTTTATAGGCGGTGTGAGACGGCCCCCCTCCCACCACTACTGGTGCCCTCTGCATCGGTATGCCGTCGGCATCGGTGGAGGTGATCCGGTCCTTCTCAGGGCTGTGCATGGAGACGAGTGAGGGGAAGATGACCCCCACCCGTCTCCATGACACTGCAGGGCGGAAGCGACATCAAAACACCACTTACGCCCATAGCTCTTAAAGGGCCATTTTTTTTCATTTTTTTAAATGACAACATTTTTTTTTTTTGCATTTTAGAGTAAATATGAGATCTGAGTCTTTTTGACCCCAGATCTCATATTTAAGAGGTCCTGTCATGCTTTTATTCTATTAAGAGGGATGTTTACATTCCTTGTAATAGGAATAAAAGTGACACATTTTTCTTATTTTAAAACAGTGTAAAAATAAAAGGTAAAATAAATAATAATAAAAAAAATTTAAACACGCCCCATCCTGCCGAGCTTGCATGCAGAAGTGAGCGCATATGTGAGTAGCGCCCACATATGAAAACGGTGTTCAAACCACACGTGTGAGGTATCGGCGTGATCGGTAGAGCAAGAGCAATAATTCTAGCCCTAGACCTCCTCTGTAACGCAAAACATGCAACCTGTAGAATTTTTTAAATGTCGCCTATAGAGATTTTTAAGGGTAAGTTTGTCACCATTCCACGAGCGGGCACAATTTTGAAGCATGACATGTTGGGTATCAATTTATTCGGTGTAACATTATCTTTCACAATATAAAAAAAATGGGCTAACTTTATTGTTGTCTTATTTTTTAATTAAAAAAAGTGTATTTTTTTTTTTAAAAAGTGTGCTTGTAAGACCGCTGCGCAAATACGGTGTGACAGAAAGTATTGCAATGACCCCCATTTTATTCTCTAGGGTGTTTGAAAAAGAAATGTATAATGTTTGGCAGTTCTAAATAATTTTCTAGCAAAAAAAAACTGTTTTTAACTTGTAAACAACACATCTAAAAAGAGTCCCGGTCCTTAAGTGGTTAAAAAGCCCTATTATGTACTGTAGATCCATTGTTAGAGATAAGCGAACACCCCCCTGTTTGGTTCGCAGCAAAACTCCCAAACAGGGGAAAAGTTGTGCCCCGAACCATAAACTCCATTGAAGTCTATGGGAGCCAAACATGAGAAATCAAAAGTGTCCATTTTGAAGGCTTATATGCAAGTAATTAGACATAAAAGCGGTATGGGGGTCCGAGTACTGCCCTGGGGGACATGTATCAATGCAAAAATGTGATTTTAATAATGATAGAGCAGAGGAGGAAAGTGAAGGTGAGGCACAACTCCAATGAGGCAGCCATCATGGAAGAGTAGAGAGCAGCCATCCTATTCCACCATATTGTGGAGCTGTTATCTCCTGGCCCACTTCCAACAGCTCGGCTGTTTGAGCCTTTTTTAGCATGTGTGCAACCGATCGCACTTGTTACCCGTTTACTATATTTGAGATTTAATATCTCTCAGATATGATTTGGGTTAAATGAGAGTTCTTTGACCATGAGTAAAAGCTTTAACACAATAGAAAAAAATATATTGGTGAGTAGTAGAAAGTCTAAACGAATGCACAGCAATCTATCTATTTGTACAGGAAAAGGGTAAAAATCATGGATTACATGAAGGAATACAGAGTTTATTCCTTAAAACATTAATCTACAAACAGTAGGAAAGAAAAGACATAAGACAAACATTGTTAGTTACAATAGTTACTAGGTTATGGCCCACAAAGGTTCCATTCAGGTGACCGCTCTACCAGAGAGTGAACTTCTCCCCTCCCATCTAGTCTGTGTATATCATTACAGACTGGTGCCTCATTGGTTGGCATGACGTGGCTCTGATTGGTGGGCCTCCCTAATCCTGGTTAAGGATTGGCTAAATCTCCAATCCCTATACTTTGCATAGCTCAGCCCCTTTTAATGCAAATCCTTGGCCCAGACTATTTTGAGCAGGAAACTTAACCTTGTAAGTAGATTACATTTTCAGGAAAATTAAGTATTCATGACAGGCTAGCCACCCTCATTGCATATCTAAACAAGGGATCCTTTGAAGTGAATATTTGTAGAACAAAGAGGTTTGGGTCCCATTGTCTAGATACACAAGCTTAGGCACCAACTCATGTGTATAACAGGGCCTTCTTGGAAGCTATGTTATACCCCTACATAGATACAAGTCTAAATTAAATATATTCATAATTACAATTATTTTACAGCTATTAATGGAGATTTCACATAAACTCATAAGGCAACAGATGCCCCCTTGTGGGCAGTTGAGAATATGAGACTCGGCCACACCTAAAATAAAGGTTTATGTGTAAACTCTTTTGATATTTGGAACTTTTGCCTTTGCCTTCTGAAACAAAAAAAAACTCTTTGGAAAAAAAAACGTTTAAACTCTCCATCTCTGCAGTCCACATTTCTGGATCCCAGTATTGGTAGTCATCACTTGTTCTGGATGTAATACGTTCGTAATAAAAATAATAAGAGACAAAACACCAAAAAAAACAAGAAGAAAAAAAATGAGGATCCTTGCTCTCAACAGTCCAATAGTAATAGTACGAAAGTCCATAATGCCAATTTGGTCACGTTGCCCTTGCTTCTGGGACAGCCTCCAATCGTGATTCCAATTGGATACAACATACAGTTACGGCCTTTGGACCAGCTTTCCTGGCTTTCTGAGATTATACTTTATTAATGTGTACAAAGGTAGAGAAAGAAAAACACTAGTACTTTTATGACATATGCATTCAAATTAATGCTTATCTTGTCATTCTGATTATTAAGGACCTTTGATTAGAATTGCTATAGATATACTGCGACATAATAATGAGACCCTTTCCCAACAATTTGAATGGTTATGCCCTTCAGCCAGCTTGTCTGATTTTTATCACCCATCTTTCTTCCTCCATTGTCATATGCCTGTAAGTAACTCCTCCCCGCCTTCTGCTGAATACTACTGTGTGCATGTATGACCCTTCAAGTTTTGGGGGGATTTTGTTGCCATTGCAACTCACCACTAACTCCTTTTACTGAAATTGTGTTCAGTTATACCAACCCTGATGGGCTAAAACCTTGGCTAGTGCCAAACTTTTGTGTATATAGATCCATCCTTGGCTACTGTGTGTAGCTACTGTATGAGTCAAAAAAAAAAATGTGGCATGTCAGGGGGTCGCCATCACTTAAAGTGGAAGTGCCATTTTTGGGTGGAACTCTGCTTTAAGTACAGTTGTACTATACTCTCTGCTATTTGCCAATCACTACGAGTCTCACAAGTCCTAATATATATATATATATATATATATATATATATATATATATATATATATATATATATATGATATTCAAGCAATGCTTTTTTTTTTAATAAATCTTTATTTATCCAAACAATTTTACAATTTTTAACATTACACACAAAGCTCATACACATCTAAAACAATAGAATATCCAATGTAGCCTTAGTCCATATCTACTACTCTTCTTCCTATCTGCCTTGTTTTATAAATGTGTATCCCCCTATTCAGCCCCCTTCCCACCCGCTCTATCATACATTCATGCACTCTAGGGGAAAAAAAAAAAAGAAAAAAAAAATTTTTAGGGGACCAATATCCTCTCGCCTTCCACCCATCAAGATCCTGTCCTATCATGCTTCATTAAGCTCCTCTCTTTCCCTGAGGAGCTGCGAGGAGGCACTATACTCTGTCCATCTAGACCATATAATTAATATCTGTTTACTTAATCCCTCTTCTAACACCTTTCTCTCCTCCAAGGCACGCATCTCCGCCATCTCACACTCCCATTCCATCATGGAAGGCGCATTTGTGTTTTTCCATTTTCTCGCTATACAAGTATGTGCTGCCGTCAAGAAATATTTTAGTAAACCTTTCTTTATGCTTTTCAAAGATCCAGGGATCATAGATAATACCGTCATTTGTATATCTGGATATAGATCATTCCCTGTCGTAGCCCTATAAATCTCAAAAATGTTTTGCCAGAATGGTTGGATTTTGGAGCAATAGTACCAAATATGAGACATTGTACCCTGTGCTACATGACACCTCCAACACGCTTCATTATTAATCGGATTTATCTTATGTAAATCCACAGGGCACTTATACCATCTGGCTAAAATTTTGTAATTTCTTTCCTGATGTTTAATGGATAATGAAAGTTTATGAGTTACTATGATAGCCTTTTCCCATTTTTTCTTAGGGATTTCCAACCCCAACTCTACCTCCCATTTCTTAATATAGGGTATCTCCTGATTTTGATTTTCAGTATTCAAGATCTTATAGACCTTTGATAAAACATGTAAAGGTCTACCCACTTGAATAAAAAATTTTTCTAAGGCTGTCAAGGGCCTATCTATTTCGGCTTCTTTTATCAAAGATGTAATATACCTTTGGAGCAATCCGTGCTGCATCCATTCTTTTTTGTGATCCTCTCCCATAGCTTCCAGTGGAAGAATTTTTTTTCCCTACCATTGTTTCTATTATCCTGGTATCTCCACATCTTTTCCATTTAAGAAATGACTTCGCTTCTAGTGCAAGTGGGAATTCTGGGTTACTAAACAGTGGGGTCATAGGCCCTCTAAAGGTAGATCCATACCCCTTTTTTATCATGATGTCCCATGCTTTCAATGTCGATACCACTACAGAAGCCATATAGCATTCCGGCGGTCTTTGTTCTCTTTTGATCCAGGGCAGTGATTTCAGTTTTAAACCTGTGATTTCTTCTTCCAACCTCACCCACTGTTTATTATCTCTATTGTGAAACCAGTCTACCATTCTAGTTACCAGTATTGCTCTGAGGTACACTGCTATGTCTGGGAGGGCAAGGCCCCCATCTTTTTTGGTCCTATTTAGAACTATTCTACTGATTCTAGGAGTCTTGCCTGCCCAGACAAACTGCCCAATCACCCTGCGCAGCCTTTTCAGGATGCTTGTTGCAGGAAATATGGTCATCGTTTGTAAGATATATAATATTTTGGGGAGTATGTCCATTTTTATAATGTTTATCCTACCCATCCATGAAAATTTTCCTTTTTCATATTGCTGGAGTGTTTTCGTTATTTTTTGCACCATCGGGACGTAATTATATTCCTCTAGTTTATTCAAATCAGTGGGGGTAACAGTGCCAATATTTAATAGCATTTTCCTGCCATTTGAAGGAAAAGTCCTTTCTAAGCAGTTCCACCATGGTCTTTGACATATTGATATTCAATGCTTCAGATTTACTATAGTTCACCTTAAAATTACTCAGAACACCAAATCGATTAAATTCTGATATCAAGTTTGGTAGTGTTATCAGAGGATTTGTGATGTATAACAGAATGTCATCTGCTTATACAGACATCTTATACTCTATATCCCCCACATTAATTCCTTGTATATCTTTATTCTCCCGAATCGCTATTAATAAATGCTCCATTACAAGTATATATAATATTGGAGATAATGGACAACCTTGTCTAGTTCCATTTGATATATGTATTTCCTCTGATAAACCACTATTCGCCCCGGATCTTAGCTGTTGGGTGCTGGTATAAGGCCATTATTTTATCCAACATTACAGACCCTAACCCCCATTGTGTTAATGTCTCTTTAAGGAAGCTCCATCCCACCCTGTCAAACGCTTTCTCAGCATCTATTGCTATTAAATAGGATGGGATGGAGCCCCTCTGTGCATATTCCATTAGTGTGAGTGTTTTCAAGGTATTGTCTCTCGCCTCTCTACCTTTTACAAACCCCACCTGATCTAAATGTATATGACTGGGTATTATGGGTGTGAGTCTATTAGCAATAATTTTGGAGTATAATCTGAGATCGATGTTCATTAAAGAGATTGGTCTATAATTACCACAAAAAGTATGGTCCTTATCAGGTTTTGGTACGAGAGCGATATATGCCTGCATACTTTGTGAGACAAAGGGCACCGTTGTAGATACTGCATTAAAGGTCCGCTTAATTATAGGCGTAAGCTCCTCTTTAACTATTTTATAAAACCGTGGGGTAAAACCATCAGGACCTGGATTTTTCCCAGGTATTAATGAATCAATTACCCTTTGTATTTCTTCTTTAGAGAATTCTTGCTCTGTGTTGTTTCTATTGATTTTAAAACAGGGAGTGCTTTTATATATTGATGTATGTTTTGCTGAAAACCTTCTGGATCTTTGTTATCCTTATAATTAGGTATGTTATATAATTTCGTATAAAATGTCTGGAACTCTTTCAGAATCCCTTTTGGGTCATATCTCACATCCCCTGTTTCTGTCTTAATCTTAACAATAGGCGATGTTTTACTCCTATTGTTTAAGGCCCTTGCCAAAAGTTTACCTTGTTTGTTACCCTGTTGATAGTATAGGGAATGATTATTGTCCCTAATATGTAATGTCCTCTCATTCAGCAGTGTTTGTAGCTCTGCCTTTAACTCCGTTAATTCTATTAGAGTTTCCCGTGTTAGATTTTGTTTATGTTGGGCTTCCATGATCGATATTTCTTTAAGTAGTTGAGTTGTTCTACTATTTTTCATTTTTTTCAGTCTAGCCCCATGTTTTATAAATAGCCCTCGAATAACACACTTTAATGCCTCCCATTGAATCGGCAAAGATGTACTATCTCCAATATGATCATTTGAAAGATCCATTATAGCCTTTCTTATCTCTACTACACATGCCTCATTATACATCAAATTATCATTAAGTCTCCAATTTCCCCTATTATTTTCGCCCATAAGTATGTCAATTTTCAAAAATACTGGCGCATGGTCAGACCATATAGTACTACCTATCTCGGCTGATGTAATAGCATTCACCCCCCTCTGATTTATCAAAAAAAAGTCTAATTGATGATATGATCCGTGAACTTTTGAATGAAACGTGAAGTTTTTCTCCAGTGGGTGCAACAACCGCTAGATATCCACCAACTGGCATTTTGCCATCATTTCTTTAATTTTTTTCTTATCCTTACTGGTCTGTACAATCAACAGTACCGTGGTATCCATATTTTTATCCATAACAAAGTTAAAATCTCCATCAATTATTATTATTCCTTCCGCCTTTTCCATAAGTTCACTAATCACTTGTGATCCTATTTTAAGCTGATTTTGATTAGGTAAGTATAGATTAATAAAGGTATATTTTCTACCATATATATTAAGTTTAAGTAATATTGCTCTTCCATCTCTATTACGCCATTCTTCCAACACTTGGTAGGGAATTGTTCTATGTATTGCGATGGACATACCCTTTGACTTAGAGTACCTATAAGAATCATGATACCATGTAGTATAGTATCTATTTTGTAGATTGGGAATGTGTCCGTATGGAAATGCGTCACCTGGAAAAAGACAACCCCCACTTTTTGTTTGTGGAGAGAGTATAAAACCTGAGACCTCTTTGATGCCGAATTAAGACCTCTAATATTACATGAGCATATTTTCATTATCTTTCAAGGCATAGTGGTAAGAAGAGGAAAAAAAAAAAAAAGAAAAGGGGATTATGCAACCCACTCACACACACTACACACACTACCCGACTCACAACCTATTGACTATAAAACAGTCTATCTTACTAATACGTAAGTTCCCTCAATTGGGGGGATCAGACCCTGACGACCAATTGCTGCCGCCCGATCGGTGGCCACACGCTGCATTTTAAATGTTATTCTCTTATTTCTTTAATTCTTTATTTCTTTATATTTCTTCTATTTCCCAAGAAACAAATGGGTATTAGGGGATTGGGGGAGACATCTCAACAATGAGGATTTACTTGTATTATACCATATTTTTTTCCATTTCCTTTCCTCTCCCCTCTATCTCCAGATTTACTCTTAACAGAGAGAGAGGAAAAGAAGGGGGGGGAGAAAAAAAAAGGGGGGGGGGGGATTAGTGTCGACCCCAAAAAAATATTTATCAAATAAAAAATAATGTGCTATGTGCTATATTCACAAAAAAAAAAAAAAAGGGACGGGGAAGGGAAAAAGGGGGGGAGGGAGAGCCCCGCCCTCCATCCTCCATTCATACGTTACATTCCGTGTTGTATCTATCAATATATTGTGACGTATATGTTACATATAACTCCAAATTTATCCTTGTGATGAATGTTGCATTTAAACCTGTACCACCACTTGTGGTCAAAACATTAACCCTGATCATTACATACATTATAAAAAAAAAAAAAAGGGGGGGAAGGGGGGGGAACCCCGCCCTGAATCCCCCATACATACATTACATTCCGTGCTATAACTATCAATATATTGCAACTTATCTGTAGCTTATCCACTCCAAATTTATCCTTGCGATGAATGTTGTGCTTAGACCTATACCACCACTTGTGATCTTAACATTAACCCTAATCATAACATATTATTAATATACAGGAAAAAAAAAGGGGGGGAGGGAGACACCCCGCCCTTTATCCCATATCATACATATAACATTCAGTGCAATGCCTATCAATATATACGAGATATCTATAATTTATCCATTCTAAATCTGCTCTAGTGATAAAATTGTATTATAATCTATATAAAACCCTGTTATGATAGCTTTAAACCCTTATCCATTACATACTATTAATAACCCTATTAGTGATCTACAAAAAAAAAAGGAAAGACCCCATCCCCCCCACTCCCTCCTCCCCTTTGTATCCTCTGACTACCTATACTGTACGTCTCACCATATTATTTGAGACTACCTTATCTAATCAATCAATATACTATTATTTACTTAGAATCCTCTCCCCCTTTCCCCATTCTATCTACCATTGACTCAACCAGACTATCTAAATACTTTCATATATGAAATAGGCCAGTCCGGTAATTCTATTTCTGATAAACTGAAAGTTGACAAAAACTGTGGCAGATCTTCCAAGTCCCTAAATATTGCAATTAATCCCTCTTTTTGTGCCTGTAATTCTTGTAATAATTGCCACATATTAGGACTGTAGAGATGACTGTATGTAGGGGGCATCTGTGTGTCACATATACAAAGAAAATAGTAACATTTTGTTGCTAAACCCTGGTGTTACTATCATAATTGCTAAAATGACAATTTATATAAAACAATTATCCAATGGTAAAAGGAGAGAAAAAAAAAACAAAGAGAAACAAAAAAACTGTTGGAAATTGGCCCAAACACAAAATGCTATTGTGAAACTTTAATATTTTATATTAACGTTTAAAATGTTCCCCATACCCCCCTGTTTTTTTTATTTCACCATAGCAAAAACAAACTCCAGAATCACCCAAAAATAGGGGTGATTTAGGAAAAAAAATAAAAATTTAACATTTGAAGAAAAAGAGAAAAAAAAATTAAACAAACATGTAAAAAAAGGTATAGATTTAATGCTGCATCAAAATGAGATGTGTGATACCCCTTTCTCTTTAACTTGTTAAAGAGCATTGAATCTGTATTTTGTTAAACAAAAAAAAACACAATTTAAACTGCGTCCAAACATTGCAGCTATACAAAAGGCAATGCCCTCTCTCGGCAGTGGTTAACATATTAATTGATCCTCCATTGAAGACCAATTTACAAGTCAGGCAAGCAACAAGAAGTTGCAGTAGAGAGAGGAACGTACACTCTGTTTAAGAGAAAGAGACAAACGCACAAAAAAATATATATTTTGAATTTAGTTAGGCCTGACTGCAATTGATTCCATAACAAGGCTTATCCTTAAAACAGACATAAAAACTATGCTTTAAGGTCCTCTGTGTTTCAAAGTATTTTGCCAAGTCAGAGTCCGCTCTGGATTATGCGCCCATGTTTGTGTATTTACCATAAAATACAAAACTCAAAAAACATTAATAACACCACACTCTACCTCTCAGAGAGGTTTTCAATGACTACACTAGTTGTGGATGCTGGGAACAACCTTCAAGCAGAAGTAATGAGTCCATCAACAGTAAATACAGTCAAAAATGTAACAACACTCACCTATCTATACTCTGACCTAGAAGGTTATAGGAAAACTGGATGGGTTTCTAAGTGCTTAAAGTCTAAGAAGACAACCACATGTAAACATATATCCTTCATATGCATTAACAAGACATAAGTCAATTTGGAAGGAAAAAACAAAACACAAGATATACTGAATCCATAAAGATTTGCAAAATAATGTATTATCATTTACTTTCCCAGTGTCAGAATGAATGAAAATTCATTTTAAACCCCAGGAAAGGAGAAAAAAAAACAAAATCCCTACAGTTTCTCCGAGTTATAGGGATTAAGATCTCATATCTGTGCACAGGTTAATTATTTGAGAATAAATGTAAACTGGTACCAGCACTGAGCTAATTACAAATGGAAAGAAAAATAAAAAGCATGCATGTTAATGTGGTTACATTTCTTATTGATGGCCATCCAACAATGGTGTGTACACACCTCTGAGAAAAACAAAAAATCCTTGTTTATACATAGACAGTTCATACACAACCATTACATCACCCAGACACACACATTAATTGAGATTGAATCCCATACATTCTGGGTAGAGAGAGCTTTTGTAATTGCAAATGAATTTCTAGGCGTTTCTGGCAACTGGGAGAATACAAAAGAAGAGAAAAAACAAAAAAAAACAAAACAATGGAACAGAGTACCTAGTCTATTATACTTTACCTTCTGTTAGGCATGTGTATTTATGCATATGTGCAGCTATCTACATACCCCTGTTTTATATGTAAATACACTTTGAGGAACTCACTTAACCTGAAAAAGATAACTTGTAGGCATAAGTTATTACTATATCCTTTTTTTCTTTAACCTATTTAAAGCAAACAATACAACATTCTTACGTGTACATTGCTAAATGGTCAATGACATTCACACTTTGATCTAGTGAAACTAAAATGCCACAGACCTCTAAAACATAACTTATATTTTGTATTTCATCCCCGGTTTTACTGTACCGGTCTGGTTCCCAATGGGCAAGTTGCTCCCTCCATTTTTCCAATTCAAGGATTCAATAAAGTCTCTTTTAAAGGATTGGAATTCTTTCACAAAATCATCCCATTCCTGTTTCATTTGCCTAATCTCATACTGTAAAGCCTCATTCTCAGCCTTAATAGTTGAGGAAGGGATGTATGATCTAGTAATTTTGGATTTATTACACCTAGGCCCTCTTCCCCAGCATGGTGAGTACACTTCCACGTCACACCTCTTAGTTGTATATTGCTTTTGTTTCAATATCTTTTCACTAGAAGACAAACAAAATTGGGAAATGTGCCTGAATAAGCCACAAGTGTAACATTTTATCTTTTGTAAAGTGTTAAAGAGTCTCTTAACCACCAGTGTGGTTTTAGGCTGAGAATATTCAATGGCTAAAACCTGATTCACAACTTTTCCTGTCTGCATATGAGATATAGGGGCACTTCCAAAAGAGCTCCCACCTTTTAATGAGTTGTTGAAACTAGCACATACTCCAAAGTTCAGACTAAAAATAGGGTAGAGTGGGACTTTGAGTGTGCCTCGGTAGGGTTGAAATAACAATTTATACCACAGTTTTAAAATAATGTAGAATAACTTAATTCGCCATCATTGGATGGAAAGCTTAAGAACAGGTTATGGTCTGAAATAGAATATAGTTTTACTGTTTTCTTTGGTTCATGGTGTGCAGATCCTGGTAGAGAATGTCAGGAGTGTGGCCTACGTGTTTCGCGGAAAGCCCTGCTTCGTCAGGGCCTTTAAAGTAGCACAAAGAGTAATTAAAACATAATCTAGAGATACAGTACCAACAACATTTGTAAAATGATATTTAGTGAACATTGACACTACAAATACAACATATAAAAATTGCATTTTATATATCATGGGAGTATTATGACATTGTGGGGCGTTTGTAATTGCCCACTAGTAAAGTTCCTAGAGCTTTAACCAAAAATGTGCAGTTACATAGCATTCTGTCTGATATTCAGCTGTGTCTCACAAATGCAAGCCTAATTTAAGAAGGTAAAACAGACTATATATCATCTAAATAGTAGATTCAATCATCATAAATAGTAAATTTCATTCATAAATTTACCTTCAGACTGTGCAGTTGGTGTATCAGTCCAGGAGGAGCAAAAAGCCAGGGGAGCCCATGGGGATGGCCTCCCGAGCCTCGCCAGAGAGAGCAGAGCAGACCCCTATACGTGAATAGTGGTGTTGTAAGTATTTGAGATCACATTGCGTTAACCAAGTGAACGGAGAAAGAAGAGGGAGAAAAGGAGGGGAGGGAGGGGGAAAGACAAAAGGGGAGGGGAAAAGAGGGGGGCTGATATGTTGGAACTTTACTAGTGGGCAATTACGAATGCCCCACAATGTCATAATACTTCCATGATATATAAAATGAGATTTTTATATGTATTTGTAGTGTCAATGTTCACTCAATATAATTTTACAAATGTTATTGGCTCTGTATCTCTAGATTATTTTTTAATTACTCTTTGTGCTACTTTTAAGGCCCTAACGAAGCGGGGCTTCCCGCAAAATATGTGGGCCACACTCCTGACATTCTCTGCACACCCTGGACCAAAGGAAACGGTAAAACTGTATTCTATTTCAGACTGTAATCTGTTCTTAAGGTTTCCATCCATAGATGGCGAATAAAGTTTTTCTACATTATTTTAAAACTGTGTTTGTTATTTCAACCCCACAGAGGCACACTCAAAGTCCCACTCTAAACTATTTTTATTCTGAACTTTGCATTGCCGGTGCCTCTGTGGAGTTATAATTCTCCCACTTTTACCCCCCACCCCTATATAGCACATACTCCAGATGGGGATAATATCCTGTTGCATCTAGAAATACTCACACCAGTTGCAAAGACCACAAAAACCAAAGACCACACTCTTTCAGTGTCTTTCCAATAAAACATATATGTACTCACCATAAAGCAAACTCAAACAATGATTAGAGAGAAACAATGCTTGGTAAGCACAAACAAATGAAAACAAATTTTCCAACTCAATATATACTCTTCATTAACCACTTGCCGACCGGGCCATAGCCGAAAGACGGCTACAGCGTGGTCGGCTTATTCTGGGAGGGCGTCCATGGACGTCCTGCCAGAATCCTGCTTTTGCGCGCCCCCTGGGGCGGGGACACCTGTGACCGCATCAAATGATGGAGCGATCACATGTAAACAAACCGGTGTCATGTCATGAAGCCTGTTCCTCCCTCCCCTCTGTGTACTGATCGGTACAGTGTCAGAGAAGAGGGGGAGAGAGCGGATGGCAGCCGCGCCGTGGGCTGGATCTTTAGTGCCCACAGCGCTGCTCTGTGACAAATACAGTCACATGCATGGATCCATCCATCCATGCTCAGCCATCCCTCCATACTCTAATACCCTGCAATGCCCTGTAATACTCTGCAATGCCCTGCAATACCCTGTGCAATACTCTGCAATACCGTGCAATACTCTGCAATACCCTGCAATACTCTGCAATTCTCTGCAATACTCTGCAATTCTCTGCAATACTCTGCAATTCTCTGCAATACCGTGCAATACCCTGCAATACCCTGCAATACCCTGCACTACTCTGCAATACAATGTAATACTCTGCAATACCGTGCAATACTCTGCAATACTCTGCAATACCATGCAATACTCTGCACTACTCTGCAATACCATGCAATACCCTGCACTACCCTGGCACTAGCCTGCAATACCCCGCAATACACTGCAATACCCCGCAATACCCCGCAATACTCTGCAATACCCCGCAATACTCTGCAATACCCTGCAATACTCGGTGATACCCAGCCATACTCTGCCTTACCCAGCCATACCCAGTCATACTCTGTGATACTCGGTAAAACCCAGCCATACTCTGCTATACCCAACCATACCCAGTCATACTCAGCAATACCCTGCAATACCCTGCCATGCTGATCCATACTCGGCCATGCTCGGCCATGCTCTGCCATGCTCAGCCATACTCGACTGTACTCGGCCTCTGTATGTGGCCAGGCTGTGGAAGTCTCACACATGTGGTATCGCCGTACTCAGAAGGAGTAGGAGAATCTATTTTGGGGTGTCATTTTTGGTATGTACATGCTATGTGTTAGAAATATTGTATAAATGGAAAACTTTGTGTTAAAAAAAAATGCTTTTTAACCACTTCCCGCCCGTTGGCCGTCATATGACGTCCTTGACTTTGTGCGGGGATATTTGAATGATGCCCGCAGCTACAGGCATCATTCAGATATCAGCTTTTTCAGCAGGCGATTCCCTACACCATAAGAATGATCATAGCAGCTGTTCCAATGCTTGGTCATTCTTACGGGAGGCAAGAGGGGATGTACCCCCCTTCCCGCCACCCTCCGGTGCTTCTACCGACTCACTGCTACGATTGAAGCCAGGATCGTTTTTTTTTTTTTTTTTTATTTCAGGCTTCCCAGCCTAGAGGTGAGATATGGGGTCTTATTGACTCCATATCTCACTGTAAAGAGGACCTGTCATGCCATATTCCTATTACAAAAGATGTTTACATTCCCTGTAATAGGAATAAAAGTGATCAAAAAAGTTTTTTTGAAAAAAAGTGTCAAACTAAAATAAATAAAGTAAAATGAACAATAAAAAGAAAAACATTTTTTTAAAGTGCCCCTGTCCATGTGCTCACATGCAGAAGTGAACGCACACATTAGTCCCTCCCACATATGAAAACAGTGTTCAAACCACACATGTGAGGTATCGCTGCGATCGGTAGAGCAAGAGCAATACTTTTGGCCCTAGACCTCCTCTGTAACTCAAAACATGTAACCAGTAAAAAATTTTAAAGCGTTGCCTATGGGGATTTTTAAGTAGTGAAGTTTGGCGCCATTCCACAAGCGTGTGCAATTTTGAAGGGTGACATGTTAGGTATCTATTTATTCGGCGTAATGTCATCTTTCACATTATGCAAAAACATTAGGCTAACTTTACTGTTTTTTTTTAAAGTTTTTTTCCCAAAAAAAGCATTCAAAAAATTGCTGCGCAAATACCGTCTGAGATAAAAAGTTGTAACAACCGCCATTGTATTCTCTAGGGTCTTTGCTAAAAAAGCATATATAATGTTTTGGGGTTCTATGTAATTTTCTAGCAAATAAATGATGATTTTTACATGTAGGAGAGAAATGTCAGAATTGGCCTGGGTTCTCCAGAACGCCTGCAGGTGCTCCCTGCATGTTGGGCCTCTCTATGTGGCCACACTGTGTAAAAATCTCACACATGTGTTATCGCCATACTCGGGAGTAATAGCAGAATGTGTTTTGGGGTGTAATTTGTGGTATGCATATGCTGTGTGTGAGAAATAACCTGCTAATATGACAATTTTGTGAAAAAAAAAAAAAGAAAAAAAAAATCTTGATTTTTTCAAAGAATTGTGGGAAAAAAACGACAACTTCAAAAAACTCATCATGCATCTTTATAAATATCTTGGAATGTCTTCTTTCCAAAAAGGGGCCATTTGGGGGGTGTTTGTACTTTTCTGGCATGTTAGGGTCTCAAGAAATTAGATAGGCCGTCAGTACTTCAGGTGTGATCAATTTTCAGATATTAGCACCCCAGCTTTTGGACTCTATAACTTTCACAAAGACCAAATAATATACACCAATTTGTACTTATTTATACCAAAGATATGTAGCAGTATAAATTTTGGGCAAAATTTACGAAGAAAAATTACGAATTTGCTAAATTTTATAACGGAAACAAAGAAAAATTCATTTTTTTACCGAATTTTCAGTCTTTTTCTTTTATAGCGCAAAAAATAAAAAACCCAACAATGATTAAATACCACCAAAAGAAAGCTCTATTTATGTGAAAAAAGGACAAAAATTTCATATGGGTACATTATTGTATGACTGAGTAATTGTCATTCAAAATGTGAGAGCACCGAAAGCTGAAAATTGGTCTGGTTAGGAAGGGGGTTTAAGTGCCCAGTTGTCAAGTGGTTAAAGTGACCCTGTTTTTAATGGTTCAACCAATATATTTTTTCAACTATAATTACAGAATATTAACCAAAACAAAATATGTGATGTATCCTCTCTCCTTTTTTTAAGTTCTTCTAATACCCACTAATAAAACAAAAACATTTACCTATATTTTTCCCTAGATGAACTTGCTGTGACCTCCAAACTACCGGACAAACTGACACAGTTTAAAATCCACCCCAATAACCTCAATCTGTATTACACAAATCTCTGTATTATATTAAATACTTTCAGTCTGGTCCCGAGTACGTAGGTCACCAATTATGTTACCCATTTACTATATTTGAGATTTAATATCTCTCAGATATGATTTGAGTTAAATGAGAGTTCTTTGACCATGAGTGAAAGCTTTAACACAATAACAAAATTTATTGGTGAGTAGCAGAAAGTCTTAACTAATACACAGCAATCTATCTATTTGTGCAGGAAAAGGGTAAAAATCATGGATTACATGAAGGAACACAGATTATTGTCCTTAAAATATTCATCTACAAACAGTAGGACAGAAAAGACATAAGACAAACATAGTTAGTTACAATAATTACCAGGCTATGGCCTACAAAGATTCCATTCAGGTGACCGCTCTACCAGAGATTGAGCTTCTCCCCTTCCATCTAGTTTGTGTATAGCATCACAGACTGGTACATCATTGGTTGGCATGGCGTGGCTCTGATTGGTGGGCCTCCCTAATCCTGGTTAAGGATTGGCTAAATCTCCAATCCCTATACTTTGCATAGCTCAGCCCCTTTTAATGCAAATCCATGGCCCAGATTATTTTGAGCAGGAAACATAACCTTGTAAGTAGATTACATTTTCAGGGAAATTAAGTATTCATGACGGGCTAGCCATCCTCATTGCATATCTAAACAAGGGATCCTTTGAAGTGAATATTTGTAGAATAGGTTTGGGTCCCATTGTTTAGATACACAAGCTTAGGCACCGACTTGTCTGTACAACAGAGCCTTCTGGGAAGCTATGTTATACCCCTACATAGATACAAGTCTAAATGAAATATATTCATAATCACAATTATTTTACAGCTATTAATGGAGATTTCACATAAACTCATAAGACAACACGCTGTTGCAATTTGCAAACTTTTCCTCAAGCAGATCAAGGGTGGAAAAAACACCAGCCATTTGAGTACCACGTGCTTGACAAAGCATTTAACCTCCCACCACTCAGCCTGTTGGCAACAGCACCTGAAAGCCACATAAAATGGATGCAATTTTGCTCCTCCTCACTCCTTATCTTTTCGGTCTACCCAGCTATACCTCATGACCTCTCAGCAGCCTCCACTGACAGGGATGATAGTACAGGAAGGGTGTCACAGGTCCTTGCAGCACCTCTGCCAGTAACACACCATCAGCTGTAGACAAATTTCTCTTCCCCATCTGCTGCAGCAAAAAAAATAAAAATACAGTCATTCAGCCACCCACATGCCCAGTGCCTAAATTCAAGCTTGTCTAAGCTGCTGGCTTCAAAACCCCTTTTCGTCCTCAATGGCAGGTTCTCAGTTGCTATTTTTCTTGCACGTAAGGCCATTCCAGCTCTGTACCATTATGGGGAAGACAATGTTGTGGCTTCGTTGGTCAAGGCATTCAGCTGCAAGGTCCATGTTACTGCTGACACGTGGTCCAGCAAGCATGGTCATGCACAACATATTTCGTTCACAGCACACTGGGTAACTCTGGTTGCAACTCAGAAGGATGCAGGACAGGGCTCGGTGCTGCAACTTGTTGTACTGCCACATCTCTGTACACCTAGTGGTGTTTATGCAAGATTTGTCAGCTCCATCCCCTCCTCCTCTTCCATGCCCTCCTCTGTTGAATTGTCCTATGAACCTCAAGTATCTTCTAAGCTTTAAGGGGCTATTCAATGAGTCAGGCTAAAAGGTGCCATGCAGTGCTTCAGCTGGTCTAGGGGACAGGAGCCACACCAGAGCAGAGATTCTTTCAGCTCTGCAGGGGCAGGCCCAGAGGTGGTTCATGCCATGCGAGCTGAAGCCAGGAATGGTTGTGTGCGATAATGGCATAAACCTCCTGTCTGCCCTTAAACAGGGAAAGTTGCATGTGCCATGCCTGGTACATGTCCTCAATTTGGTGGTGTAGAGTTTCTTAAATAGGTACCCAGGGTTGGAAGATTTGCTAAAGCAGGCCAGAAGAGTCTGTAGCCATAATCAGGCGGTCATACACAGCCAGTGCTCGGTTGGCTGAAATTCAGTGTGAATTACACCTGCCTGTAAACTGCCTGATTTGTGACATGCCCACCAGATGAAACTTGACTTTGGCAATGCGCATGCAGCAGAGGGCCATCAATGACTACTGATAAAGAACGCATGCACTGTACTGTCACCATTTAAGGAGGCAACAAGGATGGTGAACCATGACAATGCATGCACTAGTGACACGATCCCTGTTGTGTTCCAGATGGAGCTGTCAGTACTAAGATCCCTTTAGGACCCAGCACAACTCACCTGACACAGCCTTTGCCTGGGAAACAACAGTGATTGGCCAGCTCACCTTTAAATCACCTGTATCAGCATTTAATCAGTGCTCGTGTTAGAGTTTACTTTTGTGTTTGATCCAGCTGATATCTGCTCTGTGTATTTCGTGTATGACCCAGCTCATTTGACCCTGCTTGCTTGCTTCTGATTCGGTACCGTTTGGACTCTGATCTACCTGTGTATGACCCAGCTTGCCTAGACTACGCTTTACCTTCATCTGCAGCAGTGAACTACAAGCACCAGCTAACATCTATCCTCCTCTGCAGCGGTGAACTAAAAGCACCAGCTAACATCTATCCTCATCTGCAGTGGTGAACTACAAGGTCCAGGAAACATCTACCTTCATCTGCAGCGGGGAACTACAAGTCCCAGCTGACCTGCTCTGCTTAGACCTGCCCATGGTATGTGCTCTTGTTCTTTGAACTCTTTGCATAATCAACACACCTAAACTGTTACCTGTTATCTGCTCCTAGCCTGACAGGAGCAGACTCTGTGTGGCATTAGGGACATGGCATTTGAGGCAGACCAGTGAAAGGAAAAGGATAATTTTCTTTCCTCTCAAGGCCTGTTTTATGAAGACATCATTTTTGCAATGTCACACAACACACAAGAGGAGAGGGAGGAGGGTGAGGAGGATTCTGGCAGTTTTGGTGGCATTGAAGCAGAGGAAGACATACGTCAACCCTTAACAGATGGTTTTTAATCCCCAGAACCCTTTGGGAGTAGTATGTGGCTGAGAGGAGGCAGTTCCATATACTGTAATCCTCAGTGACCCAGAAGAGTCTGCTTCTCATGCTTCCGCAAACTTGCGGTGCTTGGGATTGCCTCATTCTTCAAAGCCTGTGAAAAGACCCACAAATATGTGGCGTCAAGGAGAATTATTACTATTGGTTGGCAACCTTCCTTGACTACCGTTACAAGGAAAAAGTCTGGGAACTCATCCCATCCCCACAGAGGGAGCAGAAGATGAAATCTCTTGAGGACACCTTAAAGAGGAGCCTTTCCAGACTCTGGTAGGCTACAGTGTCGTGGAAAACAGAATTTTAAGGGCTTCAGTTGGTCAAGAGGCCACCTCAGTGATGCATTTCAAAAAATGTTTAGTCCTCGGTGCCCAGGGCTGTCAGCTTCCACATCCCATCAACATACATGATGCGATTTCCAGTTGACAATCCACTGGGTTACTGGGTCATGAGACTATACTGCTGGCCAGAACTTGCTCAGTATGCAATTGAGTTGTTGGGCTGCCCTGCATCCAGCATGCTTTCCAAATGGGTATTCAATTCTACTGTTGGTTTTGTGACAGATAAGAGAGCACTTCTGTCCACAAACTTCGTGGACCAGCTGACATTTATCAAAATGAATCAGTCCTTCATTAGCAGCAGTTATCAAGCCCCTGATGCTTATGTTGCTGATTAAGTGCTTTCTGGTTAATTGAATTGTATCACAACAGGATGGAACTGTGGATACAAAAAATAGTAGGAAAGGTGCCATATCCTAACTAAATTGGAAAACTATATTTGGAAAATAACATGCACTTATGGGCACAAAGTACACAAAGTTTGATAAAAAGTTATTTTACTATATTACAAAAACTGATTAAAATATAAACGTATTATATTATAGCACAATACAGATATTGCCTAGAAGATATAAATGTAACACCACCAAGACCACCAAAACCCATTCCTAGTAGGCGTAAGGCATCCAAATGGAACAATAGCCAGTATCCAATCGGGCTTGATGTGGGTAAATGTGGTATACTAGCGCTCTACATGTTGCGCACATCAGCGCATCCTCAGGAGCTTAGGCAGATTTTCTAAATAAACAAAAACAAATAATAAATCATACAGGTAACAAACAAATGTAAGTATAGTCATACTGATGTCAAACATGGCATTGATTGTCAATATACGGAGACGCACATATACACAGGTAAACGCCACCTAGCCAAAGTGACATATAGTCTGCCACAGGTGTAATACCATTAATCAGAGTTAACAATAAAATTCAAACTTGGCACAAAATAAGTGGATTGAAACAAACTCCAGGTTATAGTGGGTTCACACTAGTCCAGTGCGAATTGCAGCTCTGTTTTCCTGCAAAGATAAAAATGATTACTTCTGCGGTTCCTCTCTGCTGTAGCTTCGGATCAGCTGATGAGGGAGAGGGGTAGGAGGAGGGGGAGAGAATTCCTGTTTACAACGGAGCACATGTGCAAATCAGATGCATTTCTATTTCTGATTATGTGCCTGCAATTCGCACTGCACTGCTTAGAAAACGCACACGTTTTTTGTGCAATGCGGAGTGCAGATGCAATGCACATATGTGAATCAGAGCCATTGAAAAGAACATATTTTCAAATGTTCTGCGAATTGGATGCCATTTAGGCCGCATTCAATTTGCATATGTGTGAACCCAGCCTTAAGCATTAACAACGTATCGGCTTGCGGTGTATGGTAGCACTAAATATACTTACATTTGTTTGTTACCTGTATGATTTATTATTTGTTTCTGTTTATTCAGAATATATGCCTAAGCTCCTGAGGAATCGCTGATGCGTGCAACATGTAGAGCGGTATTATAGCACATTTACCCACACCAAGCCAGATAGGATAACGGCTGTTATTCCATTTGGATGCCTTATGCCTACTAGGAATCGGTGGCCTCATCATACAGACTGGCTCCCCAAGCCATTGTTTACAAAATAAAGAAAGCTTGCAGGGTAAATGTAATTTTTTTTGGCTTTATAAATATCATTATTGCTGCAGCAGGTTCTATACACGGTACAGATGTGCCACTTTACAGGCAGACTAAGGGGACCCCCTGGCACTATATTTAAAAAAATTTTTCATTATTATTGTTATTTCTCATTTTTATGGTTTCACTTTAAGTCTCAGTAAATCACTGCTTATTTAAAAATGATGTTTTTTACAAACTTGTTTTCCATTGATACAGGGCAGTAACCAGACCCATTATATGCCAAATTACTTGCATATAAGCCTTCAAAATGGGCACTTTTGATTTTTCCAGTTTGGGTCCCACAGACTTTAATGGGATTCGTTATTCGGTTCTCAACTTTTGCAATGTTCAAAAGTTCTGCCACAAATCAGACTGGGGGTAATTTGGCCCATGTCTAGTCTTAAGTTAAAATTAATGATAAGGTTATAAAAAAAACACTTTCGGACCACCCACCGTGGGTATACGCCGCTACTTTGACATTAAATACAGTTGTTATGGCAGTAGCTAGCTGCCATAACCCTGGTATATTTATCCACAGCCGGCAATACTCTTTAACATAAAAGTGGTCACATCGGCAGATTTGCCACGGGATCACTTTTATGGGTGGTGGGAGAGGTGACCCTCCCACGGCTTCCTGGTCACTCCCTCCACTTACCGGAGAGATCAGCAGCGGCAAAAAAAGAACAGATGCAATGGATGGATTGATGGGCAGCATGTCAACTCTATGCCTTGGAGGACCGGAGCGACGTAAAATGTCACTTCTGCCCTCCGGCCCTAAAGGGACAATTTTCTTTTTTTTAAAATAAAAATGACTTTTTTTTGTATTGCTTTTAAGTGTAAATGTGAGATCTGAGGTCTTTTTGACCCAAGATCTCACAAGAAACCATAAAAATATTGTTGCTGTAAACGGACTGGACATCACCCTAAACATCAAAACTGGCTCTGTGCAGATCTAGGTAGTGGTCGCTGGCGATGGTGTGGCATGCGTTCCACTAACTGAGCCAGTGGTGACTTGACGTATAGGCAGAGACCACTACCCATATATGCACAGAGCCGGTTTCCATGTTTAAGGTGACGTCCAGTCCGTTTACAGCAACAATATTTTTTTTTTTTAAATTGTTTGTTTATTGAAAGTTTACAATGTTAGACAATGATATAGCAATATACATGCAAATCAAATGAAATAACATAAGAAGAAAGTCCATCTCAAGAAATCCACATCATCACACTCTATGAATAATCATGGATAAAAATAAAGTAACAAGTGATTGACAGACAAAATCTACACATCTGGTGGAGGGAAGAAAAGTTAGTTCAAAAAGAAATCAGCTAAAATTTGTTCAAGGTATTGGTTAACTACGTGAACATCATGTCTGTTTGGGTTTCTCCAGATTGTATTCAGAAGCATCCCAAGGTTCCCAGATTTGATCAAAACTAGGAAGAGTTTCCTCAATAATAGCTGTAAGATGTTCCATCCTATGAATATCCCCTATGATATTTAGAAATTGTGCAAAAGTAGGGGGAGCATTGGTCAACCAGCACTGGAGAATGGCCTGTTTAGCTGCTAGCAAAATGAAGGCCATCAATTTCTGGCGATGCTTGGACATTTTTTGAATTGGGACACCTAGTAGAAGATGTATTGGTTGGAAAGGGATTCAAAAGTTGAAGATCTTCTCTAATAATGTGTGAATCTGTGTCCAAGAAGGCAACAATACAGGGCAATCCCAAAATATATGATAATGAGTGCCTATGGACACACCACATCTCCAACATAAACCTGAAGTCGTCAATTTATGTTTCATCAAGAAATCTGGAGTCCTATACCAAAACATACAGATTTTATAGGCAGTTTCTTTTTGAGTCACACATCTGGATACTTTAGAAGTAGCGTCCCAAATCTCTCTCCACTCTTGTAGGGTAATAGGCCGATCTAAGATGTGGGACCATTTACGCATGTATGGGTGGGTGTGCTCCGTAATAGGAGGGGTTTCTTGCAATATTTTATATATAGTGGAAATTAGACTGGGTTCGTGAGGACCTCTAAAGCACGTCAGTTCAAATTGTGTGGGTATGGAAAGTGTCAGTTGTGGTAATTTTTTGGAGAAAAAATGTTTAATTTGAAGAAATGAGTAAAAGAGATTCTTCGGGATTCCATGCTTAGATTGTAGTTCTGAGAAGGTATATAGTCTGTGTGTCAACGGATGGACTATATGGCGTAGCTGGAATATACCTGCTTTTGTCCAAGGTAACATGGCTTCGAAGGATAGACTATCAGGGATTTCTAGGTTAAAAGAGATATTTATTAAAGGGGAGCATGGGGATGTAAGTGAGAATTTACCCGAACATTTTTTCCAAATTGAGAGGGTAAAGAGCATTGGATTTAGGCAAATCTTACGTAGCTGGGCGAGAGATTTATCAGTAGATGGCCATAACAAGCTACATGGATGAGCTGGGATTGTAATGCTCATCTCAATTTCGGACCAACAATTAGGTGCAAATCTAGACGTCCAAGAGGCTATAGCCCTCAGGTGTGTAGCATAATAATATTTGATTATGTCCGGCGCTCCTAGGCCACCTCTAGCTGGTGGTTTAAGGAGAATTGAGCTGGCTATTCTTTGGGATTTATTATCCCATATAAAATTCAGAAAACTTCTCTGGAGGGTTTTGAGCTGAGACATCGGGACCATCACTGGCAAGGTTTCAAAGAGATATAAAAGTTTTGGGAGAATCGACATTTTAAGGACATTTACCCTACCTAGAAGGGATAGAGGGAATTTCGTCCAGGTTTTCAATAGATTGTTGATTTCAGTGAACATAGGAGGGAAATTTGCTTGGAAAAGGGTAGAATACGAAGGAGTCAAATAGACTCCAAGGTATTTTAGTGACTGAGGACACCATTGATAGTTGAAATTGCCTTGTAGGGTCGAGAGTGCATCTGCCGAAATATTAATAGGGAGCGCTTCTGTTTTGGATGAGTTGATTTTATAACCAGAAATATTTCCAAATAAGGCTAAGGTTGTGTGTAGTGAAGGAAGCGATATGTGAGGGTGAGTTAAAGTTAAGAGGATGTCGTCCGCGAAAAGCGATAGTTTGTATTGGATATGTGAGAACCAGTGCGCAAAACCACAATATAAATAAGGGATTAGTAAAACTGACGGTAAATTACCCGATGGAGAGCCGCTCACATAGATAGGTTCACTCAGTTCCCCAAAAAACAACTATAAAATAAAAATATGTGGCGCTATTCCATCAATCAGTAACAATACAAAGTGTGGTGAAGTGGGCAGAGTATAATCCACCTCGTGTGGTAATATGCCAAGCAAAAGTGAATAATGGCCACGAATTGATGCCACCATACAAGAATAGATCAATAGAAGCGGATGCAATTCTGCGATAAGAAAAATAAAGTAAAAAATATATATAGGCAATTAAATAGAAAGTGACACAGTGCTAGATGAGATAAACAATCACCCCTCAATAGGTGAAAGAATATCTGCGGATATGAAAAAATGACTTCCCAAGTGAATGCTCACAACCAAAATTCATATATAAAGTGGAAGCAATTAAATGCAAAGTGACTCAGTGCTTAATGAAATAAAACGATCACCCATCATTAGGTGAACCAATATATAACTGTGAGTAAGGAAAAAATACCTTCCCAAATAAATTGCTCACAACCAAAGTTCATACACAAGTGATGTCGGTGGCTCAAAATTAATCACTAGAAATAAATAATAATGCTGATAAAGAATAAATAAAGTCGCTTCTTCTACGTGAGCTAAAAAGTAGGCAGTGATAAAGTGACATATAGTGCAGGATAAAATGTTGAGATCAGCACCAAATATGTGCATAGATTGCAAAATAGTAAATAATAACGACCAAATTGAATAGTGAAATCATGCCATAATAATTAATAAATGCAGTAATAGAGTAATGAAATAATCAATAATGATAGGACAGCTAATCCCACAACAGAGATGCTGTCCCAGACAGTGACAATAGTGCAATAATGTCCATACAAAAGTGCAGTAGTGATGAGTGATTTCCACAAAGAGTCTTTAGACACAGTGCAAGAAAATGTGCAGTGACTGATAATTTTTCTTCTATGCACGTTCTAGTGCATCTCCCAGGTATTTCCCCCAGCCTCTCACCTCCAACAGCGGCCCCCAATGGGCCTAGTAGGGCGGATGGATAATTCTAGGAGAGGATGTATTTCCTGCAGCGTGTCTTTAAACATCCAGTAGGTCTGTCTCTCTGCAACTCATCCCACAGCTCTCAGCACTCTCAGCGGTCCCAGCTGTTTCTTGCTGTGGCCACAGCTACACCATGGGTACAGTTTCCCAGCCTTTAAAGCCACTTTAAATGGATGTTTAGCTGCAATAACTGGAGTCACCTGTGACGTGCTGCATGCACGGGCTACTATGACTCGCAGTCCTTGAATCAACTCAGTTGGGCAGCAAGCCTTGTCCTTACAAGCCAGCTGAGATCTGCTTATCTGCATGACTAAAACAAGTCAGGCACACCTGAGTTTATCACTGTGCTGTTTTGCCTGTGAACTTTTATTGTAACAATATTGCACAATGCTTTCTCTCTTTGTTTATTTTACATAAAACCACTTGATACTGAGAAAATTACCATTCATTGTGGCTGTGGAAGAAATAGCTCAGAGGGTGAACAGATAAGTGCTGCAGGAGTCCAGATGTCCCAGATTGCTGGGGATTGAGCTGTCGCCTGTTACTTATCCTATCTCATGAATTTAATCATCTATATTTAATCAGATTCTATTGGCACTGTTTATCTATTTATACTCATCAATTGTATATGTATTGCACCTTTATAAGCATATCATTTGTTTATTTTTTTATTACGGATTCAACACTTATCACAGGGAATGTATCTAATTTGTTTATTTATTGGCACTAATTTGGATAGATTACTATTTGCAAACGCATTTTTAGTATATCTATACACAATTGTTGCTTAGTTTACTTTGGAGATATCGCACCACTTCCAGTGGATTTGCATAACTGGAGGAACACAGTTTTTAAATATTTGCGATTTTTTCATATATTTGCGATTTTATGCATATGCGATTTTTTAGCGATTTGGTAGCAATTTTTTTCACATTGGTTTTTTAGCACAAAAAATTATTTTCTCACATTGATTGAACTTTGTATCAGAGCGCCCCAGATACTGAACCCTCATTAAATTCAAAGAATTCCTTCAACTTTCCCTGTAAATGGAGATGAATCTCAGGTACCTTGAGAAGAGACTCATTAAGGCGCCAATGGCATGTTCTAGGTGTGGGCTTTGACAGAAGGAGATCTAGGGCAATGGGTGCATGATCTGACTAAGTTATAGGATGTATTTCGGAGTTTACCACATAGGGTAGAAGGGGAGCTGAGACAAAGAAATGATCTAATCTGGTATATAATTTATGAGGTGGAGAGTAAAATGTAAATTGTTTGGCCAACGGGTGTTTTATCCTCCACGTGTCAAACAAATTATGAGATCTAATCAATTTCCGGAATGCAGTGGAAAGCTTCTGAACCTGAGGGGATGGAGCATGTGAAAAAAGAGCGAGTCTATCTCTAGTTGGTGACATACAAACATTAAAGTCTCCTCCAATAACTAAATAGGGTTGACAATAAGGCTGGAGATGTTCAAAAAAAGTATCCATGAACCCAATCTGTCCTGTATTGGGCGCATAGACGTTGGCCAGGGTGAAAGAGACATTGTTGTGATCACAATTCAGGAGTATAAATCTACCCTGTGGGTCAGTGTAAGAGGATTTTACCTGAATGGAGGAGCACTTTAACAGAATAGCCACCCCAGCCTTCCCAGTTGGGTCAGAGGCTATGAAGGCGGTAGGGAATTGTTTAGAAGCAAATTTAAATGTACCATTTGTCTTAAAGTGAGTCTTCTGAATAGGGATGAGCCGAACACCCCCCTGTTCGGTTCGCACCAGAACATGTGAACAGGAAAAAAGTTTGTTCGAACACACGAACACCGTTAAAGTCTATGGGACACGAGTCTATGGGACACGAACATGAATAATCAAAAGTGCTAATTTTAAAGGCTTATATGCAAGTTATTGTCATAAAAAGTGTTTGGGGACCTGGGTCCTGCCCCAGGGGACATGGATCAATGCAAAAAAAGTTTTTAAAACGGCCGTTTTTTCGGGAGCAGTGATTTTAATAATGCTTAAAGTGAAACAATAAAAGTGTAATATTCATTTAAATTTCGTAGCTGGGGGTGTCTATAGTATGCCTGTAAAGGGGCGCATGTTTCCCGTGTTTAGAACAGTCTGACAGCAAAATGACATTTCAAAGGAAAAAAAGCCATTTAAAACTACTCGCAGCTATTAATGCATTGCCGGTCCGACAATACACATAAAAGTTCATTGATAAAAACAGCATGGGAATTCCCCACAGGGGAACCCTGAACCAAAATTTAAAAAAAAAATGACGTGGGGATCCCCCTAAATTCCATACCAGGCCTGGTCTGGTATGGATATTAAGGTCTGGTATGGATATTAAGGGGAACCCCGGCCAAAATTAAAAAAAAAAAAATGACATGGGGGTCCCCCTAAATTCCATACCAGGCCCTTCAGGTCTGGTATGGATTTTAAGGGGAACCCCGCACCAAAATTTAAAAAAAGAACAGCGTGGGGTCCCCCAAAAAATCCATACCAGACCCTTATCCGAGCATGCAACCTGGCAGCCGCGAGAGGACGAGAGAGCGCCCCCCTCTTGAACCGTACAAGGCCACATGCCCTCAACATTGGGAGGGTGCTTTGGGGTAGCCCCCCAAAACACCTTGTCCCCATGTTGATGAGGACAAGGGCCTCATCCCCACAACCCTGGCCGGTGGTTGTGGGGGTCTGCGGGTGGGGGCTTATCGGAATCTGGAAGCCCACTTTAACAAGGGGACCTCCAGATCCTGGCCCTCCCCCCTGTGTGAAATGGTAAGGGGGTACCTACCATTTCACTAAAAAACTGTCAAAAATGTTAAAAATGACAAGAGACAGTTTTTGACAATTCCCCACGCCGTTTTTCTTTTTTTATTTTGGCACGGGGTTCCCCTTAATATCAATACCAGACCTGAAGGGCCTGGTATGGAATTTAGGGGGACCCCCCATGTCATTTTTTTTTTTTAATTTTGGTTCGGGGGTTCTCCTGTGGGGAAATCCCATGCTGTTTTTATCAATGAACTTTTATGTGTATTGTCAGAACGGCAATGCATTAATAGCCGCGAGTAGTTTTAAATGACTTTTTTTCCTTTGAAATGTCATTTTGCTGTCAGACTGTTCTAAACACGGGAAACATGCGCCCCTTTACAGGCATACTATAGACACCCCCCAGCTATGAAATTTAAAGGGATATTACACTTTTATTGTTTCACTTTAAGCATTATTAAAATCATTGCTCCCGAAAAAACGGCCTTTTTTAAAACTTTTTTTTTGCATGGATCCATGTCCCCTGGGGCAGGACCCAGGTCCCCAAACACTTTTTATGACAATACCATGCATATAAGCCTTTAAAATTAGCACTTTTGATTTCTCCCATAGACTTTTAAAGGGTGTTCCGCGGCATTTGAATTTGCCGCAAACACCCCAAATTGTTCGCTGTTCGGCGAACTTACGAACAGCCGATGTTCGAGTTGAACATGAGTTCGACTCTAACTCGAAGCTCATCCCTACTCCTGAATCATGATCACATCAGCCTTTGAAGATTTGAACTCCTTCAACGCCAGCCAACGCTTGCGTATGGAGCCCAAACCCTTAACGTTGCAGTAAAAAATACTTACAGCCATATTTCAAATATGTGCACAGAGCATTTAATGCAATCACAAAATAGGGAAAATGTGTATGCCATGATGTGTGGAATATTGAAACACAAACAATATATGCAATCAGATGGACATGGAGAAAAATGGCATAAAAGCCACTGTTTACTAATTGTGGATCAAAAAGAGATCCCATGTAAAAATTTTTGGAATAAGAAAAACAAAAAAGAAAAAGAAAAAAATAAACTGAAAAAATGTAAAAAGAAAAAACAAAACAAAACCCTGAATAGGATCAAAAAGGATCCATATTAAAAGGAAAAAAAAAAAAAGAAGACCTGGGAAAAACATTTTTTCCAGGGGCTCACATTCCTGGTTAGTGACCATAATGGATAAGAGGGGGGACATGACAACCTACGAAACCGGATACGTAGGCTCGGCCCCATCTGAACATCAATTAACAGAACAAACCACCTATAACATATAGATAGCTATAGAGTCGAGGATTATTTGTAATTAAAGACAACCAAAATAGAACTGTGGACTTTGAACAGAAAGTCCGAGGTCGTGTAAGTCAAGAGAAAAATGTGACTTAGTACGACAAAGGGAGAACCAAATTCGGGTCAAATGGGAATCTCAGGTGAGGCCCTTTGATGATGTTGCTCCTTGAGGGGGTTACAGGTGCTTTCCGCGATCTTTGACGAACTGGGGTCCAGATCTTCGCAAGTGTGGATAAGGGTCGAGAAGATGGAATTTGGGACTGTAGATCTTCATCCGGGATCGGGGGTAGTCCCAGGTTCCTGACAAAGGACTCACATTCCTGTAAGTCTCTCAATGAATGTTGTGTTCCATCCTTGGTGACTGGCAGGCGAAAGGGGAAACCCCATCTATAAGGGATTTGATGTTGTTGTAGATGGGAAGTAACTGGTCTCAGAGCTCGGCGTTTTCCCAGGGTAATAGGTGCTAAGTCGTTGAAATTTTGAATTTTCGCGCCTTTAAATTCCACTCAGGACCTATTGTGGGTAGCTATGGTCAGAGCCTCCTTGCTCTCATAGAAATGAAAGTGCGCAATGATGTCCCTGGGGTAAGCACCTGGGGGAGGCTTAGGAGCCAATGATCTGTGTGCTCTGTCGAGACGCCAATCTATGTCAGGAATGTGGGGAGCAAGCGTAACAAAGAGGTCCAAGAGGTAGGGGCGTATTTCCTTGTCAGGGACATTTTCAGGGACCCCCCGGATCCGTAGATTCTGACGTCTCTCCCTGTTCTCGAGGTCCTCTTGCTGCATCTATAGTTGTGTAACTGTATTTTTTAAAGTGACGTTTTCTTCCTCTAGTGCATGTACATAATGGACCATGTCATCAAACTTGGACTCCAGCATGTCTGTGCATTCCCCCAATTGGTCTATCTCACCTCTAAGTTCATGGGAAAGCTTGCTTACTTCTTTGGTGATCTGGTCTGAGTGATGCTGTGAAGCAAAGCTTGCAGCTTAGTGTCCAACACATCTACTGTCACGGGTTGAGACATGGTGGGAGAAACAGATATATGTGAAGATCCTGGATGGTGGGGATGGTCTGTGGTGAGTAGAGAGGAGCTAGCCAGCATGATTGTATTAGTTGCGATCATGTCAGTTAGGACCGCGTCGTACAATGGAGTGTTTATAGCCGGGGATTGCGGCTTACGGAGAAAGCGATCCATAGACTGGTTGGGCCTGTATGCGGCCTGTGAATTGTGACCCCGGTATACGTGCCTCTGATCACTGATCTTCCCCATAAACCGATCGGGATATAGCTAGAAGAATCCCCGAACAGTGGATACAACTCCTGGGTCTGTGGTTGCTATAGTAGCGTAGCGGGAGGTTTCGATGCACGGATGGGGGCCAGAGCTCAGATCCTAAGTGTCAGCCATCTTAGTAAGCCGTGCTTGCATCTGGCCACCTTTCAATTAAAAGTTACTTTTGTGAAGGTTACTTTTGTGAATCAGCTGGGTGAAGAGGTGGCAGGATGAGGCAGTGCTAGACCCATGTACAGACACCGTTCAAGTAGGGTGATTAGAGAGGGAGAAGTGATTATATGTAGTGAGTAGGCCGGAGTCGCGGACTTTCCTAAAAACGACTGCTGCCTGTATGGGTTCCGCTCCTATCGAGGTTGAGTGTTTTCCACTTGGCACAAGTGATGGGTCGGTAAATGAATGCTGCCAAGGGCTTCCGCTATACAGGGGGGATGCAGGCGGTTTGTTACTCACTGCGTCCACTGGTGGGGGATTGAAGCTGGAACGCCAGGTCGCAGGCCTCGGCACGATGCTAGGCCATAAGTTGTACAGAGTCCAAATACCCTCAGGTAACTGTCAGACAGCCGGCCACCGCTGCAGAATCGTCCGATGTCTGCCAGGGATGGGATGTTAGTGTGCTTTAGGATGGCTGTTACTTCCCCTGCAGAACGCAGAGCGCCGAGAAGGGCCTGTAGGCCTTAAGATGGCGGCGGGCCTCGAGCCCGGAGATCAAAGGTCCATCCCAGAATATGCACAGCCGAACTAGATATGCGGCTAATAGGCAATTGTGGCTGTTGCTCTCCATGTCCTGAAGGGTATGCCAGTGTGAATGGTGAAAGCCGGGATGTAGCAGAGGTAGGATGGCATTAGATTGTCCCTGTCTGTGTGGAGCTCCACACAGACACGTCCTCCTAGGTTCGCGTCCGGACAAGCCCCCCGCAACAATATTTTTATGCTTTCTTACCATGTATGATGCCGATTTTTAATAAAACTTTTGAGGATTTTACACTATGAGAAGTTTCTCTCTCCATATTGCGCATTGGCACTTTTTGGCCTGGAGCTCTGGAGTCACGATTGGTTAAACAATAGAAAAAGGGGCCCACTAATGGTGGACTTTTAAGGCACTTGGAAAAAATATTACAATATATTAATACCAATGTAATTTATTAAATTTCAAGGTTAAAAACAATAATAGTATAACAAATACTATATGGAATGCATAACAGACATTTTTACATGTATGTACACAGTTTTAGAAGTGCTCTTGCACCCGACGGGTTTCAGAGTAAATATATCTCCTTCCTCAGGGGTGAGTGTAAGTTAAAGACATTTCTATTCTAAAAAAGGGTATACAGGAAAAAATAGAAATATATGTCAACATTCAAACATATATATATATATGATATTGATTCTTGGTTCCAAAAGGGAGCAATGGTTTTCAATTGTTAGAAAATTGTTTAGTATCGGTATTAAGAGAAAATTGATTTGAAAAATTCATTCAAAACATCTTTAGTAAGGGAGGGGGGTTAGCTCCTCCCTTGGCCTTCCAAAAAAGAGGCAAACAAAAATATGAGTCTCCTGCGAGCCACAGATGGATCAATGCCTCTAAAGGGTGAAACCAATAATATTTAAGCAGCAAACACTAAACCACGTTTCATAGCGTGTAATATAATGCATAAAAATAATTGTGCCTGCGCTAAAAAATGGACTAAAAAAATGACGTGCAAAAATATAAATATGCTAATAAATCATACATATGTAAATATATATAAATATGTGCGATCTTTTATATAAAACCTCAAAGTGCATATAACATTGTGCAAATACTGATATAAACCATTGAAAGTGCACTGTGCATAAATAAATTATAAATGCCAAGTGCTATCCTGTGAAATACAAGTGTCCAACTCAATCGGCGAATTCAAACTAAGAAAAGTGTGCACAAACAGTGTCCGTGGAATAAATGTTCTTCAAAATTCTTCTGAACGGTGCCCAAATCACAGCAAACAATATGTGCTCTCCCGTGACACCCCACATGTGCTTGCGCTCACCTCCGACCGGAGCTGTCAGCAGTGGAGGAGATTATCACACACCACACCTCACGCCATATGAATCGCAGCTTGCTTTTTATGCTTGAAGAGTTTGGTGCACTGTAGCACCCACTCAATGTGAGTACCCTCCTGGAGGAATTTCTTTTAATTAAATAAATTGTCCATGCTCTATTACACCATGGAGTTCTCTTTTTTCTTCTATACATGTGGATTCTGGCTGTACCTGTGAGGATTGTATTTGCATCATTTTATCCTGAGGGAGCCCAGGAGTGGCCCCATTGCGTGTTTGACACAGTTTAGTTACTGTGTCACACGGTCGGAGGTGAGCGCAAGCACATGTGGGGTGTCACGGGAGAGCACATATTGTTTGCTGTGATTTGGGCACCGTTCAGAAGAATTTTAAAGAACATTTATTCCACGGACACTGTTTGTGCACACTTTTCTTAGTTTGAATTCGCCGATTGAGTTGGACACTTGTATTTCACAGGATAGCACTTGGCATTTATAATTTATTTATGCACAGTGCACTTTCAATGGTTTATATCAGTATTTGCACAATGTTATATGCACTTTGAGGTTTTATATAAAAGATCGCACATATTTATATATATTTACATATGTATGATTTATCAGCATATTTATATTTTTGCACGGCATTTTTTTAGTCCATTTTTTAGCGCAGGCACAATTATTTTTATGCTTCCAAAAAAGAAGAAGGGAGGCCAGTAGGGGGCATAAGGATAGAGTACTTCTGAGAATACACTGAGGCCGAAAGGCAAGTCCTGCAAAAAAACATAATAGAAAAAAATGTGTCATATTTGCTAGAAATTACAAACACTATTTTTATTTATTTTAATTTTTATTTTAATAGAGGTAATTTTTTGTGTGCAAACAATAAATCATACCGGAGGGTTATTTAGCAGCCCAGCTACTATTGTTGCTAGTATATAGGTGGTAACCATAAAAGTAACAAATGAAGAATCACCTGTTTAGTTAATTGGTAATTTTTTAAATCTTACATATAGACATCACAGATGCGCTAGCATGTTTACTGTTTAGTTGTAACCTTTAGAAACAGGGTAGGTTTGTTTATTGTAATTTGTTACCAATTACTGGGAAATGAAAAAGCACTGAGCCCTAGTAAAACACTCTTAGTGATATTCTCAATTACTTTAGTTTACCCAAATAGGATAACAACATTCTTTTAATAGTGTTTTGGCATGGCATTAAAGTGGCACACAAGTAAGTGGTAACGATTAAAGAACAGAAGAGATGTCTTACCTGAATGTTCCAAAGATAAGCAAACTTCTAACAGCACAGACCGGTGCCATACAACAGAGGGTAATAGACATCTGGCATGCTAGCATACTATCAGTATAAAACCCCTCTTCCTACCAATCAGCTATTGCTGCTAATTGCAACAGCTGATGGTATGGGAGGGAGAGAAGGCAGGGTTTCGCCAGGTATGGCCCCCCGGGTCAAGTGCACGCCGCCTCGTCCATGACACGCATGCGCGAGCCTGCACGTATGTCAGAGCGAGGCCGCCCACTTCACCCGCCGACACAGCAGGCTTCCCCAGCGGACTGCGCATGTCCGCTGGGGTTGCAATATGGGGAACAGTCACAAGCTGTACAGTGACTGTGCCCACATAGTAAGCCGCCACGGGTTACATAGCCCAGGCGGCTTTGTGTGCCGGGTAACGCTCAGATTTAAAATCATACTTAATAAACGGAAATTATATTCCATGTATGAGTTTAATACATTTAACTATAATGCAAAACCTTTTGGAAACAAGAAGGATTGGTGACAGATGTTATTAAATATGACAGGGTTGCATAGAATTTTTTAGTTACATAAATCCGGGTATTTTAAAAAGTATAAATATGAATATACATCAATAATTAGATGATGGTACTTATTGAATAACATGGACATATTGCACATTGTGTTTGGTCATACATAATGACATACATTTTTGGCAGGATCAACAAGGGTGGAACACGTTTGAACATGGTGTAAAGCAACAAGAACAGAAATCTGCTTAATATAATGGTTGATATTAGTTATTAGAGACACGGTTAGATTTAAATAGAAGGTTTAGTCGCATCAAGTGATATATGTTCTAGCAGGATCAAGTAGTATACTTCGTATCAAGTGGTATTTTGGTATTTTAGCAGAATCAAATGTGGATATACATCAACGATTTACATGGTGGTACTTATTGAACAACATAGATATATTGCACATTGTATTCGGTCATACATACTGACATACATTTTTGGCAGGATCGACATAGGTGAGACACGTTTAAACATAGTATAAAGCAAAAGAATAGAAATCTGCTTAATATAATGGTTGATATTGGTTATTAAAGACATGACTGGAAAAAGTTTAGTCACATCAAGTTATATATATTCTAACAGGATCGAGTGATATACATCGCATCAAGTGGTATTTTGGCAGGATCAACACAAAACATTTTTTGTTAAAATATATTGTGCGTGTTTCTATGTTGGCAAATTTTATTGTTCCCTTTCTCCTGAGGAGAAACCTCCGAGGAAGAGCTTGAACCAGATTGTTTCATTTAACCCGGGGGGCTGGGTAGCTTTTAATCTATGAATCCACCGTGATTCCATTTGCAATAGAGTCTTATTCCAGTCCCCTGCTCTGGGACTTGGATGTACACGGTCCAAAATTAGGAACTTTATTTTCGGAAATTTTCCATCATGAACTAATGTAGTATGTCGACTGAGAGGAAGGTCAGTGTCACAAGTTTGCATGCTAATTACATGTCTATATGCCCTTCTCCAGAATTCTAATTTCGTTTTGCCAACATAAAACACGCACAGTCGCATAGAAGCAAGTAAATCACTCCTGAGGTTTTACAATTAGAAAAGTGCCTTGGGTAGAAGGTTTGGCCGTTAGGGAGAGTGGGATTTGTTTGATTTACAGTAATTACATGACCCATATTTAAAAGTTCCTTTATATTTGCAATGGGATTTGTTCATCTCTCCTTTGTATTCATTGGTGACGATCCTGTCCCTAAGAGATGTAGCCCGTTTAAAGGTAAATAGTGGCCTAGATGGGACAAACTGTCCCAATGCTGAGTCACATTGAAGCATGTGCCAGTATTTGTTTACGATAGTTCGAATTTGTTTATGCTGATTGCTATATTTGGTGATAATTCTTATGCCCCGTACACACGGTCGGACTTTGTTCGGACATTCCGACAACAAAATCCTAGGATTTTTTCCGATGGATGTTGGCTCAAACTTGTCTTGCATACACACGGTCACACAAAGTTGTCGGAAAATCCGATCGTTCTGAACGCGGTGACGTAAAACACGTACGTCGGGACTATAAACGGGGCAGTGGCCAATAGCTTTCATCTCTTTATTTATTCTGAGCATGCGTGGCACTTTGTCCGTCGGATTTTTGTACACACGATTGGAATTTCCTACAACGGATTTTGTTGTCGGAAAATTTTATATCCTGCTCTCAAACTTTGTGTGTCGGAACATCCGATGGAAAATGTGTGATGGAGCCTACACACAGTCGGAATTTCCGACAACAAGGTCCTATCACACATTTTCCATCGGAAAATCCGACCGTGTGTACGGGGCATAATAGTGTTCGTGTAATTTTTTGATTTTTGGGAGTATAGCAGTTCATCCCTTGATCGTAACGAGGCTTTTTTAAAAGATCGCTTTAACGAGGCATGAGAATAGCCTTGTAACAAAAGTCTTTCTCGTAGTTTGTTGGCTTCCATTTTATAGACGGAATCATTTGAGCAATTCCCTCTTACCCTGAGGTACTGGCTATAAGGAATAGAGTCCATAAGGGGTTTGGGGTGGAAACTAGTAGCGTGTAGGATAGCATTGCTCGATGTAAGTTTCCTATAGAGCCTACTCAGGATGGCTCCCCCCTCTCCCTTATAGGCTTCTATATCCAAGAACGTAACACAAGATTTGTCATAGGTCATAGTAAAGCTTAAATTAAAATCATTCTTATTCATCCTTAGAAGACATTGTTGTAGTAAGTCTGGTGGTCCGTCCCAGACGATGAATATGTCATCGATGTACCAGTACCAGCCAATAATGTGGTCCGTGTACATCGATAAGGATTCATCGCCTAGGAACATGGCCTCCCACTCCCCCAGGTACAGGTTGGCGTACGATGGGGCACAGCATGTCCCCATCGCAACCCCCTGCACCTGGAGGTAGTGGCAGCCATTAAAGGTAAACACGTTATGAGCGAGGATAAATTCGAACAGAGAAGTGATGAATTCTCCGTAAATAGGATCTATATCATCAGCTTTCTGTATGATGTGTTTTATAGCCGCTATACCTTTTCCATGGGGAAAAGGTATAGAGGCTCAAGCCCTTCCTCGAAGGTTTCTCCTCAGGAGGAAGGGAACAATAAAATTTGCCAACATAGAAACACGCACAATATATTTCAACAAAAAATGTTTTGTGTTGATCCTGCCAAAATACCACTTGATGCAATGTATATCACTCGATCCTGTTAGAATATATATCACTTGATGTGACTAAACTTTTTCCAATCGTGTCTTTAATAACCAATATCAACCATTATATTAAGCAGATTTCTATTCTTTCGCTTTATACTATGTTTAATTGTGTCTCACCTATGTCGATCCTGCCAAAAACGTATGTCAGTATGTATGACCAAATACAATGTGCAATATATCTATGTTTTTCAATAAGTACCACCATCTAAATTGTTGATGTATATCCACATTTGATTCTGCTAAAATACCAAAATACCACTTAATACGATGTATACTACTTGATCCTGCTAGAAGATATATCACTTGATGCGACTAAACCTTCTATTTAAATCTAACTGTGTCTCTAATAACCAATATCAATCATTATATTAAGCAGATTTCTGTTCTTGTTGCTTTACACCATGTTCAAACGTGTTCCACCCTTGTTGATCCTGCCAAAAATGTATGTCATTATGTATGACCAAACACAATGTGCAGTATGTCCATGTTATTCAATAAGTACCATCATCTAATTATTGATGTATATTCATATTTATACTTTTTAATACACCAGGATTTATGTAACTAAAAAATTCTATGCAACCCTGTCATATTTAATAACATCTGTCACCAATCCTTCTCGTTTCCAAAAGGTTTTGCATTATAGTCAAATGTATTAAACTCATACATGGAATATAATTTCTGGGGCGTGGCTTGGAGCCGAACGAGAATGACTGCCTGATCTCCTCGCTCTGTCCCACGGAGGTCCTGCAAGCTGCCTAAAGGAGCCCTTATCTGCTGCCAACATGGGGAAACCGAAGGATAAACCATCCCAGTCCTGGTCCCGATCCCCCAGGGGCATGGATCCGCTCTCCGGACACAACATCCCGGAAATCTTCCGGCCGCGATCACGCGAGGCCCCGGCTTCATCTCCGGCCTACTCCGGAACACGCGCCTCAAGCCTCAGCCCTGCCAGGAGAAGCTCACAGCGGGCAGAGAGCCCATCCACTGCCCGACCACTTACCATGGACGATCTCAGGTCAGTGGCCACAGATATAAAAGACTCCTTTGCTGCTGCCTTTACAGATCTCAGGAGGGAGATTCAATTGATGCACATGAGAATTGATGACATAGAAACAACCACTACCCGCCATGATGCCGCCCTACAACAGCTACAGCATTCGGCTCAGAGTTACAACAGCCAGCTCAGAGACCTACACAGGCATATGGAGGATCTGGACAATCGCGGACGCCGCCATAATGTGAGGGTAAGAGGCATACCTGAGTCCGTTGAGCAGAATCACATTATACAAGCCACAATCCAGATTTTCAATGACTTACTAGGAAGACCCCCCGAGACCCCCATTGAATATGAGCGTCTACACAGAGCTCTCAAACCCAGAGCCAGAGACTCAGACCCTCCCAGAGACGTGATATGCTGCCTGGTGAATTTCAGATTGAAGGAAGACATATTAAGAAGAGCCAGAGAGCGCCGCAGCTTAATGTACCAGGGTGCAGAAATCAAGATTTTTCAAGATCTGTCCCCCATAACCCTACAAAACAGAAGAGACCTACGCCCGCTGCTCGACCTACTGCGCCAAAAAGGGATCCAATATCGCTGGAAATTTCCCTTCTGCCTGTCTGCAACAAATGCTGGACGCAATGCCAATCTGAAAGTCCCGGAAGATCTCAGGGGGTTCTGCAATACGCTGCAGATACCATTAATCGAACTCCCGGACTGGTATAGAGACTTTCGCTCCACCCAGCTCCAAAGAACCAACTCCATGGAAGCTATCCCGGTGAGAGATGAATTCCACATTAGAAGATGCAGATCATCCTCTCCAAGACCGTTTCCTCGGAGGGATCAGCTGGACAGAGACCGACAAAGCCCAACAGCGTCCCCAGCTCACAGGCGGGCTCGACCAGATCAGCCTTAATCAACCATGTCCAAACGTTTGAAAACGGTACAACTCATGTTCAGAGTTGCAGTTTCTCTTAGGTCGCCACCCCAACCCAAGTTCCAGGACCATAGAACCAGGACAGAACAGCAATCCGATCGACACTTGAAATTCACCTGACAGAGGCCTACCTCAAACCTGACTCGAACTGGATCCACCAGAAACAGTCAGATAACAATACACTCCCACAAGCTTAGAAACCCATGAAGATCCCGTGCTACACGCCTCCACATCAACTCTCTTTCAGGACATTCTCCCCGGGGAAACACCACTCATCCACAGACCCCAACGGAACTCAATCCACTCCCCTAAGTAACAGAACTTAAGCCGCATACATCACCAGTGGAATTCTGTCTGGCTGAGCAACAGGACACCACACAAGCCGCCAACATCCTCACTCAACTGCTAGCCTTTTCTGAATCCAGGAATGACGGCTCGAGATGGACCCCCACCCTTCAATATGGTGTCATCCATCACAGCTCACAACACCACTTGGGTATCCCCCCGCCACTCCCCCCTCTCCCCTTCCCCCCCACTCCCCTACCCACCCCAACCCCCCCCTTCTTTTCAGGTACCCTCTTCAGACTGAAGACGACGCAACAAAGCGATGAACTGAACCTAAGAAACCAAAACAAGTTAGATGCTGAACGTACGGTATTCCACCGTGCTCTGAAATACATTTAGAGTTCTTTCCCCTTTTTGACCCTTCCCCCCCCCCCCTTTTTTTTTTTTTTTTTTTTTTTTACTGCTTTTAAACATGCTTATGCTGAATGTCTTGATTTGCTTATAGGGAAGAAGAGGGGCTCATCCCGCATGAATAAGGGCTCTTTCCCTACCTGACACACTCCTATTTGCTTTACATTTGCCAGGGGCATCCATGGGGGATGAGCTTCCTAATGATGGGCAGGTTGTATGAAACCAACCACTCTAGGGCCACAGCCGCTGAGTTCCGTACAGTCAATTAGATACCCACTAAAGACCACTTCATACCTAATTTAATGCTAAACTTTGCTAGGAACTACCATAGACAGCTCTGGGTATGAGCAACTGCTCAAGGTACAGCTCTATCCTAACTCAGTGTCTAGACCACACTTAGACCAACCCTTACATGTAAGCATCAATGGATCCTTATTTATTTCCCCCCATAGTCAAGCACCCCCCCAAATTATAGTGAGCTAGCCTCTTAAGAGGCTACGCCACCTTACGCCCCCGCATAGCCTCAATACTTACCACGAGCTCATGATTTGCACTAAACTCAACCTAGCCTTAAGATGATTGCTGCTACCTGTATCAGTATTATTTCTAAGATATACCTATAGATGGTTTAGCAACGCTACTCCTCCTGGGCCTTTGTATTTGCTGTCCAGGTGGCGACCTCCACATGTTTCTTATAGTAGCTAGATTATTTCTAGGACCATAGTTTAATGTTCAATGTTTCAAATGTCTATGTTATTGATTATTTCTGCTTTCACATCATCAATCTGAGATCTTTATCCACACATTCTCCCCTTGATACGTAAGCAGGCTCCCTCCATACAAGTCGAACAGACCCAAGATGACCTCCCACGGACAGAACGTCTCTCGAACCTTTCTTCGAGCACCTTCCACTCCTCCACACAACAGGACAGTGACTATCCTAGTTGACCCACACCGGACGTTTCAACCCATAACAGGGCAAGGTAGCTGGACTACATTTACCTCCGGTAAGTACATCTTACTCCCCGTTACTAAACCCCACTTGACTAACCACCCCCCTCCTTTCTTCTATCTCTCCCCCCTCTCTATACGTTCTCTTTCCCTCCCTCCCCCCCTCCCCTCTATATATTTGGGCTTCTCCCCCTCCCTAGTCTCCACCGTAGCATCTCCCACTATAACGCGCAAACACCTTTGAAGAGCTTACGACTCTCCACAGATTACACCCACCCACATAGGCCACATCGGCAAATTGCACCCCCTCCCCATACCTAATATACCAACTAGACTTTACCCAACGACCATGGACCCCCTACATTCTACTATGCAACACAACATGCTCAAAGTAGTCTCTCAAAACGTCAAAGGACTAAATATCCCAGAGAAGCGTAGTCAAATCCTCAGCATGATGAGTAAATTAAAAGCAGATGTGGTATTTCTGCAAGAAACCCACTTTCGCACGAACAATACCCCTAAACTAGCGAGCCACAGGTACCCTACCGCCTTCCATGCTACAAACCCTCTAGCCAAAACAAAAGGAGTTTCAATTTTGCTCTCTAAAAATCTTCCATGGCAACTGATAGATTCCCTAGTAGACCCAGAGGGCCGCTATGTATTCCTGAAGGGAACCATCCATAACTGGACGGTCACCTTAGCAAACATATACAGCCCCAATACTGCCCAGGTCAGCTTGTTCCGCTCTATCGCTGCCATCCTTGCAGGCTTTCAAGCGGGGACCACAATTCTTGGAGGCGATTTCAATGTGACACTCCAGCCCATCCTAGATTCCTCATCGGGGTCTTCCACCCTTCCCTATAGAGCACTGAGACAAATTAAGATACAAATACAGGAACTTCTTTTACACGACACATGGCGCACCTTACACCCGAATGGGAAGGATTACTCCTTTTTCTCCGCACCTCATAATAGGTACTCTAGGCTAGATTACCTCTTCCTCTCCCAAAAAGACCTCCCCTTCCTGAAATCTGCCACAATTGAACCCCTACTCATCTCAGACCATCACCCGATCACCCTCTCCCTTTCCTTCCCGGAAAGAAACTTGGTCACAAAGATATGGCGTCTCGACCCATCTCTCCTCACTTCAGAAATTGACACTAGCCACATCCGCACCAGCTTAAGCAACTACTTCAGGGAAAATGATAACTCCGAAACAGCGCCCCTGTCCCTCTGGGAGGCACATAAGTGCGTCATCCGAGGGGAATTTCTCACACTGCAGGCCAACCGGAAAAAAACACAACAGATAACCTTTCGGGAACTCACTAACAAAATAAAGAGACTAGAAATACTTCACAAGCAGTCCCAATCACAAGACACATACCTAGAACTCACTCAAACCAGGAAACTTCTGTTGGAAGTCCTCAACCGTAAAACCCGACGCAAATTTATATTAAACCAAAAGCTATTTTATGAACAGGGGAACAAGTGCGGGAAGCTACTAGCCAGAGCGATACAATCTAAGAAAGCTAGCACCAACATCCACACTATTAAAGACCCTTTAGGTAATTCAAGCTCAAGCTCCGCAGACATAGCATCTCACTTTGAACGCTACTATACAGAACTTTATAACATACCACAGCAACCCGAAACAACCGTAGGCCAAACCTCCAGAAAAGCCATTATCACAGACTTCCTCAAAAAATTTAGCCCCAAACCCATACCCCGAGAAGAGGCCCGCGATTTAGACAACCCCATATCCGAAGAGGAACTTAAGAGAGCGATTAAACTAAAAACAGGCAAAAGCCCAGGCCCCGACGGTTTTTCGGCACCATATTATAAGACCTTTATGGACATTCTTTCAGCCCCGTTCCTAAAGACTTTCAACTCCTTAACCTCCTCAAAGCTACCTTTTCACAGACTGCTTGAAGCGCATATTACGGTCATCCCGAAGGAGGGGAAGGATGCCACTTCAGTCACTAGTTACAGACCAATCTCCCTACTCAACGTAGATATTAAATTATTCGCAAAAATCCTAGCAAACCGACTCCTTCCCCTCCTTCCTACAATAATAGGGAAAGACCAGGTTGGATTTGTTCCTGGCAGAGAGGCCAGGGACAACACCATCAAGGCAATGAACTTAAACCACTGGCTAACTTCCCAAAAACAAAGAGGCTTCTTTCTATCCCTGGATGCGGAGAAGGCGTTTGACAGGCTGGCCTGGGACTACCTGGGGGCGGTTTTACGCCACCTAGGTCTACAAAACCGAATGTTCAATCTAATTATGTCCCTATACACCACACCAACAGCAAAAGTCAAAGTCAACGACCACCTGTCGGACGCCTTCTCCATCCGGAATGGAACGAGACAAGGATGCCCACTGTCCCCTATCCTTTTTATTTTAACTCTAGAACCCCTACTACGCTGCCTACGATCGAACAAGAATATCAAGGGTATTCCCATTGCAGGACGTACGTATAAAATAGCGGCTTTTGCCGATGACATACTGCTATTTCTAAGTGACCCACTTACCTCGATCCCAAACCTCCTCAGAGATTTTGACCTATTTCGGCAAATATCCAACCTAAAGATTAACTTCTCAAAATCCCATGCCCTCAACATCTCCCTCCCGAAAGACTTAGTCTCCCAATGCCAAGATAATTTTCCCTTTGTCTGGAAACAAAACGCCATCACTTATTTGGGAATCCAATTGACCACACACCTGTCGGATTTGTACGCTAAAAATTTCACCCCGCTGATTCGCACTATCTCCGAGGACTTACCCAGATGGGACAAACCCCATTTTTCGTGGTTCGGCCGTGTGGCCATCCTAAAAATGAATGTGCTCCCGCGTGTCCTTTATCTGCTACAAACAATACCCATCAAACTCCCTGCAGCCTTCTTTCACACGATTAAACAACAATTTCTGAAGTTTCTTTGGAAACACAAGCGTCCTAGGATAAGCTACTCCCAACTCTCGAAACCCAAAAACAAAGGGGGTATTGGGCTACCAGATTTGCAGAATTATTACAGAGCTTGCCATCTGGGAAGAATTGTAGACTGGGCTGTACACGAAGGGGTTAAAGACTGGGTGAGACTAGAAGGCTCATTCTCCCACTTACCCATTAGAAACACCCCATGGATTCTCCAATGCCACATTCCCAAAACCCTAAAAGAACACCCCCTAATAGAGGCTACCCTCAGGAGCTTTAGGGAAGTATGTAAAAAATTCCAAATCTCCTCTAACCCAGGGCCCCTTATGCCTATCTGCCTTAACCCAGCCTTTATCCCGGGGATGTCCGATAACTTCCTTAAAGATATCTGGCCACACAAAGACATACTAGCCCAACACTTCTTTAGAGATGGTAATTTCACAAACCGTGATGCACTTCCCATAAATACAGGGGGCGAACCCTTCCCGCTATGGACTTACCTCCAGATTCGCCATTTTCTTGCAACAATACACCGAAACGCATCTGTATCTAGAAACGTAACCCCATTTGAAAACCTATGCTCCCAAACCACATCGCAACAGCACTTGATTGCAAATACCCACTCCATGCTCTTTGCCCTGACTTCCCCCAAAGATACCAAAGCTTGCCAGGCTTGGGAAAGGGAACTTCAAATAGACCTAACGGAAGAGAACTGGGAACGAATTTTCACAATAGCACACAAGGGCTCCCTCAATGTCACGATACAAGAGAACAATTACAAAACCCTACCCCAATGGTACCGTACTCCTGAACTACTAAACAAATTTAATCCTGATACGTCAAACAAATGTTGGAGATGCTCCAGTGATATAGGCACATTTTTACACATCTGGTGGTCCTGCCCTCTTCTCCAGACTTTCTGGAAACAGGTTCATGACATCACTTCCCAGGTAACCACATACCCCCTGGACTATACTCCTACCAGACTCATTCTCCACCATTCCTCCACTTCAGCCCACACGTACAGAAAGTCTCTGGGAATACACATGATCAACGCAGCCAAATTATGTATCTCAGCCAAATGGAGATCTCCCTGTAGCCCAACTTTATCTGAATGGTTTTCCCGTGTGAACAAAATTGCTGAAATGGAGGAATTAATCCACATTGCAAAAGATACGCCTTCAAAATACTCCCGAACGTGGGCTTGCTGGACCCACTTCTGCACCACAGAGAGATATTCCTCCATTATGAAGCCAGACCGTCCCGAATCCTCCCACAACGACTGACTGAAATAAGCCAAAAACCCCCTTGAGACATACACCTACCCAACAAAACTCGCTGCTTCGCTCACTCCTGCTTTAATGCGGATCCCGGGGGGAATCCCCCTTCAGACAGGGATCCGCACACGAGAACATCCTTACTCTCGAGGCCCGGTGGAGACTGGGGAGGAGTTACCCCAGCCCCCTACCTCCCCCACCTACCTCTATCTTTTACTTCACCCCTCAATCCCCCTCACGTCTATGTTTATCTCCCTCTCTATATCCCTACTAGGGATGAGCTTCGTGTTCGAGTCGAACCCATGTTCGACTCGAACATCGGCTGTTCGATCGTTCGCCGAATTGCGAACGTTATGGGCCGTTCGCGCTAAATTCGTGTGGCGCGTCACGGCCCATAATTCACTGCGGCATCGCAGTGCATTGCTGGCTGATGATTGGCCAAGCATGCACTATGACCCGCATGCTTGGCCAATCACAGCGCTGTCAGTAGAGAGAGCTGTAATTGGCCAAAGCCAGGGTGGCTTTGGCCAATTACGGCTCAGGGCATTTAGTACACACCCCACACTATATAAGGCCGCCTGCACGGCGGCCCTGTGTAGTGTGTGTTCCGGTGTGCTGAGAGATAGAGAGAGAGAGAGACAGTGTCATTTGATTTGAGTTAGATAGATTAGGCAGAACAGTCAGTCAGTTAGCTGCACTTACAGTGTATTGTGTATATATATGCATCCCAGGTGTTGCATATATATATATATACACTGTATTCAGTTTAGCTAGATCCGTTCCTGTTATCTTCTATCTAGACTATTTACATTTAATGCAGTGCGTCCTGCTCACAGTGTTCAGCTAGATCCGTTCCTGTTATCTTCTAGACTATTTACATTTAGTGCAGTGCGTCCTGCTCACAGTGTTCAGCTAGATCCGTTCCTGCTATTTACATTTAGTGCAGTGCGTCCTGCTCACAGTGTTCAGCTAGATCCGTTCCTGTTAAATTCCTACTGACCGGCAGGCTTGTCTGGTTACAGTATATAAAGCTACCTGAAGAAAATTACAGGTGTTCTATTTGATCCTATTAGTACCACGGTCAGGCAGCTAGACTATTTACATTTAGTACAGTGCGTCCTGCTCACAGTGTTCAGCTAGATCCGTTCCTGTTATCTTCCTACTGACAGGCAGGCTTGTCTGGTTACAGTATATAAAGCTACCTGAAGAAAATTACAGGTGTTCTATTTGATCCTATTAGTACCACGGTCAGGCAGCTAGACTATTTACATTTAGTACAGTGCGTCCTGCTCACAGTGTACAGCTAGATCCGTTCCTGTTATCTTCCTACTGACAGGCAGGCTTGTCTGGTTACAGTATATAAAGCTACCTGAAGAAAATTACAGGTGTTCTATTTGATCCTATTAGTACCACGGTCAGGCAGCTAGACTATTTACATTTAGTACAGTGCGTCCTGCTCACAGTGTTCAGCTAGATCCGTTCCTGTTATCTTCCTACTGACAGGCAGGCTTGTCTGGTTACAGTATATAAAGCTACTTGAAGAAAATTACAGGTGTTCTATCCCAGCTTAGTGCAGCTACAGGCCATTAGTATGTCTGGAAGGCCAAGAAGGAGAGGCAGACAGTCACAAGCCAATAAGAGAGGGCAAGCAGGCTCTGTGTCTAGTGCTGGTCGTGGAGACGGTGCATCCTCATCAGCACGTGGCCATGGGACACGCTTGGCCTTTTTTTCGGCAGCTGGCCATGTTGAGCCGCAACATGCGGAAGACTTGGTCGAGTGGATGACCAAGCCGTCCTCATCCTCCTCATCCTCTCTCACCCATGCCCAGGGTGCTTTGTCTGGCAAAGCAGCGGCCTCTTCCCTCAGCTCAATGTCATCAGTGACTCCTTCCCTAGCTCCACCATGTCCTCATGAGGATTCCCTCGAACTGTTTGACCACAGTGTTGGGTACATGCTCCAGGAGGATGCCCAGCGTTTGGAAGGCTCTGATGACGATACTGAGCTCGATGAAGGCAGTAACATGAGCGCGGACAGAGGGGGTGCCCAAGAAGGACAGCAATCTGGCAGTCATGCTCCCCCTGCTGCAGCATACTGCCAGGTTTGCTCCAGTGATGAGGAGGGAGGGGATGATGAGGTCACTGACTCAACGTGGGTGCCTGATAGGAGAGAGGAGGAGGAGGAGGAGGAGGAGGAGGAGGAGGAGGAGGCGGCAGCACATCACCAACGAGGCAGGATGCCCTCCAGGGGCCAGCCTAAGGGCAGCACATTGACTGCATCACACCCCAAAGCTCCACATGTGCAGGGCGCTGCAGTCTCTGCGCGTTATTCAAAAAGTTCTTTGGTGTGGGCCTTTTTTGAGACGAGTGCATCAGATCGCACCGCTGCTATTTGCAACATATGTCTCAAGCGTATCTCGCGTGGCCAAAATATCTCCCGCTTGGGTACCACATGCTTGACCAGACATATGTTGACCTGCCATGCAGTTCGTTGGCAAGCGTATCTAAAAGACCCACACCAAAGAACAAAGAGGATCTCTCCTTGCTCCTCATCAGCTGAGATTTCCAACCCCACTAGACCTTCAGTCCTCTCTGAGACCTGCAGTGAGAGGAATGAAGGTGTAGAATTAGGTGTGTCACAGCCAAGTACTTGTGGGCAATCTGCTTTTGGTACACCGACGTCAGATTGTACCAGGCAAATTTCCCTGCCCCAGCTGCTGCACCGCCGAAAGAAGTTTGCTCCCAGCCATCCACATGCCCAGCGGTTGAATGCTAGCTTGGCAAAATTGCTAGCACTTCAACTGCTGCCTTTTCAGTTGGTAGACTCTGCCCCCTTCCGTGAGTTTGTGGAATGTGCGGTTCCTCAGTGGCAGGTACCCAAACGCCACTTTTTCTCACGGAAGGCGATTCCGGCTCTCTACCGGCATGTGGAAGGCAATGTCCATGCCTCGCTGGACAGGGCGGTCAGCGGTAAGGTGCATATTACCGCTGACTCATGGTCCAGCAGGCATGGACAGGGACGTTACCTAAGTTTCACGGCGCATTGGGTGACTCTGCTGGCAGCTGGGAAGGATGCAGGACAAGGTGCAGTAGTGTTGGAGGTTGTTCTGCCACCACGCCTCCAAAATGCTGATTGTGACACACCTCTCTCCTCCACCCCCTCCTCTTCTTCTTCCTCCATGGCCTCTTCCTCGGAACCAGCGGTGCTCCGTAGGCGTTCAAGGGGCTACGCAAGTACGCAGGCCAAAAGATGCCATGCGGTGCTTGAGCTGGTGTGCTTGGGGGACAGGAGCCACACTGGGGCAGAGGTTCTGTCAGCTCTGCAGGGGCAGGTTCAGAGGTGGTTGACGCCACGCCAACTTAAGGCAGGAATGGTGGTTTGCGACAATGGCACCAACCTCCTCTCTGCCCTCCGACAGGGACAAATGACCCATGTGCCCTGTTTGGCTCACGTCCTTAACTTGGTGGTGCAGCGGTTCTTGGGCAGGTACCCGGGCTTACAGGATGTCCTGAGGCAGGCCAGGAAAGTCTGTGTGCATTTCCGCCGGTCATATAATGCCAGTGCTCGGCTGACGGACCTCCAAAAGGAGTTTAACCTGCCCAAGAACCGCCTAATCTGTGACATGCCCACCAGGTGGAACTCAACGTTGGCCATGCTGCAGCGGCTGCACACGCAGCAGAGGGCCATCAATGAGTACCTGTGCGACTATGGCACCAGGACAGGGTCAGGGGAGCTTGGTTTTTTTTCCCCACGCCAGTGGGCCATGATCAGGGATGCATGCACTGTCCTGTCACCATTCGAGGAGGCCACGAGGATGGTGAGCAGTGACAGTGCATGCATCAGTGACACTGTCCCCCTTGTCCACCTGTTGGAGCACACGCTGCGTGGAATAATGGACAGGGCACTTGAGGCAGAACAGAGGCAGGAAGAGGAGGACTTCCTTAGCTCTCAAGGCCCCCTTTATCCAGACAGTGTTCCTGCGTGCCCGCCGATCACACAGGAAGAGGACGAGGAGGAAGAGGAGGAGGAGGAAGATTGTGTCAGTATGGAGGTGGAGCCTGGCACTCAGCATCAGCAGCAGTCTTTAAGGGATCAGTCCCAAGAAACACATGGACTTGTACGTGGCTGGGAGGAGGTGGCTGCGGACCATGTCGTTCTTAGTGACCCAGAGGACTCCGGACCGAATGCCTCAGCAAACCTACGCTGCATGGCCTCCCTGATCCTGCAAAGCCTGCGTAAGGATCCTCGTATTCGTGGTATCAAGGAGAAGGACCAATACTGGCTGGCAACCCTCCTTGATCCACGTTACAAGGGTAAGGTTGCGGACCTTATCTTGCCATCGCAGAGGGAGCAGAGGATGAAACATCTTCGGGAGGCCTTGCAGAAAGGTCTGTGCAACGCGTTCCCAGAGACTGGGAGGTTACAAACTCCTGTTTCTGGACAACGTGTTGCTGAGGCTTCGGTCAGTCAAAGAAGGAGCGGTGGAGAAGGTGGCCGTCTGACCGATGCGTTCAGACAATTTTTTGGTCCGCAGCCCCAAGGTATGATCGGTTCCAGCAACCATCGCCAGCGTCTGTTTTACATGGTGCAGGAATACCTAGGGGCAAGATCAGACTTGGACACCTTTCCCACCGAAAATCCTCTGGGTTACTGGGTCTTGAGGATGGATCACTGGCCAGAGCTTGCACAGTATGCAATTGAGCTACTGGCCTGTCCTGCATCCAGCGTTCTTTCGGAACGCACATTCAGTGCTGCTGGAGGCGTGGTAACCGATCACAGGGTGCGTCTGTCCACCGACTCGGTCGATCGGCTGACCTTCATAAAAATGAATGAGTCTTGGATCACCACCAGCTACCAAGCACCTGATGCTGATGTAACCGAATAATTTTTTTTGAAATCTCAGATCCCTTCAAAGACTGCCTATGCTGATGCTGAGTGACTATCCCTGAGTAATTATCCTCTTCCTCCTCAATCATCACGCTGATAGCTTGTAAGAACATTTTTGGTTCTGGGCGCCACCACCAGTGCCTAAGGCACAATTTTTCAGCCCCTGTTTAACAGGGGCGTGTAATTACAATTTTTGATGTAATACTTTGCAGCAGGGCTCGTTCCTGCATTCCAACTAGAGTGTCTGTGAGGGGTTGCAGTGTTGTGGCACCAGCACCAGTGCCTAGGGCCCAATTTTTCTGCCCCTGTCTAACAGGGGCGTGTAATTACAATTTTTGATGCAATACTTTGCAGCAGGGCTCGTTCCTGCGTTCCAACTAGAGTGTCTGTGAGGGGTTGCAGTGTTGTGGCACCAGCACCAGTGCCTAAGGCCCAATTTTTCTGCCCCTGTCTAACAGGGGCGTGTAATTACAATTTTTGATGCAATACTTTGCAGCAGGGCTCGTTCCTGCGTTCCAACTAGAGTGTCTGTGAGGGGTTGCAGTGTTGTGGCACCAGCACCAGTGCCTAAGGCCCAATTTTTCTGCCCCTGTCTAACAGGGGCGTGTAATTACAATTTTTGAAGCAATAATTTGCAGCAGGGCTCGTTCCTGCGTTCCAACTAGAGTGTCTGTGAGGGGTTGCAGTGTTGTGGCACCAGCATCAGTGCCTAAGGCCTAATTTTTCAGCTCCTGTTCAACAGGGGCATGTAATTACAATTCTTGATCTAATATTTCACAGCAGGGCCCTGTGAGGGCTTACAGTGTTGTGGCCACAGCAACACCTAAGGCCCAAATTTCTGCTGAGTATATAGGGCAGGACCCTACTTTCAAACATCTAACTTACAAACGACTCCTACTTGCAAACGGAAGGAGACAACAGGAAGTGAGATGAAATCTACCCCTAGGAAGGGAAATTCTCTCCTGTAAGAGTTAATATGGGAAAACAAGTTCTCCTTTCCACTGATGCTTTCCAATCCTTGTTCCACAAAAAAACCCAAATTTTCAAAAAACATTTTTCATTGGGACAAAAAAGTGAGGTGAAATCTTCTGAAGAGGAGGAAAGACAGCAAAACAAATGTCACAGGGGTGATAACCCTTCCCTATGTTTTCCAAAAAGCTTAGAAAAGATTTTTTGGCTGGAGCTAAACACGTTAAAAATGTTCAAAATTACAAACAGATTCTACTTAACAACAAACCTACAGTCCCTGTCTTGTTTGCACCGCCTGTATACTGCTGTTCAGAGTATATAGGGCCTGGTGGCCCCACACCTTTCCTTATTTTAATTTGGGTGCGGGGTTCCCCTTAATATCCATACAAGACCCAAAGGGACTGGTAATGGACTGGGGGGTACCCATGCCGTTTGTCTCACTGATTTTCATCCATATTGCCATGACCCGACATGACATTAAACCCGCAAGCAGTTTTAAATGAGATTTTTTCCTTTAAAAATGACATTTGGTGCAGGGACTGTTCTAAACATGGGAAACACGCGTCACTTTACAGGCATACTATAGACACCCCCCAGGTACGATATTTAAAGGAATATTTCACTTTTTTTTTTTTACTTTAAGCATCATTAAAATCACTGCTCCCGAAAAAACGGCCGTTTTTAAAAGTTTTTTTTGCATTGATACATGTCCCCTGGGGTAGGACCCGGGTCCCCAAACCCTTTTTAGGACAATACCATGCAAATTAGCCTTTAAAATGAGCACTTTTGATTTCGACCGTTCGAGTCCCATAGACGTCAATGGGGTTCTAACGTTCGTGCGAACTTTCGGTCCGTTCGCGGGTTCTGGTGCGAACCGAACCGGGGGGTGTTCGGCTCATCCCTAATCCCTACCCCAACTGAACTGACGATGACAACCACCTACCTACTCCCATGACTACCCTAACTTTGGTGCTTAATTCGCCATCTAATCTTCACATTTCAAAAACCGACGAGACTAACTTACCATACAGACTGACCTTATGTAACAAGCCCGACACATCCTCACGTGTTCAGGAACAAACATACAGACCCATAGTTGACTACACCCGTCCACTTCTCCAATTAACCCCAAATTTCTGACACCATACTCAAGGTGATACTCCGACCCCAGATGGTTCCTGATCTCAGATGATGAGGTAAACCTCGAGTTCGAGGCTTTCTTACTCTGTTATACGTCTGTTTGACTTACAATTGAATACATAAATGACTCGCTGTACTGTAGTGACATAAGTCATGTTAATAAGATCCATGTTATCTACCCACCTATTGGTTGTAAAAACTGTGTAACATCATTTGTTCACAATAAAAACTTTTATGGAAAAAAAAAAAAAATATATATAATTTCCGTTTATTAAGTATGATTTTAAATCTGAGCGTTGCCCGGCACACAAAGCCGCCCGGGCTATGTAACCCTTGGCGGCTTACTATGTGGGCACAGCCACTGTACAGCTTGTGACTGTTCCCCATATTGCAACCCCAGCGGACATACGCAGTCCGCTGGGGAAACCTCTGTGTCGGCGGGTGAAGTGGGCGGCCTCGCTCCGACGAACGTGCGGGCTCGCGCATGCGCGTCATGGACGAGGCGGTGTGCACTTGACCTGGGGGGCCATACCTGGCGAAACCCTGCCTTCTCTCCCTCCCATACCATCAGCTGTTGCAATTAGCAGCAACAACTGATTGGTAGGAAGAGGGTTTTTATACTGATAGTATGCTAGCAGGCTGGATGTCTATCACCCTCTGTTGTATGACACCGGTCTGTGCTGTTAGAAGTTTGCTTATCTTTGGAACATTCAGGTAAGACATCTCTTCTGTTCTTTGATCGTTACCACTCTATTTGTGTGCCACTTTAATGCCATGCCAAAACACTATTAAAAGAATGTTGTTATCCTATTTTGGTAAACTAAAGTAATTGAGAATATCACTAAGAGTGTTTTACTAGGGCTCAGTGCTTTTTCATTTCCCAGTAATTGGTAACAAATTACAATAAACAAACCTACCCTGTTTCTAAAGGTTACAACTAAACAGTAAACATGCTAGCGCATCTGTGATGTCTATATATAAGATTTTAAAAATTACCAATGAACTAAACAGGTGATTCTTTGATTTGTTATGTTTATAGTTACCACCTATATACTAGCAACAATAGTAGCTGGGCTGCTAAATAACCCTCAGGTATGATTTATCGTTTGCACACAAAAAATTACCTCTTTTAAAATAAAAATTAAAATAAAATAAATAAAAACAGTGTTTGTAATTTCTAGGAAATATGACACATTTTTTCTATTATGTTCTTTTGCAGGACTTGCCTTTTGGCCTCAGTGTATTCTCAGAAATACTCTATCCTTACGCCCCCTACTGGCCTCCCTTCCTCTTTTTTGGAAGGCCAAGGGAGGATCTAACCCCCCTCCCTTACTAAAGATGTTTTAAATGAATTCTTCAATTAAATTTTCTCTTAATACGGATACTAAACAATTTTCTAAAAATTGAAAACCATTGGTCCCTTTTGGAACCAAGAATCAATATGGTAGACAGACCGTGTCCCTGCTGTTGTTTTTAATTGATAGTTATATGGAATGCTAAGTCAGCAACACACTGCAATGACGTAAGTGTAAAGATGCATGGAAATTAAACCATACTGTTATACCTATATATATGTTTGAATGTTGAAATATATTTCTATTTTTTCCTATATACCCTTTTTTAGAATAGAAATGTCTTTAACTTACACCCACCCCTGAGGAAGGAGATATATTTACTCCGAAACGCGTGGGGTGCAAGAGCACTTCTGAAACTGTGTACATACATGTAAAAATGTCTGTTATGCATTCCATACAGTATTTGTTATACTATTATTGTTTTTAACATTGAAATTTAATAAATTACATTGGTATTAATATATTGTAATATTTTTTTCAAGGGATGGGTCCCCTTAAAGACCTACAAGCACAGCTGACTTTCTTTACTATTAGGTAAAGCAGTCCAACATATCTGGTGAGTGCGGAGTATTCACAGTCCTCCACGAGGTGGATGCATAGATAATATTGGTATATGGAGCACAGCAGCACCTTCTTTATAGAAAAGACTTTGTTTTGCACAATCACTTTATGCACTATTAGTCTCACTTTAAAATTTGTTATTGAACATTGGATGAATTCATTATAAAGACTGGACTTTAGTATTCATGTGTGCACTTTAAATGCCATTTTTTCACTATTCATTGATTTAATTTATTGATTGAGTTATAAGCACAAGTTGATTTATGTTATTAATATGGTTTGGATATAAACAAGGAGGTCATAACACTGGGTTTTTAGCACTATATTAGGTGGGGCAAGCACTGTCTAATATTTATTTATCACCTATCACCAAGGCGAGAGGTGTCTTTTCTTGTAATTACATATACAGTGGTTAAGGTGAAAATTTTCAACAGGAGATTATGAAAGAATGGTATGTGGTTTGTATTAGTAACAAATTTTTATACATTTTTTATTATTTTCATGTGACAACACTGAATAAATTACACTTTGCTACAATGTAAAGTAGTAAGTGTACAGCTTGTATAACGGTGCAAATTTTATGTCCCCTTAAAATAACTCAACACACAGCCATTAATGACTAAAGCGCTTGCAACAAAAGTGAGTACACCCCTAAGTGAAATTGTCCAAATTGGGCCCAAAGTGTCAATATTTTTTTGTGTCCTCCATTATTTTCCAGCACCGCGCCTTAACCACTTGACGACCGCCTCACGCCGATATAAGTCGGCAGAATGGCACGGAGGCAGAATCACGTATATATACGTGATCTGCCTCCCGCAGGCGGGGGGGTCCAATCGGACCCCCCCGGTGCCCGAGGCGGTCGCCTTGTGACTGGGAGCGATGAGAGGTGAGGGGGAGACCATCCGTTTGTGGCCCCCCCTCGCGATCGCTCCCAGCCGATGAGAATCTTCCTTTGCTGCTGTATGCTAAACAGCAGCAAAGGAAATTATGTCATCTCTCCTCGGCTCTGTATTTTCCGTTCCGGCGCCGAGGAGAGAAGACATCACTGTGAGTGTAAAACACACACACAGTAGAACATGCCAGGCACACATTACACCCCCGATCCCCCCCATCGCCCCCGATCACCCCCCAATCACCCTCCCCCCCCCTGTTACACTGACACCAAGCAGTTTTTTTTTTCTGATTACTGCATGGTGTCAGTTTGTCACAGTTAGTGTGGTAGGGCAGTTAGTGTTAGTCCCCTTTAGGTCTAGGATACCCCCCTAACCCCCCCTAATAAAGTTTTAACACCTTGATCACCCCCCGTCGCCAGTATCACTAAGCGATCATTTTTCTGATAGCTGTATAATGCCCGTACACACGGTCGGATTTTCCGACGGAAAATGTGTGATGGGACCTTGTTGTCGGAAATTCCGACCGTGTGTAGGCTCCATCACACATTTTCCATCGTTATTTCCGACCCCCATATACTATCTAATAAATGTTTTAACCCCTTGATTGCCCCCTAGTTAACCCTTTCACCACTGATCACTGTATAAGTGTTACAGGTGACGCTGGTTAGTTTGTTTATTTTTTATAGTGTCAGGGCACCCGCCGTTTTTTTTTTTTTACCGAATAAAGGTTTAGCCCCCTGATCACCCGGCGGTGATATGCGTCGCCCCAGGCAGCGTCAGATTAGCGCCAGTACCGCTAACACCCACGCACACAGCATTCGCCTCCCTTAGTGGTATAGTATCTGAACGGATCAATATCTGATCCAATCAGATCTATACTAGCGTCCCCAGCAGTTTAGGGTTCCCAAAAACGCAGTGTTAGCGGGATCAGCCCAGATACCTGCTAGCACCTGCGTTTTGCCCCTCTGCCCGGCCCAGCCCAGCCCACTCAAGTGCAGTATCGATCGATCACTGTCACTTACAAAACACTAAACGCATAACTGCAGCGTTCGCAGAGTCAGGCCTGATCCCTGCGATCGCTAACAGTTTTTTTGGTAGCATTTTGGTGAACTGGCAAGTACCAGCCCCAGGCAGCGTCAGGTTAGTGGCAATAACGCTAACACCCACGCACGCACCGTACACTTCCCTTAGTGGTATAGTATCTGAACGGATCAATATCTGATCCGATCAGATTTATACTAGCGTCCCCAGCAGTTTAGGGTTCCCAAAAACGCAGTGTTAGCAGGATCAGCCCAGATACCTGCTAGCACCTGCGTTTTGCCCCTCCGCCCGGCCCAGCCCACCCAAGTGCAGTATCGATCGATCACTGACAAAACTCTAAACGCATAACTGCAGCGTTCGCAGAGTCAGGCCTGATCCCTGCAATCACTAACAGTTTTTTGGTAGCGTTTTGGTGAACTGGCAAGCACCAGCGGCCTAGTACACCCCGGTCATATTCAAACCAGCACTGCAGTAACACTTGGTGACGTGGCGAGTCCCATAAGTGCAGTTCAAGCTGGTGAGGTGGCAAGCACAAGTAGTGTCCTGCTGCCACCAAGAAGAAGACAAACAGGCCCGTTGTACCTGTCTAGTACCCCTACCCAACGAACCCCCCCAAAAAAGATGTCGTGTCTGCAGCAAGCGCGGATATAGGCATGACACCCGCTATTATTTTCCCTCCTGTCCTGACAATCCTGGTCTTTGCATTGGTGAATGTTTTGAACGCTACCATTCACTAGTTGAGTATTAGCGTAGGGTACAGCATTCCACAGACTAGGCAAACTTTCACAGGGTCTCCCAAGATGCCATCGCATCTTGAGAGACCCGAACCTGGAACCGGTTACAGTTATAAAAGTTAGTTAAAAAAAAAAAGTGTAAAAAAAAAAAAAAAAAAAAAAAAAAAAAAAACACAAACAAAAGTATAAAATAAAAAAAAATAGTTGTCGTTTTATTGTTCTCTCTCTCTCTATTGTTCTGCTCTTTTTTACTGTATTCTATTCTGCAATGTTTTATTGTTATTATGTTTTATCATGTTTGATTTTCAGGTATGCAATTTTTTATACTTTACCGTTTACTGTGCTTTATTGTTAACTATTTTTTTGTTTCAGGTACGCCATTCACGACTTTGAGTGGTTATACCAGAATGATGCCTGCAGGTTTAGTTATCATCTTGGTATCATTCTTTTCAGTCAGCAAGTAGTTTACAAGCAGTGGGAGGGAATGCCCCCCTCCCCCACTGTCTTCCGTGTTTTTCTCTGGCTCTCCTGTCTCAACAGGGAACCTGAGAATGCAGCCGGTGATTCAGCCAGCTGACCATAGAGCTGATCAGAGATCAGAGTGGCTCCAAACATCTCTATGGCCTAAGAAACCGGAAGCTACGAGCATTTTATGACTTAGATTTCACCGGATGTAAACAGCGCCATTGGGAAATTGGGGAAGCATTCTATCACACCGATCTTGGTGTGGTCAGATGCTTTGAGGGCAGAGGAGAAATCTAGGGTCTAATAGACCCCAATTTTTTCAAAAAAGAGTACCTGTCACTACCTATTGCTATCATAGGGGATATTTACATTCCCTGAGATAACAATAAAAATGATTTAAAAAAAAAAATGAAAGGAGCAGTTTAAAAATAAGATAAAAAAGCAAAAAAATAATAAAGCACCCCTGTCCCCCCCTGCTCTCGCGCTAAGGCGAACGCAAGCGTCAGTCTGGCGTCAAATGTAAACAGCAATTGCACCATGCATGTGAGGTATCACCGCGAAGGTCAGATCGAGGGCAGTCATTTTAGCAGTAGACCTCCTCTGTAAATCTAACGTGGTAACCTGTAAAGGCTTTTAAAGGCTTTTAAAAATGTATTTATTTTGTTGCCACTGCACTTTTGTGCGCAATTTTAAAGCATGTCATGTTTGGTATCCATGTACTCGGCCTAAGATCAACTTTTTTATTTCATCAAACATTTGGGCAATATAGTGTGTTTTAGTGCATTAAAATTTAAAACAAGTGTGTTTTTTCCCCCAAAAATGCGTTTGAAAAATCGCTGCGCAAATACTGTGTGAAAAAAAAATGAAACACCCACCATTTTAATCTGTAGGGCATTTGCTTTAAAAAAATGTATAATGTTTAGGGGTTCAAAGTAATTTTCTTGCAAAAAAAAATAATTTTTTCATGTAAACAAAAAGTGTCAGAAAGGGCTTTGTCTTCAAGTGGTTAGAAGAGTGGGTGATGTGTGACATAAGCTTCTAAATGTTGTGCATAAAATGCCAGGACAGTTCAAACCCCCCCAAATGACCCCATTTTGGAAAGTAGACACCCCAAGCTATTTGCTGAGAGGCATGTCGAGTCCATGGAATATTTTATATTGTGACACAAGTTGCGGGAAAGAGACAAATTTTTTTTTTTTTTGCACAAAGTTGTCACTAAATGATATATTGCTCAAACATGCCATGGGAATATGTGAAATTACACCCCAAAATACATTTTGTTGCTTCTCCTGAGTATGGGGATACCACATGTGTGAGACTTTTTTGGAGCCTAGCCTCGTACGGGACCCCGAAAACCAAGCACCGCCTTCAGGCTTTCTAAGGGCGTAAATTTTTGATTTCACTCTTCACTGCCTATCACAGTTTTGGAGGCCATGGAATGCCCAGGTGGCACAACCCCCCCCCCCAAATGACCCCATTTTGGAAAGTAGACACTCCAAGCTATTTGCTGAGAGGTATAGTGAGTATTTTGCAGACCTCACTTTTTGTCACAAAGTTTTGAAGTTTGAAAAAAGAAAAACATTTTTTTTTTTCTTGTCTTTCTTCCTTTTCAAAAACAAAAGCTCCAAAATACTCACCATGCCTCTCAGCAAATAGCTTGGGGTGTCTACTTTCCAAAATGGGGTCATTTGGGGGGTTTGTGCCACCTGGGCATTCCATGGCCTCCGAAATGATAGGCAGTGAAGAGTGAAATCAAAAATTTACACCCTTAGAAATCCTGAAGGCGGTGATTGGTTTTCGGGGCCCCATACGCGGCTAGGTTCCTAAAAAGTCCCACACATGTGGTATCCCCATACTCAGGAGAAGCAGCTAAATGTATTTTGGGGTGCAATTCCACATATTCCCATGGCCTGTGTGAGCAATATATAATTTAGTGACAACTTTGTGCAAAAAAAAAAAATGTGTCACTTTCCCGCATTTTGTGTCAAAATATAAAATATTCCATGGACTCAACATGCCTCAAAGCAAATAGCTTGGGGTGTCTACTTTCCAAAATGGGGTCATTTGGGGGGGGGGGTTATGCCATCTGGGCATTTTATGGCCTTCAAAACTGTGACAGGTAGTGAGGAGTAAAATCAAAAATTTACGCCCTTAGAAATCCTGAAGGCAGTGATTGGTTTTCGGGGCCCCGAACGCGGCTAGGCTCCCAAAAAGTCCCACGCATGTGGTATCCCCATACTCAGGAGAAGCAGCTGAATATATTTTGGGGTGCAATTCCACATATGCCCATGGCCTGTGTGAGCAATATATCATTTAGTGACAACTTTTTGTAATTTTTTTTTTTTGTCATTATTCAATCACTTGGGACAAAAAAATTAATATTCAATGGGCTCAACATGCCTCTCAGCAATTTCCTTGGGGTGTCTACTTTCCAAAATGGGGTCATTTGTGGGGGTTTTGTACTGCCCTGCCATTTTAGCACCTCAAGAAATGACATAGGCAGTCATAAATTAAAGGCTGTGTAAATTCCAGAAAATGTACCCTAGTTTGTAGGCGCTATAACTTTTGCGCAAACCAATAAATATACACTGATTGACTTTTTTTTTACCAAAGACATGTGGCCGAATACATTTTGGCCTAAATGTATGACTAAAATTGAGTTTATTGGATTTTTTTTATAACAAAAAGTAGAAAATATCATTTTTTTTCCGTTTATAGCGCAAAAAATAAAAACCGCAGAGGTGATCAAATACCATCAAAAGAAAGCTCTATTTGTGGGAAGAAAAGGACGCAAATTTCATTTGGGTACAGCATTGCATGACCGCGCAATTAGCAGTTAAAGCGATGCAGAGCCAAATTGGAAAAAGTCCTCTGGTCTTTAGGCAGCCAAATGGTCTGGGCTGAAGTGGTTAACCCTCTTGGGCATGGAGTTCATCAGAGCTTTACAGGTTGCCACTGGAGTACTCTTCCACTCCTCCATGATGACATCACAGAACTGGTGGATGTTATAGACCTTTCGCTCCTCCACCTTCCGTTTGAGGATGCCCCACAGGTGCTCAATAGGGTTTAGGTCTGGAGACATGCTTGGCCAGTCCATCACCTTTACCCTCAGCTTCTTTAGCAAGGCAGTGGTTGTCTTGGAGGTGTGTTTGGGGTTGCTATTATGTTGGAATACTGCCCTGCGTCTCAATCTCTGAAGGGAGGGGATCATGCTCTGCTTCAGTATGTCACTGTACATGTTGGCATTTATGGCTCCATCAATAAAATGTAGCTCCCCAGTGTCGGTAGCACTCATGCAGCCCCAGACCATGACACTCCCACCACCATGTTTGACAGTAGGCAAGATGATTGGTGAGGTGCCCTGTGTGATTTGATATCATACTCATTTATCTGCTTTTATTGTGAAAAGTTTAAGCCCTCATTCACACTGGTGTGATTTGTCATGCAATTTAATAGTACCAAATCGCATGGCAAGTTGCACCCCATTGCTGTCAATGGAACCGTTCATATTGCTACTACATGAGTGAAATTATGAAAAAGATTCCTGCACTACTTTTTCCTGATTTCATTACAATTTGCATAGACTTCTGTTAAAGCCGAGGTCCGCCCACCACTACAAATATTAAAAGCCAGCAGCTATACATATTGCAGCTGCTGACTTTTAATAATCGAACACTTACCTGTCCTGGAGTGAAGCGATGTCGACACCGCAGCCGATGTTTCCATCAGCTGTTGGGTGCATGTCGCCTCCATTGTGAGTGAGGGAACTCGGCATGCGCGAGGCTCCGCTCTTCTCTCCTACTGGCCCGGAAGCTGGGGAAGGAGGTGGGAGCCCGGGTGGTGACATTAATACCCACGGCTGAGGCTCCCAGAAGTGGGAACAGGATACCTGTGAAAGACAGGTATCCTGTCCCCCCCGAAAAGGTGCCAAATGTGGCACCTGAGGGGGGGAGCAGTACAACGAGTGGAAGTTCCACTTTTGGGTGGAACTCCGCTTTAAATAAAGTTGTAAGCCGCAATGAAATCAGCAGTATAAATAGCACTGATGTGCGGCTTTGAAATTGTGCTGCAGTAGCGCAATTTCAAAGTCACAATGGTGTGAACCAGGGCTAAATGGGCAAGTATCTATTAACAGTAGAGCTACCACCCCACCCACATCTTTAGTTAACTCAAGCAGCAGATTATTAGAATGTTATCTGATAATCTTTGAAAATAGAGAAAAAGTGTGCATTTTGTGGTTTTTAAACTTTGAATAAATTTGTCGGTTTTACACTATGTGAGTTCCCTTCATGTATTTTATGGTACCCTTGCCCTGGGTTTCGCTGGTGTGGCTGACGATGAGATGACCTCTAGTGGATGCCGTTAACAGTTTCCATTCTCTGGCTCACAAAGTTATCTGCTTGCTGTGATCCTCTGTAGTGGGGGGTCACGGCCATCTGGTAAGGAGTAACCCCTTCCATTCCCGGTGGTGGACCCTCCTTTGCTGTCACGGATTAACACTTATTATCACGTGGACTTGTTTTTTATATTTATGCTGATGATTTGCAGCCACTAGGATATTTTATTGAAATTTCACTCAATGGGACTTTTTTGAATATAATCACACGCTTTTTAGATTCACTTTTATTTTATACTTATCATCACTATCTTCTTTCACCGTAGATTTTTATGTTATGTTATATAGGTATTAGCGCAACTCCTAATTTTTTCTATGTTTTCTTTACAATTAATGTTTATTGTCGGATTTGCAGCTTTTCAAACGATCTAATCATTTTTCTGATAATCTTTGTTGCAAAATTTGGTTTAATAAATATCTTTATGCACAATGTGGCATAGAAAAACTCCACTCCCAAACGTCTTATAGCAGAATGACGTCCGGGTGATGGTTCAGTTATCCTGACTGGATGTCATATGACGTTCAGCAGGATAACATGGCAGCACAGTGCTGCAATCAGTGGTGCTGTGTGTCACTCTGACACTCTGTATCTCTGATCGTAGTAAGGAGCCTCTGACGGAGGCTCCTTACCATGTGATCAGCTGTGACCAATCACAGCTGATCACAGCATGAGCCATGAAGTTCTGGTAAACAGCTTTCCTTGGTTCACGCTGACAGGGAGAGCCGATCGGCGGCTCTCCCTGTCAGAGGGGGGTCTGTGCTGATAATCAGCACATTGATTATCAGCACAGCCCCCCTCAGATGTTTCACAAACCATGCCAATCAGTGCCAATCAGCTGCCAGTCAGTGCCCCATTAGAAACGCATTTCAGTGCCCACAACAGTGCCAATTAGTACCCACAACAGTGCCAATCAGTGCCCACTACAGTGCCTATCACAGTGCCAATCATTGCCCATCAATAAAACCTGTCAATACCTCATCATCAGTACTGCCCATAAGTGCCATCTATTGGTGTCCATCAGTGCCACCTGTCAGTGCCAATCATTGCTGCCTGTCAGTGCCCATCAGTGCCACCTATCAGTGCCCATCAATATCGCCTGTCTGTGCCCATCAGTGCTGCATATCGGTGTCGCCTATCAGTGCCCATCAGTGCTGCATATCAGTGCTGCCTGTCAGTGCCCATCAGTGTCCGTCAGTAAAGGAGAAAACAAAATTTTATAGCAGAAACAAAGAAAAACTTTTTTTCAAAAATGTCGGTCTTTTTTAGTTTGTTTAGCAAAAAATAAAACCCCCAGAGGTGATCAAATACAACCAAAAGAAAGCTCTATTTGTGGGAAGAAAATGATTTGTTTGGGTACAGTGTTACATGACCGCTCAATTGTCGTTCAAAGTGCGACAGCACTGAAAGCTGAAAATTGTCCTGGGCTGGAAGGGGGAAAGTGCCTGGTATTGAAGTGGTTAACCACTTCAGCTCCAGAAGGTTTTAGCCCCTTCCTGACCAGACCATTTTTTGCGATTCAGCACTGCGTTACTTTAACTGACAATTGCGTGGTCGTGTGACATTGTACCCAAATAACTTATATCTTTTTTTTCCCACAAATAGAGCTTTCGTTTGGTGGTATTTGATCACATCCGGGGAATGTATTTTTTGAGCTATAAACAAAAAAAATCAACAATTAAAAAAAAAAAAACAACAATATTTTTTACTTTCTGCTATAAAACATAGCCAATAAATAAATATAAAAAAAAACACATTTCTTCATAAATTTAGGCCAATATGTATTCTGCTACATATTTTTGGTAAAAAAATCCCAGTAAGCGTTTATTGATTGCGCAAAAGTTATAGCGTCTTCAAACTATGGGATAGATTTAGGGACTTTTTTTTTTTTACTAGTAATGGCGGCGATTAGTGATTTTTAGCGGAACTGTGACATTTTGGCGGACAAATCTGACACTAAGTGATGCTTTTTGGGGACCAGCGTCACCAATACAGAGATCAGTGCTAAAAAAATGCACTGACACTGTATAAATGACACTGACAGGGAAGGGGTTAACATCAGGGGTGAGCAAAGGGTTAACTGTGTTCCTTATGTGTGCTTTCCAACTGGAGGGGAGTGCTTTGACTAAAGGAAAACAGAGATCCATGTTTCTGCTTAGCAGAAACATGAGCTCTTCAATTTTCTTTCTGGTACAACAGTGGTCTGCCTTGTTTACAAAGGCAGACAGCCCTTCTGCCTCTCTACGAACGATCTCCACGTTCCAAACGGTCATCTCGGCCACCAGACCCGCTGATTGGCTCCTGCTGTGTCCAATCACAGCGGAAATGGGGTTCCGGTGGCACCAGAGCAGATCACGAGAATCACATACAGGTACGTGATTTTACGCTAAAGGGCTATCCTGCCGCAGTATATGTACATGGGGCGGTCCCTAAGTGGTTAATTATGTTTTCACACCTGAATCGTACAGGAACGTGGATTGTGTTCTTGTGCGATTCAGTGCCATATGATTTTCAGCCTGTTCATTTAAATGGACCGAAATCACACTGGATTGCACAAAACCTTGTGTATGCACTAATTTTCAAAAATGCACCGCACCAAATCCATGGTACCATGTTATGTCGTGCAGGCAAACTGCATTTGAGATCTGTGTTTGGGTGTCATTAAGAATACAGTGTCTTGAAAAAAATATTCCTACCCCTTGAAATTTTCCACATTCTGTCATGTTACAGCCAAAACGTAAATGTATTTATAGGGATTTTATGTTATAGACCAATACAAAGTGGCACATAATTGTGAAGTGGAAGGAAAATCATAAATGGTTTTTAAAATTGTTTACAAATAAATATCTGAAAAGTGTGACATGCATTTGTATTCAGCCCCCTTTACTCTGCTACCCCTAACTAAAATCTAGTGTAACCAATTACCATCAGAAGTCACCTAATTAGTAAATGGAGTCCACTTGTGTGTAATTTAATATCAGTATAAATGCAGCTGTTCTGTGAAGCCCTCAGAGGTTTGTAAGAGAACCTTAATGAACTAACAGCATCACGAAAGGCCAAGGAACACACCAGACAGGTCAGGGGTAAAGTTGTGGAGAAGTTTAAAGCAGGGTTAGGTTATAAAAAACTATCCCAAGCTTTGAACATCTCACGGAGCACTGTTCAATCCATCATCTGAAAACAGAAAGAGTATGGCACAACTGCAAACCTAACAAGACATGGCCGTCCACCTAAACTGACAGGCCGGGCAAGGAGAGCATTAATCAGAGAAGCAGCCAAGAGGCCCATGGTAACGCTGGAGGAGCTGGAGAGATCCACAGCTCAGGTGGGAGAATCAGAGTGGCAAGAAGAAAGTTGTTGTTGAAAGAAAGCCATAAGAAGTCCAGTTTGCAGTTTGCGAGAAGGTGGGAGACACAGCAAACATGTGGAAGGAGGTGCTCTGGTCAGATGAAAAATGTAACTTTTTGGCTTAAAAGCAAAACACTATGTGTGGTGAAAAACTAACACTGCACATCACCCTGAACACACCGTGCTTTTCTTCAGCAGGGACAGGGAATCTGGTCAGAGTTGATGGGAAGATGAATGGAGACAAATACGGGGTAATCTTATGCCGTGTACACACAAGCCGACTTTTCGACCGGACTGGTCTGACGGACCGAGTCCGGAGGACAATCCGATCATATGTGGGCTTCATCGGACCTTCAGCGGACTTTTCCAGTCGAAAATCTGACATGCTTCAGATTTGAAACATGCTTCAAATCTTTCCGACGGACTCGACGGTCGAAAAATCCACTCGTCTGTATGCTAGTCTGACGGATGAAAACCCACGCTAGGGTGCTATTGGCTACTGGCTATCAACTTCCTTATTTTAGTCCGGTCGTACGTCATCACGTACGAATCCATCTGACTTTGGTGTGATCGTGTGTAGGCAAGTCCGTCCATTTAAAAGTCCATTGGAAGTCTGTCAAAAGTCCGTTGAAAGTCCGTCTGAAAGTCCTGTCAGACCAGTCCAGTCGAAAAAGTCTGCCCGTGTGTAAGCAGCATTAGAAGAAAATCTGTTAGCAATAGACTTGAGACTGGGGTGGAGGTTCACCTTCCAGCAGGACAAGGACTGTAAATATACAGCCAGAGCTACAATAGAATTGTATAGAACAAAGCATATTCATGTGTTATGCCCCGTACACACGGTCGGATTTTCCGATGGACATTGTCCCCGTGTGTGGGCTCCATCGGACATTTTCCATGGGATTTTCCGACATACAAAGTTGGACAGCAGGAGATAAAATTTTCCGACAACAAAATCCGATTGCGTCAATTCCGACCGTGTGTGGCCTGTTCCGACGCACAAAGTGCCACGCATGCTCAGAAGAAATTCCGACACGGGACAGCTCGTTCTGGTAAACTTAGCGTTCGTAATGGATACAGCACTTTCGTCACGCTGCAATGTTCAAAATGGTTTAATACAGCGCACTCTCTTCTTCTTTATAATGTGACAAGAATTAAGTAGTTTTGCTGCTCATATTCACACACACTTCTCACAAACTTCTTTCGTTACTATTTATCGGGATTCCCTCAATATATTTTGATTTCTCACATCTGACAACATATTTTTTTTTTTTTTTTTTGACTTTAATGTAGAATCTTTTTTTGTGTTTCTCTTTTTTAATTCTTTTTTTTGGTGATTTTGATTTGTACTCCCGAAAATGTTTGTGTGTTTTTTGTGACAAGTTCCCACAACACCATTGATATGTTGTTCTATTTAATCTGTAGGAGATTGTTTGTTGTTGTTGTCTCTTGTTAATTTCACATTTTATGTTAGAAATGTACCTTAATCGTCACCAACAAACTGTCCTTTTTGGATGAAAACACACACAGGAGAGTAGAATTTACCTAAAAATATTTTATTAAGGGGTCACAACTATAAACAAAGAGGGCGGCAACGCTGGAGAAACTGCAGAAGTGGGCGAAGCCTTGGACCCCCAGGGCAGACATCAATTATTTAAAAGCAAAATTGGTGGCCTGAGGAGTCCATATCTAAGGGAGGGCAGTCTGGTCCAGAAGTCCCAGAGATCCGGAAAGCAGCAGATGACATCTGTGTCCCCAGGCTGTGGTCATACGAGAGACTGCAGCTTTTGTCAGACCAGACTGAACCCAGGGCAATCACTCTTTGGTCTTCCTTCCACGCTTCCTTACAGGCTTTGGCTGTGGTGGTGGAGTTGTGGCAGCAGGAGGGGGAGGAGGATCGTCGATCTCAATGACATCCGTCTTGTGTGTCAGTTCCCCACTCAACCCCTTACGTAGGACTTTATAAATCAGGTCCTCAGAGATCTTGCGTTTGCCCTCCTGCATGCCCTGCAATTTGGTGGCAGCCATGCAGGCAGAGGCCTCTTCAGGACTGGGGAAGGCTCTGAGGGACGCAGAAGCCTCCTGGATCAGCCTGTATGCTGAATCCTGCACAGGACTGGGAGTGGCCTTCCTGGCCCTTTTGTATGGCAGGTGGAGGGGAGGAACCTGAGACTCAGTCAGGCTGCGACTTGTCCCAGGCTTCTCTTGGCTGACACTTAGCCCCGCCTCCTCCTGGTTGCCACTAATCCCCGCCTCCTCCTGGCTGACACTAATCCCCGCCTCCTCCTGGCTGACACTAATCCCCGCCTCCTCCTGACTGCCACATTCCACAGCCTCCTCCTGGCTGAGGTCTTCCTGTGTATGAAAAAGGGACATAGTTTTAGTTTTTTTTACATCAATCACACACAATTTTCACCTCCTGACTGCTGCAAATTGAATGTTAACAAATATAACAGACTATCCTGAGCCCAGCATTTTGCATTCTTGTCCCAATTTTGGGTGCCCACTACTGTCTATTGATATGTAAAACACTTTTTTTAATCAGCAATTAATGATCAATAATAACATCTATAGTAAACATCATTTCTTTATTGCCTAGAAATCTGTAAAAGAATGCTATACCTGACTCCAGCTGGGCACCTCCACTTCTTCCTGGCTGGAAGGCCCAGGTTGGCCATCGGAAGCCTCAGCTGGGATGGAAGGAAGAGTGGAGAGGGATTCCCTGACTTCAGTGTGGTCTGACAGAAATCGCAGTCTCTCGTAGTACCACAGCCTGGGGACATAAATGTCATCTGCTGCAGCTCCGGACCTCTGGGAATCCGTGACCTTCTTGCGTTCCGTAAGATATGTGCTCCTCAGGCCACCAATTTTAGCTTTTAAATAGGGGATGGTTGCTGTGGGGACCACCGGCTTCACCAACTCCAGCAGTTTCTCCAGCGCTGCCTGCCTCTTTTGTTTGTGGTTATAGTCAGGGTGTCTCACTTGCCACAGACAGGGCAGCTCCCTGTACTTGTCAATGAACAGGGGCAGGAAATTGTGGTCGTTGAACCCATCCATTTTCTCTGAAAGACACAACACAAGACAAACCCTAATGTCAGGCCAAACTCCCCTAATCTTGTTACAATATAGGCTTCCATTTCGAAGCAGTATAGGCCCAAGTTTAGATCCTACCTTCGTTAGCACGATCGGCGTCTCCGATGCTCCTTCCTCCTCTCACAGATCGTACCTAAGACGCGCGCGTTACGATTTATACACACTGCGCATGCGTATAACTCCGCCTGCCCCTGACGTTCTTTCTATTCTATTCCCCGCCCCTTTTCGTTCGGCGCAGTGGAGGAAGAGCACATGGCGGATAGACAGCAGGATCGTGCTAAGTACAGCAACGAGGAGGAGGAGGAGGAGGAGGAGGAGGAGGAGGAGGAGGAAAGGCCGGAGCCTGAAACGTCCCAATCCAGAAGGAGATTAAAGGACTCAAATATGTCCTTTGGGGAGATGTTGGAGATGGTGGACATCCTGAAGAAGGCCGACTATGATGGAAAGTATGGGCCTTACCCCAACCCCAATGTCCGAAAGGCCAAGATCATGGCGAAAGTGGTCAGGAGTCTGCACCGGAAATTCGGGGTACGACGATCGAAAGATCAGCTCAGGAAGCAGTGGTCGGACCTGAAATTACGAGAACATGAGCAGTACAGAAAGATCCGGAGAGTGCTGCAAAAAAGTAAGTAGTTGTGCTGTGTTCCTATTGTTCTTGTGTTTATTACGTTTGTGCTGCTCCATGTGCTTTTAGGAACTGTTGTACAGTTTAAAATGGCAACTTTCATGTTCATGGGCACATTATTCGTTCGGATCACACATTTTTATTTCGGACTATAAAATACCATTGTTTAGGTCATATGCATTTGGCCACCATTTTGAGGCCCTATACTTGTCTTCAAAGAATTGGGTTGTGTAGATGGCTTTGTTACTAGAATGAAATGCAAACTAGATTCTGTGTAAGGAGAGGACACTGAGCAGCTGTTTTCACATCTGGACACTGGAGCACTAGTGTGGGACCCCAGAACACCATTTTTATTAGGGGGGCCACACAGGTGCTCCAGTGTATACTATAGGGGGGGGATACATCTGTGAAGCTTGTACTAAACAGGTAAAGTATCGCAGATTGACAAAGGACACTAAAAATGCTACATTTTGGAACTCTGCTAAAATAGACAATTGTACCCCACTTCCAAGCAATGTTTTTATAGTTCTGCCATCAAATATCTGTGTGCTAATTATACCATTTTTGTTTTACATAGGGGAGAAAAGACTCGGAGGACACCCCTCATCCAAGGAGACCAGAGCCCCCCCCCCTCTGGAAGAAGGGGAAATCCACCCAACACAAGATGAGCAGGAGGAAGAAGACGTGGTGGAAGTAGTCACCACAACAGGTGAGTGTCTGCGACCACAGGCTCAGATAAGAGATGGATGGCGGCATTTTTTTTAGACCTAATTTATTTTGATGTTCCTCTCTTTTTAGGTGATCGTGAGGTTGTGGATGAAGATCCTTTCACATCAGAAAGTGCCCAGATCGTGATCGGGGAGATCATGGGGTGTAATTTACAATTGGAAATCATCAAGCAAAACATCAATGATGTTATTCCAAAATATAAAAACATCATTGATGTTTTGGGGCGAGTTTAAAGCCCCTCCAAATCACTTTCTTCTTTTGTCTGCTACAATGTGCGAAATGTTTTTGTGATTTTTCCCAAAGCCAAATTTGGAGGATGCACACAGTGTGTCAACATGTGCTATCTGCCATCACGGGAGATCAATGGATGCGTTTTGGGGGTGCAACCCCTTCCTCAATAATAAAGTAGCGGTGAGGAAGGGGTTTCTCCCCCAAAACACGTCCCTTGATCCCCCGTGATGGCAGGTCGCACATGTTGACATTGTGAAATTTGTGTGCATCTTCCAAATTTGGCTTTTCCAGGGGTGATTTCCCCCCATCTGAACGCAATATCAAACACAGTTCCTAAATACTCATGTCTGATATTGCCTTCAAGTTCTACCAAATGTGAACTTTGTAAGATCAAGATTTGTGTCTTACTTGTGGGTTTTACACAGGCCTGTTTTCTATAAAATGCACATTTTGATTTTGAATAATGCCACCACAAAAATTGTTATACAACAAACATGTTGGTTTGTCAGAAAAACCTTTGGTAAATGCACATGTGATTGTGCAGGTATTAAAAAGATTGCTCATCAAGAATGTGTGGATTATTGTCTCAACGCTACAACACTTTTGGGGTGATGTAATTGTTGTTTTATGAGAAAATGGGGGTTATTTCCTAAGGGCAAATCCACTTTGCACTACAAGTGCAGTTTCAGTGTAGTTGCAAGTGCACTTGTAGTGAAAAGTGTCTTTGCATTTAGTAAATAACAGCCAACAGTGCTTTGTATAAGGTTACACAATCACGACATTTTCTGGACTCCACACATTTCTGTCAGGGTCAGCTCAAACAAACACAAGCAGTAAATGTCCACAAAGAAGAGCCTGGGGGGAGATGCCCGTCGAGAACTTGAGGTCCTGCAGGCTTCTTCCTGTGGCCAAATACCGCAGGGTAGCGACCAACCTCTGCTCCGGAGTGATGGCTTGCCTCATGCAGGTATCCTGCCTGCTGATATAGGGGGTCAGCGAAGCCAACAAACGGTGAAACACGGGGTCCGTCATCCGGAGAAAGTTCCTGAAATCATCAGGATTATTCTCACGGATCTCACGGAGCAAAGGCATATGACAGAACTGGTCACGCTGAAGCAACCAATTCTTGGTCCATGAACTCCTCCTCACCCTGTTCATGGACTGGACTTGTGTCAAGGTCAGGACCCCAACACCAAGCCCCCGCACAGCACGAACTCTACGAGGAGTACACATGCGAAACATGGCTAGAAAAACGGTCGGCTGCTCAGAACGAAGTAACAGAACGCACTGAAGAACAGCAAGGCCTGTGAAGAGCGACCTGAAAAACAGCAACGAGCGGGCAAGATCGCACAGAAAACTCCGATACGAACTGACTGCACGCACTGAAGAGCAGATACAAACCCACAAGCACAAACTGAATGGCAGAAAACGATCTGAAAGCCACGAGTCTGAAATAGCGCGAATCGTCTCTCACCAAACTTTTACTAACATGAGATTAGCAAAAGGAGCCCAAAGGGTGCCGCGCTTGGTTCTGAACCGGCCTTTTCTAGTCTCGTCGTACGTGGTGTACATCCCCGCGTTGTTGGCGATCGGAAATTCCGACAACTTTGTGCGACCGTGTGTAGGCAAAACAAGTTTGAGCCAACATCCGTCGGAAAAAATCCTAGGATTTTGTTGCCGGAATGTCCGAACAAAGTCCGACCGTGTGTACGGGGCATTAGAATGGCCCAGTCAAAGTCCAGACCTAAAATCCAATTGAGAATTTGTGGCAAGACTTGAAATTTGCTGTTCATAGACACTCTCTATCTGTTCTGTCCACCAGATGTTTTATATTGGTTATTTGTACCTGTGTTGTTAAATTTACATGCAAAATGTGTAATTTACTTAAGACAATCATATGTGGTGTGCAGGCTCCATCTAGCGTTCCTTTTTGGTATTGCTGCAGCTCTGTTTATTTGTTTAATGTATGTGTAATAAACGAAGTTGTCAGCGAGCAGGGAATTCTGGGTAGAATCTTAACAGAAAGTGAACTATCCACCATTCTTTTCAACACATTGCAGGAAGCAAGTCATGTCTTTCTCATTCTATCGCCATCACCCCTTAGAGAACTTAAAAAGTATGTTTTTATTATCTCATCTTTGTACTGTATATCTATTTCTGTTATTTGTAGTTTCACCTGGCTTGTTCTAATAAAACTGAGATCAAAGAAATATGATATCTGAAGTTATTGGGATAAGAATGTTTAGCTATCTGTCCCAGAGACAGAACACTATCCAATCTGACAGAGCTTGAGTTATTTTGCGGAGAAGAATGGGCAAAAATGTCACTCTCTAGATGTGCAAAGCTGGTAGAGACATCCCCAAAAAGACTTGCAGCTCTAATTGCAGCGAAAGGTGGTTCTACAAAGTATTGACTCAGGGGGGCTGAATACAAATGCATGCCACACTTTTCAGATATTTATTTGTACAAAATTTTGAAAACCATTTATCATTCTCCTTCTACTTCACAATTATGAGCCTTTTTGTGTTGGTCTATCACATAAAATACCAATAAAATACATTTATGTTTTTGGTTGTAACATGCCAAAATGTGGAAACTTTCAAGGGGTGTGAATTATTTTTCAGGGCACTGTTTATTGACACCCACAGCAGATTGCACAGGCAATGCATTCTGAGCGCAGTTCCGAAAAAGCACATGGGACATACCCTTCCCTCACTACATTCTGGCTTGAACTGCCATTAAATGCACTATAAAATATCAGCTATATGTAAATGTTCCTATCAATGTGCATGTGAAATCTTGTTTCTGATAATAGTTTGTAATTATTTATGTTATTTTTTGGGGAGGTAATATATGCTCATTATATATGCAAGATTTGATTTTTGTTTTCTAGTGCTGAATGTGTTTTTGCTTTACTGCTCCTTCTTACAATGTAGGTTAGTAGTTGGCTGATCTTTGGAAAACAATGCACTCCCTAAACTACTCTTCCCTCTTAATCTAGTGCAGGGATCTCCAAACTTTTCACTTTGAGTTCAACACCATATATTTTACACATATTTGTGGACCGACAAAAATGTGTTATTTATAAATGAAACCATAGCAGCGGAATAGAATAGAATTTTACAGGCTGGCGGCAGCAGGACTAGATGATGCACCTGTAATCTTCACCTGCACTTAAACACTGGAGCCTCATGCACCGGGACTTTCCAGTGTGCATGGGGCCTTACATCTCTGTTCCCATCAGATCCCCATACATTTTCTCTCCAGCACAGAGTCTTGCCATACAGCTATGTCCCTATCACCCATCAGAGTCTCAGAGACACATTTTTGTCTCCATTAGAGCCCCCCCCCGCAAATTTGTGTCCCTATCACCCATCCAAATATCCCTGCAAATGAGTGTCCCAATCAGTGTCTGCATTAGCACTCCCCTACACATTTCTGTCCCCATCAGAGTCTCCCTGCAAATTTGTGTCCCCATTATCCATCAGCATCTCCCCGAAAATTGGTTCCCACCAGAGTGTTCTCCACACATCTGTTTCTCCATTAGAGCACTATTCACACATTTGTGTCCCCATCAGAGCCCCCAACACATTTGTGTCCCCATCAGAGTCTCCCCACACATTTGTGTCTTTATCACCATTTAGAGTCTCTCTGAAAATTGGTGTCCCCATCAGAGCCCCTCATAAATCTGTGTCCCCCTAAGAGCTTCTCCTGCACATTTGTGCCCCCCTCAGAGTCCCCACTTAAGTTGTGTCTGCCTTAGAGCCTCCCAGTCATTGTGTCCTCCTCAGAGCCCCAAACTTTTTTGTGACTCCCTCAGAGCCCCCTCCCCATGCATTTGTGTCCCCTCAGAGCTCCTCCCACATACATGTGTAACCCCCTCAGAGCTTCCTACTTATTTATGTCCCTTTCAGAGATCCCCATGCACATCTGTGTCCCCATTACAATCACACACACATTTATGTTCACATCAGAGCCTAACAGCACACATTTGTGCCGCCCTCAGAACCCCCCATCCTCGTGCACATTTGTGTTCACTCAGAGCTCCCCATGTACATTTATGTCCTCCTCAGAGCTCCCCCATGCATGTTTGTGTACCTATCAGAAAAACACCCTCACCCTGGCACTTTTGTATTCTCTTACAGTCTCTCCTACATCTATAACTAATTCAAGTTTCTCCCTTATAACAGTGTACCAATGTACAGTTTGCCTCTGAAACAACTAGTAAATAACAACTGGCTTTAGTGCAGATCTGATGCACCTCCTGCCTCCCATCCTGCTGTTTTACTTACCTGAGCTGTATCTAGATCCACCAATGTTGTAGGAGTGTCTTGGCTGCTCGGGACTCCCCTCCTCATTGACTGGGACAGCAGCGCAGCACCACTGGCTCCTGCTGCTGTCAATCAGAGTCAGTCAGCCAATGGGAAAAGAAAGGGGCGAGGCCGGAGCTGTGGCTCTGTCCCTGAATGGACACAGGGAGCTGTGGCTCAGCTCAAGTGCCCCCATAGAAAGCTGCTTGCTGTGGGGGCACTCAACAGGAGGGAGGGGCCAGGAGCAGAAGAGGGACCTGAAAAGAGGAGGATCGGGCTGTTCTGTGCAAATCCACTACACAGGGCAGATAAGTATAACATGTTTATTATTTTTAACTAAAAAAAATTAGACTTTACAATCACTTTAAATACTTCTTTGGTTGCTAGAACACCCGAGGTTCTAACAAACAATAATGCAGTGTGGTGACAGGAGGGATGGGTGGAAAGACCTGGACTGAATGCTGCGGGAGGAGGGTGAGTATGCAGAGGAGTTCCAGCTACCCAACAAGGTTTGAGCAGAGACTGTCTCTGCAGTGAGTCTAAAGACTCAAGCTGCGGATTGAAAAAAAATCCTAGCAGGCCCAATGTGGACTTCGGACTGTACTTTAGATTAGTGGGTAATCTATAAATCTGCACATTTAATGCAATAACAAAAAATGGGAAATGAAGCATGCAAAATATGTAAGTGACAGTAAAAATTAATTTTAGATAAACAAAATAGCTGCAATAATAGCTTAAATATGCACACTATATTCTCCTTTTATTTTAAACTGAATTGCATTGAATTGTTTTGTATTCTTACAGGTTAGGATCTTGTGAAAGAATAACATTACTTTTAATATTACAGTAGTAAATAGGCATGGCATTATAATGCCCTAACTCTTTGGGAATCTATAATAGTGCAGACCTAATTTAAAAACATTGGTTCTGAATGAGAGAATGTTTGTTCTGTAGCCATAAATAAAGTGGAACACTTCTTACTACAGACACAAAGTGACATTTCAGATACCTTTTTTCTGATAAAACATGTTGGCAGGCTCTTAGACAAACAAAAAAATTATTTTGGAACTCCTGTTCTTTATACTTGCAAACCATTAGGTCACGGCCTTTAATCATTTATAGAGTGATTAAATGATACAGAAAATGAACTGACAAAATAATGATTTAACATTGTTAGACTGCTTAAGCAAGAATTGTTTTATATCTTGCTAAGCACTACTTACTTCTACGGATAATGAAACAATAAAACAAGTAAAGTGCATCCAATTTAATTTGGTTATTATATTTTTTCTATCAAGATTATTTGTTTATTTTCTGGAGAAATTAACTATTGATTGTTATTCACTGATATATTTATTTCTTTCTTCCTTAATAGTTTTATACAAATGATACTTCTTATCTATTTCCATATACTGTAACCCTTAACAGTGTTTCACTTGCTGCATGATAATTTGATGTTGTAGCAGCATATCAAATCATTATTAAAGATACTTAAAACATTGTAAAGCACTTTTCAAAACAGGCAGGCCTTCACTTACAAATACTTCTATGAACAGTACCACAGCTGTCTGTGTTACAGTATATTAGGTATCACTAAATTTGCTGGCTGCGGGCGTGTCATTCAGCTGCTTTAATGTGCTCTCTTCCCCCTGCCGCTGGCGCTTCTGTCATCTTCAGGTCTGGATGGAGGGCGGGAGCTGCACCACTATTTAAGTTAACAAGTGAGTGATTGGCTGCCACAATGTGGGGTAATCATAGCAACTAATCACCCACTTGCTAACAAGAAAAGTTGGAAAGCTTCTGCCTCCATCCAGACCTGCCACACATGCTGCACTCTGCCATGCTATGTAAGGTAGACCTGGTAAGAGGGGAACTGATTACACAGATGTAAAGTAAGGAGGGCTGTGCTGTTAAGGGGGCTGCAATGGACTGTCATGTAAAGCGGGGATTGTATTGTAAAAGAGGGGGACTGTGATGTAAAGGTGAGACAGTAATGTAAAAGGGGAACTGTATTGTAAAGGGGATGTAGTGATGTAAAGGGAGGAGGGCAACTATGCAAAAGGGAAGCTGTGATGTATAAGCTGAAATGTAAAAGAGGGGATTGAGATGTGAAGGGGGGTGATGTGATCCAAAATGTGGCTGTGATGCAAAAAGGAGGTGCTGTAATATAAAAGGGGGACTGTATTGTAAAGGGGGGGTGTGATGCAAAGATGGGCCAATTAATAGCACAAATATGAGATTTGAATCTCTGCCAGAAGAAAAATTTAATGACCCGCCCTCCATAAATTTTAATTCAAAATTCCTGCAGTATTTTATATTTTGATCTATGTTAACTTTGATTTGATTAGACCACCATATATTGCAAGCAACCAGTCTGTAATTTATGTAGTATGGTTGTACCCCTCTAGGTAGACCTATAGTTTCTGGGATAGGCTCCTTGACTGACAATACTGAAAAGGGAAGGGGGGTGTGGAGGCGCCAACTCTGCTGACACTGTTATAGGGTGAAGGTGTAATACATACACTTACTGGTAAGTCAGTTCAGATGGGGTGGCGATGTCCATCAGGGGTTGTGTTGTCCTGGGATGTGCTGGTGTGTGGGCTGAGTCAGTGTGCACTTGCGCAGGAGCACAGAACCGTGCACCTGCGCAGTGTGGGTAAACAGACCCTGTGACGTCAGATAGATAAGGATAGTCAGGCACATGGATTTGTAAACCAAGATACTGTAGGCACATCCCACCTGTGAAGATCCTGTTGGATCGCTTTCAGTTCTGAAGAAAAGTTTCTTTCATTTAACTCTTCTAGATTGCCAGGGAGTTGGATGCCTAAGTAGGTGATGGTATCTGTTTTCCACTGAAAGGGAAAATTCGTCTGGCATTGTTGTACTAGGTTGGCCGGTAAATTGATTTCAGTGCAAATGATTTCAAGTAGTTGATTTTTAGATTCAAAATATGTTTAAATTGTTCTAGTACTGGCATAAGGTTGGGAAGGAACGTCAGTGGCGATGAAAGGAAAAGCAAGATATAATCCATAAAAGCAGCTCTCTTATACTTTTGGTGGACTTCAATACCTTTTATATTTGGGTTGGACCGGATGCAACAAAGCAGAGGTTCAAATGTAAGGATATAAAGTAGGGGTGAAAGAGGTGTTATGGATGGGAAGGCATCCGAAAAGTGGCCATTGACTTTGACTCTCGCATTTACATACAGGGACCCGTTGAAGGCATGCATACAGCTCCCCAATCCCAGAGCCAAAACCGCATCCATATAGTCCCAGGCCACTCGATTGAAAGCCTTCTCTGCATCCATTGCCAGAAAAAATCCTTCATGACGGGTTGAGGTGAGGCAGTGATGTAAGTCCAGGGCATTAATGGTGTTGTCTCTGGCTTCCCTTCCAGGGACAAAACCTACCTGATCCAAGCCCACCCAGGCGGGTACATGGTAGGCTAAGCGGGTCGCCAGAATCTTAGAAAAAAGCTTTACATCGCGTTCAGGATCGAAATCGGCCAGAAATTTGCTACATCGGTGGAATCTTTATTTGCCTTAGGGATCACCGAGATATATGCCTCTAACAAGGTTCTAGACAGGCACGGGGTAGTAGATAATGTGTTAAATGCTTTAAGGAAACATGGAGCTAGGAGGTCAGAGAAGCATGTATAATATTGTGCCAAGAAGCAATCCGGCCTCGGGCTCTTGCCCGGCTTCATGGCCTCCAGGGCTTCTTCCCATTCCTCTGAAAACAATGGGGCTTCCAAAGCAGTCCAGTCGCTCGTAGATAAAGCACTAGGGCTGTGTTTGCTAAGAAAGTCTCATATTAAATCCGAGCGAGGCCCTTTGTCTGTAGGATTAGATTAATTTGCGTTAAGATTATATAGTTTGCTGTAAAAGTTAAGGAACTGTTGAGCAGTAATGTGATAATGTGTAATGTAATGTGAGAGAACCTAATTGAAGTTTCACTTGACGCAGGGCAGAGAATGGGAATATGGAGGTACCAGTGGAGGTGTCCAAAAGCGGATCTAGAGCCATATTAAAGTCCCCCCCAGGATTAACAGGCCCGAAGTTTCAAAAGCGTATCTTTTATAAAGGGTACCCGTTTGGAGTTGGGACATTATACATTTGCTAGGGTCACTGGTCTATCTTTCCAGATTCCTTTTAACCCCTTCTCAACCACCGCACGACGATAAATGTGCCTTCTGGGTCCAGCATTTGGTCAGTAAGGTGAAACATAAGTGACTTAGCCATCAAAATTGAAAACCCCTTAGTTTTTGTGTCAGCACAGGGCACGTGATAAGCCTCAGGGAAGCACCTATTAGTTAAACGAGGAATGGAGCCTAGTTTAAAGTGGGTCTCCTGTAAAAAAAACAATTTGGGCTCTGTGTCGGTATGCTTCAGCCAGAATACTGCTACGTTTTTACAGGCCCAAGCCAAAAGCGTGGAAGAGCAACAGATGGAGCCCACCACAAGTGGTTAAGGGTAGGCTCCAACCAAAACCCCTCCGATGCAAGTCCGGGCTTAAATACATCAAAAGAAGCATCGATCAGGACAGCAGAAAGATAAGTGCTACCACTGTTTTGCTGTTTGAGACGGACACCGCCCCCGTGACCCCACCCAGCTGGCGGAGGCCCAGGGAACAGAGGCCCCCCGCACCCAGTGCTGTATCATTATGCTCACCCCACCCCCAAATAGATAGAAACACCATGCCACTAAAATGGAATAAAGAAAAATACATTACATGAACCAAACATGGGAAAAAGCAATGTCTAGCGTAGGAGCTCCCACGTAGTGTACTGTACCATATATATCTCCCAGCAAAAGATAAGGGGCCACGTCCACCAAACCCAAACCCAAAAAAGAGGTAGGTGTTTGAGACTAAGACACGCACCTTCTGAGCTTCCCAAACCCAGGCCAGGTCAAAGGCCCAGCATCCAAGATATGGAGACCCCACAGGGGCATGAACAGAGTGGCAACCGAGAACAGATCCCACTATGATAGCACCAGATGGGACCGGAATGCCAGGGTACAACCTATATTAAGTTTCACAGGTTCAATGGAATACCCCTGAGACCCGCCAAATGGGAGAGGAACAAAAAAAACCCCACCAAAAACAGGAGAAAAAAAAAAGAAACAAACCATGAACATAAGAACATAGCATACTGTAACGAGCCCCTTGCTCGCTCAGTTCCACTCTCCCGACACTCCTCTGCAGCTATAGAATCAGATTGCAGATCGCAACATCCAATGCTCCAGGACTAGAACTACAGCTATGTGCCGTTCTAATCCAGTTGTGTAGCTCAGAACAAACATCAGGCAGGCTGTATGTAAGTTCAACCAGGAATCTCTTTATTGAAAAATACAGGCTCTTTTATACACTAAAAGTGGAGGTGCATACCTCCGGCTCATATTACTCTAACAATACACCTGTAACCTAATTAACATAATTAACATGGGTTAATTAACTAATCCCTTTAGACAGCCTAGATGACTCTGACATGACCTTTAGGCCAGACTGGCCATCTTGTAGCTCAGAAAACCCAATCAACATTATCACAATAGCAGAGTTAATTAACACAAACAACAATGGGGATCTAATGACTCTTAGATCCCATACTAGAGACTTATTTACAATACACATTCTAGCAGGCAACAGACAGACATGTGGCTGGAATTTACATCAGCATCTCCTAACAGTATCTGTCCCAGCATTATGAATCAGCCACTATTTCTAATATGGCAAATCCAGGGTCCCCAGAGTCTGTGTGTCCTGGGGGACGAGGACCCGAGTCCACAGTAGTACCACCTCAAGGGTCCCCAGGCATACAGCTCAGAAAGAGCACCATTCCCCCAAATGCCAGGGCCCACGATCGATCTGCAAAAGGCTAGCATTCAGTCCCCTCCAAAAGTCTCTCTCCCGGCTAGGTCTGTCACATTTCTCCCCTTTCAGCAGGAGACTAACACAGGAGGAGACCCCAGACGGGTTGACTCCGAAGTTAGTCAGTAGTTCCAGTCCTCTAATGCCTGTACCCACACAGTACCCCAAACAAATTGTTCCAAACAAAGCATTACTCACCTCTGCCTCTCTCAGAGAACATATCTGCCACTGTGGAGAGAGGCCTGGACTAGCCATTCTCCCTTGAGTCCTTTCTGCTGCTGGAGAGAAGACAGGGTGTCTGGGCTCACTCTGTCATGCTGTTGGGGATCTGGGCCGACTGCCCAGCTTCCCTGGAGTATACAGGTGGAGACTGAAGTCCCATCCACCTTCACAGGAAATCCATCCTCTGTTAGTTGAGGGCAGAGTCCAGCAGTATTCGGCCCTGTTGCCAGCCCCTCTGCTGGAAACCCCACACCATCTGCTCCAGGTAACTGTTGGGGTAGGAGGCTGGCTTCCTCCACTCCCAAACTGTGTAGATGCCATTGGGGAGGTGAGCCGGCTGCTTTCTTTTCCATCCCCTCATCTGGATGTTGGGACGATATGTCTGTGGTACTGTCTCCCAGGTGCACGGATCTTTGCTGGGGAGGAAAGTCCACTTCCTCCACCCTGGCCAACTGTTGGGGAGGGACGACGAACACCTCCTCTCCCTTCTCCCCCTGTATCCTGATCTGCTGCTGGGAAGTGACCATCTTCTCACCCTGAGCCTCCGGAACCACCGCAGGTGTGGGGCAGAGATCTTGGACCTTCTGTCCGGTTGGCAGCGCTTCAGCTGGGGAAGTTCCTTGTAACTTCACAGAGACTTCTGTTGGTGCTGGGCAGAGCACAGTGAAGTTTGGCCCTAATAATAGCTCTTCTTCTGCTGGAGGCTCACCAGGTTGTTCTTCCTCAGCAGAAAAGTCTATCAAATCCCCTGTCTCTGCAACTGGTGTCTGGGGATAAAGGTTCACCATCTCCTGTCCCTGGAACCCAGAAGATGCTATCAGTGCTGGGCAGAGGTTAGCAGAGCTCTGCCCTGTTGTCAGCACTTCAGGTTTGGGGGCCGCAATCTTCAGATTTTCCACTGCTGATTCTCTGGCATGCTGTGGACAGGCACATTCCTCCATCCAATATCATCCAATGCAGAAACAGGTTCATCGAGGTCAGTCAGCACTTGCTGCATCCGCCATAAGACCTCTGCCTCCATAGCTGCGGGGGCAGGTTGGCAAAGCACACTGTTACTCTGCCACATTGTCAACTCTTCAGCCAGGATTTCAGAGTTGTCAACTGGTATTTCCTGATAGTCCCAGGCAAAGGGAGCCACACCCTGCTGCTGAGCAGAGTCTAGCAGCTGTCTGTAGGCCATCTCAAGCTTCCATTCCTGAACTGCCAGAAACTCCAAATCTTCCTGTGCCCAGTGCACTTCCGAGACATTCAGTCTTCACTCTCTGTGCTCCATTATTTCCTCCAAACGCCACTCCCGATCACTCTTAAAGTCAGGGTCCCCGGACAGCCTCCAGTATAACAATCCCAGGCCGTCGTAGTCAAAGCCTTCCGTGGGGCTGTCATCCGCTGTCCACGGCACACTTGGGCTACATACCACCGGAGGGCTCTGTAGCTCTCGTCCAACCGCATTTCTGCCCGGATCAGCCTGCTTAACTTGGCTGTCCACTCCTGGTTCGGCTGTTCCCCCAATAACAGCATTCGCACTTCATACTGCGACCAGTACCTTACATGGATGGAGGGGAGAACTTTTCCTTGGTTTCTCTGCTCACGGGCTAGCGCTTCCTTCCAGAGTTCGCAGCGGATAGAATCAAACCATCCTAGCAGGACCTGCTCTGATACTGGTCCTCTGTGCTGTATCTGCATCTCTCGCAAACCTCCTTCTGAATTCCTCATCCATGGTGGCTGGTATCTCTCCTCTCCTGCTATCTGGTCCTTGGATCCAGGTGATGGTTTGGATGTGTTCACAGCAAGAAAGCACAATCCCACCATTCCCTCCACGGCTCTCAAGTAAGTCTTTCAGCGTGGCTCTCCTGCAGGCTGGTTTGGAGTGTCCCAGTAACTGGAGAGCAAATCCCACGGCTGCCAACCAATGTAACGAGCCCCTTGCTCGCTCGGTTCCACTCTCCCGACACTCCTCTGCAGCTATAGAATCAGATTGCAGATCGCAACATCTGATGGTTTGGTCATCCAATGCTCCGGGACTAGAACTACAGCTATGTGCCGTTCTAATCCAGTTGTGTAGCTCAGAACAAACACCAGGCAGGCTGTATGTAAGTTCAACCAGGAATCTCCTTTTTTGAAAAATACAGGCTCTTTTATACACTAAAAGTGGAGGTGCATACCTCCGGCTCATATTACTCTAACAATACACCTGTAACCTAATTAACCTAATTAACATGGGCTAATTAACTAATCCCTTTAGACAGCCTAGATGACTCATACATGACCTTTAGGCCAGACTGGCCGTCTTGTAGCTCAGAAAACCCAATCAACATTATCACAATAGCAGAGTTAATTAACACAAACAACAATGGGGATCTAATGACTCTTAGATCCCATACTAGAGACTTATTTACAATACACATTCTAGCAGGCAACAGACAGACAGGTGGCTGGAATTTACATCAGCATCTCCTAACAGTTTCTGTCCCAGCATTATGAATCAGCCACTATTTCTAATATGGCAAATCCAGGGTCCCCAGAGTCTGTGTGTCCTGGGGACCAGGACCCGAATCCACAGTAGTACCACCTCAAGGGTCCCCAGACATACAGCTCACAAAGAGCACCGTTCCCCCAAATGCCAGGGCCCACGATCGATCGATCGGCAAGAGGCTAGCATTCAGTCCCCTCCAAAAGTCTCTCTCCTGGCTAGGTCTGTTACACATACCACCCAAACCAAAGGTACCCATGCTGTATTAGCTGCAGAGTATTTAGAGAGCAGAGCAGGTAACAGAGCGGGACTTCTGTTTGTGTGTGCACACATCCGATATCCAATGTCTTCAGGGCGTCTCAGAGTGGCACATTGGGGAGAACAGGCAGCTTGTTGGCATAGAGCCCTGCGATGAGTACACCTACCGGCACACCATATACCAATGATACGTTAGGTGAATGTGAGCATGACCACCCCCAGGCTTGAGAGGGTTAACTGAGGTCCTGAATGCAAAAAAAAAAAAGCCATAATGCATAGTAGGGAAAACATTATGTGTAGCCTTTACGGTCTGGTAATTTTGGTGTAACAGCCCACCATGAGCTAAAGATCAGTAACAGCATAATAGGGTTAAGCAGCACTTATGGGTCTCGGGGAATCAAGGGGCATATGAAGGAGCATAAGTCATATTCCCAGGTCATCATCTGTATAATCAGTGTTCCGTTCTGTGGCGGATGGACGATGGAGAAACCCGTGGGCTGTCCTCAGTCTCCATGTCTCCATGGATTCTCAACAGAGAGTTGCCTGAGGGGCTACGACATCTTTGTCTGCTTTTTTGCTGATCGAGGAGTTGCATTAGGCTGAGTAGGGATCCAGGGATCTGGTTGCAGGAATGCACAATACCAGTCTGGCACATTGACAACCGGAATGCCCAGGGTATCACAGAAAGGCTGCAAGTCTGCCAGTGTTCTCAGCAGTGCCTTGCGATTACCAGTAGTAGCTTGCAGGCAGAAGGGGAATTTCCACCGGTAAGCAATGCGCCTGTCCCAAAGCACCTAGAGAAGCAGATGTAGGTCTCTCCTGTGCTGGAGAGTGATGGCCGAGAGATCCTGAAATAGTTGAATGCGTGTGCCCACGTGCTCAAGGTGGTCATGGCTGCATGTTAGTCGCAGCATGTCCTCTTTCTGGGTAAAGCTGACCAGACAGCATACAGCACCTCTGGGTGGATCAGTGTCCCTAACCCTCGGTTGGAGCGCTCTGTGGCACCTTTCCATCTCAACAGGGTCATCCGGGTGCTTTCCCAGTAAAGTGTTAAAAATGTCCCAGATGGCTGATTGCAGTTGGGGCCCTTCCACTGACTCTGGTATTCCTCTGACCCGCAAATTGCACCTGTGGCCCCTATTGTCTAGATCAGTGGTTCTCAACCTGGGGGTTGAATGACGATTTTCCAGGGGTCACAGAATCCTGGGCTGTTCCTGAAGCCTGCACCGCTCTCCCAGCCTTTTTGTGGCCCCCCAGCAGGGCTGTCCCTGGAGCCTGTGGCCGTCCAGCAGGGCTGTCCCTGGAGCCTGTGGCTGCCCAGCTGGGCTGTTCTTGGAGCCCGCGGCTGCCCACTCAGCCTCTTCGCAGCTGCCCATTCAGTTCACCGAATGGCTGGGGGGCAGAGACTAGAGGTCAGCTGAATGGTGAGGAATGTGAAGTGGGAGGGGCTGGAGGAGACCCTATCTCCTGATTTTGGCATAGGTGTCGTTGCTACGAGACACAACAAAGTCTGAGACACCGTGAATCCCGGGACACAGTGAGTAACACTACCTGTGATTTATAGTTGCAATTAAAACTCCCCACTACAGTTCAGCAGATGACCTTGATCAAGAGCACCTAAGTTGGCTGATCAGAACTCCCCCCAGCACTGCCACTGATCCCACCCCCCACCAGCAATGACACTCATCCCAACTCCCCACCATCACTGCCACTGATCCCATTCCCCCCACCCCCCACCAAGGAGTAAGAGAAGGAATACAAATAGAGAATGCATGGAAGGGAGAGGCAAAGAGGGGGAGGAACAAAGAAAAAGGGAGAGAAAGAATAAGAGAAAGAACAAGAAAGACTGCTAGAGAGAGGGATGTGGGAAAAAAAACAATAAATTAGGATAGAGAGAGATAAAAGGGGAAGAAAGGAGAACAAAGAGAAAGAGTGGTACATCCTAAAATGTACCATAAGGGGTTTTAATACTGTACGAGTGGAAGGGACTCTGGGAATGATAAATGTCTGTGTGTTAGGGGCACAAATTGCTTTTCTTGCCTTGGATGCTGACAACCCACGCTACAAAAATTATTTTACTGTTAGGGGTCCACAACTTGGGAAATTGTATTAAGGGGTCATGGCACTAGAGGTTGAGAACCACTGGTCTAGATCACCCATGTGTCGGTGCATGTCTATCAGGTGTTGGGCATGGACACTGGTGACTCTTTGGACTTGCTGGATGGCTGCCCCATGTGTCATGGCCACCGACTCCACATGCTCCAGACGGGAGGCTACTGCCCTAATGTCAGTTTTGAGGTCAGAGATTGCTGAGGGCAAAGTTCTTTTAATGTCCAAGAGAGAGAAAGTCTTGCGAGCCACAATGACCCTATGTCCTACTGCAGAAATATAATAACCAATATAAATGATACAAAAAAAATTAAATATGTATATACCCAGCTGCAAACGCAGGTCACGTATTCATAGCCGTGCATTAAGTGTAGATAAAGGAAATGCGCTGCGCTCAGGTATGAACCTATGTATGCATTCACCTTATCAGCATAAAGGTGCCTAGTGCCTGTGCTTCAAATCCCAAACCAATCCGTATAACCAGAAAATAGTGCTACTATATATTACATCTAAAAGCACACTGTGCCAAATATCAAATAGTTCTGTATAATTGAATACACTGTGTTGCTGGATATCACACTTCAAGTATATTGTGCTTAATGGTAAGTGATCTTATTCATGCACAAAAAATAAATAAATAAATAAATTATTCACATACTAATCAATAAAATAAGAAACTAATAAATGTGCCAAAAATAGTATTAAAGTGCCATGCATGTATTCAATCCAAAGTGCAATGTGCCAATAAAACCTTTTTATAATCAATATGGTAAGTGAAAAAACATGCACTATAAATATGCACTACAAATATGGTATCTATTATATACAGACTGCAATAAAACATACAAGTGATGCGTGATAAAAAAGCGTATATAAATAATTATGTAATCTTTAAAGTAATAATAGTCCTTTGAACTTGAAAAAAAATCTTCCAAAAACTGTGTCACACAGCGATGCGTAGTGAAAAAGGATTCCAAAGGTAAACTGCAGTGCATAAAGGTGCTTCACATGAAAACCAAATCGTAGAACCACAGTGCCCAGATGTGCCTTGGTGACCCCCAAAGTAGCTGCGCTCACCTCAGAGCGTGTGACACAGGGTTTAACTGTGTCCAAACACGCTTTGGAGCCACCCCTGGGCTCAGTATTAGGACACCAGATGATCTCCCACCAGGTTCTTTAGGACTCCATAGGCATCAGACCAAAAAAGAGAAGGGACTGCATAGTGTAATATCGCCAAAACTTTTAATAATACTATGTATAAAACAATCCCCACACTGGGGTACTCACATTGCATAGGTGCTTAATGTGCACCAAACAGTATCAGCAGGATGCAAACCGAGTACTGCTATCCGACGTGCTGTGGGGTGTTAGAAGTTCCCATCCCAGCTCAGTGCCGCTCGCTCCGTCCTGGCCCCTCCTACGCGTCTTCGACACAGGGAGTCACGTGTCTTCATCAGATCCCCCTGATGTGGGGATTGTTTTATACATAGTATTATTAAAAGTTTTGGCGATATTACACTATGCAGTCCCTTCTCTTTTTTGGTCTGATGCCTATGGAGTCCTAAAGAACCTGGTGGGAGATCATCTGGTGTCCTAATACTGAGCCCAGGGGTGGCTCCAAAGCGTGTTTGGACACAGTTAAACCCTGTGTCACACGCTCTGAGGTGAGCGCAGCTACTTTGGGGGTCACCAAGGCACATCTGGGCACTGTGGTTCTACGATTTGGTTTTCATGTGAAGCACCTTTATGCACTGCAGTTTACCTTTGGAATCCTTTTTCACTACGCATCGCTGTGTGACACAGTTTTTGGAAGATTTTTTTTCACGTTCAAAGGACTATTATTACTTTAAAGATTACATAATTATTTATATACGCTTTTTTATCACGCATCACTTGTATGTTTTATTGCAGTCTGTATATAATAGATACCATATTTGTAGTGCATATTTATAGTGCATGTTTTTTCACATACCATATTGATTATAAAAAGGTTTTATTGGCACATTGCACTTTGGATTGAATACATGCATGGCACTTTAATACTATTTTTGGCACATTTATTAGTTTCTTATTTTATTGATTAGTATGTGAATAATTTATTTATTTATTTATTTTTTGTGCATGAATAAGATCACTTACCATTAAGCACAATATACTTGAAGTGTGATATCCAGCAACACAGTGTATTCAATTATACAGAACTATTTGATATTTGGCACAGTGTGCTTTTAGATGTAATATATAGTAGCACTATTTTCTGGTTATACGGATTGGTTTGGGATTTGAAGCACAGGCACTAGGCACCTTTATGCTGATAAGGTGAATGCATACATAGGTTCATACCTGAGCGCAGCGCATTTCCTTTATCTTCTTTTAATGTCCACTTGCTGGAGATCGGCTAGACACAAGAGGGGCAAGGAGTGAGAGGTAAGCATACCTGCAGCTGAGGCACCTTGGGAGTCCGCGGTGGCGGCATAGCTCGCCGGAATCCGGTCTGCGGCTTGAGATGCAGCCTGTGTCTCAGTGTGCTGAGTGTGGAACATCGCTGGTATATTTCAACTTAGCTGTGTGGATGGGTACTGCTGGGATCGGGAGGCTGATGCGCTTCTCCCGGTCATCTTCACGCAGTGGAAGTGAGTCTGTCCCACAGATTAAAGGCAAAACAGAAACTCTAGGTGGCAGAGCTCTCTGTCTAAGCTGCCATGTTCCTTCGGTGCTAGGCCACGCCCCTCAGGTCTGCCCTCTTTAAAGTGTTACTAAACCCACAATAGTAAAAATCAGTCAATATATGCAGTAAAGCATGCTTGTTATACTCACTGTGGAATTTAAGGAGTTAATCTTCTGCATTGTATAAAAAAGGCTGTCTGATCCTGTGTATTCTGATCTTCGCCTTTTTCCACAGTCCCCAAACCATCTCTTGATAGAGCAGAGCCTTGGGGCAAGCTGTACTTGCTCAGTTTGGTGTGTATTTTTTATTTTGGAAGAATGCATGTGATCCGCACAGGGCCAATCAGCACTGTCTGGTCAGAGGGTCAGGGGTCCTGCAGCCTCATAGGACACTCAGGGGAGAATGAAAACTCCTCCTACAAGTTTTAACCAGACACTGATAGAAGTCAAAAGACTGCTATATACTGCTGATAAAAAAAAGGTATTTAGCAGTTTATACAGTATCTCACAAAAGTGAGTACACCCCTCACATTTTTGTAAATATTTTATTATATCTTTTCGTTTGACAACACTGAAGAAATAACACTTTGCGACAATGTAAAGTGGTGAGTGGTCACCTTGTATAACACTGTAATTTTGCTTTCCCCTCAAAAGAACTCAACACACAGCCATTAATGTCTAAACCGCTGGCAACAAACTGGGCCCAAAGTGTCAATATTTTCTGTGGCCACCATTATTTTCCAGCACTGCCTTAACCCTCTTGGGCATGGAGTTCACCAGAGCTTCACAGGTTGCCACTGGAGTCCTCTTCCACTCACAGAGCTGGTGGATGTTATAGACCTTGCGCTCCTCCACCTTCCGTTTGAGGATGCCCCACAGATGCTTATTAGGGTTTACGTCTGGAGACATGCTTGGCCAGTCCATTACCTTTACCCTCAGCTTCTTTAGCAAGGCAGTGGTCATCTTGGAGATGTGTTTTGGGTCGTTATCATGTTGGAATACTCCCCTGGAGCTCAGTCTTCGAAGGGAGGGGATCATGCTCTGCTTCAGTATGTCACAGTACATGTTGGCATTCATGGTTCCCTGAATGAACTGTAGCTCCCCAGTGCTGGCAGCACTCATGCAGCTGAGGAATGCACTGTATCCAAGCAGTGAATGGAGAGGGTCCATGAAGGAGGCAAAGGGAGGGGTGGGAAAAGTAGATAGTAGGAGCTAAGAGGGAAAGAGTTAGGAAATACACCTAGCCTATGTATGCACCAAAGGTACTTTCAAATATGGAAGAGTCAACGTTACCCATAGGAGATGTGCACCTCACACTCGGGCAACGCGTGAAATATACCAGAGATGGGTTCAGACTTGCTGACCCCCCTAATTGGGAAAACTGTGGGGTAGTAGGATAGGGAAAAAACAATCCAGTTAATTTCAAAGGGGAACCTGCCTCCTTGAGGTGGGGGAGAAGTCTAACACAAAGGTAGAAGTATACACCCCACCACCTAGAGACCTCTGAACTCGAGTTCACATATTATGGGACAGATCCAAGCCAAAAGTGCCGAAAAGCAACAGATGGAGCCCACCCCAAGTAGTTAAGGGTTGGCTCCACCCGAAACCCCTCCCGCTGCAAGTCTGGGCTTAAATACATCAAGGGGTACACGTTACTTACCCCTGTATTAGCCAATCACCAGGTAAAGTGTATGGCCTTCCTAGCAAACCCCAGCATCTGGGTGCAGGCTCCAAATCATGTGAAGTGTCCAGAGGGTAGAAGATTGTAATGTGTTTTATGCATGCAGGCAAACGTGTATATTTATGAGAGATTGCATCCACTCAGAACCTTTGCCCCAAAAGCTAACATTTAGTTTCCAAACTCAAAACTTCACTCAAATAAGGGTTATGATATGCTCCCTTTTGGGCACAAGAGCTGACAAATGTCTAATTCAATTTATTAACCACTTCAATACTGGTACCAGGCACTTATGCACCTTCCCGCCCAGATCAATTTTCAGCTTTCAGCGCTCTCACATTTTGAATGACAATTACTCAGTCATGCTACACTTTATCCAAACAAAATGTTTATCATTTTCTTCTCACAAATAGAGCTTTCTTTTGGTGGTATTTAATCACGACTTTTTATTTTTTGCGATATAAGCAAAAAAACTGCGAAAATTTTGAAAAAAAAAACACTTTTTTTTAGTTTCTATTATAAAATTTAGCAAATAAGTCATTTTTCTTCATAAATTTGTGCAAAAATTGATACTGCTACATATCTTTGGTAAAAATAACCCAAATTAGTGTATATTATTTGGTCTTTGTGAAAGTTAGAGAGTCTACAAACTATGGTGCCAATCACTGAAAATTGATCACATCTGATCACACCTGATGTACTATCTCACCTGAAGGCCTCATTTCTTGACACACTAACAAGCCAGGAAAGTACAAATACTCCCCCAAATGCCCCCTTTTTGGAAAGTAGACAGTCCAAGGTATTTACTAAGAGGCATGGTGAATTTTTTCCCACAATTCTTGGGAAAATTAAGATTTTTTTTTTTTTTTTTTTACACAAACTGGTCATATTAACAGATTATTTCTCTCACACAACATATGCATAATTGCAACTACACCCCAAAATACATTCTGCTACTCCTCCAGAGTATAGCGATACCACATGTGTGAGACTTTTACACAGCCTTTCCACATACAAAGGCCCAACATTGAAGTAGCACTTTCAGGCGTTCTACAAGCATAAATTGCACATATCCTTTCTCAACCACCTATTACATTTTTGAAGGCCCTGGAGCACCAGGACAATGGAATTGTTCACAAAACGACCCCATTTTGGAAAGCACACTTTCCAACGTATAATCTATGAGGCATAATGAGTCTTTTGAATGGATCATTTTTTTCCAGAAGTTTTTGGAAAATGTGGAAAAAAAATGAAAATGCATTTTTTTTTTTTACACAAAGTTGTCCATTTATAAGATATTTCTAACACATAGCATGTACATAGCAAAAATGACACCCCAAAATGCATTCCTCTACTCCTCCTGAGTATGGTGATACCACATGTGTGAGACTTTTACACAGCCTGGCCACATACAAAGGCCCAACATTGAAGTAGCACTTTCAGGCATTCTACAAGCATAAATTGTCACATATCCTTTCTCAACCACCTATTACATTTTTGAAGGCCCTGGAGCACCAGAACAATGGAATTATCCACAAAATAAACCCATTTTGGAAAGCACAGACCCCAACGTATAATCTGTGAGGCATAATGAGTCTTTTGAATGGTTCATTTTTTTCCAGAAGGTTTTGGAATAAGTGGAAAAAAAATGAAAATGCATTTTTTTTTTACACAAAGTTGTCCATTTATAAGATATTTCTAACACATAGCATGTACATAGCAAAAATGACACCCCAAAATGCATTCCTCTACTCCTCCTGAGTAGGGATGAGCCAAACACCCCCCGTTCGGTTCGCACCAGAACATGCGAACAGGAAAAAAAGTTTGTGCGAACACCATTAAAGTTTATGGGACACGAATATGAAAAATCAAAAGTGCTAATTTTAAAGGCTTATATGCAAGTTATTGTCATAAAAAGTGTTTGGGGACCTGGGTCCTGCCCCAGGGGACATGGATCAATGCAAAAAAAAGTTTTAAAAACAGCCGTTTTTTCAGGAGCAGTGATTTTAATAATGCTTAAAGTCAAACAATAAAAGTGTAATATTCCTTTAAATTTTATAGCTGGGGGGTGTCTATAGTATGCCTGTAAAGGGGCGCATGTTTCCCGTGTTTAGAACAGTCTGACAGCAAAATGACATTTCAAAGGAAAAAAGTAATAAAAAAAAACTTGCAGCTATTGCATTGCCGGTCCGACAATACACGTAAAAGTTCATTGATAAAAACGGCATGGGAATTCCCCACAGGGGAACCCCGAACCAAAATTTAAAAGAAAAATGACGTGGGGTCCCCACAAATTCCATACCAGGCCCTTCAATTCTGGTGTGGATATTAAGGGGAACCCCGGTCAAAAAAAAAATGCGTGGGGGTCCCCCTAAATTCCATACCAGACCCTTCAGGGGTCTTCCAGAGAAGAAAATGAAGAAGAGAAGAAGATGAAGAAGAAGATGAAGAAGAGAAGAAGAAGAGAAGAAGATGAAGAGAAGAGCGGAAGCCTCCCCCCATGCCATGGGTACGGAGCGGCCCGAGGAGAAGAAGATAGAAGACGCCGCGGAGGAGATGCTGGACGAGAACACCGGAGGAAGAACCAGAAGAGCCAGAAGAACCAGAAGAAGAAGAAGATGAAGGAAGATAGAAGAAAGAAGAAGCATTTAAATAAAGGAATTGTCAAAAACTGTCTCTTGTCATTTTTAACATTTTTGACAGTTTTTTTACTTTTGTACCCCCTTACCATTTCACACAGGGGGGCCGGGATCTGGGGGTCCCCTTGTTAAAGGGGGCTTCCAGATTCTGATAAGCCCCCCGCCCGCAGACCCCCACAACCACCGGCCAGGGTTGTGGGGATGAGGCCCTTGTCCTCATCAACATGGGGACAAGGTGTTTTGGGGGGCTACCCCAAAGCACCCTCCCAATGTTGAGGGCATGTGGCCTGGTACGGTTCAGGAGTGGGGGCGCTCTCTCGTCCCCCCCCTCTTTTCCTGTGGCCTACCAGGTTGCGTGCTCGGATAAGGGTCTGGTGTGGAATTTAGGGGGATCCCCACGTCATTTTTTTTTTTTTAATTTTGGCCGGGGTTCCCCTTAATATCCATACCAGACCTGAAGGGCCTGGTATGGAATTTAGGGGGACCCCCACGTCATTTTTTTTTTTAAATTTTGGTTCGGGGTTCCCCTGTGGGGAATGAACTTTATCAATGAACTTTTATGTGTATTGTCGGACCAGCAATGCAATAGCCGCGAGTAGTTTTAAATGACTTTTTCCTTTGAAATGTCATTTTGCTGTCAGACTGTTCTAAACACGGGAAACATGCGCCTCTTTACAGGCATACTATAGACACCCCCCAGCTACGAAATTTAAAGGGATATTACACTTTTATTGTTTGACTTTAAGCATTATTAAAATCACTGCTCCTGAAAAAACGGCCATTTAAAACTTTTTTTTGCATTGATACATGCCCCCTGGGGCAGGACCCAGGTCCCCAAACACTTTTTATGACAATAACTTGCATATAAGCCTTTAAAATTAGCACTTTTGATTTCTCCCATAGACTTTTAAAGGGTGTTCCGTGGCATTCGAATTTGCCGCGAACACCCCAAATTGTTCGCTGTTCGGCGAACTTGCAAACAGCCAATGTTCGAGTCGAACATGAGTTCGACTCGAACTCAAAGCTCATCCCTACTCCTGAGTATGGCGATACCACATGTGTGAGACTTTTATACAGCCTGGCCACAGGATGATTGCTTTTGCTGTCGCTGACCTCATTCCTGCCTGCTGCCTGGACCGATGCTCTCCTCTGTGGACCACTGCAATTCTAAAACCACAGGTAATCTTTTGTTCTTTGGTATGTACCTGCTATGTGTTAGAAATAAGAAGGGCCTTCAAAAATGTGATCGGTAGTCACAAAATGATATGTGTAATTAATGCTGCTGGAATGCCTGCAGGTGCTACTTGGATTTTGGGCCTCAACATTGAAGTAGCACTTTCAGGCGTTCTACAAGCATAAATTGCACATCTCATTTCTCAACCACCTATTACATTTTTGAAGGCCCTGGAGCACCAGGACAATGGAATTGTCCACAAAATGACCCCATTTTGGAAAGAAAATACCCCAAAGTATAATCTATGAGGCATAATGAGTCTTTTGAATGGTTCATTTTTTTCCAGAAGTTTTTAGAAAATGTGGTAGAAAAATGAAAATGCATTTTTTTTTTTTTTACACAAAGTTGTCCCTTTTATAAGATATTTATAATGCATAGCATGTACATAGCAAAAATGACACCCCAAAATACATTCTGCTACTCCTCCTGAGTATGGCGATACCACATGTTTGAGACTTTTACACAGCCTGGTCACATACAGAGGCCCAAAATCCAAGTAGCACCTGCAGGCATTCCAGCAGCATTAATTACACATATCATTTTGTGACTACCGATCACATTTTTGAAGGCCCTTCATATTTCTAACACATAGCAGGTACATACCAAAGAACAAAAGATTACCTGTGGTTTTAGAATTGCAGTGGTCCACAGAGGAGAGCATCGGTCCAGGCAGCAGGCAGGAATGAGGTCAGCGACAGCAAAAGCAATCATCCAGGCAGCAGGCAGGAATACTGTTCATAGTTCGTACAGGCAGAGATACTGTCAGCACAGCCAGAGCACAGCCAGAGCACAGCCAAAGCACAGGTCCAGGTAGCAGGCAGAGGTGTCCCTGCAGAAATACTGTCCAAAGTCAGTAGAGGCAGCAGGCAGATATATGGTCAAGACAGCCAAAATATTGGTCCAAACAGCAGGAAGAAACATGGTCCATAATGTCATGGGTCATTACAGGCAGCAATATGGTCAGCACAGCCAAAGTATTGGTCCAGGCAGCAGGAAGGACCATCAAGCTTAGGGCCAGAGGGACAGGGGTAGAGGCTTCTCCCACCCAAATCGCTTTGAAGCCTCCGGGCAACCAGACCCAGTTCTGGGAGCACAGAAAATGAAAAACTGTTTTTCTCTACTCAGAACGCTATTCTGAAGCCCCTCACATATGTGAGACCCCTGTGTACTAAAGTAGATGGCCAAAAGATCAGTCCAAGTGGCAGGCAAAAACATGGTCGATTAACAGGTCAAGGTCGGTGCATGTGGAAGTCAGAAACATGGTTTAAATCAGCAGGCAGAGGCATCATTGGTAAACAGGCTGAGGTTGGTGCACATGGAAGTCAGAAACGTGGTTTAAATCGGCAAGCAAAGACATTGTCGGTAAACAGGCCAGTGTCAGTTAATTAACATGGTAGCAGGCAAATGGGGAAATGGCAGTCTGGTAATAATAAAGGGAACTAATATTGGATGGATGTATGATAATTTTTGAAGCAATCTCCGATGCACAGGCCAGGTTGGGAGGGACATTGGGGACAATAATAGCTGGAATCTCTTCTTACTCCTCCTCTGCTGCATACACGGCATTTCTTTTGGCATCTTCTTCCAGATTCTGTGGGGGGAATGCTATAGGGAAAGTGTTGCTCGTGAAGTCTACTCACACTATCAGAGCGAATGCTTCCTGGGGCGGGACCTTGTTGGTAAATGAGGGCAGTGACGATATCTTCAATATACTTGAGGTAGGTGATTTGTTGGTTTTGAGTTGCTTTTTGGTAGCAGACAAACTAATTAAAAAGGGCCACGTGAAACAGGTGAAACGCAACTTTCTTGTACCAATAACGGGACTTTCTGGTTGATAAATAGGGCTGTAGCATCTGATCGTTTAAATCCACCCCCCCATATACATATTGTAGTCGTGGACACATTCAGGCTTTACAATGGGGCCGTGTCTTCTTTGGATCTGCACCACAGTGTCATTGTGGATGGTAGAGAGGATGTGGACATCTTTCTTGTCCCTCCACTTCATGGCCAACACCTCCTCATTCCTCATGAATGTCGATTCTCCGTTTTGCAATTTTTTTGTCAACAGATTTTGTGGGAATCCCTTATGTTTTTTTTTTAAGGTACCACAGGCCGGGTTTTTTTTACTGTAAAGATGACGAAAAAGGGGCAGGCTGGTATAATAGTTGTCGACATATAAATGGTATCTTTTTTCAAACAGGGGGTTTGCCAGCTCCCAGACAATTTTCCCACTGGTTCCAATATATGTGGGGCAGTCATGGGGCTGGAGCTGGGAGTCTTTACCTTCATAGATCCGGAATGTGAAGACGTATCCAGTGGCTCGATCACATAATTTATTTAATTTCAGCCCATTTCTGGCTCTTTTGTTTGGTATATACTGCTTGAAGTGCAGTCGGCCAGTAAAATGTATGAGGGACTCGTCCACACAAATTTTTTGGTCTGGGATGAAAACTTCTCTAAATCGATGGGAAATGGAATTGATTAGGGGGCGTATCTTTTACAATTTGTCGTGGTTGGGATGATCTCGGGGAGGGCACTGTGAATTGTCATTGAAGTGGAGAAAACGCATAATCGTTTCATATCTTGTCCTGGACATGACAGCAGAATATATGGGCATGTGTTGGATGGGGTTGGTGGACCAATATGCATGGACTTTGTTCTTTTTTGTAAGCCCCATATTGAAAGTTAGGCCCAAAAACAATTTAAATTCATCCAGTGTGACACATCGCCACTGGAACATGCGGGTGTAGGAAGAATTGGGGTTGGCAGCAATAAATTGGGATGCATACAAATTAGTTTGATCCACCATATTCTGCAGAAAATCTTGTGGGAAAAATAAAGAAAATAATCAAATTGAGAAAAATTTGTAGTGTCGGGCTGCACACCTGGCTGTGCGGTGAAAGGGGGGATGATAGTGGATCCTGAGTTGGCAGGCAACCATAAGGGGTTTGCCAGGGCATCGAGGAGGTAGAACTGAGGCTGGATTCTTCGGGTTGGGCGTGTATTTCTAGTACTTGTACTGGATTCCTCTTCCTGTTTTGTTGTTTTAGGCTGGGTTCACACTGCCGCATGGAGCGGCTCACAGCAGGGGTCTGGTGTGTCCCTGTTCACTGTTTTAGGTCCGATTTCAGACCACATTTTTGGCTTAATTTTGGACCTGAAATAGACCAGAAGATTGCACAGGACTCCTGTGCAATTCGATCCGGAAGCGCTCCGGAGTTGTGTGAACCGGCTCCATAGAGAGCCGGTCAAAATCTCCTGACATCCAATTCACAATAGTGTGAACCCAACGTAAGACTCACGAAGGAGATGGCAATTTAGTTCCAAACCAAGGGGGGATTTACTAAAACTTGAGCACACAGGAGCTATGCATAGTAAACAATCAGCTTTTAACTTCAGCTTGTTCAATTAAGCTGATTGGTCACTATGCACAGCTGCACCAGATTCTGTGTGCAAACTGTTAGCTTTATTGAAGATTTGTCACATTATAGTTGCCTTACACTTGTTGTTGCAGCACATCCTTGTCAGCTGTTGACAGTCAGTGTGCTGTATATTTATATATATATTATTTTCATTTTGTTTATTAATTCTAGTTAGTGCCACATACCTTATTTTATACAATACCTAATTCTGTGTGGCAACACTTTTTTATGTTGACAGCTTTTCACATTCTTTATTTTATTTATATTTTATTTTTATGATTCTGAGTGAGTTTGGTTTTGTGCATTAGTTCACCCCCCTTCTTTTAACAGTTAAAATAGCCCCCCCCCCCCCCCCCCCCCAAATTTGATACAGTTTACACCCATTTAGGAAATTCAGTCATCTTTTCACAACATATGTTGCTGTTTAAGCTCAGTCCTTTTGTACATAGTGCTTTTGTTATTATATGTATTTTTTATTGCATTTTATTTAGTTCCTTGTATACTGTATTGCATATAGTGTTTTAAGTGACTTATATATCACTGCGTGAGACCGCTTTATACATTTTTAGGCTCAGGTGTTGACTATTGTTTATCCAAACAGTACATGAAAATATGCATTTAAAAAATTAAATAAAAATACATTTATGTTTTACATCTATAAGCTGACATTTTATCTCTTAGATAAGTACAATAAAAGCTGAACTTTAGGTGAAATTAAAGGGCTTTGTTTACACGTCTCTTGCTTTCTGAAAGCTCTATAGGGTGAACAATTTACTTCCAAATGTATATTAAAAGAGGCACATTTTTGGAAACAGTAGGAACCGATTTGTACAAAAAAGGTTTGATGTTTGTGTTTCGGACTTTCTAAATCCGCAGTCAGTATAGTAAAAGCTACATTTTTGGTGGAAAATACAGGACTTTTTAAACAAAGTGTATAGTTGAATAAGTTCTAAGAAATAACAATTTGTTTTAATATTCTGTACACTAAACACTTCACTTTTTTGGAGAAAAATATGGGTTCATGTTCTTAACATAAAGTGCCCCTGGACATTAGCATTGCAGTTAAACAATAACATGAACTAGTGGTTATTCACAGCTACTTTTCCAGCTTGTAAACTTGTTTATATGCAGGGGCTATTTACCACATTTTATGTATTTATTATATGTAACTTCCAGTAATATGCTTAATAATATCACTTATTTGTTGTATGTATATGTGTGTAACAAAATGCCCTAATTTCCACCCAGATATCACTTGCTATGTTTTAAGGATGTGTTGATGTTTTCCTCTGTCTTGCAAGTTGTGACAGTGAGATGTCATTTAGCTGTTTTCAGTTTTTACCCCATTAACATTCTTATTTCAGGCAAGGGGACCTTTTATCAAACACGTATTAATGGCATACAGTTTAAAGCCTGAATCCAGCCAAGACCTTTCATTTTGTTTGGCATAGAATGGAGGACAAGCTCTGACGATGTTTTATTGCTCTCTGTATCCCAGTTGAGGATTTTTATCCTTACTTTCTGTCAGGACAGGAAGCGTTAGGAAATCTCCCCTATGAGAACAGTTACATTTTTAACAGTGCTTTCTCTTTGCTGTGTGCTCCTTCATGACCCTATGACACAGATCCAGGAAGTGAGGAAAAATCTACCCAGTAGTGACACAGACAGTAATAAAATACAAACAGACATATTATTATTAATATATTAATTGTGCCAACAATTTGTGCAGAACTTTATAACAACAATACAATTACAATATGATTTCAAAACAGGAGGATTAGGAGGGCCCCGCTCATGGGAGATTATAAACTATTTGAACTCTTTCACATTCTCCCAAAAACTAAAAAAAGGGTTGGAATTAGGCTATA